>NW_027555847.1:630038013-631238013 GCF_003287225.1 Phascolarctos cinereus | reverse complement strand
GAAAGAGAACCAGGATAGAGTCCTAGAGGCAGTTGGGATCCTCTGAATCTTCTCATGAGCAGGGAAGTGACATGGCTAAATATGTACTTTAAGAAGGTTATAATTTCCTGAAGGGTGAGGACAAGATTTTATTGAAAATCCTTCAGGACTTCGCTCTGTTCATTTCTTTTAATGTTTGTTTGTTTGTTTTTTAATTACTAAATGTATGAAGTAAATGATCTTAGTTGTATTCTTTGGTATTACTGAGTTACCACCAAAATCCATCTTTTCTAACACCAGTATACTGTCAATGATGTTAGATACTATGAATCATGGGAAAACCATAATCATGGGAAAAACAAGAATTCGGGTTACAGGTTGTCCAAAGAGGGATTGAATGATGAATGGTCGGTATAAGTAGGCCGTAGCATATTTTTCAATAAGGATTTATTTGTTCTCAAGTAGTGTTATGAAACGTGTCTGGGACAACTGCCTGTGGGTTATCACTGTGTGGATGAATAGTGGTGGGACCTCAAGGACACTCTTGAAAGGAAGGAGGTTCAGTGCATTGTAAAGGATGCTGTTCTTGGAGTTAGGAGAGACTTGAGTTTAAATCCTTACTGACCCTGTCACGTGTTTGAGCAAGTTTGAATGAGTTCCGTAACCTCTCTGAGCCTTGGTTTTTCCAGTTTGTTTAGTGGAGATAATAATACTTGTGAAACTTCCTACACTGGATTATTGAAAGGAAAGCCTTTTGTAAGTATCCAGTTTTCTTTGGGGCCAAAAAGAGCTTTGAGGAGGTACCTTTCCTTATTTGTAGAACTAGGAAACTATGTGTGTGGAATATTATTATATCAATGTTCTCATTTTTGAGCTGTCGGTTCCTTCTTATCGTTCCCTGCAGAGGGCACTCCTTTTCCCAACTTCCTTTTTACCCGCTGTTCTCCGGCTGTCCCCATGCCTGGCATGCTCTGCCTGTTCACCTCCTAGCTTCTCTAGCTTCCTTCAAGACTCAATTCAAATCCCACTTTTTTCAGTTTCCTCACTGCTAGTGCTTTGTCACAGATTACCAATTATTTAAACCATATCTATCTTATATGTACAATTTTTTTGGCATATTTTCTTCTCCCCCTCCCCCCACCCTCATCAGAACATGAGCTCCTTGAGGGCAAGGATTTTTTTTTCTTCTTTGCATCCCTAGAGCTTAGAATAGTGCTTGGCACATAGTGCTTAATAAATTCCTTTGACTGACTCATACAGTGCCAAATCATGTACTCTTCCAGGCCCTGCATGCTGACTTGCTACTCTCAACATTGGTTTGAGGTGCCTGAAAAGCCTTTTTGTATTTTTGACTCATATACTTGGACACAGCGACTTTTGAAGACTGTCTCCTAAGTTACAGAGGTGTTGTTGAGATCTGTATTGGGAGATGTAGGATCTGCACTGAAAAATTATAGATCTTTGAAGCCCTGATGTGTGTTGTGTGTGTGTAGGCATATACACACACATGTAGATATTTATGTGTGTGTGTATATATATATATATGTGTATATATACGTATATAGAGAGAGGTCTCTGTATATATATGTATTTGTGTGTGTAGGTATATATATAGTGTGTGTATATATAGGTCTGTGTGTGTGTGTGTGTATATATATATATGTATATATGTATATGTATATATGTGTGTCTGTATATATGTATTTGTGTGTGTGTATAGGTGTATATATATATATATATAGTATGTGTATATATATATATGTCTGTGTGTATATATATATATTTGTGTGTGTACAGGTGTATATATATAGTGTGTGTGTGTATATGTCTCTGTGTATATATATTTGTAGGTATATATATAGTGTGTGTATATGTCTGTATATATATTTGTGTGTATATAGTGTGTGTATACATACATATGTCTCTGTGTGTGTATATATATTTGTGTGTGTATGTACACTTATACTTAGTACACACACACACACACACACACACGTGTGTACTTAGATGATGCATTGTAGTTTATGCTAGCTACATGGTAGAAAATACCAATATATGTTTATGGCCTGTTTGCTCTAACATATCTAGCAGTGAGTCCTCCATGCCTGAGATAGTTCTATGGACCCCGTGAGTCCTCAGTGAATACTTGTTGACTGATTTGATTGCCTTGTGCATAGGGCAGCCTAAGCTAAAAATTGATTAATCAGTTGTTTGCCTACTGAAAATGTGGTCAATAGCAATTTTTACAGTTGCTTTAAACCAGTGGTTTCCAAGCCATAGGCTGCAAGCTCCTGGGAGTAGGGTGGGGAGCAGAATTATTGCAAGGAGTCAGAGAATCCGTTTTTATAGCAAGCATAGTAATTTTTAACTTTATTTAGCACCAACAAATATTCAGCATGACTTGAGATAATAAATAAACTAGCATATATTTTGTATACCAAGTAAATAACATGTCTCTCTTATGTATTATTATTTTTCAAATGTATGCAGACGCCATAGTGATGAATAACAGGAATTCATTGTAGCTTTTTGTTGTGATATATCTCTTAGTCAACTGATATTAATAATAATACCTAGTATTATGAGGCCCACAGAACCATAGATTCAGAGATGGAAGGGACTTTAAAAGCCACCAGCTCCAACTCTGTCATTTACAGTTAAGAGAACTGAGGCTCAGAGAGGTTGTGATTGTGACCAGGGTCACACAGGCAGGAAGTGTTCACAGTAGGGTCTTCTTGGCTCTGAAGACCAACACACTCTTCACTGCACCACAAAATATCTGATAATAAAAAAGAATCCTCGTGCAGCAAAAGGTTGAAAACCACTGCCTTAGACTAGTAGACTTAGCATTTTTTTAAAATTTATTTCTCTTAAATGGTGGTTGAGTCAGGCATCTTGACTTTATTAGAAACTTCAAAGGAAGATGAAAGTTATTTCACCTTGCCTGGGCCTCAGCTCCCCAGACACAGGATAGGAAAAGTGAGGCCAAATGTCAGCTATTGTGATAAAGAGGTAGGAGTTTTAGTGGACCTGAAAGCCCTTTGTGAGTCAACAGTGTGACATAGCAGCCGAAAAAGCTAAAGCCGAAGAGGAGTACAATGTTCAGTTCTGGGTGCCACAGTTTAAAAAAGTCTAGAACACTTTCAGAAGAGAGCTACCAGGATGGTGAGAGAAGTCCCTATGTAGGACAGCCGACCGAAACTTAGGGTTAGAGGAGATTAGCTGGTGTAGTGAATAAAGTGTGTGTCTCAGCATCAGAGAGACCTATAGTTGAATCCTGTCCCGGATGCTTACTCTGTTGTATGACTTTGGATAGGTCACCTAAACTCTTTGCCTTAATATCTTCATCTATTAAAAAAAAATAATGGGACCTATATCACTTAGATTTGATTACAAGGATCAAATTTTCGACACACACGCAACATACACACAACTCTTTACATAAAGTATTATATATAGGTATATTTGCATATATAGGTATATTTGCATATGTACATATGTGTGTATCTCTGTGTGTGTATGTATGTATGTATGTATGTAAAGTGCTTTGCAAATCCAGAAAAGCACTATATAAATGTTAGCCTAAAAAAAAAAAAAGACTTTCACATTGACAGAGTTTAGATTTGTTCTGCTTGGCCACAGAGGAGAAAAATAGGAAGGAACACTGAGTGAAAGTTTGAGAGAGGCAACTGTAGTGATGTTAGGAAAAACTTTGTTACACTTCGGGCTTCCTCAAAGTGAAATGGGCTTCTTTGCAAGAGTAGTGGCTTTTTTCCCCCTTAATGGAGGGCTTTATGTAAAGGCTGGAGATTATGTAGATGACCTTTTGAGGTCTCATCTAACTCTTATGTTCTGGAATTTCTTATTTGGAAAATGATGGGATCAGACTGGATTAGATGATCGCTAAGGTCTATTTCAGCTTTAAATCTTATGATCATATAGACATGATATTATGCCCTTATAAAATTGCACTTAGAATTCCAAAGTTCAAAATGATACCCTGTAGTAGAGGTTTTTAATCTTTTTTTTTGGTGTCATGAACCTCTTTGGCAAGTGTGGGAAAACTTATGAATCCCTTCTGAGAATAATGTTTTAAAATAGTTGAAGGAATCTCAGTGGGAGAAGACCCAAAATAGTGCAGGCAGGTGAGAAATGAGACGTCTAAGCTGAGCTTTCTCCTTACGGGGAGGTTTGGAGTTCAGAGAGGGAAAGGGTGGTGATGAGGTGGAGTACCAAGGCTGATGAGATCCTACTAAATTTTAGTAGAGGCTAGTGAAAAGAAAGATATAATTTTTTTCCTATTCAAATTTAGGGAATACCTCATCTGGCGGCAGACCTTTTGGGTATTCATTTACCCCTGGTTAAGAATGTTGCCCTCTACTAAAGCAAGTATCATTTCTATTAATTTCCTAGAGGCTTCTTCCAATAATTTTTCTTGAATATACAAATTCTAGAAATAATACTATGTAAAATGCTATGTAAATACTAGTACTTAATGTGATTTAAATGCTATTATTAAGTAGAAGCCATCATAATCATCCAGAGGTTCTCTAGGTCCTGGCATTTAATAAGCTTCCCAGAGATTGGCCTTCAATAAATAATAAATTCTCAGAACCCTCTTTAATCAGTGCAATTAGAGGTGATAGTTGTTTTGCCATATAGACTGTGATAGAACTGACACTTAACCAAGGAAGTACAATTCTTCACAAACTCTATAAGTACAAATAAAGGCAGTGCAAAGACCACAGCACCTACTTGTATTTCTGTGGCAAGGCTGATGAGCAAAAATGCCAGAGGATGAGCTTGGTCAGATAGAAAGAGCCCAGAGCTAGGAATCAGGAGGCTTTAATTCTTGTTTCATCTTTGCTACCAGTTAGCTGTGTGACCTTGAGCAAATCACTTACCATTTTTGCCTTCAGTTTCCTAATCTTGATCAATAATTTGATGATATTGATAATAATGATAATAACATAGTCAATAAACATTTATTAAGAACCTACTATGTACTAAGCATTGGGGATACAAATAGGAAAAAAGGAAGTCCCTGCCCTCCAGAAATTTATAGTCTAATGGGGAAGACAGTACACAAAAGAAAGTTAAAAAGCATGGTGCTGGGGAGGGAGATGAAGGATGGTGGAGAAGACAGTGGGAGAAGACCCAAAATAGTGCAGGCAGGTGAGAAATGAGACATCTAAGCTGAGCTCTCTCCTTATGGGGAGGTTTGGAGTTCAGAGAGGGAGAGGGTGGTGATGAGGTGGAGTACCAAGGCTGATGAGATCCTGCAGGATGATGAGGTTATCTTAACTATGAGCTTCCTGCGGCTTGGGAAGAAGTCAGACAGAAGTCCCAAAGTAGTACAGCCAGGTGAGAATTAAAGATAGCATCACAATTTCTATAATGTTTTAGAGTTGCAAAGTGCTTTTCATTTGGTCCTTACAACAACTCTTTTGGGTGGAAGGTATTATCCTTATTTTATAGAATTATAGGGAAGCTGTCTCAGGGAAATTAAGTGACTTGCCCAAGGTCACTCAGCCATTAAGTGTCTAATATGGGATTTTGAACCAAAGTCTTCCTGACTCCAATTCTAGCACTTTATCCACTGTTCCATGGTTGCCCTGTAAAATGAACTTTCTCTGACAGGGTGATCTCTAATATTTCTTCCATCTCTGAAATTCTGTAATTTTCTGTGTGCCTAGGAAGGAAATAAGGAATATTTTGATAAGATAATTCTTGGTGGATCTGAATCTTATTGAATTTTACTCTTTGGCCTGAGGCTGTCTTTTAACTGATGCTTAATTTACAAAGAAACAATTCAAAACTGTGAAAACTGCTGCTATCTGGAGCATTTATTTTTGTGATTTATAATAAAGTGAGAAATGGTCTTGTAACCAAAAGGAAGTGACAGAGTGTTCATGTTTGAAGATGAACAGATTGTGTTCCTAACATTGATCTTCTGTAGTGGCCATTTCCATCTACTTCTGTCACACACTTACTGAGTGTGGGCTGCCTCACCTGGCTGGAGCTAAGTATTAATGAGGACAAGGCCATGATTTCTTCCCCATGTAAGTTATTACCTTCATTCTTTTTCACAGTCCTCCAGCCACACTCCTGCATTGGCTCAGATTTCTATCCCTTGGTGAGCTACACAGATGCAAATTATTGTTTCCAAAAATGTGAATGGAGTAATATAAATCCCTCACCAGTTTTGGAGAAAACCACTCAGATTTAATAGTAGTACCATTTATAATAAGTCACATATTTTTTGTTATGTCTTGTTAGACATAATCATGAGTTATTGAAGATGATGACATAGAGGGTTGGTGACCACTTTTTGTAGATACCATAGAGGCTTATGGTGGGGAGCTAGATCAGAGGACTGTCTCAGATCATCATCCATAGGCATTTATTAAGCACTTACTTTGTGCCAGGGACTGTGATAAGTTTTGGGGATAGAACAAATGGCAAAACACCTTGTTGTCCCTGCCCTCAAGTATTTCATGTTATAATGAGGGAGCCACAAACTACTGTATATGTTCTGTATCCGTGTATGTATACACGTATGTACACACACTTCTAAATAAATAAGAGGTAATCTTAGATGTGTTTGGTGATTTCTATAATCTAGGCAGTGTAGTAAAGGGCTAAGAATTGAATTTGGAGTTGGGAGACCCAAAGTCAACCCTGGTTCTGATCCTTAATAGCTGAGTGACCGTGATCAAGTCACTTCATTTCTCTGAGTTCAGTTTCGATGTCTGTAAAATGAGAATAATACTTACACTGCCTGCCCCTCGAGGTGTGAGGAAAACACTATTATATGCTTTAAAGCTCTGCTGGAATATGAGTTGTTATTACTATTGGAATCATGATTCATAGCTGAAAGCCTGTTGAAAATTAACGAGTGGGGAAGGCATTAGCAATTTGTAGTTATATTGATTCCTCTCAGCCTGTATTTTCTTTTTAGCCAGTTCACAAGGTGACTGCTGCTTTCTTGCTGATTAGATAATTTAGCTTTTTTTTGGGTCGCTGACAATACCAATTAAATATCCACATGCAAAGAAAGATTAAAGCAGGAAAGTGAGTAATAAATCAGGCTTAGTTTTTGGTGTCTTTTTTGGGGGAGGGAGACTTGAAAAGCATAGGAATCAGTAAAAGATGAAATTCTTAAACAGATACTCCATGTATACTTAGATGAATTCCTTCACTGATTTAATTGTATGGTTTACAGTAACTTTCCTTATGTAATATTAATGCAACAGTGCATTTTTAAAAGTTTGTGAGAACAGTGTCCTCTTACTAAGTTATGTCTAAAATGTCACCTGCTCCCAACCAATCTACTTTTAAGAATTCTGACAGAGTATATGCACGTGTGACCTACCACCAATACTTTATTTGCATTAAGGGAAGTATTTTGCAACCCTTGAGACCAAAAATTTTCAACACAAGGGGCATTTTTATCAACAAGAGCAGTTGGAAATGGAAATCTGGAGTAAAACTTAGGGGAAAGATGTTTTTAATGAAAAGGTGAATTGTAGTAGTTGTCTGCATATCTGTAGTTCTTTAAAGTTTCCAAAGCATTTTCTCTTATTCTCTAAAAGGTAGATATTCACAAGTATAGATATATATGCAGATATGTGTAGTTGTTAGATTACTGTTACAAAATATGGAAACTCAGGCTCAGAGGGTTGAAGTGACTTTTGCCCACCTCTTCTTTGCATCCTGGCTTCCTTCAGGTAACAGCTGAAATTCCACCTGCTACAGGAAAGCCTTTCCCAATTCCCTTTAATTCTAGTGCCTTCCCTCTGTTGATTGTCTCTAGTTTTTCCTGTAGATAGCTTATGTGGTCATAGTTGTTGGCATGTTGTCTTCCCATTTAGACTGTAAGCTACTTGAGAGCAGGGACTATCTTTTACCTTTCTTTGTATTCTCAGCACTTAGCAGAATAGTAGGTGCTTATTAAATGCTTGTTGACTGACTTTTGCCTGTGGTCAAACAGTAAGTAATTTTGATGCTGAGATTAAAATTTCTGAGTGTTGATCAAAATAAGAAAGTGTAGCTCTTTTCTACTATGTTTATTTGTGTGGTAGTACTGGGTGTGCAGAAACCTTTACAAAAATCCATTTATTTTGTAAAAGCTGTGTGAGTTCTATTTAAGTGCTTACCAGTGTTAAGCTTGGTTATAAACCCGGTCTTTTATAATTCTAGATCCAATTAAAAGGCATTATATGAATTGTAGGCCAGAAAATAAAATTTATAGGATCCTGGGCAGTTGATAGTGAACTTGCTTTGGTCTTAGCAGTAGTTAAAATTAGTTTAAATGGAAAAAAATATTTATCTTTTTCATGCATACATACCACAGAAGTTAAGCTCATGTCTGTAAAGGGAAAATAACTGTTTGCCAATCTAGTAGCTGCTGTTGTTAACTGTATTAATAATTCTTGTTTCCTTATCATAGCTGGTATTGCCTGCCCCTGAGAGATTACATACTTGAATTCTACTAGCCTATAGGAATTCTCCACATCTTGGATTATTTTTTTGGCCTCACTAGGATACAACCACACCCGCCAGTATTTTCTCTGAAGCACAGTTCTCATCGTAGCTTGAGGACTTGCCAACCCTAACCAGGGAGGTAGGTAGTATGGTGTAATGGAAAGATTGCTGGATCTGGAGTCAGAAAACTTGCATCTGCCTCTTAATCTCTGAGTGATCTTGGAAAAGTCACTACCTCCTCCAGACCTTACTTTTCTCAGCTAGAAAATGAGGGGGTTGAGCAAGATGACTTGAGATCTTTGCCTCTTTTCGCTGTGGATCCATAAGCTGGAACATGTAAATGAACTGTGTTTTACTATGATCTATCTATTATAGATATTGGCCCTAGCATCAGCCTTAAATATGTATGAGCTTGTTCCCACTAAGGAATACATGAGATATAATGGATAATTGTCCTCAGAGTCCTGATTTCAGGTTGTCTCTCTAACAAAAACTGGCTTTTGTGACCCTGGGCAAAATCTCAGTGCTTGAGGCTCTTAACTAACTTTTAAAGGCTATAAATGAAAAACAGTTGTCAGTCTTCATAGAAGGAATTTCTTCCCCTGGATAAGCCACAGGCCCAGACCCAAAAATAATTAAATAAGTAAATATTATTTAATTTAACTTTCCATAATTTCCTTAATATGGGTGCTCTCTGTACCAGTGTACCATCCATCCACTTTGCTGGATAGGAACACAGTGCTAATATATATGTATTTTTTTACAAATATCATTTAATCTTCAAAACAACTTTGGGAGGTAGGTGCTATGGTTATCCCTATTTTACAGTTCAGGAAACTGAGGCAGACAGAAATTAAATGACTTGCCCAGAGTGACACTGCTTACTAAGAGTCTGAGGCAGGGTAGATTTGAACTTCGGTTTTCTTGACTCTGGGTCTAGAGCTCCATTCACTTTTATCGCCTAGCTGACTTCAGGAATTGTTATGATTTTTAAAAAATCACCATCTGTTGGCCAACCTTCTAATGGTGATCCTTTTAATGTAGTGGGAAAAATCCTGAATGATAGAATCAAAGGACCTGGGTTGAAATCCTTACTCTGCTATTTACTTTCTTGTATAACCTTTGGTAAGTCTTTTAACTTCTGGTCCTTTATTTCTTCATCTGTAAAGTAAGGGGGCTATAAACCATAGAATTTAGCTATGAAGGAACTTTAGGGACCACCTAGAGCAGGAGTTCTTAACCTTTTCTGTCTACTGCACTGCTTTGACAATGTGGTGAAGCCTATATAGACTTTTTCTTGGAATAATGTTTTTAAATGCATCAAGTAAAATAGGGAAAGGGGGTAATGCTTACTATGTGCTTGGCACTGTGTTAAGTGAAATCAATGGAGGAAATAAATTAAATTGAAATACCAAAGCGTTCAAAGAAACAGACTCATGCACCCTATGTTAAGAATCCCTGATCTAGTCCAGTCCTCTCTTATTTTGGTAGATGAGAATATTAAAGCTCAGAATTGGGAAGTGACTTGTCCAGGATCACAAGTGACCACATAGAAGTTCAGGCCCATGTCTCCTGATTCCAGTCGGTGTTCTTTCTGGGATACCATCAGTGAAGACAAGAACACATTCCCTCTAATTTGCTTTCGTTTGAGAATCAGGAAAGGACAGCTTCTCATTGATCACTCCTCTTGCACACGGGTTAAAAGGGAAGACAATCAATTTTCCACCTAACCTTAGAGGGTCTGATGGAAGAAGAAGGAATTGACTGAGCATGCAGGGAGTCATCACGTGATCTCTGAGCTCCCAGCTCTAAATGTATGGTCCCATGATCTCCGAGCTTAGCTAGGCTGGTCCTCTAATGAAAGACACACAGTCTATCACCAGACTTGGACTTGAAGTCTTTCCAGTATGGCAGAAGCTTCCAGAGCTTTTATCTTTCTAGTATAAGCTTTTTGAGAGTCCAAGGTCATCTTATACCGTGAGTCACTGAGTAGAACTTTAGTGGAGTTATAGTGATGGTAAATAATAATTCATAATTATAGAGCACTTACTTTAAGTACCACACATACATTTTCTTCTGTGGGCCTCACCACAAGCCTGTGAGGTAGGAAGCACAACTATTATTGCCCCCATTTGGCAGAAGATATAACTGCCAGAGAAGAAAAATGATTTGCCGCAGAATAATAGATAGATGAAGGATTTGATCCCAGGTCATCTAACTTTCAGGTAACAACAACAACAACAATAATAATGATGAACAAAATCTCATTTATATAACACTCTGTGCCAGATATTGTCCTAAGTGCTTTACCATTGTTATCTCATTTCATCCTCATAACATCCTTGAGAGGTGGGAACTATTATTAACTTCATTTTACAGATGAGGAAACTGAGGCAAACAGAGCTTAAATGACTTGCCCAGGGTCACACAGCTAGTAAGTGTCTGAGATTAGATTTGAATCCAGGTCTTCCTGACTCTAGACCTGTCTCTCCATCCTCTGTACCCACCTAACTGCCTCCCGCTATACATGTTGTCACTACACAATGAGTAAGTAATATATTGTTATATTTTCCTCTGAAGTTCAGATTAGATTGGTATGTTGCTTGTATTGAACCCTTAAAACATTTTCCAGGTAGTCTAAGATTTTCATTCTGTGTGAACAAGAATGAAATGGGACCTTATATTTTATTTTTTCCAGCTTGGTATTCATTGCCTTTAAAAACATTAAGGATGTATTAAAGTGACTACAGTGTGTCAGATACTATTTTAAGTGCTGGGGCTACAGATACAAAAATAAAACAGCCCTTATTCTTTAAAGAGTTTACCATTTCCATGTCTGTCCTCCTTCCCAGTCCTCTCTTTGTAAAAGGAAAAGTATTAAGCAAAACCCCACTAACAAGGTCATTGCTTCTGATAGCTTAGGCTTGTTGTCCCCAACTTTTCTCCCTAATGATGTGTCATACTTTTTTGTCTGGGCCCAAGATCTGTCACAGCAATTAATCTGAGTTTGGCAGTATTTCAGTGTTTTCATTATTATGATAATTGTCTATACTTTTTTCTTGGTTCCACTCTTCACTCTATATTAGTTCATGTAAGATTTGCCATGTTACCCTGAATTCCTTCTATACATGGTTTCTTAAACAAGATACTGTTTCATTATGTTCATATTGCACAATTTGTTAAAGCATACCACAATCAATGGGAGCCTGCTTTCCAGTGTTTTTGCTGCCAAATTTGTAGCACCTTTAAACAAACCAGCCTGTTGAGGAAAGCCTTCCAAAGGAATATTGAAAATAAGGAAAGCATGATTTGGTGATGATATTTAAACAGTGCTATTGGTCCTGTGCTTTGTGGCTTAGCTAATGAAATAGCCTGAGGTAAGTATGATGTTGAACTTTCTGTTGAGGGAATATTTCCACTGGTGCTTTTATGACCTAATTGCTTTTGTGGTTAATTCACTTAATGACACATTCATCACCATGGCTGATAAAAGCTTGCCCTGCTCACCTCAGCCTGTTTTAGCATTTACTGAATGATTCATGGGGTCAGGGATAGACTAGTAAGTAATTTTGGTGACATTAGAAATAGATGGTAATCTTGTAAAGGCTGATCTGCTTTGTGTTAATGCAAACTGTTGTTTCTTATTTTAGTTCCTGCATTAAAATTGCAAATTCATTTTGATAGTTTCCTGTATCATTAGATTAGCCTGAGAAATTAAGAGCTAACCCTGTCTTATCTAGGTGACTACCATGCTTAATTGCAGTGCTTTAATAAATTGGGCTTGCTCCATAATTTCACAAAAAAGTAGGGATGGAGGGGGGATACTAGAATTACAAAGCTTGAGAAAGAAGAAAAATAAATTCCCTCATGTAGGATCAGCCATTCTGTGTTTAAAATTCTAATACATATGTGTATTCACTAATATCAGAATGGTAGAATTTTTTTTTAAGCTTACATGTGGAGAAACCTGAATGTGATAGTGTTTGTTTTCTTCCTTCTTGTTTACTTTACAACTGGTCTCTGCTGGATTTTCCTTCCACTTGTATTTCATTAATAATAACAGCTCACATTTGTAGTGCTTTACTATTTTTAAGTATTTTTTTAAATAATAGAAATCTTTTCTCTCTTTCCTACCTTCTATCCCATTGGAAAAAAAAAGAAAAACAAATATGCTTACAAATATGCACAGTCAAGCAAAACAAATTCCTTCTTTGGCTAGTTATTTAGCTATATTTCTTTCTGTGTGTAAAATCTTTTTGTACCCTAAGTCCATCACCTCTTTGTTCAGAGGTGGGTGCCATGCTTTATCATCAGTCCTTTGTAATCATGGATTGTCATCTCTTTGCTAATAGTTCTTAGAACTTTCAAAGTTATTTGTATGAACAACTTTGTTGTCATTGTACAAATTGTTCTCTTGGTTTTGCTTCATTCTTCATTTGTTATAAAATTCTGAAGAATTTTATGTTTTTATAATACTGGTATTATAACATAAACTTGTCCTTCTGGTTCTATTCAATTCACTCTGCATCAGTTCATACAAATCTTTACACATCTCTGAAATAATCTATTTTCCCATTTCTTACAGCACAGTAACATTCCATCCCATACATTGCGCTTTACTCTTATTAAGTAATTTCACGTACATTATCTCATTTTATTCTCACACAACCTTGTAAAGTTGAGAGAGACTCCCAGTGGGTAGAATGACTTGTTCATATTCATAGAACTCAGAAGCCAAAGACAGACCTACTTGAAATCAAAATATTCTAGTTACCATTATTTTATTACTTTAATGTCTATCATTTGTATAACTATGTTATTAAAATACATCTGAGAGCTCAATTGTGGAAATGATGGAGCTGTGAGCTATTTCATTGAGTGGTTTACTATCATTATGTGTACTTTTCTTTTCTATTTAAGCTTATCCAGTGATAATTTTTTAGCATACCAACTTCATGCTTCTGCAACCCTCCTCTCCTCATTATTAATTCATAGGATCTTAGCAATACTAGGGAACTTAGAATCACCTGGACGGTGCTGTCAAGCTCAAATAGAAATGGGTCCCTGTGGCTGCATATTCACTTAGAAAGCCACAAATTAACATCATTTATGTTGCATTGTATTTTTATTTTGTTAAACATTTCCCAATTACATTTTAATATTATGCTCACCTCCACCTCTGCAAGTTTAACACTTCTCACTTGGACTATTGCCCGTGTACTCTTTTTTTGGGGGGGGTTAAGCAGTTGGGGTTAAGTGACTTGCCCAAGGTCACACAGCTAGTAAGTATCAAGTGTTTGATTTGAATTCAGGTCATCCTGACTCCAGGGCTGGTGCTCTATTCACTGTGCCACCTAGCTGCCCCCCATACACTCTTAAATGGTTACCTGTGTTACTCCCTATTCCAGTGCTTTTCCTCAAGTTAAGGACCTAAAATGTCACTCCTACTCAGTCAACTCCAGTGGCTTCCTCTTGGTTTTTGATCAACTATAAACTCTGTTTTTTGGCTTTTAAAACCATTCGCTACTTGTTCTGAGCTTACCTTTCCAACCTTGTCATGCATCCCCTGCCCTCTCTGTGGTCTAGCCAGGTTGGCGTTCTTGCTGTCCTTCACACATGACATCCATCTCCTTGCTTGTGTAGTAGATGCACTCCTCTTGCCTCCATGTCTGTAATACACATCTCTCTTCATCCTGCCTTTCCTGATCTGCCCAGCTACTAGTGCCTCCTCTCCTATTACCTTGTATTTATATTATTTTGTATACACATACATATTCATAGGTATGTTTTATCCCCTGATGGAAAGTACAGTCCTTGAGAGCCCAAACTATTTTATTTTTACTTAGTATCCTTAGCACCTAACACATAGTTGGTGTTTAATAAAGACTTGTTGATTGTTTTGAGATAATTTAATCCAATTTCTGTGAAATCTGTGTCCGCCAAAGGTGTATAAGTTCATTTTGATAGCAGTCTAAGCTAAACATAAACAAGAAACTGAATCGGTTGCCTCCCAGATTACTTATTAGCATATGCTAAAATCCAGTATAAATTGTTCTTGGATTATTCATTGGAATTTTCTTTTTCACTGTCTTTATTCTAGAACCCTATCATGCCCCATTCACTTCGCAAACTCTTGGGTTAATAATGGATTATTTAGTATCTGCTTATCAAGAGATTTCACTTTGGTGTTCTTTGGTATCTTTGATCTACAATCTCAGAAAAATATACTCTGATGAATTTCAAATTATGATTAATGATTTATGGTTGTAGAATTCATGCAGAAGCATATTTCTAGTGTTTAACTTAATTTTGTTCTATTAAACTTTATTGTATCTGAAGTAGAAATTTTATGCTTTTCACCTTTGGAAGTCATTGATTGCTCTGTGGACTACTACTTCTAAGTGTATTGCAAACAGGGTATTATCATAGAACTCAAGAATTCTATGGAAGGATCCTTAGAAATCATATAGCCTAAATCTCTCATTTTATAAATATGGAAACTAAGGTCCAGATAATAAAGTGAATTGCTCCAAATCACATAGCCAGTAAGTGGGATATAGTAGCTGAAACAGTCATTAGACCTGCTCTCTTTCATCAGTCAGTAAGCATTTATTAAGCACCCACTATGTGCCAGGCATTCTGCGAGGTGTTGGGCATATGAACACAAAAATGAAACAGTTGTAACCCTGTTTACATTCTACCCACATAATAAAAGAGAGACTATTTAATGAAGCTATTGTATAATATAACCTGATATCAGGACTCTTACTTACATTTTAACCTGGATATATGTGAGATTCATTACTTGTTTAATATTTTTCGAAAAATTAAATTTAAATTAAAGGGTAAAAATTTAAAATCATAACATGTGAAAGTGACCATTCAAGGTAGATAATCATAGCTTTAAATATCCATATGAGGATTTAAAGTACATGTGATGTTTAGAAATTACAAGAACAAGAGTGCAGTGCTGGGAGCAATAGGGCCTTGTTTACACGAATGGACTTTTCCAAGAAAAATCGTGTAGGTAAATGGAGGCAAGTCAGGGGAAGGAAAACATTATCCAAAGTTCTTATACATCATAAAATGTCATTGCCTACTCTGTGTGCATGCGTTTTGGTGGAAGGATAGGATAACGATCTTAATATTGTCCCATGTGAAGCTGTTATATGTTGATGAGGCAACTTAATATCGAGGGTTAAAAACAATTCTATCTCAGGATGGACTGCTGGACAGGTTTCTCTTTTTAGAGACATCTTTGAAAGGTGATTGGGGGAAATTTCTTTTCCAGTCTTTATATTTGGGGAGAAGAAATAAACCCCATCAGCAAGTATCACTTTTAATAATAACTGACATTTGAGCCCTTTACTCACAGCAACCCTATGGAGGTAGGTCAGGTCTTTTGACCCCTAAGACCAATCAATGCTTGTTCCATTTTATCACACTGTCTGTAAAAATATTGTTAAGAAGAAATACCCTTTAATATAGTAAGTACTTGGCTGTCTGTCCAGTTGGCACTTGTCTTCACAATTTTCTTCACAGTTCCTTAGTTTCTTGTCACCATTCTTGTTGCATCTTTAAATCATTGGTCCAGTAGTCTGCTCAGGGTACTCCCTTCATCCTTGACCAGCTAGGTGACACAGTACAGAAAGAGCTGGACTGAGAATCAGGAGTCATTTAAGCTCTCTGTGCCTGTTTCCTCAAAAATGGCAGAATAATAGCATTTACCTTCCAGGTTTGTGTTGAGGAACAAGTGAGAAAATCAAGAGCTTTGCAAACCATGAATGCTAGCTATTAATAGGGATGGATGGTGGTTATTCAATTTTCTTTATTGTCCCCAGAGCTCAAAAGCAGGTATGTCCAGAGCCCCATTTGTCTAGTGAAACTTGAGATGGACTTCTAGCTGATGGCAGTTTCCTTAGCTTGGCTACCATCATTGGTGGTGGTGTGTCCATTAATCTAATTTTTCAGGCACTTTGTGGCTGATCTGGGTAAAGATTCTAGTGGTGATATCCATGTAGCCTTAGAGATTTGCCTGGGGCACTGAGATGCAAAGTCATTTGCTTATATATATTCATCTTCTCTCTCTCTCTCTCTCTCTCTCTCTCTCTCTCTCTCTCTCTCTCTCTCTCTCACCCCCCCACACACACACCCACACACACCCATGCAGAGGAGGACTTGAACACAGATTTTCCTGACTCCTCTGCCACATTGTCTTTCATTATATCAATATTCAATACAGTTTAATACAGAATGCATTTTACTAAGTGCCTACCATGCGGCTGACACTAGAGATACAAAGACAAAAATGAAACAGTTCCTACCCTCAGGAAGCCCCTACAGTCTACTGAGAGGATGCAACGTATAGAGAGAAAAGAAAATATACGAAGTAAATACAAAGTAATTGGGAGAGGAGGAAGACAACAGTAATTTAATGCAGTAAGTAAAATTTGGCTACTATCTGGTAGTAATCTTTGGCCTTGTGGAAGAATTTCCCTTGTGTAGGCTGATAGATGACCTCTCTCTCCTGACTAAGCAGAATGGTCCAGGAGCTCTAGCTTGACTTCTTGACTGTATGTGGGTGTACACACACACTCTTTTCAGAGCCCAGGCAACAGCAGACAGAAGTCTGTGTCAAAGACTTGTGGTCCTTGTTTCGGAGAGGAATAAGATGAAGTACGATCCAATGGATAGGATCATTGGACTTAGAACTCAAAGGGGACATTTGTGATCAGTCTTCTAGTCTGTTCCTTTTATTTTACTGATGATGAAACTGATGTCAGTCCTTTGTGAAGCTGGTATTTTTTCCTAAGAAACTTTCAGAGTATTTTTGTAAAGTTTTTTACCATTTGTAGTAAATTGTATCGAGTGCTGGGTGGGGGAAGATCCAGAAATAAACCAACACCACCACACACACCTTCCCTTTCTCTCCCCCCATGAGAATTTTTAGTCTAGTAGGGGGGATATGAAATATGCAGAAATTATTATGACATCGCCCTAAACATGATAATTGCAAAATGTGATGTTGGTTTGAAGGAGAGATAATGTATGATGCGCTGGAAATGAGGAACATCTTAATTGGAGAAGTAGCATGGAAGCTGGATCTTAAAGTATGGACAAGATTTCACCTGGCTAAAAGTAGCTCTGACCTTTAAATTAAGCTCAAGTATCTGAAGAGTGGTGGTATTATCCAGCTGTTTTTATGGCTTGCCATTAGGGTCATCAGGATGCTTGAAGAGTTTTTTCAGTGACTTCTTTAAGCTATTTAACATCACATATCAGTTATCAGAAATCAAAAAATGTTTACTGAAATAGCAAGAAAGTAGGAGCAAAAACAAGATCCTAGACTATAGCTATGTCACTTTCCTAAAATGAATTTTTGCTACTATATGTCTCCACCTGGGCAAGGCTGGACTAAGATATACTAAAACCAGAGATAAGTATCTCTCTTCAGAGACTCCCCTCCCATCATACATGATTGTCATAGATGGAAATTATTTGGACAGTGGGGGGAAATCCTTCTTCACATATACTTTACTAGGAAAATGCAAGCAAAAAATGAAAGTCAGATCTTATCATACTTTGTCACTCCAGTGGATCTGTATTTTCACCAGTGTATTAATGAATGAGGTGAAAAACATTTATTGATAACCTACTCTGTTTTAGGCCCTCCATCCAGTGATGCAGATTATATTTCATCCATGCCTTTTTCGTCCTGCAGAACTCACATCTCTGTCCTCCCATGAGTTCCTAGGCGTTTCATTCAGCCTCCTTCTGCAAGTCTTCTTCCTGTTGTCTCGGCATATCATGGCTATGTGTACAGTATGTGAACTGTTTCTCAGTCATTCCTTGCTCTCTGCATGTGAGTGGACCACCTTCTTCCTCTCCCCGCCTCAGTCTTGTATTACTAGTAATGAATTTGTCATCAAAGAAATGCATGCCTTCCTATTTCCTCGAATTTTAAATAAAAGTTTTTCAGACGCTAGCACAATTTAGTGACTGTATCTGGCTGTTGTGAGTCAAGAACTTGATGTTTGGCTCCAGCACCATTGTCTTCAGCTTAAGCTGGTCTTCCACATGAGCATGTGCCATCTGTGATTGTGGGTTTGCTTGATTCAACAACCTTGTATGAAAATGTTGATTTGCAACAGGATTCCTGCTTGGCCTGACACTCATTTTAATGAACAGATTGGTTTGCCTAATTCTGTGTAATTGTGTTACTTTTACTACTGGGGTGGGAAGGAATAATAACTGTAACTGATATGCAGGTTTTAAAGTTTTCAAAGTGCTTTATATCTCATTTCTCTTGAGTTTCAAAACAGTCCTGGGAAGTCAGTATTACAGGTATATTTGGTCACAGTTACTAAGTGTCAAGAGCAAGATTTAAACATAGGCTCTCCTGAAGGGGCAGTATGGCACTTTGGTATATGTGGTACAGTGGAGCCCTGTTTTTTGAGTCAGAAGTCCGGGACTTTAAATCTTTCTTTTGATACTTGCTACCTATGTGGCCTTGGGCGAGGTACCCAACCTCCCTGGGCCTGTTTCCTTGGCTGTAAAATAAAGGATTGAACTAGATGGCATTGAAGGTCTTTTCCTGATATAGATTTATAATCATCTGTTTACTTTTATAATAGGTAAACCCACTGCAGTCTTCTCTTAGATAATGATGCTGCTGATGATAATAAGCTTAGTTGTTATTTATATTATACTTTACATTATGTATCTGTGTATGTACGTGTGGTAGCAATGTGGAATAGTGCTTGGAGCTCCCCCTACTCCCTGTGACCCCTGGGCAAGTCATTTAATCTCTAAGTGCCTTCAGGCAATTCTCTAATTGTAAGTTGCAGATATATTTAAGTTGAAATATGTATGTATATATGTGTATGTACATACATATGTGTACATAGATACATATGTATATATATGAAGTAGTTTTCTCCCAAAGAGTTCCCTAAATTGTAGGTCCAGACTCAAAGAAATGTGTATACACTGTCTTGTAATAATATATACATTTTTTCATAGTAGCAGTTGATGATTGTATGGTGCCTTAAGGTTCAAGCTAACCCTATGAGTTAGGCAATGCAAGTATTATTATTATTATTATTATTATTATTATTATTATTATTATTATTATTATTATTATTATTATATTATTATTATTAAGTGTTAAGTGACTTGTCCAGGGTCACACAGTTAGTAAGTGTCAAGTGTTTGGTCTGAGGTCACATTTGAACTCAGGTCATCCTGACTTCAGGACTAGTGCTATAACCACTGGGCCACCTAGCTACCCCTATTTCCTTTGCTAAAAATTTCTTTTAGCCTCAATTTCCTCATCTGTGAAATAGGAATATTTTACATTGTTGCTGTGAGACTAAAATGAGATAATGTATGTAAAGTGCTTTGTAAACTTTAAAGCGTTATCTAAATGATAGTCATTATTATTATGGGATTTTCCTCTGTCCTTACAGCAAGTGTTGGAATGGACATTGAGACCTAAGTCCTCTGATTTCAGTCTTCTGAACGGCCAGTTATTTGATGATAATTTGATATAGTTCTCAGTGGTGCAAATGTGTTTGGTTTTTTTTTCAGCCCAGACTTATAATTTCTTAGGGTTTAGGCAGCTTTTGGCAAGAAAATTCCCTCTTCCAGTATAGATTAGCAAGAGTTACCTGGAGCCTTGAGAAATTAAGCATCTTGCCAATAGTCCTATCTCTAGGATTTGTTAAGCAAGAGGAGGCAGCATTATTTAGTGGAAAGCTTTTTCAGCTTGAAATCAGAGGACCTGGGTTTGAATTCTGGCCCTATTACTTAACTGTATAACGTTAGGCCAGTTATTTAACCTTTCCGGCCCTTCATTTCCTCAACTGCAATTTTGAGCATTAGACCAATTGACCTCCGCCTCCAAGGTTGCTTCTGGCTCTTGATCTATGGTCCTGTGGACTCAGACGTCAACTCTCTGGCCACACGCTGTTCCCATGGGCTCATCGTATTGGTAATCAGAATTAGTTCAGACACCCATTCGTCTTCAGCCTTGCAGTGGCTCAGAACTCCTGAGCTCCAGTGGTCTAGCAGCTTCTGCTTCCCCTGTAGCAGGGATTACAGACATAGCACCAGGCCAGCTTCCTCATTCTTTTACCCACATGTATGACTATCAGGCTGTCTTGTGCTCCAAGCCTAAGTTTCACCCGCCTTTCTCTGGTTTCTTTTAAGAAGTGAAAATGTAATGTATAAAGCTTTTCATGGTTACTGAGCACTTTGGATCCTTGAAGGCAGAGGCCCTAAACCTTTTTTGTTTCATGGCCCCTTGGGCAGTCTGGGAAAGCTTGTGGACTCCTCAAAATAATGTTGTTACATGTATAAAATAATGTATATAGCATAATGCAGGAGACTAATTATATTGGAAGACAGTTATCAAAATATGTATTTAAAAAAAAACAAGTTCATGGACCCCAAGTTAAGAACCCTGCTTTAAGGTCAGGCCCTACTGCTTTTGTGGACCTGGTGGAAGAAATACTTCCCAAGACAGAATAGCCTAAAGGATAGAGTGCCAAATTTGGAGTCAGGAAGGTGAGGCTTAGATCTGCCTCAAACACTCATCTGGTATTTGACCTTGGGCGGTAACTTAACCTTCTGGTACCTCAGTTTCCTCATCTGAAAGCTCCTCAAAAGGTTAAAAAGAGAGAATTAATGTAAGGCACTTGGAAAACTAAAGTTTACAAATAATGCATTATGTAAATATCATTATTATCATCATCCAAACATTCATGAATTCTAGTGCCTTTATTTTCTCCCAAAGGAGACAGTTTGTTATAACTTTCCCCTATGTATGAGGTATGCCTATGGTTTTCCACTTAGTGTCTGTCAGAGGGATGTTATGGTGCCATGGTATTATGACCTAAGAATGACCTGAAGTCCATAAGATGTAAGGGTTGGACTAGATGACTTCTCCAGTCTTTACTAGCACTATATCTATGAGGACATAACTGCTGGCCACTTTGTTATGATCTGTCCTTTGATATGCCTGTTTTAGAGACTAACTTTGGAGGCAGAGACACACTGCAGAGCCAGAACAGCATGTATTGTCTGTGTTGGTTTCTAACAGCAAACAAATTCAGTGCCTCTAATGATGATAATTGAGATTGTTATATGGCATTTTACAGTTTATAAAGGTTTGTGGGGTAGGTTGTTTGAGTATTATTATCCCTATTTTAACTGACAAGGACACTGAGACATTGGTATTGGCCCCAAGGATCACAAAGCTAGTGTCGCAGGATCTGCCTGGTGACTCCCAGTTCAGCTCTCAAGTGTGGTATGGCCTAGGAAGTTCAGTAAAGATCCAGAGAGCACATGGATATGTTTGGCAGGTAGATGTGCCCTGAATAGCATTGTCATGACAATGTTATTTCACAGTAATGTGGTTAAGACACAGTAAGAAAACTCCATTAAAATATGTACAACCCCAGTGTAATGAAGTTAGACCAACTGTCTGAAACTGTCCTAATTTAGACCTGTGTTCAGCTCACTAACTAGATCAGTGTGGTTTCTACCTAAGTGGCACCCTTCCCTCAGTAAAGTGTCTACTAGAGAATGCCTGGGTATCACTGGTGTTCGTTGTTTTTGTCCTACTGAGATGCTCTGGCCCTAATGCATCTTTGTTCCTCAGGAACTGTTCACCACATCCCTGTTTTGCCTAATATCCTGCTTTTGTGAAAGCAGTTGATGATGAAACAGGCAAAGCATAGTTGTATTTATGTTCTTTAGAAGTTTTAGCTAGCTGCTCATCATTATTCCTTTATAATGTGATGTTTATTGGGTTAAACATTTTTTCAGGGTGAACTGAGGTCATGTAGGCCCTGTCACTATGGCTGTTTGAACTTATTAGAGAATTGCTGATAGAAATTATAGCTATTTCTGCACAGATTTGTGAATGTAACAGGAGTCAGCATAATTAAGCACTGGACTTGGGAGTGAGAAGATCTAGGTTTAAATTCCACCTGGCATTTACAAAATATGAGACTGGAGATAGCATTCTAAGCTTGCTTCCCCAACTATGAAATGGTAATAACACTTTGAGGACTACCTCTCTTATGAGGTTGTCTTGAGAAAAAAGGACCTCAGAACCTAAAAAGCACTGTAAAAATGCTACCTGTTATTATGCATCCATCAGTTCTGTTTTAGGGACTGAATTCGGAATGGTCTCTGACTTTGAATCTTGGCTCTGCTGCCTATTCCTGTATTATTTTGGGCAAGTCATTTCCCCTTTTTATGCCTCAGTTTCTTTATCTGTAAAATGAAGAGGTTACATTAGATGACTTCAGAGGTCTTTTCCAGCTTTAATCTATTATTCTGTGATTTGTTTTCCCTGCCTCCTTTGTTTTTGGACATATGTGTGTATGTATGTATATGTACATAAATAAACGTGTATGTGTGTATGTATGTGTGTGTGTGTGTGTGTGTGTGTATAATCTTGGAATTTCTTTGTCTTTTCTTTTTCTTTCCTCTTTGGGTACTTAGAGGGCCCCTCATAATTTCTGGCCTTGTGCTTCATGCAAATTGGAGCAGCTGTTGTGGGAAGCCAGGGTGGAGAAGGCCCGGACAGGATGGATAGAAGAGCCCTGTAATATACTGAAGGACAGTTTGGAGCACTGTGGTCTGGAGGAAAACCAGCAGCAGCTGACTTAATGCATTCAGTGCAAGCAAAGACTTACTGTATCCTTTGTGTATTCTCAAGAATGCACTGAGAGAAGTAGACTGAGAGGAATAGCTAATTGTGACCTCCTACCCAGGGTGATTTAGTTATTTATCGGCATGGAGGCAGGAGTCTAGACTAAGTGATTTCTTGAGGTCCTTTACCTCTGTGATAGATTCAGGTTCTACAAGTAAATAGTATTGTTAGTTTGAAGTGTAGAGAGGACCACCCAATCTCTGCAGGGATCTATATACATTATTAGTCACTTAGGAAGTATTGAGTACCTGAGTTCTATGCAATCATGGCATCATATTCCAGAATAACATTTATTTATCTTCATTCATATTCACATATCATAGAAACAGAGTATTGGGGCTGCAAGGCAGCTTGGATGTCATGTGAGCTCCCCATAACTGCCCTACCTTTCCAGCATTGTCTTACATTTTTCTTCTCTGTAGGTGCTATGCTGCTGCCCCTTGTATATTCCCTGTGCTTCTGCCTTTAACATCTCCCCCTCCGCTGCCCTCTGTACACTGATATCTTCCAAAGGCCGAGTCTGTGCCATCTCTGCCATCATCCATCAGAGGCAGAAAAGAGCTTTTCTTCCTCTAGTCTTACATAGCATTTCTACCTTTTGGGACCTTATTGTAATCTGTTCCTCATCTTGATCATTGAGTAATCTTACTTGATTGTGTATGGGTCATATCAGCCCTGGTAGATTCTAAGTTTCATGACGAGGACTCTCTCCTAATTATCATTTTATCTCACCAGCTCACACTTCATTATCACTTTTTACACACAGTAAAACATTTAATAAACAGTTGCTGAGTGAATGAACCTCCTCATTTTATGTAGAAGGAAACTGAGGCAAGCTGACTCACTCGGGGAAGCTGACGAGGTTAATAGAATGAATCACATTTTTGAAGGGGAATGCACTATGTGAAGACACGAAAGGAATCTGTCACATTGAGCATAGGGAGCAACTTACTTTTCTATAAATGCAGACCTCTATGCCTGCCATTTTAATAGGTTGGGCTAAGGGCAGAGAGCAGTGGGACAGTGAGGTACCTAATTGACTGCCTCAGCCCTTTATCAGCATTGTAATTTGGATATGATGCAAGGCTCTATTTCTTGCCATCTCTTGTTTTTATATTCTTTTTCCTGTATATCCATTTGGACTAATGGGCTTTTTGGCATCACCTACATGAAAACATCATGGGAAATGAGTTTTTTTCCCCTCTTAAGAGGCCCTGTTATAGCTTTAGCAAGCTGAGATTTGATGTAGTGATTTCCCTATCTGTCTGCCCTGCAGACACACAAGCAGCAGTAAGGAGAAGGAGGGTCAGAGAGTCTTTGAAGTGAAGACTCAGTCCCATTCTTACATACTAATCATCACTTGATAAGAGATCTCCTGCAGAGAGTTTAAGACGTGTGTTTATCATCAGCTCAAGACTTGGAGTTAGGGACTGTACCTCTCAAATCCCATCTCATCTAAAGTGACCATGTGGAACAAGCTTTCTACCCATTTAGAAAATTTAAAATGTATATTTATTCTAAATGACCCTGCAACCATTTTGCTTTCTTTGATCTTAAGTTGGCATTGCCTATAAAATAATGGAAATGTCATGCCAATCTAGAATATAAAACTGGTAACGATTCACATTTCTGTAGGGCTCTAAAGTTTGCAAAGTTCTTTCCCAACAATAACCTTTAAGAGGTAAGTAGGTGGTTCAAAAGATAATCCATTATCATAAGGCAAGATGGGGTTTTAGTCTTGGGCTTCTCATCATTTATTGGCTCTGTGACCTACAGTTGTTTAACGTCTCTGGACCTCAGTTTCCAAACCTGCAAAATGGAGAGAATTGGATAGACCAGCATTTATTTCTAAAATGAATTTGACCATGAAGCATTTTGGAGCTTGAAATGTAAATGCTGATCCAGGGAAGTCTGATTTTGGAATATCCCTGGGATAAAGGGGGATTGGGAAATAGAGGATATTGTGCCTATTTTCATCCCCAAAAGTTTCCACATGTTAAAAGTGTTTTTTAAAAGTGTTTTTGATGATATGTTTTTCGTGTTTAGTATCTTAACATCTTAGAGAAAATGCCACTAGCATTGAACTTTTCTCCCTTCACGTCAAATGCAGTAGCATTATTGGATAGAACAGTTTGCAAAACACTACATGATCTTTGATGTGCCTTCCACATCTGTCATTCTGCAAGTAATAATAATGACACTTTTATGGTTAGAGGATGTATACATTATCTCATTTAAATCTCACATGGTAAACAAGCATTATGCCCATTTCATGGGAAAGGAAACAGGTTCAGAGAGATGAAGGGGCTTGCTCAACCAGAGTGACACAGCTACTAAGTAGGAGTGTCCCTACATCATACTGACTTGAGTTTTAAAATAAAGCTTTTTTGTTTGGTTAGTTTTTTAAGTTAGAAATAAACACTAGAGAGGCACACAGTGGGCAAGTGTAGACTGCCACATATCACGAATGAAGAATTATGCAGGAGAATCAGCTTAAAGGCTGGTACTGTGACTGAAAAAGGACAGGGTCTGATCACATGGCATGAGCAAAGGACAATGGTATCCATGCAATTTCTGATCTAGAGAAAGGACCCCTGCCCACCCCCACAACAGATTGGAGGATTTATGGGAGGACGTTGACAAGAGTTACCATTGGCAAGTGTATCCACATTGATATGATTGCATATTTATTAAACTATTAAGACATTTCAGGTAGCTGTCCTTCTTGTGTGGAAACAAAATTCTTTCATTTTAGCTCTCCAAACATAACAAACAAGATAAGAGAAAACATCGAGCTTGAAAGTCAGAAGATCCAAGTTTGAGGTCTGGCTCCAATGTTTTATTAACAGCTTCACTTCATTGACCCTCGTTTTTCTCATCTTTAAATGGAAGTGATAATATTTCCTACCTCCAGGGGTTATAGTGATTGAGTGAGAATGAACACAAGATAAAATAGGTGGTTATCATTATGGTTGTAATGTTTGGTGGTACAGTGACATGTACCTCTCATTATACTTTGACTTACTTGATCATTAGAATCGCATAGGTACCCTGTCTTTCTGGAGATAAGTTACCTCCTTAGCACCTGAGCAATTCATTTGACCTATGATGGCACTAAAGAAATACAGTGCCAGCCTAAGGCCACAGGATCTCATGAAGCAGGTCAGAACCACTGGATAGAGAATGGAAATGGTAATGCTTAAGCTTTGGAAGAAAATGGTTGTATGGGGAATAAATATAGGAGGAGGCAGGAATGATATAAAACTAGCTGATTCTGCTTGTTAGAAAGGAAGCTTAATTCTTATATATGCCTGGAGTTTCAGATAGCTACAGGTATACTCTAAATAGCCATAGTCATTTCTCAAGAATTCAATTCAGTTTAACAAACCTTTATTACAGGGATTTTTGGCCTTACTCTTTGGCATGATGGTTTTCTTTGATCCTTTTCTTGACTTTCTCTGGTGTGCTAAGAGTAACTGGCTCCTCCCTAAAGTACCATCCATTGATAAAATTGGCCCTCTGAGAGGAAGGGTGGTCATGTGTAGTCATTAGAGAGCCAATCGTGGAGCCAGGAAGACCTGGGTTCAGTTCCCACTTATGACATCCTGGCTGTTTGACCCTGTGTAAGCAAGTCACTTAACACATCAGTGCCCTCAATAAACTCTGGTCAGCTATCACTAGGGACCAAGAATTCTGCCTTGTTGCAAGACCAGATAATAGTGGGTCAGGTGTTAGATAGTCCACCTAAAGGAAAGGGAATCTAGGCTGTTAGGATGATGTGTTGAATGCTTTACTAGTCAAAGCATTTTGCTAGAAGGTGATGCAGCAGCAGTGAGGAGAAATTTTTAGGAACTTTGGGGAAAAAAAAAACAGACCCAAGGAGCATCATTGATATAAGCGAGTAGAATATTGGCTGCCCACTTGAGATGATGACTTAAGCCTTGCAGTCTCAGGTTTCCGCTGAGAAGCACTAGATAACTTGTATGAAAGGATACTGACCACATTTGTAGCTGATCCACTCTGATGAGGTGATTTGGGGTTAGGCATGGTAGACAGCTGTTCAGAATTTATTGTGTGGGGCTATGAGATATGCTTTGTGATACAGTTTTTGAAAATAGATGCACAAATTTAATATCAGAAAACTCTACTCTTGATAACAAGCATGTATTGCAGTATTCTGTAATGAGTGGGAAATACTTTAAATTGACAGCTCAGACTTACTGTCCATGGACAATAAATAGATGGGATTGTTATTTAGGTATAAATTAGACTAGCTGTCCTCCATGGACCCTTCCAAGCCAGGGATTTGATGATCTTATTAAAGGTTTGATACATACAATGAAGGCCTGATGCTGATTAGTTTTGTGTAGTTACTGTAATACTGAAAAAACACAGAAGAACTTTGCTACCTCAGGCCCACTTAGAAGAAGACCTAATATAAGACATCTTTTATTAGTAGTAGTAATAATAACAACTGTTTGTGTTTGACACATAGTATAGAACTTAGTCAATTCTTGTAGACAATTTGATTGATGTTTGGATTTTTAACTCTGGAAAGACCAGAATTTAAAAATACTTGGAAGGACCTGCATCATTTGCAGTATCTTTTTTTTTAATCCATAAGGAAAAGAGATAATAGGGTGAAAAAATTTATTTCAAAATAAAATTATAGTTTTTGCAGTTATTTGTATTTCAAGTGCATTTGCATGGATAGTTGAAATTATAATAAATTATTGTAAAATCACACAAAAATTGTGTCTATTGATGTATCTATTCCTTCTAGTGTTAAACTAACCCTATGAGACAGATTCTTCAAGTATTACTAACCATGTTACATGGTTTAGGAAAATGAGGCTCAGAGACATTATAACTTTTCCATGATTACAAAACAATTAAGTATTAGGACCAAAACTCAAATCCAGGTCTTCTGAATGGTAGATACCTCTAGTGCTCTTTCTAGTGTACTGTGCTGCTTTTAGATTTTTTGGTGGGAAGGGGCACATAACAAATTCAACTTTACTTTATTTTCCATTCTGAACTATCTCTCCCCCCGCCATTTAAAAACAAGAAAAGCAACCCAAATATGTATAGTTATACAAAATAAACACAATGCCTTTTAGATTTTAACTTATATCTTCACACACTTAAAAGCTATCTGTGCCATGCCATACTCATTTTTCTGTAATTTGATTTTGTTGATCTTCTAGGCATAACTCATTTTCTAAAAATAACAATAACACTTCAGTAAGCAGTAACAAAGGCCAATAGTAGATTTATGTCTTTGGGTTTGTTGAATATAACTGAAAGTGGCTTCTTTCTGGAGGAATCCTGTGAAAAGATTCAAGAGTAGAATCCAAAGACCAGCAACCTTGGTGCCGTCCTTGACTACTCCCACTCCCTTACCCCACATGTCCAATATAATGCCAAGTCTTCTTGTTTCTACCTTCACAACATCTCTGGTGTATGTCTCTTTCTCTCTACTCACAAAGCCATCACCCTAGTCTAGACCTGTTGCCTGGATTATTGCAATATTCTTCTCATTGGTTCCCCTTCAAGTCTCTTCTTACTCTAAACTATCCTCCACCCAACTTGCAGATCCAACCATGTCACTTCTTTGGTTGGCCCCCATGCCTGGAATATTCTTCCTCTTCATCTCTGCCTTCTGGCTTCCTTCAAATCTGAGCTAAAATTCCATCTTCTGCAGGAAAGCCTTTCCCAATCCCTCTTAATTCTACTGCCTTCCCTTTGCTGTTTATTTCAATTTATCCCCTATTACATTATATTATTATAGTGATGTTTGCGTGTTGTCTCCTTCATTAGACTGAGCTCTTTGACTATCTTTTACCTTTCTTTGTATCCCCAGAGCTTAGCACAGTGCCTGGCACATAGGTGCTTTAAAAATGTTTATTGATTGACTGATTCCAATAACTCCTCTTTACTTCTTTAGTCAAATATGAACTTTTGTGGCATTTAAAGCTTTTTATCACTTGGTCTCTTCCTGGCTTTTCAGTCTTCTTATACTTTACTCCTTTCCATAGACTTGATTATATAGCTATACTAACTTTCTTATTGTTTGTTGAACATGACAGTCCATCTTCTGTATTTCCTGCCTTTGTACTGGATGTACCCTGAGACTGAAATTGTCTGCTCCTTCACCTCCACCTCATAGTTTCCATGTTTCCTTTAAGACTCAAATCATACCTTCTGCGAGAGGCCTTTCCTCATACCCCCACATGCAAGTCACTTCTCTTAAGATTACCTTCTGTTTATTCTGTATATATGTTGTACCTACCTAGTTATTTACATATTGTCTCCACTATTAGAATGTAAGTTTCTCAAGAACAGGGACTTTTTTGGGTCATTCTTTGTATCTCTGGTTTATAGTAAATTCTTAATATCTGCTGATTGATGGACTGACCAACTCAATAGGTGACATTCACAAGGATTCAGCCAACAAAATGAAAGAATTTTATAATGGCAAATCAGGACTATATCATTGTCACCATCAACAACAGAAGGGTTATCTTTAAGGAGCTAAGAATTAGTGACCATGTACATTCTGCAATAAAATGGTAGAGACCACATAAGACATCACTGTAGGCTATAAAAATTTGGCACTTACTGAATACCTAGCAAGACATAACCTGGTGGCTAGAGTTATACATTAGAAACTTGCCATCTTTTGTGAACTGACAGATGACCAATTCCCATACTACAAATATAGATCTCAAGATACCCTGGAGAACTCAACCAATTAGCCATCCTGGAACCAGACCATTGTCACAGACAAAACTATTGGCTACAATGGCTCGCACATATTATGGATTCAAGAAAAATGTAAGATAAAAATAGGATGGTGACTTTGTTGACCATCTCTATTTGGACTCTTTCAAAGAAGATGACAACAATAATAATAGGTGTGTGGTTGTCGTTATACTTGTTTCTGTTCCCTTCCAAGTGAACCAGTGATCCACTTATGATTTGCATTAATGATTGGACAGTAATTTTAAAAGGGTGTGCCTTTTTATATTCTTAGAATTTAATATCTCATGTTTATAAAGTGCCTTTTCTTACTAATGTTTCTGGTGTTAAATATAATCCTACACTTTCATCATGAGGCAAAGAAAGTCTGAGTTGTGAGGCTATAGCGGGAGAACAGAAGCAGTTTTGTTTTATACGTTTAATGAACGTTGTACTTTACCCTTTTCATATCACTCCTGTACATTGAGTACCATTTTCGTGTACTTCCAGTTCCATTGCCTGCTTTGGAGTTTCTAGGCAAAGGAATAACCTTTTCAAGGTCCCATCTATATATGTCTAAGGTCTGAAAACTTCTTAGCAAAGCACTGCATGTAAATAGTATGAGGACCTTGAGAGTTCTATATTTGTATTCGTGTATGTGGGAGGGAGGAGGGGGAGAGTACAGAGTGAGAGAACCAGAACTAGAGGGGAGTTTTCTAGGTGAGGAATTGGAGGTCCAGAGATTCGAAGTCACAGGTCAGAGATTACAAAGATTTGAAGTGACGGAGCTGGGATTCAAAGTCAGGTCTAGTGACTTCAGGTTTGGTGTTCCTGTTATTGCACCCTCCTGCCCATAATGCCATGGGTTGTTAGAGACTTTTAAGGTCATCTAGCGTGCTGCCATCTACATGAGGAAACTGAGTCCCAAAGAGGAGAAACACAACCCCAAGGTCACCCAGTGAGTTAGGAGTAGAATTGAGGATGGACCAAAGGCCTCCTATCTCCTTGGTATTCTTAAAAAGCAATGGGAGAAAGATAGTTGGATTTTGATTATTGAAATAAAAATATGCCTAGAAAGTTTTTATATATTATTTGAATGAGAACTCAGCCTACCTAAAGAAGCATTCGTTTATAGAATGTTTTTCTTTTTATCTCTTTATTGCCACTACTGTCAGGTTGTCGTTCAGTTATTCAGTCATGTCTGATTCTTCATGACCCCATTTAGGGTTTTCTTGGCAAAGATAATGGAGTGGTTTGCCATTTCCTTCTCCAGTTCATTATACAGATGAGGAAACTGAGGCAAACAGAAGTTAAGTGACTTGCCCAGGATCACGCTGCTAATAAGTGTCTTAGGCTGGACTTGAACTCGAGTCTTCCTGACTCCAGGTCCAGCACTCTATCCACTGAGCCACTCAGCTGCCTACTGCTATCATAGTTTTGTGTTTTGTTGTCATTCAGACCCATTTTAGACTTGGAAATGTCTTGCCACCTTTCTTTGACTGAAGGATGACTTAATGTACGATGAAGAATTATAGTTTCTAGAAGAGAGAAGCTGATGTGGTATTAGGGATTAACTAGGGATGGCCTAGTTAACAGTGCTGGAAGTTGGTAAATAGCAGATCACTGAAGGGTTGCCCAGTGGGTAGCAGAGGATCAGACTCTACTTTTACCTGTTATTGATACTACTCTCCTCCTGAATCCCAAAGGACTAAGCTGTGTCACAAAGTAACACTCATGGAACCAGTAATGGAACAGTGGCTCTGAATTCTGTGGACTTCTGATCCAGAAGAAGAAGGGGCATTGTTATGTTCAGTAGACTCATTAAATGTCACTGGTAGAACAGGTTCTGTCTCGTGGCCTCTATAGACTTTCCTTTTGGTACATGCCAAACTTAAGGAACAGTATTGTCCTGTGCTGAACTGCCCAGTTGGCCCAGTAATTGCATTAAGGTGTTAGGAATGTCTGTCCTGAGATCCTGAAATCCTGTACCCATGGATGCGCGCACAGAGATTAAATCAGAAGGGGTGGGTTTGAGACCTGGCTCGGTAGCTAACTCACTGTGCAACCTTGGGATTGCTTTTTATCCGTTTTCCTCCTCTTAAAAAGGGACTAATAATTCTTACATGAGTTACTTCACAATGTTATCATTAGGAAAGTGCTTTTATAGATGCAAGCTTGTTTTTATCTTTATTTCTCAAGGCAAGTATATGAGTGTGAATTCAGAGCAGAAATGCAACTTTATAATTATAATCTAGTCAACTCTATGAATTTATGGTGCTGTCTAGGTGGTAGATTATCCACACCCTTTACTTGCTTGTTCATGTTCCTCATGTGTAGGCCTTTTGGATGTGTTCATCTTAGTTTTAAATGGTCTAAAGTGGGGAAAAAACCAAAACAGAAGCTAAAACCTAAATTATTACAATTGGCAGAGTATTAAAACTCTCACAAAAAAGGGTTTTGTTTTGTTTTGTTTTAGGAATAGAGACTCAAATGAGATTTGAGACTGATCTGTGGGTTTCACTTATCTTTGCTATCTCTGTGGCCCATTACAGTGGTTAATTGGGCAATGGCTGGAAAACAGTTTAAATAGAATAGTGATATCCTTTTAAGTCGACCCATGGGAATGTATTAAAACATTTTTTTAAAAAATCCCAATAAATGCAGCAAGCATCATTCCTTATTCAATTTTGGTTGCTTTAAATATTTTGATTCTTCATAGATTCCATTATTCTCAGTTACATAGCATTATGGAAGACTATTGGCATTTAATGATGGGTTTCTGTGTCAAGGAGTAGTATCTTGGGAACCTTGTAAACAATGAATAGTATTCCTAATAATAATATTAGCTAGCATTTACATAGCATTTTAAGACTTAAAAAGCACTTTATGTATATTATTCATTTGATCCTCATATCAGCCTGGTGATATTAGAGCTAATATCATCCCCATTGTAGAGTTGAGGAAACTGATGTTAAGTGAATTACCACACAGCTTATAAGTATCTGAGGCAGGATTTGAACTCAGTTATTCTTGAGGCCAAGCTCAGTGCCCTCTGCACTGTACCACTTAGCTGGCTGTGCAAATATCACACTCCTTCCTTTCTTCCTTCTATTGAATTCTGGGCCTACTTTATTGTTCGTTTGTAGTACCCTTCCAAAATTTAGAGACTGTTTACCAATTGTGTGTTATAGTCTATGCAATAGTTATTCTTATCTATTTGGTTTTCCTCGTGTAGATTGTTAAGAGTCATCTTTTTTTTTTTTGAGTGGCAAGGGATCTCCTGGAGGAGTATTGCCAACAGGAGTATGTGAAGGACTTCACTAGCTCAAGAAAGCTTCTTTTCCATTTAGACTGTCCACTGAACATCCTTCATACATACCTGTGCCTAAATCTCTGACATGCATACATTTCCTTGTTTTAAGCCTCACTTTGATATTGATAAAGTTACCTCTGTGGCCACATCTCTCAAAAATTCTGGGTGACCCAAAGGGTAATGGAGAAAATAATTGACAGGCATAAATAAATTATAGCATATTACCGATGATAACTTATGTGCAATAAGTGGGGCAAAAAATAACATCACAGAGCAAGGAAATGGACAATCTGAATGCTACTGTGTTAAAAAAAAAAGCCTTCAGTAATAAATCCTCTAATATTCTCAGAAGATTTGTGGGAGAAGATAAACAAGAATTCTATGAGATATTAATTGATTAGCCATCTATACCCATTGGAGTCAGTCCCTACATTGATGAGAGATCATGGAGCCACTGAAATATTGAAAATATTTTGACTTCATTTCAGATGAACTAAATCAATTTCAGAAGTGCTGGATTAAGTGAACCTCAGCTCCTGGTAAATGAATGGCACACTGGTTGCTCTTGATGTGTTGGGTGAAGGGGTCAGGATGGGAGAGGGTCTTTGCTGAGAGCATTCCTCAGTTGGGAAATTCCAGATTCCTCCCCACCCCCTTCCCGCCCTTTCCATCTTTTCATCCTTGAGTCAGCAGTAAAATGTGACTGTAGTTGGCTTCTAAATACTGTTTCTCTGAAGAAAAGAGAGGCCCTAAATGTAGGGGTGAAGATGGCAAGTGGACAGTTATAGTCCCTGTATGAAGGATTGTTATTCACATCAGTAATTTACTAGGAGTATGTCTTTTAGAAATTTCTAATAAAGATGTTTACATATATTAAGAGAGTTTGACCCTCAGTTACAAGAGCCCCTTGTTACCCTTACCATTAAAAAATTACTTTCAAAGCCTTTTCAGTTCAGTTGGAGGACAAGGATTTGGAGGTCCAGTATTTAGAGGATGTGGTGCTATCACTAAGTTATAGACTCTAAGAATGCTTAAATGACTGGATATCTGAAATGATAACTTTTAAATCTTATCTTTCTTCATTTCTTCCTTTGTAAAATATTTTCAGTTAGTTAATAGATGCCATCAAGTAATGGTAACATGAAGTTAATAGGAATTTAATAGTTGCTGATGCCATTTTTGCATGTATTTAGATGTCTGGGACTTGAGCTAGGTGGTTTTCATCCCCCTTAATTTGGTAAGAAGATTGCTTCTTTTTTTTATTTTTAAAATTAATTTATTTTTGATTTATCAATAATCACTTCCATATGCTTTTGAGTTTAACATTTTTCTCCCCCTCCCTCCCCACCACCCTCTCTAAGGCGGTATACAATCTGATACAGGCTATACATTTACATTCCTATTAAACATATTTTCATATTAGTGGTGTTGTAATTAAAAATTAGAACCAATAGGAGGAATCACCAGAAAGAGGAAACAAAACTCAACAGAAGAAAAAAATAGCAAATAGTATGTATGCTTCGACCCTCAAAGATTCCTTCTTTTCCAAAGCACCAAACTTTAGAGAAGAGGTAGCCCTAAAAGATGAGTTTCCACATGTACTCTCTCTGTGTGTATCTGTCTGTCTGTCTATCTGTCTGTCTATCTATCTATCTATCTATCTATCTATCTATCTATCTATCTATAATGATACTGCTCTAGTAGCATTTACCCTCAAGACTCTATCTTCTTCATCTTGTTTTTATGATTCATTTCTTTTTTATTGTTAATTTATTTTGAGTTATCAACAATCACTTCCATAAACTTTTGAGTTTTAAATTTTTCTCCACCTCCATCCCCGCCTGCCTCCCCAAAACAGCATGCAATCTGATATAGGCTATACGTATACATTTCTGTTAAATATATTTTCACATTAGTGGTGTTGTAATTAAGAATTAGAACCAATAGGAGGAACCACAAGAAAGAGAAAACAAAACAGAAGAAAAAATACCAAATAGTGTGCTTCAATCTGCATTCAAACTCCATACTTCTTTCTTTGGATGTGGATAGCATTTTCCATCATGAGACCTTTGGAGATGTCTTAGATTCTTGCCTTACTGAGAAGGGCTAAGTCTATCAAAGTTAGTCATTGTGATTAATTTCTTCAGAAAATACATTGTTTCCTTTCTTGGGGTGCTTCTTCCCTTCATTGATTGTAAACTGCCTTCATGTTAGCTTGTAGACTTAAGGGGTGGCCAAAAATTATTGACTGGTGGTCATTGGTCATGAGCCTCTTTGAATTTAGCTATTTTGAGCCTACATGCTCTTGTCTTTCCTCTAACCCTTTCCAGATTTGTGGGACCTGCCAGAGTATATACTCCACTGTGAGACATTGAGAACCAATAGTCATTTGCACAACTTAGTGAAGCAACAGATGGAGGCCAAAGGAGATATGAGAAGACACCTCTTCCACTCTTTTGTAGAAGTAGGGGTTCCTTGTCCTTGAAACATTGCATGTGTTATCTTTTTGATATATTCATCATTTTTGCTGATACAGGGGAAAGCTGTAACAAATAGTATTTCTTTTAGAAAAAGAGGAAAGGTGTTTAAATGATAAATAAACAAAAATTTATGTAGAAAACTAAAATAATTACCAAATCCTTTTTTTAAAAGTTTTTTTAAAAGTATATTTGCACAACCAAGAGATTCTCCTTAATTCAGTCACTGAACGTCTATTGCCTGAGAGGTCCATAATGACAGATGTTATCTTAATCAAGGTGTGCCATTGGATTTTTTTTAACCTGGTTTCCCCGCCCTGGTCAAGCATATTCCATGAATAAAATAAAATAAAATAAAATAAAGGTTTTTTTGGTTGTTTTTGTTTTTTATTTATTTTATTTTTTTGCGATTTTCTTTCAACACATTTTAAGAGTCAGGCATTATCTGTAGTGTTTTGTACCTGTAGTCTCACCTCTGCAAAGATGGGAGGAAGGTGCCTTCCCATATCTCTGGTTTTGGTCCAGTTTGGTCATTATAATTCTGTGGTATTCTGTTTTGTTCTTGTACCTTCTGTTTACGTTGTTGGTACAGCAGTATTGTATTTTATTTTCCTCTCTTAGCTAACTGCACTTTGTATCAGTTCATATGAATCTTTGCATGCTTCTTTGTATTTGTCATAGTGATTGTTTCTTAAAGTTTAGTAATAGTCCATTACATTCGTGTATGCCACAGTTTGTTTAGTCATTCCCCTATGGATGGCTATCTGTTTTATTTCCATTTCTTTACTTACGTGAAAAGTACAGTTATAAATATATTATTTGTATATAGGGCTACTCCTTTTTTAAAAGGCAAGGGGAAAAGTTCTTCATGTATCAGGAATTATAATGTCTTCAAGGTTAGTATGAGCAATTTTCTAAGGTGTGTGTCTTCTCTAGGATTTTGGTATAATGGAAAAACACTAGATTGACTAGAGAATTGAATTCAAGTTCCCACTTCGGTACTAACTTTTTCTCTGACCTGGGGCAAATCTGTGATTGGAAAGGTGAGCTGTGATTTTGGATATCTGTCTCAAAGTTCTTTAGATTTTATTTTATTCTTTTTTGCTTCATACACAGGAATAAATCTCATACTGACAGATTAACCTCAGCTTGCTCTATTTTCTTTTGTAGAGTTTCCATGGGTGGCCATATGTGATAGAAATATTAATTATACTGTATAGAAATTATCTGTAAAGCATTTACTTTCTTGGAGTTCAACAAAAGCTAATGCTAACCCTGGAAAGGCAGGGTCTCTGTCCTACTAGGACAGTGTGTTCTTCGTGTTAAAACACAGTTTTGTCTTGTTAACTAATAATTTGAGACAAATATATTGAGCTGCACATTTTAGTTCTAGGGGATAGAAGTCAAAACTGGTGTCAGTCTGGCAGACTGTGGAACCCAAAAGGTTAGAAGTAGCTTAAAAGCCCGAGAATATCAGAAAACTCAGATGAAAAGAACCTTTGATTTTCCCTGACCTGCTGGGTCGGAGCTCCCCTCCACCCCTTCTCTCTCTCTCTCCCTCTCCCTCTCTCGTTCTTTCTCTCTTTGCTCTTTTCCTCTTTTGTGTTCTCTCTCCTTCCTTCTTTCTCTCCCCTTCTCCCTGTCTCTCTCTCTTTTTTCTTCTAATTCCCTCAAGTATCATGACCAAGGTTGTTTGCCTCCCTTGACTGCTTAGCTCCCTCAGCCACAGCTGGTTCTTTTAGTCTTCACTTTCCTGCTCTAATCTTTTTAAACCATGCATTTTTAAATGTTGCTAGAACACTTTGATTGTTTCATATTATGGTGGGGTTTTTTTCCTGGTTATAGAAACCATTTCTTTGTTTCCATATTGGTAACTAGGTTTCCAGAGAATTCTGCCCATCTTAATGCCTCATAACATTTATGGTTGTGTATTTCACATGGTCTTATTTGGAAAAGGTAGGGAAAGGCAAGGATTCTCAGTATTTTATAGAATGGCAGAGTCTATAGACAGAAGTCTGGAGCCCATTAGACTGTGCCTGTTTTTAAGCTCCCTTTGCATTTCTTCGTCCTTCCTTCTTGAGAGCATCCTGAGAAAGCAAAATATCTCTGACAAATTGTTCTTTGTTTTAATAAATTACCTTTTTGAGTGGATAAGTAGTTTGTGGGAATACTTAGGGATCTTAGACATTTTAAAATCTCCCTTCATTTTATAGATGATGAAACTTAGACGCCTGCTTAGTAAACTAGTAATTAGCAAGAGTCAAGACTTGAACCCAGTCCTCCTGACTCCTGTAGAGAAGAGATTAGATTTGTTCTGTTTATCCCAAAAGGGCCCAGGAGCAGTGGTTACAAATTACAAAGAGGTGAATTTAGGCTCGATGCCCAAAAAAACCCCACTTGATAACAATTACAGCTGTCCAAAAGTGGCATGATTTATATCAAGAAATGATACATTCCTGCTCCTTGGAGGTCTTCAAGTAAAAGCTGGAGGATGACTTGTCAGGTCTGTTATAGTGAGAGTCTTTTTGGGTGTTGTACTAGATGGTTCCTGAGGTCCCTTGCCACTCTCAAATTCTGTAATCCTTTAATTCTATACAAGATAATTGCATCATCTTGTTGGGTCTATACAATTTACCCTAACATTCATCTCCTTTACAGTCTGACCTAACCTTGACTATCCAGCCATGTTTCCAGTTGTTTCCTAGTAGGAATCAAATAAAGAGATGTTTTCATTATATTCTAGGCAAGTGCCATGAAGGAAGGAAAGGAAGGAATGAAGCATGAAAGCATTTAAATGTTTCCTATGCGCCAGGCACTGTGCTAAGTGGTAGGGATACAAATACAAGCAAATTAAAAACAGCTCTTCCTTCAAGGAGCTTACATTTTAATGGAAGGAAGACAGCACACAAGAGGGAGAAAGGATAAAGGTACCCAGTACAGAGGCATGGTTTTGAAGTCCAGAAGCCAGGAATAACGAGGGCAGGAAGGAGAATGGTGGCCTGCCTGGGCCCCTTCACATGGTATACAAAGAAATAAAAATAATAATAATAAATAGTTAACATTTATATGGGGCTTTCTGTGTACCAGGCGCTATACCAAGTGCTTTACAATTATTATCTCATTCGACCCTCAGAACAACCCTTCAAGGCAGATACACTCAGGGAGTTTACAGTATAGTTAATGTTACTCCAGCCAGGTCAGCCTTCTGATTCTTCTTACAGCTGTGCTCATTCATGCTAACAGCCAGTAATGCCCTTTCTTTTCTTCCCGTGACATCATCCTTCTAGGCTTGGCTCTTTTCTTCCTTTCAGAAAATCTTCCTCCAGCCTTCCAGCCACACTGCTTATTCTTTTCTTTAAGAGGTGCTTTGTACTGAATCACAGAATTTCGGATTTGAAAGATAACTTGAAGGGTCATCAGTCAACAAGCATTTTTTAAGCATCTATGGGCTAGGTATTGTGCTAAGCAATGGGGATACAAAGACATAAATGAAATACTCTGCTCTCAAGAAGCTAATTCTCTACCAACATAAAAATATTCCTCTTTAACATTCCAGGAAGAGGTTTTCAAGTCTCTTCTTTAACATTTCTAGTGATGGTGAACTCTGCCATGTAAGACAGCTAATTTCGATTTTGGACAAGTTTGACTCTTAGAAAGTTCTTCCTAATGATTGACCTGTACCCATTAGCTTTCATTTTCTTCCCTCTGAAGCAATATAAAATGTTATCATATCTCCCCTGAGTGTTGTCTTCTTCAGGCAAATATCCTTAATCTCTTTGATTATATAATCAGTCAATAAGCATTTATTAAGAGTTTTCAACGTGCTCTGTTCTAAAGTCTCTGCCCTTAAAAAATTATATTCTAAAGGAGGAGACCTGTACATATACAGGGTGTTCTAAGAGTCTTAATATGGTTTTAAGCTATTGAAGATATTAAAGCTTAAAACTCAGCTAAGACTTTTGGTACACCTTATATAATTACTTAAATCCATACAGAGAAGATTCAAGGAAACTTCAGGCACTATCACTGAAAGTAGGGGGAGGGACAAGTTTGTGTCTTCTCATTGTTCTGCTTGCCTTCTTCCAGGTTCTCTATTTTCCTATGTTTGTTTATTCATATGTCTTTTCATAATGGGGCTATAGCAGGATTAATATTATTTGAGCAAAGGCACCAAGAATATCTCATACTTGTATCTCCTAAAAAGCTTATTCTGATCTGGAGAAAGATAGTAGTTATCAAATTGTAATAATGCTAACTGAGAGGTAACTTAATACTGGATAGAGTCTGGTGGCAGAAACCTGGGCTGAAGTCCTGCCTTTGACAGGTACTAGTTCTGTGACCAGTAGGAAGCCATTTTGCTTCTCAATTCCTCTAAGCAATTCTCTAAGATTGTAAATTCACTGATCTGCATTGATGGAAGGAGTTGTATACCTGGAGTTCACTGATGAAATCACAGCTCACGATTTTCAAAAAAATTACATTTTTATAGTGCTCTAAGTACTTTCTCTATATCATCTTATTTGATGCTGTGGGTGATATTATGGCTTTGCTTTACAGATGACTTATTTGCCCATGGTCTCACAGGTATTAAGGATCAGGTGTGGGATTCAAACCTAGGTCTTTCTAACGCCTGGTAACTCTTCATTATGGTACACTGCCTCTCTCAATAAATACTAGTCAGTAATTCAGTAATTCAATTCAATAAGTGTTTATTAAGTGTCTTCTGTGTACCAGACACTGTGCTCATTGCTGTTGATACAAATAAGTTCCAAACTAGTGCAGCCATTTGAGAAATGAGATGTTTTGAGCAAAGCTCCCTCCTTAAATGGAGGCTTTTGAATTCTTGGCTCCACCCTCCATCAGAGGGAGAGAGGTTGGTGATAAGAAGGAGTATCCAGGCTGGTGGGGTCTCGAAGGATCAATCTATCATTACACATTTATTCAGCACCTACTATAGGATACAAAAGGAGACAAGAGACAGTCCCTGTCCTCAAGGAGCTCACAGTCTAATTTGATAGTAGTTTAATTTAGTTAAATATTAGGAAATGACATAGGAGATCACAGTATTTTGACCTTGAAGGCACCTTTAAAATTATATAACTAACCTTTTCATTTTACAGAAGAAGCTGATGTGTAGTAAGTAGCATAGTAAAGATTCAAATCCAGGACTCCTGACTCAGTCATATTAAGTGGATAAATTAGATGTAAATTCTTCCATGTATCAGAATTCATGAATCTAAGAATGCTGTTCATAATGATTTGAAAACAGATCTGTACCACTAGATAAACATCCCTGAAATGAGTGCCAGCTTTATTTTTAGCTCATTAAGAGTAACACTTAATAAAAATGGCTTTCTAGTAGCTTTTTATCAATTTTCTAGGTGTCACCATGGATAGAGTGCCAGGACTGGAGTCAGGAAGACTCGTCTTATTGAGTTCAAATCTGGCCTCAGACACTTACTAGCAGCGTGATTCTGGGCAAGTCACTTAAATTCTGTTTGCCTCGGTTTCCTCATCTGTAAAATGAACTGGAAGTGGAAATGGCAAACCATTCCAATATCTTTGCCAGGAAAATTCCAGGTGGAGTCACAAAGAATCAGACATGACTGAAACGACTGAACAACATTTTTTTTTTTACGAAAAATTGCCTCAATGTCAGAAATACCTCAGGAATATATCTAATGGGATGTGATCTCTCTTCATTGGAATTCTTGGGGCAGTAGGCCCTTTTTATTTTCTTGTTGTTTGGTTTAATATCTGGGAAATTGTGCTTTTGTCAGGAACAATTGAAGCTGTAACACAAACTGTAAGGAGCAAATCCCTTCTCCTAATGGAACCTACCTGATGGTTTCATGTTGTGGTAGAATAGAAAGAGGTCTAACCTTGGTATCAGGAGGCCTGGGATTCAGTCCTTGCTTCTACAGACTGTGTGATATTTGGTAAGTCACTTACTTCTCGGGGGCTCATTTTCTATGTAAAATGAAAGTTTTGGGGTAGCCCGTAGTGCAGTACCTGACCTGTGGTAGGTGCTTAATTTTTAAATAGTTGTTGATTGACTTGACTCTTGGGTCCCTTTCAGCTATAAATTTGTAAATTTGCATTGATAAAAGTTTTCTAATAAAAACTCAGCCATTGTCCCAAGCTGAAAAGTGGTATCACCTTTATTCTTAAAGATTTTAAAATTTGAAGGGGCATTTTGAAGTTTCCTTTTATGGATAAGGAAACAGACCCAGAAAGGAGAAGTGATCTTTTTCTCCCTGTGATCACATATTTAGTTAGGGCAGTCCCTATCCTCAAGAAAGTTGCAATCTAATCTGTAACTGGTTTAATTTAGTTGAGTATCTGGAATGACATAGGAGATCATGCCTTACTCTGACTCTAAATACATTGTTTTTTTTTTTAAAAACCCTTCTTGAAGTTTCTAAAAGAGGGAAAAAAGAAATTTTAAAAAATTCTAAACAAATTTTAGCTTTTGTAAAGCATGTAAGAACTCATCCATATTTTTAATTGAATAAACATGACAGCTTCTTTCATTGTAGTCACTTTAATTGTATTAACATTTCATTCAAATTGACAGTGTGAATGTTATAAGTCATGGTTTTTCCCAGGGTCATTCAGTTGTACAAGAAAACATCAGACTTTAGTGTGTCTTTGTTTTTGTTAATTGTACTGTCTTGAGCCAAGATGGCGGAGTGAAAGCAGTGACTTGCTTGAGCTCTCCCCCATACCCCTCCAAATATTCATAAAAAATGGCTCTAAACAAATTCTGAAGCAGCAGAACCCACAAAAAGACAGAGTGAAACAAATTTCCAGCCCAAGACAACCTGGATGATTGATCAGAAAGGTGAATCGCGCCGGGCTGGGAGCGCAGCGCAGCATGGGCACGCAGGCCGCAGCAAGCCTGGAGCAGGCCACAGCAAACCTGGAGCAGACCTCAGAGGACTGAATCGTGGGCAGCTGTGAAGGTTTACAGACTCCTCAATCCACAAATGCCAAAGACAATATAGAAGATCAGTGGGAAAAGTCTGTTTCTGTCGGTGGTCAGAGAGGAAGGTGGGGTCTCCGCTCCATTCCCCAAGAGCCTGGCGGGGGGGGGGGCCAGTTGCTTCCCAAGCTTTCAGCCCACAGACTGAGGGGGAATCCAGTGGCTGATCAGAGAGGGACTGCAGGGATCTCTTTGCCAGTGCTGAGGCAGGAATCTCTTGCTTTGCCCATGTGTGGATATGGGTCACAGTTCTGGGCGGCAGTGCTGGGGTGAGGAGGAGCGCTGGCGTGGTGGAGCTTGTAGTGGCTGTAGAGAGGAACCCCTCCTCACAGTTACGGGACAGAAAGGAATACTTGTGGTCACAGGCCAGGAAAGGAGTAAACACCTCGCCCCTTATCATACCACCTTGGAAGTACAGGTATCTCTGAAAACAGCTACACAAACCCCTGAAGCTTGGGACAGTACACTCTCCACATTGGAAGCAGACTCTTACCTTAACAAGGAGTTTAAAACTCAAGTAATTGGCTGGGATCATGAGCAAGCAGCGCAAAAAGAGTCAGACTATATTATCTTACTTTGGTGACAAAGAAGATCAAAATATACAACCAGAAGAAGACAACAAAATCAAAGCTCCTACATCCAAAGCCTCCAAGAAAAATATGAATCAGTCCCAGGCCTTGGAAGAGCTCAAAAGGGATTTTGAGAAGCAAGTAAGGGAAGTAGAGGAAAAACTGGGAAGAGAAATGAGAGTGATGCAAGAAAATCATGAAAAAGTCAACAGCTTGCTAAAGGAGACCCAAAAAAATACTGAAGAAAATAACACCTTAAAAAACAGCCTAACCCAAATGGCAAAAGAGGTCCAAAAAGCCAATGAGGAGAAAAATGCCCTAAAAAGAAAAATTGGCCAAATGGAAAAGGAAGTCCAAAAGATTACTGAAGAAAATACTTCCTTAAAAATTAGAATAGAGCAATTGGAAGACAGTGACTTTATGAGAAATCAAGACACTGTAAAACAAATCCAAAAGAATGAAAAATTAGAAAACAATGTGAAATATCTCATTGGAAAAACAACTGACCTGGAAAATAGATCCAGGAGAGAGAATTTAAAAATTATTGGACTATCTGAAAGCCATGATCAAAAAAAGAGCCTAGACATCATCTTTCAAGAAATTATCAAGGAAAACTGCCCTGATATTTAGAACCAGAGGGCAAAATAGAAATTGAAAGAATCCACAGATCTCCTCCTGAAAGAGATCCCCAAAGGAAAACTCCTAGGAATATTAGCCAAATTCCAGAGTTCCCAGGTCAAGGAGAAAATATTACAAGCTGCCAGAAGGAAACAATTCAAGTACTGTGGAAACACAATCAGGATAACACAAGATTTAGCAGCTTCTACATTAAAGGACCGCAGGGCATGGAATATAATATTCTGAGGGCAAAGGAGATAGGATTACAACCAAGAATCACCTACCCAGCAAAACTGAGTATAATCCTTCAGGGGAAAAAATGGTCATTCAGTGAAATAGAGGACTTTCAAGCATTCCTGATGAAAAGACCAGAGCTAAACAGAAAATTTGACTTTCAAATACAGGACTCCAGTGGAACATGAAGAGGTAAACAGGAAAGAGAAATCATAAGAGACTTATTAAGATTGAACTGTTTACATTCCTGCATGGAAAGATGATATTTATAACTCATGAGAACTTTGTCAGTATTAGGGTAGTTGAAGGAAAAAAATGAATGTATGTATGTATAGATAGATAGAGGGCACAGGGTGAGTTGAAGATTAAGGGGTCATATCTGGAGAATAAAATTAAGGGATGAGAGAGGATGATACTCGGAGAAGAAAGGGAGAGGTAGAATGGGGTAAATTATCTCACAAAAAAAAACAGAAAAGAAAAGTCTCACAGTGGAGGGGAAACAGGGGAAGGTGAGAGGGAATGAGGGAATCTTATTCTCATAGGATTTGGCTTAAGGAGAGAATAACATACACATTCAATTGGGTATGGAAATCTGTCTTACCCTACAGGAAAATAGGGGGAGAAGGGGACAAGAGAGCAGGGGGATAGAGAGGAGGGCAGATTGGGAAAGCGGGTAATCAGAAGCAAATATTTCTAAGGAGGGACAGGGTCAAAAGAAAGAATAGAATAAATGGGAGGGCAGGATAGGATTAAGGGAAATAGAGTTAGTTTTTCACAACATGTCTACTAAGGAAGTGTTTTGCACATGTACAACCTATATTGAGTTGCTTGCCTTTTCAGTGAGGGTGGGTGGGGAGGGAGGAAGGGAGAAAATTTGGAACTCAAAGTTTTAAAAACACATGTTTAAAAAAAATGTTTTCACATGCAACTGGGAAATAAGAAATACAGGAAATGGGGTACAGAAGTCTATCCTGCTCTACAGGAAAATAGAAGGGGAAGGGGATAAGAGAAGGGAGGGGGGAGAGATAGAAGAGAAGGCAGACCAGGGGAAGGGGTATTCAGAATGCATGCCATCTTGGGGTGGGGGGAGGGGTGAGAAATTTGGAAGTCAAAAACTTGTGGAAGTGAATATTGAAAACTAAAAATAAATAAATTTATATGAGTCTTTAAAAAAAATAAAAAAATAAGAATTGTACTGTTTTGTGTAGTCCAGTAAAAATGAGCATTGGATTTGGAATCAAATTACATTGTTTCTAAACCAGTTCTGCCGCTTACTACCTATTTGAACTTGAGCAAGTTACTGTGCCTCTCAGTGCCTCAATTTCCCCATCTGTAAAATGAACGGGTTGGACTAGATGACCTTTAAGGTCCCTTCCAACTTTAAATCTGTGACCCATAGATCTTCCCAGCAGTGTTTGAAATCTTGATTCCCTTCACTTCTTTTCCTCCTTTGCAAAGTGGGGCTTCTCTCTGTACTACCCACTAAAATAAATCAGTAAGTTCTATTGATTGTCTTTTTGAAGTATCTTAAATCTGATATCTGGGTGCCATCTCCCTAATTCAAGCAACTATTGGAACTAAACTATTTCAGCAGCTTTAAAAAAAAATCCGAACTAGTCTTATTTTAATACAGTTTAGTAAATATCAGTTGTTTGTTATTTGCAGGATATTCTTCTACATGCTGAGCATACAAAAGTTTTTTTAAATGTATCTCTTCCCTCAAGAAGTTTACATTCTAAATACACATTTATTTTTAATATAAAATGAGTTGTAACTGGTGCAAAAGAAAAGTTCAGATAGAGACTGCTCTAGTAATATTTGAGAAGAATACTTTCATCTAGAGGGAACTGGGAAGTCTTCATGGAATAAGTCACCTGGGCAGAACCTTCAAGGAAGAAAAAGTTTGAAAAGTGATGCAGAAGGAGAGTGCATTATAGTTATGTGTCCTGATATCTATGCGAATAGTCAGATAGGAAATGCTGCAGCAAGTTCGGGGAGCAGCTAGCTATTTGATTTGGCTGAAACATAGAGAGTTTGTGAAAGAAAATAATGTGAAATGAGGCTAGAAAGGTAGACCTCCAGTCTCTTACTGGAGACTCATTGAATCTATCCTTCATACTGCTGCCAGCTTTATCTTCCTAATGTACAGATCGGGATTTCTTATTGTCCTGCACAAAAACCATCACAATTGCTTGTTGCTTATGAAATAAAGCCTGTGCACCGTATCTGACATTCAAGGTTCTTTGTGATTTGGCATCAGCTTTTGTTTCTGGTTTTACCTGCTACTGCTTCCCTACAGTCTAACCAACGCAGACTATATATCATGCCTCCAACACATCTGATGTTTTATTTTTGAGCTGTTCTGTTAAAGTGTTATCTCCTTCTAGAATGTCCCACTGGTTTGACCACACTCTTTCTCCCTTAAGCTACGTATAGAATTCTTACATATCTATTAGCCCAGGTGAAATACTGTGTTCTTCCAGCAAGTCTTCCCCTATTGCGTTAGATCTCCTCCTCCATCTAACTTACTGTAATACTTTGTACCTCTCTTACTTGCATGTCACCATTCTGTCTTCTGTTAGTTGTTTGTGTTCCTGGCTTAACTCCCCTACAAAACTAACTATCTGGAGGGCAAAGATCATGTCTCATTCCTCTTTTTATCCCCACATAGAATTAAAGTCAGGGCTTTGCACATCATAAACCTTCACTAGGTATTTGTGAAATAAATGAAGGAATTGGACGGAAAGGATTGATGCCTAGTTTGATTAAGGCAAGAGGGTTGTTCTGAATTTTAAGGACTTAGAAACAATCAAAAAAGTATTAGTGGCTGTGTTTAACCTTCAAAGAAAGTAGTTGCTGTAGGCAGACCCTCACACTATAAATAATTTTATTGCCTGTTGTGTGGGTATACAGTCTGCATCAAGAGAGGGGATGCTCACATGGATGAAATTATGAAGCTGTATATGTTAGGCTTGTGTGATGAAAAGAAGAGGGTCACTGCAAGGTGATAGCTTACTAAGCAGAGATAAGAGTTGAATGATGCCCTTTTGGGAGAGGGCAGGGACTGGGGATAGGAGGTTAATTGATTGAGAATGCTTATGGCCTTAAATGGGAAACACAGAGATATCTAAGGAATAACCATCACTACAATAAGGCAGTTTTGAAATACTGGGAAGAAGGATCAGATGGTAAGAATTAAACTCAAAAATTCCAGTAACTAAAGTACGAAAATGACATATTGTATTTTTTCACCCTTCCTTTTGGATTCCCTCACCAGCTAGAGTTATTTGTTTTGAAAACAAAAAGGCAATATTAAATAGCCTAACCTGTTTTTTGAAGAAAAGACATGGTGACTAAAATGTCAACAGAGAATCCTTTCAGAGCTATGACCCTAACTTATCATTCTAGTTTGACTTATCTTGGGTCTCTATTGAATCTGTGATTTTATTAATGTGGCTATACCTTCCAATGGTACAAATGATAGATAATTCATCCATATCTTCTTATCCTGTGAGATTCTTGTCCTTGTTCTCTATAAATTCTTCAGTATTCAGGGACCTTCAGTAGTCTGGGTTCCTTGACATTGCATGGGTACCAATGAAGCATACATAATGATGATGATTTTATTAGTAATGATAATGATAGCAGCTGACCTTTACACAATGTCTACTGTGTGTCAAACACTGTGTTAAATAGTTTACAAATATTACCTTATTTGATCCTCACAGCAACTCTGAAAGGATGATATTATTGTTACCCACATTTTACAGATGAAGAAACTGAAGTGAACAGACATGAAGTGACTTGCCTAGGGTCATGCAGATGAACTCAGGTTTTTTTACTCCATGCCACCTAGCTGCCACTATGAGAAGTTACTTGATTTGCCATGCAGCTAATGTGTCTTAGAAATGGGACTTTAACAGTTTTCCCTCTGTTGTTCATTATTCATTTATATATTATGCATATACACATATACACACATGAATGAACATGTATTCTCCTATTATAGTTTATAAGTTCCTTGAAGGGCGGGACTGTTTGATTTTTGTCTTTGTATCTTCAGTGCTTCGAGCAATGCCTGGCACATAGTAATATTTAACATCAATAATTGTCAATTGATGGCCTTGTTGGTTGTTGTTGTTATTGTTGTTGTTAATTTGAAGACTAACCAGTTTGTACATTGTGGGTACAGTGAATAAAGTGATAACCTGAAATCAAGAAGACCTGAGTTCAGATCCAGCCTCAGACTAACTGTGTGACCTTGGGCAATTAAATTCATTTGATCTCTGCCTCAATTTCCTCATCTGTAAAATGGCATCTATCTTTCAGGGAAATTGTGAGGATCAAATGAATAGTACAAATAGTACCATATAAATGTTCATTATTATTTATTATGGATGATTACTAACTTATATTAGGATATGATAAAGAATGTTGGTTCCATAAATTTTTGTTGTGGAGGGCATTTTCTTTGATCTTGGGGAATAGGAATGGTACAATTTGTCTTTTGAAAACTTTCTTTTCAAGGCTGTCAAAATGCCATAATATCTAGATGACACTGGTAAAGACACTAATTCTTCAAGTCTCAGCATGGGGGTTCCAATGGCTTTTAAAATCCACAATTTAAGGACAAAATTTTGGATTTCTAGATCATCTGGTTCAACCCTGCCCATTTTACTTAATTATTAAGAAAACTGAGGTCCGAACTTCTCTGAGATCAAGTTAATTAATGTCGATTCAGGACTAGAGCCACATGTCCCTTGAATTCCAGGCTGCTTTGTTTAATAACTTTCCTTCTATTAGAAGACAACAACATGTACATTAAAAAAATAAAATACAAAATGTTTTAAAAGTAATTTCCAGGAGGAGGAGAACTATGTGGATCAGAAGCAACATTTTTTTTAGATATATAGTTAATTTATTTATTTTTAATTTTCAACATTCACTTTGATAAGATTTTGAATTTTAAATTTTTTCCCCTTTCCTCTCCTCCCTCCTCCCCAAGAAGGTGTACAGTCTGATATAGGCTCTGCTTATACATTCATATTAAACATTTTCACATTAGTCATGATCTAAAGAAGAATTAGAACTAATGGGAGTAACCACAGGAAAGAAGAAACAAAACCACAAAAAAAGGGAGAGCAAATAGTATGCTTCCATCTGCATTCAGACTTCTAAGTTCTTTCTGTGGATGTGAATAAGATTTTCCATCATGAGTCTTTTGGAGTTGTCTTAGATTCTTGAATTGCTGAAAAGAGCTAAGTCTGTCAAAGTCAGTCATCACATAATGTGGCTGTTACTGTGTACAGTGTTCTCCTGGGTCTGCTTATTTCACTCTGCATCAGTTCATATAAGTCTTTCCAGGTCTTTCTGAAGTCTACCTGCTCATCATTTCTTATAGCCCAATAGTATTCCATTACATTCATATACCACAACTTATTCAGCCATTCCCCAATTGATGGACATCCCCTCAATTTCCAACTCTTTGCTACCACAAAAAACTGCTATAAATATTTTTGTATATGTGTGTCTTTTCCCATTTTTATGATCTTTTGGGGGTAGAGGCCTGGAAGTGGCATTGCTGGTCAAAGGTATACACAGTTTTATAGCCTTCTGGGCGTAGTTCCAAATTGCTCTTCAGAATGGTTGGATCAGTTCACAACTCTACCAACAATGCATTAGTGTTCTAGTTTCCCCACATCTCCTCCAACAATTTATCATTTTCCTGTTTTGTCATGTTAGCCAGTCTGATAGGTGGTATATCAGAGTTGTTTTGATTTGCATAGAAGCAACATTCTTGTAGGAAGTTGAACTTGGGAGAAAACAAACAAACAAAAAATTAAGAGGCAGAAGGGAGAAGAGAGTGCTTTCCAGACATCCAGGGTAGCCTGGGACAGGAAACAGAATGTAATGTGAAGATTAGAAGTTTGTGCTTTTTAAAAAAAATTTTCCTTTTCTAAATACTACATGAAGGTGATTAGATATGTGTGATCAGAGGGAAAAATTGAGATTGTTTCCCAGGTTGTGAATCTAGATTACTAGAGGGTAATGGTTGCCTCAATAGATATAGTTAAATTAGGAAAAAGGAGACTATTTTAGAAGAAAGCAAATGAATTGTTTGTTGTGTGATGATTTCTATATGCCTGTGGGGAATCATTTTGGAGACGCCTGATAAGGCAATTTTCCTTTATCATTCTTCCTCTCTCCCCAAAAAAACATTATTGATCCTTGTGTTATGATTCCTATAAATTTATTTAATATTGCAACATTGCATAAAAGAAATCTTTGTTTTCCATTCTATTCTCCCCTCTGAGCTCCTAGTTTCAAGACCTTTTCTGACTTAGTTGTCAGCTTTGGTCTGCATAGGAGAAAAAGGTGAGAACTAAGGGTTACTGAATAGCACATACTGTCTTGATTCACATGTAAAATATGCATAAGAAATTGTGTGTATGTAAATTGAGTGTAGTTTGGGGGCCTAATACATAGGCACTTAGGGCTTCTGTCTTGCTTGTTAGCTTTTTTGGTGGGCAGGTAAACAGAGGTCACTTTCTCATTTAAACAAACATCAATATTCTATAGAAACAAAAAATAGTTTAACTATTTAAATAGTTTATACAAATTTCCAACAAGGAGAACTTACTAAGCTGAGTCAGGATTTAAAATGGGGAACTGTACATGGAATGTATAGCCTTAATATCATAGCATTTGGTAATTTTTGAGGGTATGGTTTTAATTTTATTAAGAACTACATTGATTTAATTATTTTTGCAAATGAGTCTCTCATAGCAATTATTTTAAAATATTTAATTCCTTCTTTTGAAAAAGAGGGAATTAAGGTGAAAATATCCATATGAGATTTAGAATTATAACCAGAATATTATTACTTTAGGCAGCATATTTTAGTAGAAAGAACATTGAACTGAAGAGGATATCCTAACAGTTTACAACTCTTTGAAGGGCTATCTTATCAAGGAAAGGATTAGACTTTTTTTTTTTTTTTGCTTGGAGCCAAAAAGCAAAACTAGGAACTATGGGTAGAAGTTGCTAAGAGGTTTGATAGAAAAAGACACATCTTAACAATTAGGGCTCTCCAGAAATTGAACAATCTGTCTTGGGTGGTGAGTTCCTCTTCCCTAGAAGTCTTCAGAGACTGGAAGAATCCCTGTCAGAGAAAACGAATTGTGGATGATTGTTTAGGTACCAATTGGATTCTGCAGTTAAAAAGTATGTATGTGTGTGTATGACTGTATATATGTATGTGTATGTGTATGTGTGTATACCACTACACTAGAATGACTTTTCATTGTATATGTATGTGTATACATAGATACTATTGTAACAAAATTTAATTATACACAATATATATCTATATTTATAGTTGATTGACATTTTATTTTATCGTAATGGGTAACTCCCCGTGTGAAAACTCCTTGTACTGATGATGATGGACAGCTATCTGTAATGTGTAGTGTTAGAGAAGAGTCTGGAACATAGTGACTTTTCCAGGGTTACATAGCTCTTATCATATGAATCAGCAGCACTATGACCCACACTGCCTTTATATTTTAAACTATGTATATGCTTAGACAAAATGGTGATTAGTATCCCATCTTCTTTGGCGTACTGGACAGAATTGGATTGGGACACCTGGGTACTAGTCACAGATCTGCCACCTCTGGGACCTTGGACAAGTCACTTCACTTCTGAACTACATACACCATAGCTTCTTCATAAATAAGAGAAAGTTGGACTAACTAATCTCTGTGGTCTTCTCGGTTCTCACATTCTTTGATTCTAAGCTGGAGGACTCAGTACAGTGAAGCCTTATGATATAATAGCCTTATTTCCTTGTTTGTTTTTTAATTACAATAAAAATTGAAGTGTAGCTAAATTCTGATGTAGAAAATTAAATTTACTTTTGGCAACCTTCCCAGCTTCTCATAAATAATTGGATGGAACATTTTAAATAACTGGATAATTCTAATTATTACATTATAGCTTTTCATTCTTGAGTAAAATCTGTGATGATTATTTATGCCACCTTACTCCTTTCCCTTTTTTATTGGATTGTGTATTAACTCTGTGGCTCAAAGTTGGGAGAATTCATTACACTGATTTAATTATATTGTATGAATGAATCATAGTGTAAGAAAGTTTCAGTTCTCAATACAGAAAATGCTGCCATGATTGACTGCCTTTTGAGATGATAGACTGTATCCCTTCTATTAGTGGTGGTGATTTTGGATTTTTTAGTTGTAAAAATAGACAATTGTAGTAGCTACCACAATTAGACTGTGTATACATGAGTAAAGAGATTTGGATTGAAAAAACAAAGAAACAAACAAACAAACTTGATGATAGACTGAATTGTTAACTTTTCATTATTGTGTCTTGGTGCTGTCCAGAGCCAGCCTTACAGAATGTGTTAAGTCATAGTGGACATGATGGCGTACTACCAGTAATCCCTGAAGTGGTTAAGGCTAGTGACAATTGGGTGTATATACTTAGTACATCATCAAGACATTGAGTCCTTAGAAGCTGGGATGCTATCAGCCTGCCTGTAAGAATGGGCGAACCAGCCTCATCTATCAATGAATAAATATTTATGAAGTGCCTACTATGTATCAGGTACTGTGCTAAGGAATTCAAAAAGAGGCAAGAGTCACTATCCTCAAGAAGCTTATAATCAATTTTGCGAGACAGTATGCAAACAAATGCACACAAAACAAGCTACATACAAGATTAATAGGAAATAACAACAGGAAGGCACTAGAATTAAGAGGCTTTTGGAAAGGCTTCATTTTAAAAGATGGGATTTTAGTTAGGACTTAAAGGAAGTCAGTAGATGCCTTTAGGTAGGTCTGAAGCTCCTGATAGCATCAGGCCAAGAGTGGTCACTGTGCTTCTAGCCTGGTTGAGATTTTGTTTTGTTGTTGTTCAGTTGTTTTCAATTGTGTCCAACTTTTTGTGACCCCGTTTAAGGATTTTTGGCCAAGATTCTAGAGTGGTTGCCATTTCTTTCTCCAGTTCATTTTACAGATGAGGAAACTGAGGCAACTTACCCAGGATCACACAGCTAGAAAGTATCTGAGCCAGATTTGAACTCGGGAAAATAAGTATTCCTGACTCCAAGTCCGGCTCTCTGTCCACCATGCCACCTAGCTGCCCTGGGTGAGATAAGATGGGGAAAACAATTAGAATGTATCATGTCACATATCTTTCCTGAACTTCTTACTGCAAGTCAAAAGTCAGCAATTTTTTCATCCTTGATTGCCACAAGTAGGCTTACAGGGAAGCCTGTAGGGTACCACTAATAGAAGTCACAGGTCTCTCCCCCCCCCCAAAAAAAAAAAGAAGTCACAGGTAAGGGAGGGAGAAAAAATAAGGGAAGATAGAGAAACAGGAAAAGTAGAAAGGATCATTATGGTATAATGGAAATTCAATTTGGTTGGGAGTCAGAACACCTGTTTTTTGGCCCTCAACTCAGCCACTTAGGATCATGGAAGGGGTTTCTGAGGCCCTCTAATATAACCCCTTCCTTTATAGATAAGAAAACTGAAGCCTGTGGAGGTTTGGTTCCTTGCCCAGAGGCTCCAGAGTCAAGACTTTCGTCTGTTAGACATTTGACATTGAGACTAGATATTCTGCTCTCTGAACCTCAGTTTCCTCATCTGTCAAATCAGACAATAAGATTAGGTGATATCTAAGGTCACTTCCAGCTCTAGGAAAGAGAAGGAAGAAGAACATATAGAGAAGAAAAAGAGGAGGTACATATGGTAGTTATCCTTAAAACCTCAAAAGTCACTTTTTTAATGAAGAGCAACATGTCAACATGTTGCCAACCCTTGTTCTGCATCGTGAGGTTCTGAATTTAGAGCTCGTTAGGCTGTTGGAATCAGGGAGACTGTCTAATCCAACTTCTCTATTTTACAGATGATGATACAGAGGATCAGAGAGAAATGATTTATCTGTGTTCAGTCACACTTGATCTAATATCAGTGGCCAGAAAGATTCCAAATTAAAGAACCAATGTCCTTAATTAACTCTCTATTCTGCTGTGACGTAGAATCATAGATTTAGGTCTGGAAGGGACATTAGACAACATCTAGTCTAATCCCCTTATTTTACAGATAAGGAAACTAAGACCTGGAGAGATTCAGTACCTCCTCTCTGCCTCCAGGGACTCACAAGTACAAGCTAGCAGAGATGGCATTTGAACCCAGGATGCCCAACTCCAAATCCAATTCTTTTCTATTATTTGCCATCCCTGCTTAATTAGCCAAAAGAAAAAACAACTTCAGGTATTCAGTATTTTTCCCCCCATTAAGGGAACTTACGATTTTTGATTCCTGTCTCTTAAGTTGGAACATAGATTGAGTTGCCCATCTGCATTGGTAGAGGAACTTTTTTCTTTGAGAATTTCCTATGCCAATGAAATCACAAGTCCAGACAAAAACAAACATACAAATTCAAAATACCTTTCCACTCTTTAATCAGTTGGTGGGCGCTAAATTCAAATCGATGAGAATTAGGGAATAAGTACTACTTTCATTTTTCTTATCCTGAGAAGAACTTCTGACATTTTAAAATGGGGTTCCCCTCCCAAAAGGCAGTTAAGGTATTTACTGAAGTACGTATGAGCCAGTGTCCTGCGTTCCATTGTTTATTTTTCTTAAATGTCCTGAAGATTGAGTACAAAGCAGTCAATGCCTAGACTCTACTCATAGGTTGTCGGAAAAGATGTGATTAGTGTTGTAAAGTAAGATCCAGTATGGTCTAGGACTGTTTTTATTCAGAGATATTAGAGGATTTTTTCCCCCACAGCCCCATTTAGGCTTGCCACGTTGTTCGTTGTGAAAGGGGCAAGAACACAAGGAAAGGTGTCCAGGTTGATTTCCTTTTCCTCATTTCATTTTTCAAGTTATTGTTGATAAGATCATATATTAAGAACTGGAAGGAACCCTACAGATCCTAGGCTGATCCATTTATTTTTTAAAGGAGGTGTGAAAGGAGTAGTGGAGAGGTTTAAGGTCACAGCAATGGTATCAGGTTAGATTTTGAACTCTGGTCCCCCCCTACTCCATATCTAGTGCTTGAGACATACCAACCGTTATGTACCACTTTTTTCAGCAAACATTTAATTGAGTACCTACCATGTGCCTGGGACTGTACTAGATGCCATGGAGGATACAGAGGAATAATAAAGTATTTTCTCTGACCACCAATCAGCAGGCTTTTATTAAGTGCCTACTCTTTGCTAAGCACTGTGCCAGGTGCCAGAGGATGTAAAGACAAAGCATGAAATAATCCTTGGCTCAAAGATCAGTCTTTAAAGAATTTGTAATCCAAAGAGGTCTATATTAGGTTTATAGTATCTCAAAGCCCTAAGGTTCTTTCTTCCATCCAACTTTTTTAAAAGTGTTTTTGGAATGTATTAGTAAAGTACTTATGCCAGTCACAAACCTTGACTTATATGTAATTGGACAATGGAAGAATAAATGTGTTTTTGAAATATTTTAAGACCATCAGATAAAAAGAGCAGTGTTAGTAGTTATTAGTCTGGACAGGTCACTGCCCCCTCCCCATTGAATGAAGTTCCTCCCTTGTAAATTGAGGGGATCAGACCAGATAATCTTTAAGATGTCTTTGCACCTCTGATAATTCTGGGATTTTTGTCTTCCTGTTTGCTTTGTTTGTTCTATTTTTATAAGATGTATTTCTCGTCCAAAATATACAAAAAACCAGATTAGGCATTTTAATTGTTACAGAATTTATGCTGGAGAAGATTAATGTAGGATTATATTCTTCCTCATAGAGAGTTGTCATCATGAGTTCCTAATGGAACACAAGTCAGTGTGGATTCTCTGGATTACTGCTTTTGTTTTTGTTGTTGTTCAGTCGTGTCCTATTATTTGTGACCCCATTTGGGATTTTCTTGGCAAAGATACTGGAGTGACTTCTCCAGCTCATTTTGTAGATGAGGAAACTGAGGCAACAATGTTAAGTGACTTGCTCGGAGCCACACAATTTGTAAGTGTCTGAGGTTAAATTTGAACTCAGGTCTTTCATTTGTACTCCAGTGTTATTAATGTCAGCAAAAGTGAATAATGTAGTTTTCTTATTTTATTGCTATAAATATTGCTCAGGTGATATTGAGACCTATGTTTGGGCAAGACGAAGACAGATCTTACCTATCACAGTGATTTTAGTATTTATTTGGAGTTTTTGTTGTATGTGTGTGTTTTTATTTTAGTTATATGCCCAGTTTATTGCTCTGTTCTTTTTCTCTGTTGTTAACAAAAGTGTTTAGGATATATATTTCTCCCAAGGGACTATTTTGGCTTCATCCCAAAAGTTTTGTTATGTTGTTTCTTGTTAATTACTTTCTTTGAAATTATCTCTTGTTTCTTTAGTTTGTTCTTTGACCCACCAGTTCTTTAGGATTAAGTTAGTTTGTCTTTGTTTAATTTCAATTCTTTCTTCAAAGGCCCCATATGAAGATATTTTTATTGTATTGTGGTCAGAAAAGACATTTTTTATATTTTTGTTTTTCTGAACTTAATATTTTTTTCATCCATGAGTACAAGGCCAATTTTTGTAAAGGTGCCTTGCACATTTCAGAATATGTATGCTCTTTTCTTTTTCATTCAACATCAGAGTTCTATCATGTCTAACTTTTCTAAAGTTCTGTTCTGGTTCTTAACTTCTAACAAGTTAAGCAAGAAAGATTTGTATGGCACTGAGAGGAGTACATTGAGGTACTATTATAGTACCAACTATTATAGTTTTGCTTTATCTCCTTGGAATATAATTAAATTTTCCTTTAATTACTTATACTATACTTATTATGTCAAGTATTGCTATTATTTCATTTTCTTTGGTGCTTTTAAGGGGAATAAACATTTATATAGAGACTGTGATGTGCCAGCCATTGTGCTAGGTGCTTTATAAATGTTTTCATTAGATCCTCACAACTACTTTGTGAGGTAGATGCTGTTATTATTCCCATTTTACAGTTGAGAAAACTGAGGCAGATAGAACTTATGTGACTTGCTCAAGGTCACACTAGTAAATATCTGAGGCTGGATTTGAATGCAAGTCTTCCTTACTTAGGGACCACCTAGCCTTCTATTCACTGTAGCATCCAGCTGGTTTTATTTTGAACATCTGTTTTTATTGTTGCTTTGAAAAGGGTTGCTATTTCTGGTTTTTTGAGTTCACCTGAAGCATGATAAATTATGCTTCAGTTACTCACTTTAATTCTATGGATCTTTTTTTTTTACATTCATTTCTTATAACTACCATGTTGTTGGATTCTGCTTTCTAAGTCATTTTATCTCTCTCTTCCATTTTATGGGTAATCTTATCTTATTCGTGTTCACAGTTATGTTTTTTTAACTATGTCTTCCCTTCTGTTATTTCCTCTTATATGTATCTCTCTCTTTCCCTCTTTTGCTTTCATTCTGCTGCCTCTCTACTCTTTCCCTCACACAGACCTTGATCACTGATTCTTATTTCTTTCATTTTAATTCCTTCTTTACCACCAACCCTCAAGAGCTGAAGTCTATTTTCTATCTATCATTTATGAGTGATTAAATTTAATTTATATCTGTCTGTTTTATATCTGTCATTTATGAGGGATTAAATTAAACATATTGGCATCATGGTCCACTGGAAAGAGTACCAATTTTGCAGTCAGAGAACTTGGTTTCAATACTTAACAACTCTTGGCCTCAATTCATCATTTGTAGAATGAGGGATATGGACTAGATGACCTCTAAAGCCCTTCCCAGATATAAGATTGTGATCCTTAAACCTTCACTGTATTTTATTTTTATTTTTCTTTCTGTCCCATAATTCTTTTCAGAATAGCATTATATATTAACTTATTTAGCTTTTGGTTGTGACAATGATTGTGTGAAATGTGTTTGGTTCCTTGTGTTATTGCTGTTTTTTTTTCCTTCTGTTACATGTTGACATCTCATTTTCCCTCATAATTTCATTTTGAAATGAGTACCAATCATGGGGACAGTGGCTAATAATAATAACAATCACTGAGATTTTTTTGTAGCATCATAAAGTTTTGGGAAAAAAAGACATCCTATGTAAGGGATGGACTTACAGTCTAGGAGGAAGGTATGATAGCTACGTAAGTAACAAACTATTTGATCCTCACTTTCCTCTAAAGGTGTAGGGGGGTGGAATTCTCTTTTGAATGTGGTTTATTTGTTTTTTTTCATTCATCAGACTTTTTATTAGGTGTGGTCATTTTTATTTTTGGTATTACCCAGTGCATTCAAAATACACCCAGTTTAATTGGTTTCTGATGAAACTATAATTATAACTTATATTTTCCTCTTGCCTTCTGGGCCATGTGCAAACTGAGGTAGTTGTTTGCATATTGTCTTCTTCAGTGAATTGTGAGCTTTTTGATGGCAGGGACTATTTTTGCCTTTCTTTGCCCTTGCTTAGCACATGTGGCAGATATTTAATAAATATCTTTTAACTTGACCTGTTTTCTGCAACTTTATTTTGAGTTTTCATTAGCTTCTCTAATTCTGTCACTGTTTCTCTTAGAAAAGAACTGCAGAGTGTTTTGTCTATGCCTTTTCATTATGGAAATGTGGCATCTGTGTCTATTCTGTAAAATAAACTTCTGTAACTTTTCCTTAGAGACATATCTCTAATATGGCATCTTATAAATCCATTTTACATCATCATGAGCAAGCCATTACGACTCCATTTCGGGAATCTTTAAGTGAATCAATGGCCTTTAGTTCATGATTAATAAGAACACAAAGCAGGATTTTTTTTAGTACTTTGTTCTGTACTTCTGTAAGACATCACAATTTTATGCATTGTAGTTATCTGTGACTTATCCTTCCATGAGGAAAAGATAATGTATCTTAAGGACACAGCAAGCACTTAAATGATGGTTGAATTTCAGTGAACTATGGTAAGTCATTTGTAATCCTGTTATTCATTTTTTGGTAATTTATTTTTCATAGGGCGGAAACTGGCCCCAGCCATGTAGGTTGCTCCTCTCCCCTTCTCCCCTGCTTTCTCTCCCCTGCCCCTCCCCGTCATTGCTGTAGAATGATTGTATCGCTATTGGAAAATATCATCTGCCTATACATTCAGGCAGCTAACAACCTCCACAAATCTTTGCCATAAATATTTGATGGCTGTGAGATTGGCCTCAAGCACTTCATGGGATTCTCAGGTTGCTCTGCCAATAGTGACACAACTATTAAATTTTGAAATTGGGAATTGAATCTAGTTTTTCTGACTCCAAGTCCAGTGCTCTTGTGATGTCTTCTTACATGAGGGACTAAGGCATTCTCTTTCCTGATTTTGAGGAATCCAAGGCATACATGCAAAATTACTCAGATGAATATGTAATCTTGTCAGTTCAAAAGTTTTCTCCAGTGGCGCAGGTTGCAGCCTGTTCCTAACTACCCATCTTGTCTGACTTTTGTCCATGCAATCCCATAAATTTATCACAGAGAGTCTACTTAATGTACTGGTGTGCCTTCCATTCTTTCCCCTGACATTACCAAGGTACCAGTGGAGCATTCTGGGTGTTGACCTCTTTTCTTCTTGTCATACAATTCCTTTTATTCCTCTTATTTGGAATTCCTCATTGGTTATATAGGTTGTAGCCTGCCGACACTCACCATTCTCCTCATCATTGCCCTCTTCATGGTACTTACTTTTCATTCTTTAGAAAGTTGTGTTGTATGTCTTACTGCCATGTTGCAACTCATGAAGCAAAGGTCCTTGCTGAAGTTATAAAACTAATCCAAGAGCTAGTTTAGGGCCCAGAAGAGAAAATAGGTTCATCATTCTTTATCCCAATAAACAGTTTCTCCTTTTAACAAAAGAAAAAATCCATAACCAGATATAAGAACAATTCACTGAAAGTGATATGTTAGAATAGACATGGACTGTCTGAGATACATTCTTATGATACAGGAGATAACTCAGCTTCTTTTACTATCAGGAGGCAGTGCCCTTGACCCCCTTCATTTTATTTACTGGGACATATTCAATAGCAGTCTGTCATTTCTTCTTTGGCAACCATTTGTCATTTTCACTGCCTGAGTGAAAGTACCATGGGTCCTCAAGTGTAGGATGTACAGTGCACATTGAACATAACATTAATGAAAACGTAGGATGCAGATTGGTTGCAGTAATGTCTGGGGTATTAAGGTAAGATGTTTCTTTTGTTGTTTGTATTTATGAAATTTTAGGAATTTTATTTCCATCTGTACAAAGGAAAGAGACTAAGAATATGGATTTATTTTATATTCTGGCTACCTTTCGAGCCTCATCACACAGCTTTTCTTCATAGACTTGACACTTTACCCAAACTATATTCACTTGGTTTAATTTAACAAGCATTTATTAAGATTATTATATATACAAACATAAATAAAACTTGGTCCCTGTTTCAAGGAGCTTAAAATGAGATGTATATTAAAAAAAACCCTATACCATAAGATTGAGTATTGGGGTATTTTGGGGGGTGGGGTGGGGTTTGTTGGTTTTTTGTGAGTGCACTTGTGATATCATCATGTAAATAAATTCCAGGGGAACTCTCCTAATGTAGATCAGAAACTGCTTTATAAGTAATTTGTCATTTTAGAAAGTTGACTGAGGCACTAAGAGATTAAGTGATTTTCTGGAATCTCACAGACAGTATTTATTAGAAGTTGTTGTTTGTCCTTCATTCTCTAAGAGGACCATGACATCAGGAGGGTGATGCCAGGACTTGCAAGTGAATCGGATTTAAGTGAGGGAGAGCTGTGCCAAGTTACCAGCCTTACTCTCTTCCAAAACCATCTGGGTCCAGTGGCAAGATATAGATCAGGACAACTGGAGATGGCCCCAGATGCAGTGGAAGATCTTGGTTTTTTTAAGTTAAAATCTTTCCCAGGTCTTTGTTTGATTGAGGCAACACCCATTCAGTGATTAAGGCTAGGTAAGAAATGGCAAAGAATAGCCTCTTTTACCTAGTCCAAAAAAAAAAATAATAATCAGGGAGGGGAAGACCCTCTCAGAGGGTTCTGACCAAAATATAAATAATTGCTGTTTACACTCACTCTGAGGGGGCCCAAACTGTGACCAGGTAAGGTTTGGGCTGGGACCTGTTGTTGGCTAATTAATGAGAGCCAGAGGGATTTGGGTTTAAGGCATGGTCCTTAAGAAAGAAGTAGGACTTGAACGTTGGTTTTCCTGACTCCAACGCCATTTCTTTATTCACTATACCCTACTATTTCTCATAATTCCTAATTGTCATAATTAAATATTTAAATTCATGAGAGGTCAGATTGAGAGATTTAAGGAGGTAAGAATTATTTTTAGCCTGGGGAATCAGACACCATCTATCTAAAAGAGACACTAATATAGTTTACGAAATCTTTTGACTTTCATTTTCACTGGTGAAATCAGATACTGCAAAGGAGACCCTTAGCTGGGCCATGAAGAAGGAGAAAGGAGGTCAGTAAGCAGACATGTGGGGAGAGGAGTAAGTAATAATAATAATAATAATGATAATAATAACAGTAATAGTCTTTATGTAGCACTTAAGTAGCACTGAAGATTTACTAAGTGTTTTTTAAATGTCTCATTTGATTCTTAGAACAACACTGGGAGGTGGGTGCTATTATTACCCATATTTTACAGATGAATAAACTGAGGATCACAGAGAGTAAATGACTTGCCCATGGTTACCCCCCTACTAAGTGTATGGCACTAGATTTGAACTCAGGTCTTTCTTACTCCAGGTCTTAAGCTCTGTCCATTGCACCATCTGCCTTTTGGGACTGCACAGGTCTTTTTCTAAAGATGATTAAGGAGAAAGGAAAAGAACCTACATGTTCTAAAATATTTATAACAGCTCTCTGTGGTGGCAAAGAACTGGAAATTGCAAAGATGCCTGTCGATTGGGGGATGATTGAACAAGTTGTGGTATATGATTGTGATGGAATACTGCTGCACCATAACAAATGATGAGTTTGATGATCTTAGAAAAATGGAGATGGATTTGCAGGAAATAACCGTGAGTGAAATGAGCAAAATCAAGAGAATGTTATATACAATAACAGCAATATTGTTTTAAGAACAACTTTGAGCAAATAAGTAATTTTGACTATTATAAATGGAAGACACTATCTCCATCCAGAGGAAGAACTGATAAGTAGACATATGTATAGAATGATTGTGTGTGTGTGTGTGTATGTGTGTGTGTGTGTACACACATGTACATATACACATATTTATATATTATACATATTTTATATATACCCACCCACACATACATACATGCACATATTTGTGTCTAATGGCAGCCATCTCTAGGGCCAGGGGAGGAGGGAAGGAAAAGAAATTTACGTGATAATTTTATCCTATGTATTTAAAAGGAATAACAAGTTGTACACAATAGATTTCCAATTTCATGTCCAATCACCTTTTTATTATTATTCTTATTCTTATACTGTGTTATGGAAATGCTTGTTTTACTCCATAAATTAAAATTTAATTTAAAAAATTTAAAAATAGAAGGAGCAAAATGAGATTAACATATAAATCCAGTTTCCTGGAGTGTAGAGAGAAAAGAGGGGCTAGAAAGGTAGATTGAGCCATATTGTGAAGAGCCTTGTGCCAGGCTTTAGTTTTCTAAGCAATGGAACGATGAGGTTAGGCTTCAGTAGGAGAATGATTTTGGCTGCCAGCATGAAGAATAGATTATAGAGGCAGACACCAGTTCAAGAAGCACCTCAAGCAATATGAGTGAGAGTGCTGAAAGCTTGAACTTAGATAGTAGAGTGAATGGAATCAAAGGGAGAGTTAGTGGAAATAGTTCTAAGGTAGATGCAGTAGTACTTGAAAAGTGGATATGGGGTATGAGGGAAAGGGAAGAGTCAGGAGTGAATTCTAGTTTGAGAACTTGAGCAAGTGGGATAAAGGTGGTAACATCAACAGAAATAAAAATGGTGGGAAGAAGTGTGTTTTGTAAAGAGGAGAAGTTGATTTGTGGGTATGTGTTAAGGTATTTCTGAGTGAGCAAGGTAGAAATGTCTAGCGGGTAGTTGGAAACCCATGATTAAATCTCTAAAGAGAGGAGAAGAATAGCTTAATGGATAAAGCTCTAGACTCAGGATGACCTGGGTCTGGATTTCGCCTGAGACATTTATTAACTGCGTGACTCTGGGCAAATCACTTCACCTATATGAGGTTCAATATCCTCATCTGTTAAGTGGGGATAATAACAGCACTTAAACTGACAAGATTTGTTGTAAGGATCAAATGAGATAATGCATGTAAAGAACTTTGTAAACCTTAAAGCCTGTATAAAGATGAATTATTTTTATTGAAGCTATAGGTTTAGTAGTTATCTGCATAGATGTTGTAATTGAAGTCATGGGAGTGAATGAATGAGATTAACACAAGAAAAAATGTAAGAACTGGGCTGATGTCATAGTTTTAGGGGATGCCTACATTTATGGCTGGGCAAGAGCTGAAGTGACCTTGAAAGGAATAAGAGAAAGGGAGGCAAAATCAAGAGGGAAAAAAATGTCAAAAAGAAAAGAGGTGTGCAACCATCAGATGAAGCAAAATCAGAGATGGAGGAATAAGAAGTCGTTGGATTTGGAAGTTAGAGTGTAAATGATAGAAGAGGTAGAGGAGTAATGGAATGGTGAAGCAAGTGCCAGCAGTGGGTTTATTCTGCTTTTTCTAGTTTATTCATGAAGGGGAAGCAAGATGTATCTATAACATAGTTTAAGGGGTAGAGTAGGATTAAAGGAAGGCTTCATTTATTTGGTTGACTTGTGTTTGTTTTGATATCTGGACCACTCCTGGGGTTAATAAAGACGGAGGTGGCAGAAGGGAAGAGTTGGAAGGTGAGAGAGAAGCAGAGACACAGAGAAGAGGAGAGACCAAGAGAGACACACAGAGGGAGGGGTATGAACAAAGAAACCAAGGGTGAGAGTAAGAGAGTGTACGATTGCAGTCCCCCCCCCCAACATATTTCAATGCCTTTCCTCACTAAAAGTGAAATGCCTTCACTTTCCAATTGTTGAAACTCCACCCTACTCTTCATGGCTCAGTTCAAGTGCTACCATCTCCACAGAGTCTTTCTTGATTCTCTCAGCAAGAAGTGTTCTAGGACTCTTTAAACCTTATAGAGCACTTTGTGGCTGTAAAGATCAGGGAAACAAATCTTATCAACCTAACGGTGCTTTGTGCATGGAGAATATTAATTTTTTTTAAAATGCTGAATGAATAAATATTGTTCCTTTATGAGAGATGATTGATCTCTTGGAAGATAAAAACAACTTTTTAGAACATCTTTATCAATTTATAATTAATATGTATGGTCTTTGGAGCAGCTTGGTGACACAGTGGATAAGGGCTTGAAATCAGGAAGACTCATCTTTCTGGGTTAAATTTAGCCTCAGACCCTTAGTAGCTGTGTCACGCTGGGCACGTCAGTTAACTCTCTTTGCCTAGTTCCTCTTCTGTAAAATGAGCTGGAGAAGGAAATGGCAAACCACTCCAATATTTTTGCTGAGAAAATCCCACAATGGGGTCTTGAAGAGTTGGACACAACTGAACAATAGCATACAATCTTGTCTTTCTCAGTTATTGAACTAACCCTCTGTTTCTTTGAGGTTAATTTGCAAGAATATCCCTTCTAGCATCACAGGAAACCTAAAACCTTGGTTTTAGGAGAAATCTTCCCCAGAAATGCTTCAGGATTCCAGGCAACGCCAAAAATAAAATAAATAAAAAATAAATAAAAAAGCCTGCCACCAGCTGTTTGCAGTATTCCCAAAATGCCACTTTTTGGAATAAAATTGATTTCTCCTTCCCCCTACCCCCACCCCACACAGTACATGCAAACTCTTCCACATCAGTTTTTCCTTTTAGTTTTGTGATTATTTGTTTAGCTTTATGATTGTTATGATTACAGACTAAGTAAGCTTAAGTAAAGAAAGAAAAAAATATAACATCCCATTTGCGATGGATGATAATATCCGGTGATTGTGAAAATGTATCAATTAAAATAAATGGAAAAAAAATCATCCCACAAAAGTGACACTCTTTTATCTTATTCCTTCTTGAAACTTAAAATTTGAAAAGACCAGTGTTTTTCCTAGCTTTTATATCTTTAGAGATGAAAAACTTTTAGTTTTCAGCTCCCTTCCCCTTACTCCCATGCCAAAAGACAATAAATGTAGCTGTGTTCCTTTGGCCTCCTTCTACTTTTTTGCAAACCAGTTGAATCAGAGCAGTGCACAGGTATAGGTAAGTGCATTGCTTTAAAGTGCATTACTAAAGGTAGCAGGATTGAGATTGGGCAGTTTCATTGACACACAATCTTTATTGTTTTCCCATAAAGTGTTAGAAGTATGATGATTTTTTTAAACATTGTTCATTTTATGATGTAGATTATTGATGTTATCTAAAGAAAGATTCATTCCAGAGTCTGTACATTGTGTAAAGATAAAAATAAATTAGTATTTTTGTAGAACAATTAGAGGTATTACATAATTTAGAGGTTGTCTGTTTCTTACACTAACATGTTAGTAGCTACTTCCTACTATTAAATTAAAAGGTAGGGGATTATAATAAAAATCAGGAATACATTTTGAAAATTAATTAAGAGGTTAATTAAATTTAAAATTTAAAGGCTGATTAAGTAAAATTCATTATTATTTATTGAATAGTAATTACTACTTATTACTAATGACTTTAGTAGTTTTTGTTTTGCCCTCTTACTAAAGAAAAGCAGTTATGATGTATTAAAAAGATGAATTGGGCTCAAGTCTAAGTAATCTGTCACTAGCTGCGTAATTGGACCTCAGTTTATTCATCTGTAAAATAGGAATAATAACCACTATCTTCTCACAGTTTACTGTAAAAGATCAGATTAGATGATGTAACTAAGCATTTTATAAAACTTTTTGTAAAAACCTCTTCCCAGGTCTTTCTGAAACCACCCCCTTCGTCATTTTTTACAGCATAATAGTATTCCATCACAATCATGTATTACAGCTTGTTCAGCCATTTCCCAGTTGATGGGTACCTTCTTGATTTCCAGTTTTTTGCTGCCACAAAAATAAGCCAGTTCATTTTGAGAGCATTCACATATTCCTCGCAAGAGCTGGCCACTCTCATAGATAATGTCTCACACAAATTCCCCATAGATGGTGAGGGCTTTCAGGTACTGTTATTTAGCAGATGACATTTGTGCTGATTACGTTGAGCCCTGGAACAAAACAGCACAGGTCTTCATAGCCTCTCAAAAGACATTGGTCTAGTAATCTATGTGGGAAATACCAAGTGGCTGAAGAATGCATGTTGACCAGACATGCATTATGTGCAGTTGACCAGATAGTGTTGAGTGTTAGTTTATTTGTTTACATGAACTAGGTGGGCATGAGGGCCCATGGAGTAGAGTGCTAAAAGATGTAGATCCTCCTAGTCATGGTCTCTGGTAGTCTGCTTTGAAGATTGGAGTAGCAGGAGCATCGTAGAGGAAAATGGCAGTGCTCTGTGCACAGTACACGCATAGTAAATGTGAAATGTGAAACAAAAGACCTGAAATCCATGATTGGTCTTCATGCCTTGATTTATCCTTTAACTTAAACCACCTGCATTTCATTGATGTTTCGTCCCCCACCCACTCCCATCGTACTGTCAGATGCTCTCCTGATGAAGTCACTGATAAGGATTGAAATTACTCAAAGCCAGACAGGAAAGTTATGGAGAAAAGTAGTTGAGGATTTGTGTAGATAAGATTCAGCCACATGACAATCAAGCATCAACTTGTCTCCTTTTTCTAGGAAAGTTATCATGCTCACCATTTCTGTTGTAAGTGCTTTTCCACTCAGGTCTTAGGTATTGTTAAAATATTGAGATGACACATAGTTTGTTCTAAACAGGCAAAGTGAGGATTGCAGACTAAACACGGTGATTAAAGAAGATAATAGACCGCAGGTATTGTAAATGCTGAGTTTGTTTGGGTAGTGAGCTCTAACTGTGAAACTGCAGAAACTTGATGAATTATGCAGTTTAACATTTAGTACCATTAAAAAAACCATTTTGTACTATTTTCAAAACCCAGCAACTTTACAACTTTATTTCTCTCTTTTATTGCTCATAAAGGAGAATCAGGGGTAGGGATGCCTCTTGGTTGCTTCGCTAGAAACTTGAAAGGAGTACTTGTTCATTCAACAAGCCTTTATTAAGGAACTACTATGTGCCAGGCACTACTGGGGTTACAGAGACAAAAACAAGATAATCAGTTCCCTTGAGAATGCTGCTGACCTTGGGCATTTCCTCTGTGTCCTCCATGCTTAGAATCCTCACCCTCTTCATTTCTCCCTCCTGGCTTCCCCGGCTTCTGTCAAGTCTCCGCTAAAGTCCTGCCTTCTGCAGGAAGCCTTTCCCAGTCATCTGTAATCATAGTGCTTTCCCTGCGAGGTTACCTCCAATTTATCCTGTTTACATCTTGATTGCACGTACTTGTTTTCATGTTGTTTCACCCTTTGCACTATGAGCATCTTGATACCCAGGCCTGCCTTCTCCCTTTTCTTGTATCACTAGCACTTAACCCAGTGCCTAGGACACAGTAGGTGTTTAATAATGCTTGTTTACTTGACCTTCTCTTAGGGTAAAACAGTGGATACACAGAAAATTAAACATAAAACATAGATGAAATAATTTCTTGGGGGAGAGTATCAGCAACTGAAATGATCAGGGTTGACTCCCTAGAGGAGGAAGCACTTAGATAGCTTGAAAGGAAGCTACGGGTTTTAAGAGGTAGAGGTGACAAATGAATACATTCCAAGCATATTGACACATGGGGGATGGTTTCATTCTGGCTAAGACACAAATTACATGGAAGAGAGTAATGTCAAAAAAGCCTGGAAAGGTAACTTAGAGCCAAATTGTGAAGGACTTTCAAGTCAAAATAGAATTTTATTATAGAATCAGGAAGGGGCTTTTGTATAATATATGGAAGTTAAAGGGGAAAGCAAATGGCTCTTAGTACCTGAATTCTTTCATATATAAAAGCATAGTGCTGTTGATAATTTTCTTCTTAATCTGTCTTTTCTTTCAGATTGTGAGGATTCATAGTCTCTTATCAACGTGTGCTTTTAATTGGTCAAATGAAACAAGTTTCTCAGAAATCAAAGTTATTCATTGTTTTAAACACTGTAATTCTTGTCATTTGTGGATTTTTTAAAAATGTACAGTTAGTGGGATACTCTCAGGTCTGTGGATGTGATACTGAGGCTAAAGATAATAGTGATCAAAAGTTCTTAAGCATTGTTCATGTTTAAGCTGCATCCTTTGCTTAAAGGCACTTGGTCCTGTTAGAGTTACCAAAATTTGCTCTAAGTACTGAAAAAGTACCTCAGTTTTTGTTCACGCTTCCATTTTGGACCAATAGCATCAGTTCCCAGCTGAATTGTTTGTGGCTATTTTTTTTCCACTGTGTATTATATTCATAAAACTAAAGCAGAGACATACTCACTCTGTCTTAGAACCATAGAATGATCCAGTTGTTCACTGTAGCTTAAGTTGTTCCTTGTCTTTTTTCTTTTTTTTTAGTAACTGAGACCTTTTTGTATTAATCAGTACATGATTTCTTGAGAGATGATATGAGATATATTTAAATTTATATCAAACAAAGGAGAGTGATAGAAAAAAGCAAAATGAACTGGAAATGCTGCCCCAAACCAGCTTTTGCCAGACTGGCTAAATATCCTGTTAAAAGCAGAGAAAAATACTTACGGAAGATTTTTATTTTGCAAATTAAATAACTGTCATTTTAAGATTGTTTATTTTTTCTTCTTTTCTCTGCTGACTCCACCTGCTGGTCAAATAGATAACTACCACCTGCAGAAAGGTAGATTTTGGCTCTATCCAAAAAAATGAAATTGTAGAAGGTGGGGTAGGAGAGATTGGGGATGACTAACCTCTCCCTTTAGTCTTTAACTTTGAAATGAAAGTATGAACAAAGCAGATCTGAGAGTCTGTACTATCTTGTTTTTTCTGTCCATGTTTGTGCTTTGTTTTTATTACACATGATTAACCAGGGCATTTAAAGCTTTGAACACATAGAAAGTTCTCTTTTAAATTATGTGAGCAATTCCATATAATTCATCTTGGAAAGGGAAGAAATAATCTAGTAGTGTACTTTTTAGCCCTCTGCATGAGAAATCAGTATAGGCTGACAAAAACGAACATTTGTCTTAAAAGACCAATAATTTCATTACCTTATTTTAGGAGTTTGCCTTAAAATATTATTTTGAATCCCTTAGATGTTAAATTGTGGTTCTAATAATGCCAGATTGGCAGGTGCATCTCATTAGGGCCAATGGATTTCTAATCCCTCTGATTATAACATAAACAATATGAGGGTAAGAATTATGTAATAACTAAACTTTGTATATTCCTTAGTACCTAATACAATACTATTACACAGTAGGCACATAATAAATGTTTGTTGAATGAATAATACAGAAAGACTACTTTTGCAGTCCAAAGATCTTGAGCTGGAGCTGTCAGCAAACTCTTACAGCAAAGTCCTTCATGCTGCTGTAGAATACAGAATTTACCTACCACTCTCATAGGTGAACTAGATAGGGCTGGTCTTGGAGTCGGGAAGACCTGGATTTAATTAAGTCCTACCTCTGACACATACTGGCCATGTGACTTTGGTCAAGTAACTTAATCTCTCAGTACTTTGGCCAACTCTCTAAGACTACTAAGTGGCAGAATTAGTAGAGGGACTTTGCTTACTTGTAATTTTCTACTGCAATAAAGTAAGGGAAGGTGGGGAAAGAAATACCACCAGGGCAGAAAGTAACTTACTTTCTGTGCCCCCTTACTGCCTGTATGTAATATGGAGGTCATCTGGGTCCCCATTCTCCAGTGTCACGTTCTGTGATAGTGACATAGCTTTCAACACATGGAGATCCTCTAGTGACAAGGAAAGAATTTGGAGTGGGTTTTCCTTTAGTCAGAAAAATGGCACCAAGTGCACAGGGAGGATGTGCACATTTCCTGCACTAAGCTAAGATGAACTCTGTATCCATTTGAAACTTCAAGAGGGAACTCTGAAAGGCAAAATGTAGTTATCTGAGTTGGAATATAGCCAAAACGCCAGGGCTAACCTGCCTGCCTTTTCAGTGCAGTTATGTCTTTGAGTATGTGTAAATAGTCACATGTCAGGATCTAGATTGCCAAGGACATCCATATTAACAGCTCTGTAGTAAGCTTCCTTGGGCCAGCAGGTACACTTGGGTCTCCTGTAGGGTATGTGCCCCACAAAACAGAGCTCAGCTATCTATGTTTACATTCTTTCCCCCTGCTTGTGTGGTTAATTCTGAAAGCCTCAGATTTTACTTTCAAATTCATCAACAGCTAAAAATGAACTCTGCATTTGTCTGCATTTCAGGAGCCAGAAGTAAGCATCCCAAACAAAAGGCCAGTTTCAGTTGGGCTTATTTTCTTTTTTCGGCATTCCTTTATTTCTGTGTGTTTGAAATTCAAGGGCTGTTCTGTTTTGTAATGCAGTTTGTTTTTTTTAAAGGCTAAAGCAGATGCCTATTGTAGGACTGATAATATACTCTGTGGAGGCAAGTGATGGTTTTCTGTACCACGCCCAGTACTTTAGTTTTTGGTACCTGGGAAGATTTCTCTCCCTAACCACCCCCCCCCCCAAGACTTCCTCAAGCTTCTCAAGTAACTTTATTTTGCTCTTATTCTGTATAGCATAAGCTAACATTGGCAACATGGTGAAGGCATATTTCAGGAAAAGACTTTATTTTAGCCAACAGTATTATAATTTTGTGGTGATTGAAAGTAAAGCTCTGAAATGTAGACTATATTCTGATATCGAGAATGCTGGAGAGCCTGTATCTAAAATTAGCTTTTTCTGCCTTTTTAGAACTAAAGTCTTGAAGAATTTCTTCTTCAAATACTGCTAATAATTACTGATGGAATCAATCAATAAGAATTCAATAAGTACCTACTATGTGCCAGGTATAGTGCTAGATGCTAGAGACAGAACAGAAAAAAAAAGAAATAGTTGCTGCCCTCAAGGAGTTGATATTCGATTGGAGGAGACAACATGTACATATGTAAGTCTGTTCAGAGTTCAGAAAAGTCTAATAGATATAAAATAGATACATAAATGTAGCATTGTTAGTAGGGGGAAAGACCTGAAGCTAGGAGTAGACACTCGCAGTTGGGAGCATCGGGAAAGGCCTTCTGACAAGGAGAGGATTTTTGGTACGTTAAAATCAAAAATCTATTAGACGCATTCTGCAATCTTTCATTGGTTCCTTCCTTGTGAAAGGTGTATCAGTTACAGCAGTTATTAGTTATAGCAACAAAGTTGCTTTGTTGAAGAATAGGCCATGTTTATATTATATACAATGTTGAGGATTTGCAAAGTATTCTCCTCACAAGAACCTTGAGATATAGGTAGCAATTTGTTAACACAATTTTATAGCTAAGAAAATGGAGTCTCTGGGTTTCAGTGACTTACCCAGGGTGACACTTTGATAGCTGAGATTGGAATCCAGATCTAATTGCTTCAAGGCCAATAATATCACTACCATATAGTGATGTCACCTAGGTGCTGCAATGGATAGAGTGCCAAGACGAGTCAGGAAGACTCATCTTCCTGAGTTCCAATCTGGCCTCAGACACTTACTAGCTGTGTGACCCTGGGCAAATCACTTAACCCTGTTTGCCTCAGTTTCCTGATCTGTAAAATGAGGTGGAGAAGGAAATGGCAAACCACTCCAAGAAAACCCAAAATGGAGTCATGAAGAGTCAGCCTGAACAACAACAACTATACAACTATGCCTAATTGTATCTCTGCAAAAGGAATTGGAGTTCTTTGAGCACTGTGATAACTCTTCTCCCATCTGGCTGCCCTTATCCTTATGGAAGCAATCTGAGGATTAAAGTAGGGAAGGCTCCTGAGTAATGAATTCATTAATGACTTTAAAATGTTTTTAAATTTCATTAATTACTTCTTAAATTTCTAGGTTGGGGATGAGATCATGGATCATTAGAGCACTGGATAGTTCTTTTATATGCTTTCCTCAACTCTATTTGCCTATCTCCCCAAGGGGACATTTGGTTGGAGTAGATGACCTTTGAGGCCCCTGTCATTTTGAGCATGAACCTTCTATGAGTTAGTGATTTATATTCACTTTTTTCCTTTTGCTTTTTCTTTTTTCTCTCCTCTTCCTTGAGCCCCTCCTCCATTCCAAATTCTGAGACTAAGGGGTTAAAATGTTAGTTTCTGTTTTCAAGACTGAGAGGGAGTTCTATTTTGGAAGCTAAAACGTTTGGAGGCACGTCAGATGCCTCTGCTACAGTGAGTCAAGACTTCCACTGGTCTTAAATATGTCTTTTTCATTAGTGTGTCATTCAAGGAAATCCTGGTTTTTAAGGTCATGGAAACAATCCTTTGTGTTTATCCTTTTTTTTTTTATCAAAACTAAAAATTCAAGGCATTTTTTGAGGCTTATTCTCTCTCTTAAAGCGTATTTTTTTTACAGTCGTGCTTTTAAAATAATGGTACCCTTTAAAATTTTTTTTCACAGTTGTGCTTAATTAATAGATGTAATTTTTTTTACCTTTATCCCCGCATGGATTATGACAGAGAGAATGGTTTCGTATTCTAAACATCCATTAAGGTAACATTTTAGGAACTGGGAAGTTTGGAAAATCAGAAAATAAGATTGTCTACAAATGAGCTCCCTTTTTGGCGTAGGGGGTGGACGAGCATATGCTGAAAGGGATATCATTAGCTCATATTCTGTCCAGCCTTATCTAGAATCCTAACTGTGTTATCTTTTAACAACATTTGCTATGTGAAGCTAAATAATTTTTAGGGTGTATTTCTTTTTTGGGAGAGAAGGATGTGGGAATCAAATAAGCCTTTCATAGAATCACAGAATTGGAGTTCTGTGTGGGAGGCAGCATGGCATAAGGGAATGAACACTGGCTTCAAAGCCAGTGACTACCACCAACCAGCTGGGTGACTTTGGGAATGTTACTTTGCACCCCTGGGTCTTAATTTTCTTCATCTTAAAAATGGGGATGGGGCAGCTAGGTGGCGCAGTGGATAGAGCACTGGCCCTGGATTCAGGAGGACCTGAGTTCAAATGCTGCCTCAGGCACATAACACTTACTATCTGTGTGACCCTGAGCAAGACACTTAAACCCATTGCCTAGCCCCCCCCCCAAAATGGGGATAATAATTCTTAAAGTACCTACTTTACTGCAATTCATGTGGAAAGTTTTTGCTTTTTAAACCTTCAATCAATCAAAATGCCAACTTTTCTATCAGTCTAGAAAGCATCTATGCATGAAGAACAGCCTCTACTTGCCTGTCCCTAAAATTTGCTATAATCTTTAGAGTAATCAATTTAAGGATATTTTTTTCATAATTGTATTTTTGTCTCTTTTCAAAGGCCTGAGCACAAAAATAGGTGAGTTACTATAGTTTCTCTAATAATGATAGCAAGCATTTACATAAAGTTTTAAGGTTTGCAAAGCACCTTTATGTATGTTATCTCATTGGATCAACTTTTGGGCATTTTCTATGTAAAAGGAATTCTTATACTTCTGTAGCTTGAACTCCAGTGCCATATAGGATAAATAAATCATAGTGATCTATAAACCTAAGAACATATAAGGAATTCAGCACCTTCCCAAAGTAATGCTCTTGTCAAACCCAGTGGAGGAATGTGGACGTTTTGAAGGCATGTTGACCAAGATAATTTGAAAAGGGAGATGGCACTAATAAAGTAGGGATAACAGGGAAGGTTTCACTCAGGAAAGTGGCCTGATTCAAGCCTTCAAGAAAGCTAGAGACTCTTAAGAGGCAGGAGTGGGGGTGGTGGTGGAGAATGTACTCATGTCTACAGGATAGCCTTACAAAAAGATGGTGCCTCCCACACCTGGCATTCCAAGTAGGTCAGTGTGGCTGGCATGTTGAAAGAATGAAAGAAAATAATGTGAAATAAGGCCAGAGAAGTAGCACAGTGCAGATTGTAAAGAGCTTTAGCTGCCAAGCAGAAACATTTCTATTTTATCTTAGAGGCAATAGGGAGCCACTCAGATATCCTCAGAAAAGGAATCATGGTCACACCTGTGCTTTTGAAACATAATTGTAGCAAAGATGTGGAGTGGGAGAAGATTAGAAATAGGGAGACTGATTAAAAGGCTGTGGCAGTGGTCTCAGTAAGAGGTGAGAGGGCATAAACTAGGGCAATAGTTGTTTAGGTGGAAAATGTTGTCTTTCTGACCCCAGGTAAGGCACTACCAAAGTAGTTGCAACTTCATAAAACCAGAGATTCCATCCATTTCTACCAAGGTTTAATTAATGTAGTGTGTCAGCCTGGTCTTTAACAAATTCTTGATGTTAGGCAGGAATGAAATGATATTCTTGTCTGTAGAATGATAGGAAGACATTTATATTACGTGGTTTCTGTGTTTCACTCTTTTAGTGACTAGAAGGTGATTTGAGTCAAGTCATTTATTTATATTTGCCTCAGTTTCTTCAGGGGTATTAGTGATACTAGAGAGTCAGTGTGGCTGCAGGCCTTTGGAGTCCACGGACCCAGGTGCAAATTGAACCTTTCATTGTTACTACCTGTTCAAACTTGGGAAAAAATTGACTAACATTCCTGGGCCTCAATGTCTTCATCTACAAAATGAAGGAATTAAATTCAGTGGCCTCTGAGGTCCTTTCCAGCTCTAGATTTTTGGGGCTGTGTCCCTAGGCAAGTGAAATCATATGTCTTGATCATTAAAGATACTACCACATTTTCCTTACCTTTTTAACAAAGGTATATTCAAAATTGTGGAATAATTTAATAAAATTCTTTGAGGTACTAAATGTTGCTGATAACTAATTCATAATAAAATGTATAAATATATATGTGTGTGTGTGTGTGTATAATATATATAAATTTATATAAGTGCCAGTTCTATTTGTCTAGAAGATCATAGGATTTACAGCTGAAAGTTGACCTTGGAATTTGATAACCTGGAGAGATATGACTTGCCCAAGAATAATGAGCAGCAGATTTTAACAGGACTAAAATCCAAGCTATTTGAGCTTCCACATCCTTGCACTCCATCGTACACCTTCTACTTCCTATTTGTCCATTGGCCTGTTTGTCATGCCAGATTTGCTTGTCCCTATGTATGAGAATTAGCTAAGAACAAATTTAGCATTTAATGTCCTCTTTCCTTAGGTGAAGACACTACAGAAATGCAAAATCATTACTATATTTTTTCCTCTCCTTTATGGAGTCCTTCCAGAATACAGGCAAGTCGTGTGAAGAGAGCAGGCAGAAGCAATTAGTGGGTAAAGCATGACAGGATAATGATTGTTCATTAGGCTGGATTTTAAAGTATTGCATTCCTAATTCATGCTAATTTTTGCTTCAAAATCTTTTCTAGTTATTACTGCCCCATAAAAAAGCACTTGTTGGATCAGAGCATAGTGTCATTTTGTTTTGGTTTTTTTAGAAATTTAGTTCACCCATCTATTCCTGAGTATTAGCTACAGACTAAAAAAGATGGACAATAGGACATCAGAGATTGTCTATCGAGTCAGACCTGGAGTACAAAACCATAAAGGGCTGCTTGTAAGGATTTAAAATTAATCTCTTGCAACTGCCCTTTTTTCCCTCTTTCATAGAGCCACCAACCTCATTGAGCCTACCATTGTCACCCCTCAACTGGACTATTGCAATAGCCTCCTAATTAGTTTCCCTCCCACCCTTCTCTCCACACACTCAGTACCATAGTTCAGGCCATCATCACCCATCAACTGGACTATCACAGAAGCCTCCTAATTGGTCTTCTTGCCTAATTTATTCCCTATACTGCTGCCAAAGTGATATTTAAGCACAGGCCTAATCATATCACTGCCCTGCTCAATAAACTCTGGTAGATCCCTTTTACCGCTGGGATCAAACTCAAACTGCTGTGTTTGACCTTGACCACCCGACTTTAGCCACCTTTCTAACTTTATACATTACTCTCTTTCACACATTCTACAGACCCCACAGACCTCCCTCCCTCATATTCATGGCACTTGAGGTTCCATCTTCTGTCTTCAAATCTGCCTGCCTGCCTTAAATGCCTTTCCTCCTTACTCTCTGTGATAAAACCTTATTTCCCTCAAAGCTGAGCTTCAGTGCCACCTCTTACTTGAAGCCTTTCTTTTTCCCTTCAGGTGCTGCTGCCTCCTCCATTCCCTAATTTATCTTATATTTTCTTTGCATGTGTTTTGTATATATGTGCTTATGTTTTCCCCAAGAGAACAGAAGCACCTTAAAGACAAGGCTATTTAATTTTTGCCTTTGTATTCACAGAGACTTCCACTTGGTAGCTGCTTAATAAATGTTTGGTAATTCATTGGATGTTAAATACTTTTAACACCAAATCACACATATAGTGCTCTAAGGTTTTCAGGTCTAATTGTTCCCATTTTGGAGATGAAGAAAGGGGCTCAGAGAGGAAAAGTCACAAAACTTATTAGCTGTTCAGAGTCAGGATTCAAACTCAGTTCTTCTGAAATCTGACATAATGCTGAGAGTCAGCTAGGTGATGCAGCAGGTAGAGCACTGGGCCTGGAGTCAGGAAGAATTGAATTGAAATCTAGCCTCAGACACTTACAAGCTGTGTTAACCTGGGCAAGTCATTTAATTTCTGTCTGCTTCAAATTCCTCTTTGGAAAATGAGGATAATAACACATTCTTCCCAGAGTTATTGTGAATTTCAAATGAGATAGTATTTGTAAAGTGCTTTGTACAATGTCAGGCACATAGTAGGTGTTTAATAAATGCTCCTTTCCACTCTTCCTTTCCTTCCCTCTGTTCTTTCCTTCCTTCCCTCCCTCTCTCCCTCCTTTCTTCCTTTGCTATGATGTCTCTCCATGATGCATTCCCTCGGAGATCTTCTGTCCCTTTCCTTACTCCCAAAAAGCACCTGGAAAAACTCATTTGTGTTAATAATGAAAATGAAAGGGGACCAATTTATATTAAGAAGAGCATAGTAGTGTTTGAAGTTTGTTGAAACAGGTACAGGCTTTAGTAAGATCCCAAAAGAGTATACTTTGGCATTTAGTAATTCTGTAGCAGAGAGGGGGAAAAAAAAATCAAAACTCATATTAGTGAGTGAGTCATCTCTTTTGCTGCATTCCAGGCTGAATGTTTTTTTCTTAATCAGCTCATCAGATCATGGTTTTCAAAAGCCTTAAGGGGAAGGTGGTGTGTAAATCTCAGAGATGTTTTCCCCCCAAGAGAATTTCCTCTTTCCCCCTTCTCTAATGAAAACAAAACAAAAACCTTGTAATTCTTGTTTTACATTTTCACTAGGCTGCCAGTTTTTTTCCTGAAGCTTTCTAAAAGATGCTTCTGTCTGGTAAAGGAAATATACAGGATGCCTATAAGAGCTAAGAGAAATTTAGGGTCTCTTCAGATTTGTTCCAAGTTAAATGGTTCTCCAATTTTTGTATTCCCAGTGATTCCGTTACCTAGCAGGTCATTTATTTTTGCTGGAGAGAGCATGATAGAGATGTGCACCGAATGCAGTCACAAGACCTAGGTGCATCCTAGCTCTGCCACTGACTGGCTGGGCCAGTGATTATGTCCGTACCAGTGTTTGCTATAAACAGCCTGCAGGATGCTGAAGCATTAATTTAATGCTTCTGAATAAACTCTGGCATTGTGTTCACCTCATTTTACAGTGTTAAATCAACAGATCTCCTTGTCTGCAAGCATTACTCTTGTAATGAGAGATTCTGTTTTAGTTGGCTATTCTCGGGGATCTTTATTTGATAGAGTGCCTGTTAAAGACCCAGATGTCATGGCAAGTTACCACACATCCAAGATGAACCATTTTCAATATGCCCACACTTTAAGCTAGCCACTGTATTAAATTACAAGTCAGCTGTCATTTGCCAAAAGATGAGTGCTGGGATTATTGTGACATTCTGGTCTTTGGCTGGTTTTTATGAAATTGGACACAAAAGATGCTTTTGTGGTATTATGACCCATGGTCTATATAAGGTATTAATATATGTTAAGGTGTTAGACATGCTTAATGGCTCCCATTGCCTTATGTCTTTATATTTTAAAAGTTGTCTTTGAAATCAGATATTTGTCTTCTGATCTAGGTTGGAAATTAGACTTTTCAAAAGAATGACTAGGATTCCCCCCCTGCCATAAGTTTTTTATTGCTCTGCTCTTCACTTTCTTTGATTTCTTTTTTTTTTTAATGGTGATAATAATCTTGTAGCAGCTACTCCACAAAAGATGTAAGGATTTGCCATGAGACAAACTTGAGCTTGATATCAGGAAAAAAACTTTCTACCAAAAGAACTGTCTAAAAGTAGGATGAGCTCTCAATAGGTGGTGTTTCCCTCTTGGGAGGTCTTCAGGTAAGGGCCAGCTGACTGCTTTGGAGGGATGGCAAGGGAGGAAGTTTGGCTGGGGGTGGGGTGAGATGAGAGAGAGGGAATATCTATTAAGTGTTAGTATGTACTAGGCATTGTGCTAAGGTCTGAAGATACAAATAAAATCAAGACAGCCCCTTACCCTTAAGGTTTACGTTTTAATAGAGAGAAGACAAAATGTACCAGATAGCTGAAAGGAGGGCAGGGTACATAGTAATATGGTTTTCAGGTGGTGGGAAAGCTCAACACAGAGTCTAATATGGCATGATGACTGGAGTGCAAGTGACATGATTATAGAAAGTATTCTTATTCAGGTATAGGTTGGACTAAAATGCTAACAAAGCCCTTACTAACTTTGAAATTTGTGATTCCAAAATGAGAGAATATATGGAAATATTATGTACAAGAAACTAGAGTGTGTTGCTGATAAGTAGAGAGGATATACACATCTTGTAGCATCAGACCTTTTATTGCAGTTATTTGTATATGTTTCTCATTCATACTATGAGATGATAAAGTTTTAAACAATAATAGCCTTTATATGGTACTTTTGAGGTTTGCAAATTGCTATGTAAAAATTACATCATTTTATATTCACAACAATCCTGGGAGGTAGGTGCTATTGTTGTCTCCATTCTAAAGTTGAAGAAACTGAGGCAGACAGAGATTAAGTGACTTACCCGGAGTCACATAGCTAGTAAGTGACTGAGGCCAAATTTGAACTTAGGTCTTACGTCTGCTGATCATATACCAGTTCATCCCTTTTTGTTTGTAGTTGTTTTACTTGTCTTTCCCTATTAAACAGTGAGCTCCTTGAGAGCAAGACCTGTCTTTGGCCTTTTTTAGTATCTCTAGTGCTTAGCTCAGTGCCTGACACATAGTGGGTACTTAACAGAAGTTTATTGATTGATTCCTGACTCCAGGTGCAGTGATCACTCCCCTTTGTCACCAAATTGTTTTATCATATTTTGTCCCTAGAATTTTGTACAGGGCCATGAATAGCAAATGCTTTAATATTTATTGAATTTTATCTAGCCTCTGTATATCTCAATTCCTTTATCTGTAAAAGAGGGTTAATGCCTGTTCTGACTCCTCACAGGGTTATTGTCAAGGTCAAGTAAAGGAATATTTGCGAAATCCTGAAGTATTACTAATAATAATATCAAGGCACAACTGACATATAGTTCTTCAAAGCTTGCAAAGCCCTTTTCAGATTGTTCCTGATTTCCTTCTCCACATAACCATTTTATGTTTATTTTGTACATGTTTATGAGGAAACCAATGCCTATTTTGCAGATGAGGCCCAGGAAGTTTTGTCACCTTCCCCGAAGTCAGCTAGTAGTAGCAGTAAAGCACGGACAAACCCAAGTCCTCTGACTTCAAATCAGGTGCTATTTTCTCTACATATCCCACTGCTTCTCCAAATTATTTTTATAAGAAAATACAAAATTAGAAGCCAGAGACATTAGAGGGTGATCAATTTCATTCCAAAAGGATACATTCCATAATATAGACTCTTTCCTACTCAATTTAAATGTTTACTTCCAGATCATTAACTACTTGAAGAGAAAGGCTGTAATGTAAATCAGTTAGGAAATCGTATTTGATTTTTTAAAATGTGTTGTATATTTTTCAGGCAGTTTGTCTCTATTCCTGTGGATGTGATGGAGAGATGAGCAAGTTAGTAGTATAGTTAGATGAGTTTGAAATTGGTTAAACGACCACATCCCCAGAGTAATCACTAAATAGTTTCATGTCGGCTTAAAAGCAGGTCTTTACTGGAGTGTCCCTGGGATCTCTGCTTGGTTCTGTATTCTTTAACTTTTCTATCAGTGACTTTAATAAAGGCACAGATGTCATGTTTATCACATTCTCAAGTGGCACAAAACTAGGATAGATAACTAACACAATGAATCATGGATCGTAAAAAATGGATCAATCAGATCAAAGGGCTAAATCTAATAAGATGAAATTCAGTTGGGATGAATGTAAATTTTTAAGCTGGGGTTCCAAAAATCAACTTAATAAGTACAAGATGGTTAAGGTATTAGAGGACAGCAAACTCAGGATCAGTCAGTATTAACATGGCAGTCAAAAAAGGCAATGCCTTCTTCAGCTACATTAAGAGAACAATAACTTCCATGATTAGGAGGTGATGGCTCAGCTGTTCTCTGCTCTGTTCAGATAGGGAGGTTTGTGTTCACTTCTAGGCCCAGTATTTTATTTTTTTTAATTCAAATTTAAAATTTGGGGGGTGGGGTAAGTGACTTGCCCAGGGTCACATAGCTAGTAAGTGTCAAGTGTCTGAGGCTGGATGATTTGAACTCATGAGTTTGAACTCATGTCCTCCTGACTCCAAGGCCAGAGCTCTATCCACTGTACCACCTAGCTGCCCCCAGGCCCAACATTTTAGAAAGAGCTTTGCAAAGCTGTAAGATGGGTGTTGGGGATGGTGAAGGGCTTTAAGGAACTGACTGGAAAAGAAAAGATTTAGGGGAATATGATAATTGTCTTCAGGTACTTCCAGAATTAGTGATGTGGAAGAGGCATTAATCCTGTTCTGCTTAGCCACCAAGGACAGAACTAGCAGTGGGTGGAATTTGCAGAGAAGAAAAATTAGGCAAAGAAGAAAAGTAAGGAAAAGCCACAAAATGAGATCTAGCTTCCCTGAGGGCTGACTTCTGCTTGACTAAGGCTTTTTAAGCAAAAGCTGGGTGTCTACTTTATTGGATATGTTGGGGGGGGCGGGATTCTTAGTCAAGAACTGGTTGAATAAATTAGCTCTGAAATCTTGCCAATTCTGACATTTCATTTTTTTTTCTTCTTAGCAAGAGGGTCACCTCCCTACTATAGACAACATGAACTAAGCTGTAGCATTAGTTTGAAACTTCTGAATAAATTGTGGCACTACGTTCACCTTCTTGTACAGTATTAAATCCACACATCCTGTGTCCTCACGCATCACACTTACGAAGCTTTCTGTTTTTGTTTGCTTTCCTCGGGTATCTTTATTTGAAAGGGTGCTTGTTAATGACCCAGGTGTCATAGCAGGTTACCAAGCAGACAAAATTAACTATTTGCAGTATACCCACACTTTGAATTAACCATGGTGTTAAATTACACTCAGCAGTCATTTTCTAAAAGATGAGTGCCTGGATTATTGTGACATTTTGGTCTATGTCTGGCTTTCATGAAATTGGACACAGAAGATGCTTTTGTGGTGTTATGACCTGTGGTCTATATGTCTCCCACTGCCCTATGTCTATGTATTTTAAAAGTTGTCATCGAAAGCAGATATTTATCCTCTGACCTAGGTTGGAAATGACACTTTTCAGAAGAATGGCTGTTTTTTTCTTTTTGCAAATTGAACGGTATGCTTTATTCCTAGTGGTAGGTAAAACATAGGAGCAAGTGTAAGCAAGGAACATTTTTGTTTAGTGTCAGTTAAGTATATGGATTATGGTACAATAGAAAGAATTACTGATTTGGAGTCAGAGGACAACCTGGATTCAACAAATTCTGTCTTTGCCACTAGCTATGTGACCTTAGGCAAATTGCTTAGCCTTATTAGACCTTGGTCTCCTCATCCTGAGAATGAGGGGCTTAGACTATGATCTCTGAGGTCCCTTACAGTACTAAAGCTGTAAATTCCTCTCATAAGTAAAATTATATAACTTTACATAATTTTATGAATAACTTATGTATAACTGGGACAGTTAGGTGGCACAGAGGTTAGAGCACTGGCCCTGGAGTCAGGAGGACCAGAGCTCAAATCTGACCTCTGACACTTTCTGGCTGTGTGACTTTAGGCAAGTCACTTAACCACTATTGCCTCAAAAAAGAAAAAAAGAATAATTGTTAAGGCACATAAGTTTAAGATAGAAGACATGATTAAAAATCAACTTCTTTAGCTTAATTTTAAGCCAATTAGCAGATTTATATTAAGGGAAATGAGGCACATACACTTTTTTTTCCTGGTTTATAACCTGTAAGTACTGATATGAGTCCCTTTTCTCCTAATTTATAGAAGTCTGAGCAAATTTATTTTTTGTAAACAAGAATTAAGTATACTAGGGGGCTGATCATACATAATTGCGTTCTACTTTGTTAGCTCTGTATTCTGTTTAATCCAGCACAGGCTTTAAGGAGAGATGTTGTAGAGGGGATTCATGTTTAGGCACCAGAGGTGGTCTCTTGGGTCTCTTTCAGTTTTACATATATGGGTTCATTTTCTTCCCTGGTTGATAAATCAGTGTTCCTGGGCACAACTTTCTACAACTTTTATATTTTAACAAGCATTTTATAGAAATAATTAAATTGAGAACCCACAGAGGATCTAGTTCTGGATTAGAATTCTGTTTCCCTCTCAGCATTTCTTAGAAAAGAAATATCCCCCAAGAACACTTAAACCCTTACTCTTCTATGGGAGCCTTCTAAATATAGCAGTACTATAATAAATGCTGCTGAATCTTGAGAAGATGTGAATCAGCAAACTTCTTTGCTGTTTCTGTTTCATTCTTTTTAAAGGACTGTTATCATATTTAAAAAATGGAAACGATGTTTCCATGACTGAATTTTTCTTAGTTCTTAAATACCTTGTTTTACCTATAATTATTATTTTCCAAGAACAGAGTTTAAATTGCCTTAAGATGAAAGAGCCACCGTGCTTGTGGGTGGGTGTGCTCCTCCAAGCTTTAGAACTTCAACAGAAATTAGAGGTTCACAAAGCTAATTGCTGTGATTATAGCTTTTTTCCCTTTGGTCCCAGACAGTAGCTCTTGAAAAACAATATTCTACTAATTTGTTAAATGTACAGTTCAAGGGGCAGCAAGAAAGTTACCAAAAGTACATTTTTTCTGTTTATTTATTTATTTGTTTATTTATTCATTCATTCATTCATTCATTCATTCATTCATTCATTTTTACTGGTTTTCCATGTAATTTAACATCTCTGCAGGCCTTTATAGAATTGTAAGGTGGAAAAAGGTAGGCTTTTTTTATTTTTTAAGGGATAATCCATTCAAAACAAATATTACCTTTTAAAGGGGACATTCCTTTCACGTCCTTAGTATTTTTTTTTTCTGGAAAATATGTTGGCCATCTTACCATGGTTTTCTCTCTGAAACATTACTTTGATGTACCAGACCCCAAAGTTGGCAGCTCTCAGAATGGTTTTGACAATACAAATGCAGACTAGAATTTTAGGTGACAGTGGAGGGTCCTGAGTGGCCCATTTCCCATTGCTATTATACTTCTAAAATCAACATACCTGGCAGTTAGTGAGTTGATAAAGTTCAAGTAAAAGGTTGGTTGGGTTTTTTTGTTGGTTTGTTTGTTTTTGTATCTGACATGGTACTTAAGCAAAAACAAAACAAAACAACAACAAAAACTCCATTTAACAATATGGTAAGAGCAGCTGGGTAGCACACTGGACAGAATACTGAGCCTAGAATCAGAAGGACTCATCTTCCTGAGTTCAAATCTGGCCTCAGACACTTACTCGCTGTGTTACCTTGATGAAGTCACTTAACCCTGTTGCCTCAGTTTCCTTATCTGTAAAATGAACTGGAGAAGGAAATGGAAAACCACTCTAGTATCTTTGCCAAGAAAACCCCAAATGGGGTCACAGAGAGTCAGACCTGACTGAAATGACTGAATAACAAAAACAATGTAGTATCAGTGGAATAGATCTCCTTTTGTTTCTGTGGCAGGACTGTGAAGCAGACATGTCTGAAATTAGCTTGTGTGGAATCTAAGTCATGATCTGAATCACTAATTCATTTTGTGGAATCATTTAACCCAAGTTTGGGTCTCATAGACATGATAATTATGATGAATGTTTAATTTTTACTCACATTTAGAAAATATAAAATATGAAATCCTCATTTTTTTCAAAATTCACTTTCGAAAAGTGAATTTGAAAAGTCTTAGGTGGAATCTTCTAGATATCTTCTGGTCAAGGTTAGGTGATAAACCTGTCTGAATTTAAGTAGGCTTGTCCTCACATGACAGACATCTCTATCATTGCACCCATTCTCAGAGCTTGGTGTAGAATTTGCTGGAGTTTGAATGCTGCCTGGCATATCTTTTGAGAATTCAGTGTCATGTCCCTAAGATGAGGCATCTGAGGAAAGACTTAGTAGGAGACTCTCATAAATAGATATCTTTGAAATATAAAAACCATTTTCAAAAGCACAAAGCAAATTTCACTTTCAGGAGCACAATTTTAAGCTATTTTGTGAGCTCAGTCAGATAATGTTTATTAAACTCCAACTGTGTGAAGATTATTGTAATGGGTGTTGAGGGGGATTTAAAAGCAAAGAATACAAGTTTCCTTCAATGTGCTTACAATTTAGAAAGGAGAAAAGACATAAATGGGTGACTATAATGCAGATTAAAATATAAATGTATAAAAAGTGTGAAAACTACTAAAAATTCATATTAGAGAGGGATCCTAGCAGTAAGTATATCTAGTCCTCAGGAAAGGTCTCATGGAGGTAATGTTTGAATTGGGCCTTCAGTTGGGTAGGATTTCAGCAGGTAAAGATGGGGGAGTACTTTGAGATGACAGGGAGAGTAGCCTGCTAGGTTTAGGGAGTTTATGAATAATGCTCCAGAGACAGGAAAGTGTGTCATGTTTGGAGGACAGTGAATATTTTGTTTTCACTAGACCATAAATTACCTAAGGGGGAATAGTTAACCCTCCTCTTTATGTTAGTTTAATTAAAATTGAGCTTACAGAGAGAAGCTTTCACAAGCCCATACATTTTACTTGGATTGGCCTGACTGCTTTTAGAAATGTTAGCAATTTTTTTTTGCATATGCAGATGCATGCATGTATACAAACACACACACACACACACACACACACACACACACACACACACACACACAGAGCTTTGCTAGAAATTCTGCTTAGAATCAAGGCTGTAATTCTCTACAGATGAAAATCCCCCAAAGCTACAATTCCCAGTTTACACAAAGCTAAATGTTAGGCTACCTGCTAATCAAATGATGAAAGGAAATCTGTGATTTTGAATAACACCCACAAAGCTAGTCAAAATATTTACAAGTAAGGGCCAATGTATAATAGTTGACGTGCCAGTCAAGTATAACCCACCTAGGGTGGTATAACCACATATACCTCTTGATGGATTTCTTCCTGCTTTTTCTGCAAATACCTGTTTTGAATACCAAAGGCCAAAAGCCTGTAACCAGTCTTCTTTCTGCTGGGTTCGTTCACAATCATCTGGGAGGCCTTTCTTTGCATAAGTGCTTTTCCAAGTGCTTTGATACTTAACATGTTGTGGTTTTCATGTGGGCTCCTAAATAATGCTCAGATTGGACATTCCACAATTGAGGACAGATAGTGTTGCTTCCAAACTATACACGTTGAAACATAATTTGAGAGAAAAAAATACCAGCATTAAAGTCAAGTCTAGTTATCAGGAAGTTATTGATTACCTAAATGGATAATGATCTCCTGGCTCCATTTAAGTGTAGCAGGCTTTGGTTTCCTTCTCATAGAAATCACTTGGTTGAGGGTATGGGCACTGGTTGTGGGGTATGATGAAGTACATCTCATGTGTTTTTGAGGATAATGGCATCAAACTCCCACCCTTCAGTCTACCCCCTAACTTTTTACCTTTTTGTTGGGTTCACTGGGTTCAAAGCAAATCTAGAAGGCATAAAGTAAAACTAGTCATAAATTAACTAAAAATGTAAAATTCTATTAGCTCTGAGCCCTCACCTTAATTTATAAAAACTAGTGCAGCCTCAATTTTTTTTTTTTGGTGAGACAATAGGGGTTAAGTTACTTGCCCAGGGTCACACAACTAGTGAGTATCATGTTTCTGAGGCCAGATTTGAACTCAGGTCCTCCTGACTCAGGACCAGTGTTCTAACCACTGTACCACCTGGTTGCCCCTTGAAGCCTCATTTCTTATAAGCTTTTTATTTTCTCTCTCATAAGCCCCACTCTCATAGGCTTAGGCATACATCACTGTTACTGGTTTTATAATTTATTAATAATAACAGATAATGCAAAGACATAGATGAATATTTCAATAATATGTCACTTGGAAGAAAGATCACAACCTAAGGTCCTTCTCACCTATGGCTTGAAATGCTAACTCTTCCAAAATGCTAGAACTTCAGTCTAACCGTTCATTTCTCAGGATGATCATTAAAGTTTCTTGGGAATTTTCATCACATTTTTTGTTTGGTTTTTTGGCAAGGCAGTGGAGTGAAGTGACTTGCTCAGGGTCACACAGCTAGTAAGTGTCATGTCTGAGGCCAGAGTTGAACTCAGGTCTTCCTGAATCCAGGTCTTGTGCTCTATCCACTGTGCCATTTAGCTGCCCTTCATCAGATGTTTTTACTCAACAGACTGTCTTCTCCAAAGTGTCTCTCAAAGATGCCATTTAATTCTCCAAGTCCCTCATAGACTTGTTCTCATAACAGTTTACTTAATGCTTTACCTTGTCCATTAGCAGAGAACATTGATAGTGAATCTGTCACAGGCTCTTTCTCTATGAATGTTAACTGTGCAGGTTTCTTTAAAAAAACAAAAAAGAATTCTCGGTCTTCTCTCAGTACCTCAACACAGACTCTCTCAAAGATAGCAGTTAATTATCAGTCTTCCAAATTCTTTTGTTCTTCTTGTAAAGGTAAGATAACATCCAAAATCTCTAGGAAGGAGTCTGTTTAAGCTGGATGATTATATAAGAAATTAGGGATGTTTAGCCTAGAGAAAAGAAGATTGAGGGAGGCAGCACAATGATCCAGTGAAAAAAAATGGTTGGTTTGATATCCAGGTTTAAGAACTTGATTTAGATTTTTTTCACTGTCATTTACTGCCTTTGTAATCTTGGCAAGTCACTTTTTCTCTCTAGGCATCAACCTCCTCATGTGTAAAATGACCTCTGAGTTCCCTTTCAGTTTGAAGTGTGTGATTACTATCTTCCAGCCATTGTAAGGGCTAGCACCTTAAAGACACCTTAGAGTGGTTCTGTTTGACCCTAGAGGGTAGAATTGGTTTCAGCAAAAGTTGCGAAGATATCATTTAAATTTAACAAAAGGGAAAATTTCCTAACAATTAGGGCTATTCAAAAGTTGAAGGAGATGCCTTGGACAGAGTAGTGGGGTCTCTCCTCTTTGGAGGTCTCCAAGCAGAGCCTGGATGTCCTGTTGTCAGCTGTGTTGTAGCTGGGACTCTTTCTCGGGTATGATTTGAACTAGATTGCCACAGAAGGTCCCTTCTAGCTCTGAAATTCTGCAATACTGAGATGCATCTATATGGACACTCACTCCAATAGTGTACATTGCGGCTTACCTACTCCTTCCCATGATGACTAATTTACTATTACAGCAATAATTACATATTTATTTGGCTATTCTAAGGTTTGCAAAAGCACTTTATTTTGAAAATTCCTGTAAAGCATAGATAGTATAAGTACTATTATTGTTATATTACATGTCAGTAGCCTGAGGCTTGATGATATGTATAACATAACATATAATAAAATAGTAATACTATAAAGAGGTCAGTTGGCTTGCACAAAATAATTTCGGTTAAGAAATATAAGAAGTGCATTGGAGTCAAACTCAAATACAAATGAGGGCCACTAATCCACATATAAGAATCCCTGTGGGGGCCCCATATTGACTTATTTTTAAAATTTTACTTATGTTTTGCTTTATTTTCATTTACTTTGTTAAATCTGTACCAGTTGCATTTTAATTTTGTCTGGTCATACTTGAGTTTGGGATGCATGTCACATTGGCCATGTGCTTGACACCTTGTACCGTAGCATTATAACACAGCAGAGGGGTCAAACATGCTGCCCACAACACTCATCATTGAGTGTGGCCTGGTGTATAGTATGAAAATCAGGGGTGGGGAACCTATGGCCTCTAGGCCTTCTAGGTCCTTGAGTGTGACTTTTCCACTGAGTCCACGTTTTACTGAATAAAACCTTTTATTACAGGGATTTGTTCTGTGAAGTTTGGATTCAGTCAAAGGGCCACACTTGAGGATGTAGAGGGTCACACGTGGCCTGGAGGTGCTGCAGGTTCTCTCCACCCTTGAATAGGGTGTAGTATGGTACTATGGTATAGTAAAGTACTATAGTCTAGCCATTCTCTTAAGGAGAGAGTAAGGCTGTTGACTTTGCACAGCTCTGCCTCACTTAAATCCCACTCACATAAGTCAAGACTTCACCCTCCTGATATCATTGGTACTCTTTGAGAATAAAGGATGGGGGCAGCTAGGTGGCACAGTGTATATAGCACCAGCCCTGGATTCAGAAGGACCTGAGTTCAAATGTGGCCTTAGACATATAACACTTACTAGCTGTGTGACCCTGGGCAACTCACTTAACCCCATTGCCTAACCAAAAAGAGAGAGAGAGAGAGAGAGAGAGAGAGAGAGAGAGAGAGAGAGAGAGAGAGAGAGAGAGAGAGAGAGAGAGAGAGAGAGAATAAAGGATGAATGACAACAACAAACAGTAAAACTGGTTCAAATTTGGGCTTTTTTTCCCTTAAATCAGGAGACCCTCTGAGATAGATGAAGGAGACCCTAGAGGTCATCTAGGGTAAGTTGTACTCAAATTTTCATGGTTAGAGATCATTCCTCCCAAAGTAGTCAGTGAACTATGAAGAGCTGAGAAGAGGAGCATGGGAGCACCATTTCATTTACTTATTTATTTATTTATTTAAATGTTCAGTAGAATGAATTTATTTGTAATTTCCCTGGGATTTAATGATAGCAATAAATAATTTCACAAACTTCAATTTATCTGTCGGTTTTATGATTCTTCACTTTTGAATGAAACTTGTTCTTAACATTTTGTATTGTTAGAAAATTTTTTTTTGTAGAGAGGGAATTATACATCCCTTTTATTTTATTTATTTTTTTTCTAGTTCAACCTTCTACTTTTTATTTTTTATTTTTTTTATTTTTTAATATAAATTTATTTATTTTTAGTTTTCAGTATTCACTTCCACAAGTTTTTGAGTTCCAAATTTCTCACCCCTCCCCCCACCCCAAGATGGCATGCATTCTGAATGGGAGTACCATTTTAGAGGGAGACACTGACAGTTTGTATCACATCCAACAGAGTGTGACCAGGATGAAGAGGAGGGATCTAATAATGATGTCTTAAGAAGATCACTTGAAGCCATTGGAGAAGTTTAGCTTGGAGAAGAGAGGACTTTGGGAAAGCTGATGAGTCTTTGAGTATTTGAAGGGATATTTGTGTAACCCCAGAAGGGCAACTAGCAAGTTGAAGTGGGAGGTGGATTCTGGTTCAATATGTGGAAAACTTTGCTAACAATAAGAGCTGTCCAAAATGTCATGGACTGCCTCATAAGGTGAATTCCTTGTCACTGGAAATATTTAAGTCAGTAGCTTGATGAACATTTGGTTGAGATTTAGTGTTCTGGATCAAGGTTGAACTAGGTGACCTTTGATACCCTTTTTTAAATTTAAGGATTTTGTTATTCTAGGCTTGAATTTGACGCTTGTCATTTTGGCAAAGTATAGTGGAAAATTACACTATGATATATTGAGACAAACATCTGTGACATAAGGTAGAGGTACCTACTTTGCCCAAATGGCACTGTTCAAAACTCCTTGAATAATAGTAAGCCCTTGCGAGATTAGATCTAGACTATGACTATATAAGTAATGAAGATAAATGCTATTGTCTTTATGTTGGGTAAAATGATAATTCTAGGAATGTAAGTAAATACCGATGTTAAAAAACAATAACCAAGTCCAGAAATGAAGATGAAACATCATGGACACTTTAAGCTTACTTTTTAAATCTTTAGCCCCGCTGCTTTCAGCACATAGCTGGATGAATCTGTTGGTGTGTGGTATAGCCAACTTTGCCGGAGTTGTGTTTCTGTAAAAAAGCTCTCTTTTTTTTTTTTTGCGATCTTTCTCAACTTGTGTTTTTGTAAAAAAGTTTTTTTTATCTCTGTCTGTCTGTGTGTGTGTGTGTGTGTCTCTCTCTCTCTCCACCACACACACACACACACACACACACACACACACACACACACAAAGAGTTTTGTAGTGTAGAGATATATCAATGGAATGGATTCTTAAAATCCTTCAGAATATATTGCTGAAGGCAGGATACTGAACCTTTCCTTCATCCCTAACCTTTGAAGTAATTCAGAGGGTGCTGTGGGCTCTCTGCATTTGAAGATAATCCACTTAGTTTGTGCTGCCCCTGGGTCAGATTCCCATCCTTTATCCATTCCACTATGTATGCAGATGGAAAACGGAGGGAGAATGTTTAATGCATCTGATTACTTGTTGAACGTTGCATATAGTAAGAGCAATTCTTGTTGGCTAAAAAAATAATAAATCAAACAGATTAAACACTTTCCTAAGTTTTTTAGAAGAAGCTCACTCTTCATTTTGGGTCCTCTTAGTGCACATATGAAGCTTTTAATAGGTTGATCATTTTCTCTTTGTGAAGTAGTCTCATTCATAGGATCATAAATTTAGATTTGGAAGGAGCCTTAGAGGTTATCCATAAAGTGATGGAGAGCTTGCAAGGAATTCTGAGGCCTGCTATTTCAATCTCCTTGTTTTGTGTATGAGGAAACCTGGACCCAGAGAGGTCAATAAATTTGCCCAAGGCCAATGACAGAATTAAGGTTTGAACTCAGTTTTCTCTGACTCCAAATCCAGCACTCTTAGCATCTTTGTTATCTTCTCATAAAAGACTGCCTCTTTTTCTTAAGTAAAAGGTAGCGTTTGATTGGTTCACTAGAAGAAATGCCCTTTTCGTTCCTGTAGCTCTGTTGCTGTTATTATCATCAGTGTTTCCATAACCCACAATATCAAAGTAAAGCTTTTAGATTTAAAATTAACCTTCTATCCCTGAAAATTCACAAAGAACTTTATTCCTTGTTATACACTTAGTGTGAAATTATTTTGTTTTATAGCTGTTAATGTATGCTTCATACCTCCCAAACAGACTGTAATCTCCATGAAGGCTGGGACCATGTTTTATGTAAATTTTATCTTTTTTCAGCATGCCAAAAGTGTTTGATAAATGCTTGTTAAATTATTGAAAAAAGAGAGGTGACTATCCTATATAACTAGGCAGCTAGTAGGCACAATGGATAGAATGGAGTTAGGAAAACGTGAATTCAAATGTGACTCAGACAGTCACCCAGATGTGTGATCCTGGTCAAGTAACTTAACTACTTACAGTCTTAGGTTCCTCATTTGTAAAATGCAAATAATAATAGCACTCTCTTCACAGGGGTATTGTAAAGACCAAATGAGATAACAAGTTTGCAAACCTTAAAGAGCTATATAAATGTGAGCTATTATTTATTAACTCTTCCAGACTAAGTTCTCTGAGTGTATATGTGGTTATATTATTCTTTTCTGGTCTCCAAAGACCACCTAATTTTTACTAAGCTTCTGATTCAGAGTAAGACCAAGTCACATTAATCTAACCCAGTCACTTGGCCAGGGCAGTGAAAAGAGAGTTATATTTAATGGACTGACTACCCTCAGGCTTGATTCTGGCCTCTAAAAGATGGTCTTCTCTTAGGATTATCCAAGTGGTCTATGGGTTGATCTCATTTGTAAGATAAATGTGTAAAATACAACAAAACATATTCAGTTTTATTTCAGGAATTAATTCATTTGTGTAAAACACCCCTGACCAATGGCTACTCCAAGATTTTTTGTGTTCTCTCTAGTGAAGTAGGGGTTTGTGGGGGGTGGGGGAGGAGGGAAAGGGTCTATTTTCTAAGACATTTTCTGTTTTCCTATTTTCTATAGCAAGTAGGAATAGGTAAGGGTAGCTAGTCAGGAGGGAGATAGAATATTCAAGATGATTTGCTTCCACAGAAATAGTTCCCTCAAAAGTTCAGAAGCCTCTGATCTTTAAGGAAGTCTTTACTCAAATCACCCTAGAGTAGATACTCAAATCACCCTAGAGTAGATAACATAGTGTGTATAGCCATGGCTGTCTTGGAATTATGGGATTTCTGAGGCTCTTCATCACTAGAAATGGTGTTGGAGGTGGGGTGTCAAGCAGATTTTTGTCTCAGTATGAATTGGAATAGCTGGCCACTGAGTTTTCTTCTTATTTGAATTCTTTGATTTGTAAATGGGATGCCCGGGATACTTTCTTCTTATGATGATTTTTGAAGCCCACCGTAGAGAAATCTGTAGACTACCGTATTTCTAGCTTGTACTTTTAAGACTATCCACCATGCCCTTTGACCCTCCAAACCTGTACCTACTGAAATCCTTCTCATTTCTTAAGACTTCATTTCATCATTTGCCACCTCTTCCATACGTCACCTTCCTTCCAAAGGGGAGTGATCTTTAGTTCACGAATCTTATGTACCACTCTGTTAAAAAAAAAATTCTGTATATTTATATTCTGACTTTTATTATTGTTATTTGTATACCCATCATCTCACCACTTCTTTTGGACTATAATCTCCTTGAGGAAGCAAGGATTATGGTACAGTGGATATGGGGGCAAAACATAAGTAGCTAGGTGGTACATTAGACAGAGTGCTGGGTTTGTAGTAAAGAAGTTCAAATCTAGGCTCAAACATTTAATAGCTGTGTGATCTTGGACAAGTCACGTAACCTATAGGGCTATCTCAGTTTCCTCAGCTGTAAAATGGGGATGAATAATAGCACCTACTTTTTTCAGGGTAGTGACTAGGATCAAATGATATATTTGTGAAGGGCTTAGCACATTTCCTGACCCATAGTCAACACTTTAAAAATCCTCCCTTCCTTCTTTCCTATTTCATCTGTTTATTCTCAGATCATTGTCCATGGTAAACACTTTTTGTTGCATTTGTTGAATTCTTCTTGAAGACTTTATTAGAATCTGAGTTGTGACCCTCACTGGAAGGTTTACTTATTTAGTTTGGTTTTGTTTGGGGACAAAAATGTTCATTTCTTGTTGCTTTTCATTTTCCCCAGTGTTTTGGCATTTGTGGTGATAATAAGTCTTTCAATCTCCCCATTATCCTCTACACTATCAATATTTTTTTCATCTGATGGTGTCACATTATATGTAATATGGTGCTCTATCATTGATGAATAATTTATTGACTTAACTGTAACATTACATTGAGGAGTGGACACATTTCTGCCAAGGCTAGCTCAAAACTAAAAATGGAAGTCAGTGTTCTAGTTAAGATTAGATGCAAGGAACTTTTTCTTCATATCAAAGATCGGTAGCTTTATTAAAAAAACAATAAATATATCCTCTAAATCATGGCAAGTCTTACTTGATCACCTCAACAGAACATCTTCTAGGGAAGTTTTAGGAGTTTACCAGGCACCATTTATGGCATTTCATAAGATGTTAGTAAATGTGGCTTATTAGGCAGAAACGAAAATGGGTGCAACCTGTAGCAAACTTAAACACAGTCTGATACCTTGAGGGAAGCTTGTTTGATCAAGTGAGAAAATTTCTAATTTCCATTAAGCCGGATGCTGTAGAAATATATTTTCCTTTGATTTTTTTTTTTTTTGCTGGTGGTCAAGTACTAGAGTGTAAAGCAGCACATGTTTTTGCTGTGACTATCTGTCAAGTACTTTTTTGCAAAAGTAAATTTGAATTTTAAATATGTTCTTATAGTCTGGAACTCTGTGTGTGTGTGTGTGTGTGTGGTTACTAATACCACAGAAGTGGGAAGAGGGTCTTTGTTGTACCAGTGCCTTTACAATTCTTTTTCTCATTTGGGATCATTATCATGATCATTACTCCCCAACTCTACTGTAATAAAAAACAAAAATACATTTTGAAAGACTAGATTTTGAATCAGAAAGCATAAATTTGAAGTCTGTTTCTGTTGTTTACTAACCATTAAACAAACCACTTCCTCTGAGACTCAATTTGTAACATGGAAATTAAAAAAAGGTAGTGCTACCTATTTATCAGGTTGTTGTGAGGACCAAATGAAATGAACTTATTGTAGAGTGCCTTTGAAATCTTAAAGCACCATGAATGTCAGCTGCTATTATTATTACTGCTTTGGAGATACTTATTAGTATAGGGAGCTCCTGATGTGTAAACTTCTTCCAGGGTTGAAGATCTCTGGCTTCACTACAAGTCTATAATGTGTATAGGTGTAGAAAGTTGCCCCAGGGCAATAAAATGTTAAGTTACTTGCACATGGCATGGTCATTTAGGGTCATGCCCAGCTCTTCCTGAGTACAAGGATCTCCTTTAATCTGTTGTAACATACCATATATCTTAGTGAAAGTACTAGTAGTAGTAAGTAGTAGTGGTGGTGGTGGTGGCGATGATGATGATAATTTGGAATTCCTATTTATGTAGTGCCAAGAGACAATGTTGACATGGTTAGAGAGACTAGTCAGAAGTCAGGAAAACCTGGTTTTAAGGCCCATCTCCAAGATATACCAGCTGGAAGACTTTTAACCTCTCAGTTTCCCAGGCAACTCTCTAAGAACATAAGTTACAAAAGAGATGTTGAGCCACATAGAGTGCTTACTCTCTAGGAATTCCGTACATTTATAAAATCACAGGACCATTCCAAAACATAAAATACCAAGTAATCTATCTTTTAGTTTTCTTCCTTTTGTTTTGTGTCCCTGAGTCGTCAGTTTGTCATGAATGTAAAGAAGCAAACAAGAAACTGCAAATAGAACTCACAAGTTCATAGTAATACCAGTAATAGTAGTAGTACTGGTAGTAGAAGCAGTGGTAGTGGTGATTAATGGCGGTGGTAGTAGTAGCAGCAGCAGCAACAAAAATAATCTATGGCCTTCTAAAAGTAAATCTACTTTGCCTGCTTAAAAAGAAGCAGTAATGACTTTTTTTTTGTCATAATGTTAGTTACAGAGAGACTTTAGAATTAGTCTAGTACAACCTGTTTAATTTACAGGGGATAAACTGAGACCTAGAGTTCTAGTGATTTGTCCAAAGTCATATAACTATTCAGTGGTAAAATCAGAATTAGAAGAACCCAGAATCCTTTTGCCTTAGTCCAGTGCTCCTTTCACTACGCATTGTTTTATTTGTGATAGCTTAAGAAAATGGGAATGTGACCTTGCATTTAAAAATGTATAAAGAATGTTTTAAATATTTTAGTGTCCTTTCTTTTTGGAGAATATTAAGACTTTTCATAGCCAGAGTATATTAAATGTAAACTCCTTAGGGTATACTTAAGAGCTCTACTGATTAACCCTACTTCTTTCCTCGTACCAATTCCTAACAGTCCTAATTTCTTATACCTTTCTCCTAGTCCTTACTTTTCACCTCAGAGAAACAGAACTGCTATTTCCCACAAGCAGCCTGGCTAATCTCTGCCTCTGAAACATTGCCCATATTATTCTTCCTACCTTCAGTAGAAGCGGATCTAGAAAACAAAACTTGGAATAGGAGTAGGGAAGGTTGCCTGTGTACACAAAGAGTAATACATCTTAACTGTGACTTTAAAAAAATACATTAATTTTTTTAAATCACAAATTAATTTTCAAACACAGTAGTAATGTCAAAAAAGTCTATTTTTTTGTGGAATACACACACACATACACACAGAGTCAATATGCATATGTTGTAGCATAGGCCTAAACTCTGTTTTGGACAACAGCACAAAGGTGAAGTAATTTCCAAACCTAGCCTCAGATATGTTAGAGATTTGCTTCAGCTCTGCCTTCATCCAGTTGGTAGCAGACCATGGCCGTCAGCCTCAAGTCAAGGTGTACAACTTTTATTCAGCATTACTTTCCCTTACTAATCTCTCCTTCCACCAATTTTCACAGACTTTTAGAGTTAGATAGGACGTTAGATATCATCTAGTTAAAACTGTACTTTGCTGTCATTATTAAATCAAATTGAATGAAAACTGGAAAGTACTCTAGAGGTTATAAGGTCATTGATTTAGAACCAGAAGAGACCCTAAAGGCCTTGTAGTCTAGCCTTCTCTTTTTATGGATCCCAGAGAAGTTAGGTGACTTACCCAAAGCCATCTAATTAGACCCCATTACCTTTGCCTAAGAGGAAACAGAAGGTCAAAATTTAAATTCACTAGTAGCATAATTAATATAAGAATGCAATCACATCATTTGTTGATTATTTTTAAATACATATTTTTACATCCTCTATTAGGTTATAAACTACTTGAAGACTGGGATCAAGACTTTATTTCTTTTATTTATGTCTAAAGATAATATCAACAGTAGCTTATTTTTACAAAGTTAACAGTTATTAAGCACTTACTATGTATCAGGCATGCCAGGCACTGTGCTAAGTAATGGGAATGCAAAATAAAGGCCCCAAAACCGAACCAAAACACTTCCTTGCTCTCAAATAGCTAACAGTCTAATAGAGGAGATATAGCATTTAATATTTATAAATCTTTCATGTATGTTATCTCATTTAATAATAACTAGAATTTAGTGCCTACTTACTTTAGTGTGTCAGGCAGTGTGCTAAATACTTTATAATTATTATCTCATTTGATCCTCGCAACAATCCTGGGATATAGGTGCTAATATTGCCCCCATTTTACGGTTGAGGAAACTGAAGTAAATAGAGCTCAAATGACTTACCCAAGGTCACATAACTAGTAAGTATTTGATGTGGATTTAAACTTGGGTTTTTCTGACTCCAGGCCCAGCACTCTATCTATGGTGCAACCTAGCTGCCTCATTTGGTCCTTGTAACAATTCTCTGAGGTGTAGGATAGTGTAAATTACTTCTCTCCTCTTTTCATAAATCAGGAAAATGGCAACCAAAGATGTCATGCTTTGCTCAAAGTTACATGGCTACTAAGTGATAGAACTGGGCCTGAAAATTGGGTCTCCCAACTGTTCATTTCAGTGTTATTTCTACCACTCTTGTGCCAATACTGATATAATTTCTCTGTATTAAGCTTTCTATGTTGAGTGACTGCTACATCATTATTTCTCCTTGATTCTCAGAGGCATATATATTTGAAGGGCTGAGTGACAAAAGATTTCCCCCGACGACTATGTCAACACATTCAGGGTACTTCTAGCTCCTGAAGTTGTTGTCTATTTATAAATGTGCCACTGCTTGCACTATTTGTTCTTGTGCTTAGGAAAAGCAAATGCAGAGAGGGCTGGTTCTTACTTTATTACTTTTCATTAACAAGCTCTTCATTCATTCATTCATTTATTTATTTTTGTTTTTTGTTTTGGTTCTGTTTAGGCTCTAGACCAAGATAGAACTGCCCTCCAGAAAGTGAAAAAGTCTGTAAAAGCAATATACAATTCTGGTCAAGGTAAGCCTTTTCAAAGCCACCGGCATGAATTATTAAATGATGTCTCCAGAGCTTGCTTTGTTATTTGCAGGATGTTAAATTTATAGAACAGTTGATGCAAGTGACAAACTAGGTCAAACAGATTCAGTTTTTATCATCTGTCCCCTTCAGCTCTATTCTCTGCCAAAGTCTGTTAGTGGTTTAAAAAGAAAAAAAGAGCAACAACTTGCATTTGGTGTAGAAGGGTGAGGAGTGGGGTTTAACTGGGGGGACATCAATAGGGCAGCCTTTAACTCTGATAAACCAAACAAAAAAGCACGAGGTTTATTCCTGTGTGGTGATAATTTCACAGATTCACCCGGGCAATGGCGATCTCTCACGAATCTGATCTCATAGCACTTTATGTTCTTCTAATGAATGCATCATAGTCTAATGGGTAGTATGTTTTTTGAGGAATGTCCCATCTACCCTAGTGAAGGCTAAGCTCCTTGAAGATATAACTATGAACATAGTATGTGCTTTAATAAATGTTTGATTTTGAATGAATCAGTTCGATTCCACAAGTACTCCATACCTCTATACCTATGCTGTATTCTAGTTAGCAGCCAAGTTCTGAGGATACAAAAAAAGAAGGAAGCATTTATTAAGTGCTTACTATTTTCCAGGCACTATGATAAGTGCTGGGTATATAAATATAAGTTTAAAAAAAAACACCAGTCTTTCAGGAAAGTCCCTGCCCTTATTCTAATGGGGAAGACGGCACAAACAAGGGACCTGAAAAGTGGGGAGGGAATGAAGGTACCCCACTGGGGGTTGGGTACAAAGGGGACATGATTTTAAGTCACTAAAGTCAGGAGGAGAGCCTGGAGAGAAATAAAGGTGGGCCTTTTCAGTTTTCTTCTCATCATTGGGAAGAAATAAATTAAAGTAAAAAGTTCACCATAAATATAACTCATGGCCTTCAGTGCCATGGGCAAGAAAAGGCCGAGAAGCAGTAGTATCTTCTGTTCCTGGCCTACCCTTTCTTCCCTCTTTGTTTTTGTTCATGCTACCTAGCTATTCATACTATCCCACATTCCTGGAACAGACATCTACCCTACACCCATAATCCATAGCCTCATGGTAGAATTTCTCCCTTCACTCAAAATCCTACTCCAGTGTTAACTCTTCAGTGAAAGTCTTCCCTTTTCCCTCAGACCAAAGACGATTACTGAATTCAATTTTCCTTTGTACTTCTCATTTTTTGATTAGCTTACAAGTTTCCTGAAGTAATGGACCATGTCTGTTTCCATATCCCAAGCATCTAATTTGGTACTTTACAATTCTAGAGACTTAATAAAGTTGTCCATGTACAGTAGTTGATAAAAATTGTGAAGTTAATTCATTCAGATTACCTAGAACTTTGGAATTCTTTGTGTTTATAACTTTTGGTTTGCATGTGTGGTTTCTTCCCTTTATTAAATTATAAGATTGTTGAGGGCAAGGATTGTGTCTTATCTCATATGTGTATCTCTAGCAGCTAACTTATAATTTACCATTCTAGACACTTAATAAGTTGCATGTGTGTCACAGTTGATATAGTTTTGAAGTTATTTCATCATCATAGAAGTATTGACCTTTTAAATTACCTTAAACTTCTTCTGAAACAAAGACCCATATTTTTGATTCCATATTCTCCTGATGATGTGGTATGGCCAAGTCATAGAAATCCACATCCTTTAAAGAATTCAAATTGAGGATCATCCAAAAGGTAATAAAAGGTCATATATGGTAGGTGTGAAGAAGCTATAACCCTTTCAAACGAAGAATTATTTAGGAGAAATATTATTGTCATTGAAGATATGACTGGGAGAGAAAAGGGAAGGCAAGAGCAAAGAAAAGTCAATGGACAACCCACATTGCCTCATTGTTATTCTCACCAAGTCAAAAGAAAGAGAGGATCCCTGACTGGGAGGGTGGCCCTCAATGATGAACTTATGGGAGAACACAGACAAGAGTCACAGAGGATAGGCAGGTGTGGATAGGTTTCCACTGCCTGGCACATGTAGGCACTTAAGAAATGCTTATTGACTAACTGTATTGCAAGAGAGAATGCCACATCAGTGAGAACCAGATCAGTCATCACAAAAAAGACAGTAATGATTAGAATGGCTTTTTCACTACTCCTCATCCACTTGGAGCTTTAACTGCCATTCCCCCCTTCAAGACCTCTTCAGAATGAACTTATCACATTTGAGGCTGTAAGGAAAAGACAAGGGAATAAAAATACAATTATATATTAAATTCCAGAAATAAAACGGAGCATCCACATTTATAGTTTAATTTGGTAAAAGGTTCTCAGGATAAGGTGGGTTTTTTTTTAAACCTTTGTATCTGGGTTTCTCAAATCTTTTCCTGGTTCTTTCTCTTGAAAAGTTTTGCCAGGGTTCCACTAAAAGGTTCCCATGTTTGCAGTGCTGCAAAGCTTCTTACAATGACAAGCCCAAGAATAATTTTGGCTGTAGAGATTGTGAAGATTTTGTTAGCGTCCCCCTGTTTTCCCTCAAGGTGGATGTTTATAGTGTCTCTAGATTGACCAATATCATGAACATAGTAGGTGCTCAGTTACATCTTTCTTTTTTTAAAATTTGAATTCTGGGATGGGAGATAAGGGAAAGAACATGCTTCACAGATACCTTGTGTATTGTCCCCATGATTTGTTTTCTCTCCTTGGTTACCAAATCCTGAGATATTTGAGCTTCAGGGCAGAATGTTGTGTCAGTCTCCCAAAGTGTGTTGTCCTAGTTAAAGGCTTGCTATTTTCACACAGACCAAATTTAAGAAACTTTTAAAGGAAATTTGCTTTTTTTTTTCTAGTGCAGGAAAATTGTCCTGACCCAGACGTCAGTTATATTCTGATCTCAAGCCCATCAGAAATTCTTTCTTTCCTTACAGAATCTTGTACTTATAAAGCACAATAGAATGATATAGTATAAGGACTGTCTGGTAGTTATTATGTAGGTTTGTTATATTAATGGAAGTCATTTTTCCATCACTCCCAGCCCCTAACACCACAGCTTCATACATAATAGATACTTAATAAACAAACTCTTGGTACATTGAAAGTCTTTAATGGAAGCTGAGTGACTGTTTGTCAAAAATGCCTTGTAAGGTATTCCTGAACTGAGATGCACTGGACTGTAGGATTTCTGAAGTTCCCTACAACTTTGAGAGTCTAAAAGTCTATGTAATGATGTCACATTTTTGACAGTATGATGTGTATATGTGTGTGTGTATACTTATACGTATGTGTGTGTGTGTGTGTGTGTATATTTCAGCTCTTACCACGTATTTTTCCCTGAGTTTTTTTAGAAGAGAATGCAAACCTTAGATTTAGAGGCCCAAATGTTCAATTTAAATCAATTCAACAAATATTTACTAAATGCCTACAGTATGAAAAACACTTTGTTAGATGCTAGGAATACAAAGACAGGAACAAAACAGTTCCTGACATGCGCAACCTTCTAATTTCCATGGGGATGGGGGTGGGGGGAGGTGCCATGCAGCATATACACAAATATGTAAATGTAAAGTTTTAGAAAGACAATATTAAACTCAAGCCCATAGTGAGAATATTTAAATACAGAATTTAAATCTAATCTTTTGATTTTAAGTCACCTACATTTCTCAATGTATCTGCTTCCTTTCCACCTTCTAGAGAGCTACAAAGGAGGTAAAATCATTCAGCAAAACTAACTGACATTTCAGGAAAATCTGATATTATCTCCAGCATTCCATATAGTCTCTCATCTCTGTAAATAAGGGGCAGATGGAGGTGCCCTTCCAATATGTCTTTGGGGCCAAGCTTGGACATTTTAATTTCAGAGTACTCAGTTTTGATTATTGTCGTTCTTTCCTTTTATATTGTTGTAATCATAGTATATATTGTTTTCCTTGTTCTGCTCACTAAAACACTGAAAAGGTTTTCTTTGGAGAAATAAATTCATATCACTTTTTAAAACTCCTTACATTATAGCATTACATGATTTGCAGCTAGGAGATTATTTGCTCTCTAGAAGAATATTGATTTTAAAAATATATGCTGTTGCAGCAAGAAGCAACTTGGGCTCAATGAAAACATTCTGAAGTTTTTAAATGCAATCCAACCCTTTTAGTTGCAGTTAAATTCAATGAACATTTCCATGGAATCGTAGCATTGGAAGGGACCTTCAGAACTGTTTAGTCCAACCCATACTTGATGTATTCTGTATATAGTTTGTGTGTATATACTTTTGGAGGGGGGTGAGGGTGTTGTTTTGCATTTTGTCTCCTCCATTAGACTTTGAGATTTGATAGCAAGGACTGTTTTTTGTTTGTTTGTTTGTTTTTTGGGGGAGGGGTTGTTTTTGTTTGTTTGTCTTTCTGTATTTTCCAAGTGCTTATTAGCATAGTGCCTGGCACATAATATACACTTAATACATGCTTGTTGGCTGACTGATTCTATAACACTCCCCCAAATTAGTCCTTTAACCTTCTTTATTAAAAGATCGCTATGGTGAAAGGAGATTCACTAGCTTCCTAGGCAACCCATTCCACTCTTGGTAATACTAAATCCACTTGTTTTTACATCAGAACCACAAAAATTAAGTCTAATCCTTTTGTCCCATGACAGCCTTTCAAATATTTAGAGGCCAATATCATGACCTCCCCAATTATTTTTCTTTTTCAAACTAACATTCCATAGCTCTTTCAGTGAACCTCCAGTAGTGAGCAGGGTCGGTAGACCACTCAACATCCTTATAAGCTTCCTATAGTAGGCTTTCTGGCTTATTAAGTTCTTCAGAAAATGTGTTGCATAGAAGAGAATGCAGGACTCCACATTCTAGATAGTGTCTCTGTTCATGCAGCCTAACTTTACATTAGCTTTTTGGGTAGCCCACATCACATTGAGGTCTCCTTTTGAGTTTACAATCCGGTAACTATATCTCTCCCTCCCCCATGTGACCTTTTTCTCTTGAACTGTTGTTTTTTATTTGCCTCATCTTGAACTTGTACGGGTGATTTTTCTTTTGTTCCCAAGTATAGAACTTTATTTTTAATCTTATTAGTTTAGAGCAATCTTTCTAGCCTATCACACCTTTTTGAACCCTGATTCTTTTGTCTAATGTGTTAGCATTGTATTATCTTCAGATTTGATAAGCATGCAGTTTATGCCTTTATTAGTAAGCATGGTAAAGCGCATAAAGCCAAGGACAAGTCACAGATGGACTCTACTAGAGACCTTCTTCCAAGCTGAAGCCAAACCATTAATAAAGTACTTCTTTGGTTCCAGTCATTCAACCAGTTGCCTGTTCACCTCATTGCACTATCATCAAGTCCAGGTTCAGTCATCTTGACCACAAGGATAACATGAGACATTTTGTTAAATGCTTTGGTGAAATCTGGGTCTATAGAATTCCCATGATTTACCAATCTAATTACCCTGTGAAAAAGGAAGTGGGATTAAGTACCTACTATCTTTAAAACATAGAATTGAATTATATGATTATGAAGGTATGTGTTTTCATCATTTTATGAGAGTAAATAGTTCTATAGCTAATTATCCATTAAAAATAACCAAATGAGTGGAACATCAGTGTCTCATATCTTTCCATGATGTATGTTCAATGGAATCTGGGCTCTTGTTGTCCAAAAGGGCTTTTGGTCTTGTCCAGAGAAGCCACATGAGGTCTTATTCCTGGTATCCATTTTCTGGTATGTTTCCATTCTTGCCTCTCAGTTCCATCTTCCCACAGAGCTAAAGTTATGTGGTTTGATCTTGTAAAAAGATTTTATGAAATAAGTCTGTATTCTTGTTTCTCAAGATTAGAAGTGTTCGTTGGGGGATAGTCATTTAAAAAAAAATTTAAGTCTCTTTTGAAATATATATTATTTTTATCCTTCAGGAGCTTTACTATACTGATAGCAATGACAAATAAAAAAAAGTCTGAGACAGCTTTTAACATAAAAAAGCCATTGCTCTGCATGGCAGCCATTTGATTCAGAAATTACTTTGGGAGTTTGTTACTTGGTTGTTTTTCGTACTGTGCCTCTGGGTGGATAGATTCAGGGCAAGGATGGCACACAGGAAAGGAACCTACATTCTTGTCCTAACCCTTAATATTATTGGATTTAGAACTGGAAAACTCTTTAAAAATCCTCTCATCTGAGTATCTAATTTTATAGATGACTGAGACCCAGAATTGCTAAGTGACTTAGTCAAGTTTGCACAGGACTAGGATTAGAGTTGAAATCTGATTCTGATAATAATAACAACAGAATTGGCTATTATAACTGTGAGCTGATTTGTCCAGGTGTTCTTAATATAAGGCTCTGTACATAGAAAACATTTACTGAATGTTTTTTGGATGAACTAAAGAATAAATTAACAAATCAATAAATTTTCAAACCATTCAGTAAACATTCATTAAGCTCTTACCATGTGCCAGGCACTGTGCTAAGTGGTGGGAATATAAAAAGAGAAAAAAGGCAGCCCCTGCCCTCAGAGAGCTTACATTTCATTTTCATGTGTTGTTTTTCAGATTTTTGGACCTCTTAGATCTTGTGGTCAAAGATAAACTCATTGAAGGCAGGGACTGTTTCATTTGTGCCCTTATATCCTCAGCACCTGGGACAGTGCCTGGCACATAGTAGGTACTCATTAATGTAGATTTTATAAATAATATCAACTCTAACTTAGGAAAATTGTTTATACATAATTTTCTTGATGCAGTAGAAAGAGCCCTTGTCTGAGGTAAGAGGACCGGAATTCAAATATCAGTCTGGGCAACCTTGGACAAGTCACTTCACCTGGGCTACAGTTTCTTCATCTGTAAAATAAGAATCTTAGGTTAGATGATTTTGAGGTCCCCATTGGCTACAAATATATTATGTATGAATTCTGACTTTACTATAAAAAGTCATGCCAGCAGCTATAAAATTTTTCAATTAAACTCTTATCTATTGTGTGTTAATTTCATGGTTTCATTTTGCATATTAGCATTTTTTTTGTAATTCTGGATATCCATCATATGACCTATATAGTTATTACAGAAAGCTCAATTAGTGAAGTTACATAAAATGTTGAAATATTTCTTCATGTACAAGGCAGACTTGACCTCCAAAAATTATCTTCTCTGTATTCCTGTCTTATGATTAAGAGGGCTTAGTGTATTTGATTCAGTAATACTGAATTTGCTTGGGTAGGAATGAATGAAGCTTTTTTTGTTTGTTTGTAAGCATGCAAAATAAATTGTGGTTCTTTATAGACAATGTCCCCTGCTTTTTATGTTTTCTATAAAGCTGTGAAGAGTCTACTTAGATTTCCTTCCCAGAAAAATTTTGCAATTGAGACCAAATTGGTTTAGACCAAATCATTCCCATCTTCCCATAGAAGCCTCCTTTTCTGCAGTTCAGTTTCTTCATACAGTGTATATGTTGGTCTCATCCCAAATATAGGGGGAAAAAAACAGGAAAAAAATCCCACACTAGTGCTTAGACTTGTTGGTTCCTCAGTTATTACAGTCAGCTATTCCAGAATGGACTTCCTTGATAAATTCTGAGCTTCCTAACATTAAAAGCCTCCAAGCAGAGGCCAGATGAGTAAGTGAATGAATGAAAAAAAAAAAAACATGTATTAAAAGCCCACTGAAAGATCACTGCAAATGGCAGCTGCAGCTGTGAAATTAAAAGATGCTTGCTCCTTGAAAGGAAAGCTGTGGCAAATCTGGACAGGCTACTAAAAAGCAGAGACATCACCTTGCTGACAAAGGTCCATATATTCAAAGCTATGGTTTTTCCAGTGGCTGTAAGAGTTGGACTATAAAGAAACTGAGAGCCACAGAATTGACACTTTCAAATTGTGGGACTGGAGAAGACTTTTAAGATTTCTCTTGGACAGCAAGGGGATCAAATCAATCAATAATTCAGGTTATTCACTGGAAGGTCAAATACTGAAGCTGAAGTTTAAATATTTGTCCACATAATAAGAAGCTGGGACTCAACAGAAAATATCCTTAGAAAGATTGAAGGCATATAAGGGACAAAGGCTGGCAGAGGATGAGATAGATAATATCATGGAAAGAACAAACATGAATTTGGACAGACTTCAAGAGATAGTAGGAAATAGGGAGATCTGGTCTGCTGTGGTCTATAAGCTTACAAAGAATCAGTTGAACCACTGAACAACAATGTATAAAGCACTGTGCTAAATTCCAGGGAGAGACATAGAAGAGCAAGACAGTTCCTACTTTTCAACAGACTCACATTATAATGGGAGAGACACATAAAGGAGGTCTCAGCTGCAAGTTAGATGGAAAGACCCATTGGCCCTTGGGTGCTGCAGCTAAGCGTCTTCTTTATGACGCCATTTCCACTGATTAAACTATATCCATTTCTGATATTGAGCTGTCTGATGGTTCCAAGGACTTTTATAGTGAGAATTTTCTCTCTGGGTCTTCAGTAGCTGTGGTTGTTAAGGAGGTTGAAGCTGTAATACATGCAGAGGCAGTTGACAAGTCAAATATTCACAAGGATTGCCTCTCTGGGTGATGGCTGTGAGGACTGAGCTTGAAGCATTATTGGAGGTCTTCAGGGCATTGCAGTTCTCTGGGCTCTTGGGCACTGAATTATTAGATGTCTCCATTAGAGTCCAAGAGAAGGTAGTAGTTGAAGTAGTGGTAGTGGTATAAACCACCTGGCACATACCACCCACTGTCTTTCCCTGCTTCTAGCAGAAGTTAAAATGACCTCTGCAGTTTTTTCTAGCTTTGAGATTCTGTGAATCTGTGATTGAGTAGCTTCATAAATTTTTACCATTCTTTCTTAGCCCACTTTGAACATTTACTTTCTTTGCCTAAGAATTCAAGAGAAGCACGATAATGCTGACTAGGTCCTCTATGCATATTTGCAGGATAATGTTACAAAAGATCTGATTATGTATTTTGTTATGTAGCAAGGTTAAACAGGGTCTGAGATCTTACTACAAGTCTTAACTTGTAGGCCATTCCTCATCCTGCTGCTCACCTCATTCCCTAATTTAATCTTAATCACCCCAAACTCTAGTATAATCTAGGAGGTATGTATATTTCCTCATTAGTTAATACAATTTCAACATGTCTTTCAATTAACTAAACTCAGACGCACTAGCCCAGTTTATAAAACATTATTTATTTAATTGGAAAAGCTTGCTTTCCCAAAAAGTAGCTAGTTTATGTATATAAACATAGTTCTTATAGTCTTCTTGTATTAAATACTTATTGAAGTTTCTAAATGTATAATTCAGTATATGAAATAATTAAATGGTGCAGTGCATGGAGTGTGGATTGAAGCCAGTAAGACCTGAGTCCAAATGGTACCTGAGATACTATCTTTAGGTCTCTGGTCGAGTCATTTAACCTTGATCAGTTTCCTCATCTGTGAAATAGGATCATAATAACACCCTACAGGATTTATGTGAGGATCTAATGAGGGTAATATATGTAAAGTACTTTGCAAACTTTAAAGCCCTAAGTAAATGCTATATACTTTATAGTTATCTAAAGTATTGTAATTATTTATTTCCGTCTTTACTTTTTAAAAACTTATTTCACAGTTATGAGTGATCACAGCCAGTCACCTCACATCTTGATTGTAACTGCAGAAGGCTTTCCTTACAAAAACCAATCCTACACCATTCATTCAGTTCCTCCAGGCTAACTAATCTAGTCTCTTTGCAAGAATCCTCTTCCTCGTTCTGAGTACCTCACAAAGTCTGTCTCAGTCACAAAAGGGAAACAGGCTCTTCTTGAATGACTTCCCATAGAGTGGCAACTAAATTGTTTCTTCAAGATTCTATAGACTCTCTTAAAGATTAAGCAACAGCATCTACAACCTTGGTGAGAGAGACTAAACTATTGAAGCTAATGTTAGAGTTATATAGTGGCTTCCTTAACTTTTATGCCAAGATATTTTGTTTGATTAAAACATTAGAAGCACATGCTGTCAGAAAAGTCTTATTAACAACACATGGCATCACTTGCAAGTCCATAACATCATATGACTAAAAATTGGGACTCCGAAATCCTTTAATTTTAGTGTGTGCAAAAAAAAAAAAGACAATGGTATGTAATTTGATTATAAGCATATGATATCAAAGTCTTGTTTCCAAAATATAGTTAAATTATCATGGATGGTTTTATAAATTATACAGAGCTGGGAAGAAAGCAGTTTATTTTTTAAATTTAGGGAGAAGAAAGATAAAGTTGAAAGCACATAAGGAGTCATTTCTTAAGGATTCCATAAATTTGTGTTTGTGTCAAATTAATTGGTAACTTTCTCCACAAATTTTTGGTACTACGCTAGTTTTTGTGTTTTAGGAAGATAACACACGATATAATATGAAATTGAAGATTTCAGAATTAAACTACCAAGTATGTTAGTAAGTATAGTTTTAGCTTATATAGGAAATGAGATCATTTTAGCTAATTTTATTTAAATGAATAGGTTTCAAGGTGTGGAGATGATGCATAGAAAATCTATTTATTGTCTTTCCCTCTAAAACACTGACCTCTTCTGAACTTTTTTATTATTGTCAAGCATACCACCATGGTCCCAGGCAGTCAAGCCTACAGTCATCTGTAAAACCCTCTTTTGGTTCTTAAAGACTTTTACAATCTGGACTTTTGCCATCCTCCCATTTTCCTTACTCTTTATTCCCCCTACCTAGTTTATGATTCACCCTCCTTGCTGTTTCCTGTATAGGACACTCTATGCTTTTTCATTGTCTGGTCCCTGTGCCTGGAATGCTCTTCCTTCAAATCTACTTGCTGACTTTCCTGGCTTCCTTCAAAGCTCAGGTTAAATGACACTTTCTGGAAGAGGCCTTTTTCCTCCCTAAGCACACTCCTTTCCCCAGTGCCTCCTTTGTGAGATTACTTGCCATTTAGACTATATGTATGTGTATTTTGTATATACAATTGGGTTTTTTTACATGTTACCCCTCTCCCTTCCCCCATTCCTTTGGTGAGCTCCTTGAGAGCAGAGACTGTGTTTTTGTTCATTCTTCTTTGTATTCCCAGTATTTAGCGTAATACCTTGCACAAAATAAGCACTTAATAAATGCTTATTGACTGATGGTGTTATATAGCATGAAAAGGCTTACTGGCTATAGCACTTTCCATATTGTCATAGCACCCACCTTCTAGGGTTGTTGTAAGGATAAAATGAAATTACATGTACAAAACACATTGCAAACCTTAGAGTGCTATATAAAAGCTAGCTATTGTTATTACTAAAAAAAAAATAGCTAATGAATGTTAAAGGAAATATCACGTAATGGATGACTGCAGAATATGGTAGGTACACTAGGATAATGTTATCTAATAAGAATAAAACATTTGCCAACTTTAATGTTAATATATTTTCTAAAAATTCTTTTAATGTACATTAATAAGTAGTTTAAATGCTGCTTTCTTTCACCCCAGAAAAAGTTACAGCACATTTAGAGGTATTTAAGATGATGATAAATGGCATTTGGTAAAGAGGATAATTTGACCAAAGATTAAACAGTTGGTTTGGACTTTAATGCCTTTCATCATTCTTATAGACCTTTACCAGATTGCTGAGCGATATATATGAATTAAAGTTGTGATTTTCTGCATAAACGTCTTCTTGAAATCACAGCAAATCTGAATGAGTCCAAATCTTCTTCCATCAGAAGGACTATTACCTTGAGAATTCCAGGGGGAAAAATTAGATTTAGAACTAAGGCGTCTCACCGTTGAGAGATAAAGAAACTGAGGCTCAGAAAGGCTAAGTGATTTAAATTGCAGTTGCTTACTCTCATCTCCAGGATTAAATGTAAACTCCTGTTTGGCATTCAAACACTTCATAACCTAGCTTCCTTCTACATTTCTGTTCTTACACCTTACTCACCTCAACATCCTCTTCAGTCCCATGACACTGGCCTCTTTCTGTTCCATATATAAGACCCTCAATCTTTTGATTTCAGAAATTTTCACAGGCTGTCCCCATACCTGTAAATCTCTCGCTCCCCATCTCTGACTCCTGGCTTTCTTCCAATCCCAGCAAGAACCTCGCCTTCTTTGAGAAGGTTTTTCTGATCCCCCTGAATGCTTCTCTGTGTTGATTGTCTTCAATTTATCCTGTCTTTGTCTCATCTGTATTTGCTTGTTTTCCTGTTGTCTTACCTACTGCTAACCCCAAATTAGACTGTGAGCTCCTCGAGAGCAGGGACTGTGTTTTGCCTTTCTTTGTCTCCCCAGTGCTTGGCACAGTGCCTGGATTGGCCGACTTTTTTGCCTTTCTTCTGTCCCCAGCTCTTTGTACAGCAACTGGCACGTGGCAGGTGCTTAACAAATGCTTTTTGACAGGAAATATCAAAAGTGGAATTTGGACCTAGATTATACTGATTCCCAAGTTGGACTGTGACATACTGCCTGTATACTTTGCTGGGAATTTTTTACTTCTTGGAAAAATAGAATACTTTGGTATACCTATGATCTCATTGTTGTGGGTAGACCCTACTTAACAAGATGGTAGCAAATCTAGAATGTGTTCAAAGAACAACCATATGTAGGGCTCATAGAACAAAGGCTTTCTCAACTCCAAGCAGCAAGAGAAAGATGAACATTGTCAAAGAGCAGAAGAGGATGAATATTCTCACAGTACATGATAAACATGTTAAAATACAGAAGTACTTTGGAAACAAATAGGCTTCTCTTCACAAAGCAGTAGTAAATATTAACAGCAGGTCTGGGCTGTTGGATTTGTCAAATTTAACCAAAAGTAGTTTATCTCTAGATGGAGCCTCTGAAGTGGCTAAGTTCCAAGAGTAGAATCACAAAGCACACTCAGTGAGCAATGGCCACATGAACTCATCTAACAATGTGTTGATAAAATACTATGGAACATAATGTCTGAGTCATGCAGATTTGTTTATAGAAATGAAGAGTTTTTTAGAGTGATTCTGGATCTGATGATTGCTCTCTGAAATTACGGAAAGGTTATCTTTAAGGAGCTCTTACGTTTATTGATCTATACAGCAGTTAAGCAGGTAAAGGTGTAAAAATATCATTGTTGCATGTTAGAACATTTGGGACAATATGGAAATTCATTTTCTTGACTGCTTATTAGTAGGGTTTTCTTTTTCTTTATTTTTCTTTTTCCCAGTAGGGAAAGTATGGGAGGAAGAAAAAAAATAAATGCTTGATAATTAGAGGGAAAAAACCAACATAATTAATGAAATAAAAATAGATATCATTGTAGACTATAAAAGAAATTAGCACCTACTGTATACCTAGAAAGATCAGGTAGCTAAAATTATGCACCAGAAACTTTCTTCATGAACAAATAGATGACAGATTCTCATACTACTAATAAAAAGTCAAAAAATAGTCTTGAAAATTCAGCACATAAAGTGCCTTGACAGCAGGATATCATTACCTATAGAGAACTATTGTCAACTGCCCAGAAAGAACATAGAGCCATAAAAATCTAAAAACATTTTAAATAGATGTCTCTGTATCTAGTCTTATAATCTTTAAAGCACATGGAATCAAAAAGCTTTCAAAGCATAGAGACAGTGGAGGGAGATTAAAACTATCTGAGAACTAAATGTCATCCCTTTCCTCTGTGCTACTGGAATGTTCCCAAGCAAAATGAGTTTATACCCCAGCATTTTCATTAAGTTACAGAAGGCAGTCGTTTATTTTACACCATTTCCATCTTAATCCTGTGGGAAAAGTTAAGATAAATGAGGTAACTGAGAAGGAAGAGAAGGAGGTTGATATTCTACGTATTATAGTTGAATTTTCAGTACAGTGGAAATTTTCAGTTTCCCATATTGGCCATGTCCCAAAATGCAACAATGATATCATAACAGCTTTACCTACTTCATTGCATAATCTGACAAGTGGCCAGCCTTTCCTTTAAGAACACCAGTCGGAGAAAGGCAACCTATTCTGCTTGGAAGAAGTTGTAACTGTTATCCAATTGTTATCTAGTGGCGCAGAGGGTAGAGTTTTGGACGTGGACTTGGAAATACCTGACTTCTGATTCTGCCCCAGACACTTAACTAGTTATGTGACTTTGGGAAAGTCACTTACCCCTCTAAGCCTGGATTTTAGGGGCTTTATTATTATTCTCATTTTGTAGCTAGAGATAATAATAGCACTCATTTCCCAGAGTTGTTGTGAGGTTTAAACAAAATGACATATGTAAACACTGACTTTGCAAATCTTAAAACACTATATAAATGCTAGCTGTTGCTGCTGCCGCTGTTGTTGTTCAATTTATATTGTAAATTCTGAGATGGCAGGGCCAGTATCTCTTTAATTTGCTTACTCTGTGTACTATGTATAGCACTCCCACATAAATTCAAGTGGGTGTTCATATGGAAACATGTTTGACAGTAAATTATAAAAGCCCTTCCACGTAAGAAACAATTTCAAAGTGTCTACACAAAAGTAACCTGTGGAAAGCTGTTATACATAAATTCAATCCCATTGGTAATTTTGAATCTGGCTGCAGATTTTGAGGGGTTTATTGTGAGTGAAGTCCCTTGTTGACTTGATGGGATGAAGCCATGGTTTTAGACATAACTAATCACTCACCATTTGATCCTCTTTAGGGAAATATGCACCAAGCACAAGTAGATGATGGTTTTTAAATGATTGAGTTCTTAGCTCTTTCATGATCTCATGTGATTGAAGTGTTGCATCCAAATGTAATTTTACTTATCTTTGCCAATTTGTAAGATTATAATCTTGAAGTCAGAAGCCACGTGTTACTCATCTTTGTTTTTCCCAGTGCTTTGAACATAGTAGGGAACAAGAAAGGAAGCAAGCATTTATTAAGTACCTACTATGTGCCCAGGCACTATGCTGAACACTTTACAAATATTATCTCATTTGATCCTCACAACACAGACGTTACTGTGATTCTCATTTTACTGTTGAGGAAACTGAGGCTACCCCATCAGATCCCTTCTCTGGCCTCCTGCATGTGCCAGCCCTGTACCTCCCAGGTTTCCGCCTGAGGCAGGAGGGGGGTGTGGATATCCAGCTATCCTGATCCACCTGTAGTAGTAATCTAAGTGTCTGGCAAATGAAGGAGTGTTTGATTGTTACTCTTGGTAGTGTATGAATTCAAGCAGGTGCCTTTCCAAAGGGGTGACTGAAAAGTGGCTGTGCTTGATCCATAATCACTATGCTGACAGTATCTGATGATCTTTCTACCCTTGATAGGGAGTTCCAAATTCTTAAAACTTTGTAGTTGGAGTTTTCAAGAGGCACTAGACTTCCTCCTCCTTGATTCTACTTTACAGAAACCCCTCCTACTTAACCAAGTATATTTTGAGTTCAGGTAAAATGAATGGTGTTCAGTTGCAAATGACAATTATTCTTTTTTTTTGTTCAAGAAACATTTATAAGGTTCCTAATGTGTAACAGGCACTGAGAATCCCAAGACAAAAATGAAAAAAGTCTCTGCTCTCCAGGACCTTCCATTGTACTAGGGAGATGCACTGTCTACAGAAAAGGTTAAATTGGGAGAGGGGGAAAGGAAGGGAAGGCATTAAGCATGTACATCATACGAGGTACGTGCCAGGCACTGTGTTAAGCACTTTTACAGATATCTCATTTGGTCCTCACAACAATCCTGTGAAGTAGGTGCTATTATTATCCCTATTTTACCATTGGGGAAACTGAGGCAAACAGGATAAGTGACTTTCCCAAGGTCACACAGGTAGTGAGTATTAGAGGCCAGATTTGAACCAGATCTGCCTGACTCTAGGGGAGATTTGGAAAAAGTGCTGGTTCTAGATTCAGAAGACCTGGGTTCAAATCTCAGCTCTACTACTTATTACCTGTTTTTCTTTGGGTGAGTCAGTTTTCTTTTCTGGTCCTCAGTTATATCATTTATAAAATATAGGAGATGGACCAGATGGTTTCTAAGTCCTCTTCTAGATCTGAACTCTGATCAATTCCAAGTACATTCTTCATTCTCCTGCCTAGGCAGCTAGATGGAGCAGTAGATAGAGCGCCAGGCCAGGAGTCAGGAAGATTCTTTTTGAGTTCAAATCCAGCTTCAGACACTTACTAGCTGTGTGACCCTGGGCAAGTCAGTTAACCTCTGCCTCTGTTTCCTTACCCATCAAATGAGAATGATAATAATAGTACTTAGCTCCTAGGGTTGTTGCAAGGATCAGTTGAGATAACATTTGTAAAGCTCTTAGCACAGTGCCTAGCAAATAGCAGACACTTAATAAATGCTTATTCCCTTCTCTTCCCTGATTTTGCACCTTGGTTTAAGCTGTCTTGGAATGTCGTTGAAGATCTTGTCTTCTTCACTTGTTGAATGCCCAGTCTCGTCACTCTGCTGTAAAACAAGAGTATTGAACTGTTATTGTCTAAGGTCACGGGATTTCAGAGTTTGAAGAGACCTTGTATGCAGAATGAATCATGTTTCTTCAGACATAGCCAGTATGTAGATTTGTTTACTTGGCCATAGGTATTTATTACACAGAAAGAGGGGAGCAAGGAAAGTAGGGTAGTGGTATTTTTAAAAATACGCAAGGGAGAGCAGAAGGATGTTCAGAATGGGACACACAGAAGCAGGGTACTGCTAGAATTGCTGAGTTAAATCAAATATATAGTAAGTTACAATGAGTTTATTGAGCATTTAATATGTTCACTAAAGTTCTAGGGATATATTTTACAAGAAAAATCAAGGTGTAAATGGGGAATTTACAGGGTCTTTTACAGTCCTCTTTTTCTGTCCTTGATATAAGGAAATGCCTATGTTGCCAGGTTTGTAATAATAGAAGGAATTTTTTTTAAATTAAAGAACCCTCCCAGCTATTGCAACGTTCACTTGAACTTGAAAAAATCTCTTTATTTACAGTACCACTGACAAAAAGTCCTTTGCTCAATAATTCTAGCAAGGAAATCCACTTGCTCTCCAAACAGCCCATTCTACCTTTGGTTAACTAATTGTTTTTTCTTACTCTGATCAGTGCAAATGATCCATGACAATTCTAAAAGATTTTTAATAAAAAAATAAAAATGCTACCTACCTCCAGATAGAGGAACTGATGGACTGATGGATGATGCTCTGAGGCAAATTGAAGCATTTTTTCTCTTTATTTTTTTGCTCCCCCCCCCAGCATGTCTCATGAAGAAATGTTTTGTATGACTTCATATGGATAATGAGTCCCATATTTCTTGCCTTTTCAATGGGGAGGGGAGGGGTAGAGGGAGAGAGAATTTGGAATTGAAAAAAATTAAGAATTTTTAAAAATCGTGCAATTATGGCTCCTCACAACCTACATTTTCGTCTTTGTAACTTCTGTTGTTTGCTTTTAGTCTTCCACTAAAACAGGCTTATTCCCTATTCTCTTTGTAAGAGCCCATTACATATTTGAAGATATATTTTTAGGCTCCCCTCCCAAGTTTCCCCATTTCTTTTAAGCTATCTTCATATGGCATGACTGCAGTCCTTTGTCATCCTGATTGCCACCTTGAATAGTGTCTTTTGTCTAAGATGTTGTACTCAAAGCTGAACACCATTACTACTCATGTTTTATGACGAGGGCAGAGTACATTGAAATGATCATTTCCTTAATCCTGGACATCATATGTCCCAGCATAATCTAATAAAAACAGTCATGCACTGACAACTTCTTTTGCTTTGCTTTTCTCTTAGGATTCAGCTCATTTTGATCTTTAGCACTTCTGACAGTATTCTTACAGGACCACACACCATGCTTTTTGCCCTATGCCATTGCCTTCCTTTACATCTATTTTCTGTACATCTTTTTAGAATCTAAGGTGATTGGTGAATTCCCTGTGGATTTACATCAATGTTTTTAGACACTCATACCTTTTCTTCCTTATCAGAACTGGTTTTCTTTGTTTCAGAATTTATTTTCCTGCTTTTTTCCTTTCCTTTCTTTCCCTTTCTTTTCTTTAATAATAGGTTTCTCTCTCATACCTAGCTTGAAAGTTCAGCTGCCACCCATGGGCCTGATACCTCTGCTGATTGGCACAGATGTTTTAACCAGCTCCATTTTTGACCTAGAAAGGTTTATCCCTCTTTAGGTAGCCTGGCAGCCATCTATTCCCAGGGGTTTGCCATATTGGTAACTGCCTTAGTGTGTACACCAGATTGACTTTAGCCTTCCTGTAGCTCAAAATTTCAGGACTCAACTAATCCATCAACCTCAGCCTCCCCAGGTAGTAAGAGTTATAGGTGTGCTTCTCTATAATCAGCCTCAGAATTTCATTCTTAAGAGCTTCCAGTTCTGGGTTAACATCCCCCACAAAACGTTCAACTATGAGATATACCACCTGCCTTTCTTTGAAACTTTGAAATCTGTCCTCCCCAAGTCCAGGACATGTATTAGACTTCCCAGCTTTCTATACCACAGATTGTAAGGCTGAGTTGTTGCTTTTAGATAAGGTTTCCCATCCTTCCCAGTTCACCATAGGGTCATTGACTTAGAACTAGGAGAAAGCTGGGAGCTCATCTGGTAACTTTATTTTACGTTTGAGAAAACCAAGGCCCAGGTGGGTTAAGAGACTTGCTCAAGGTTCCACAGATAGTAAGTAGAGCCACTGTTTGAATCTAGATCCTCAGAATAAGTCAGTTCCTCTCTGTTGGTGAGAATTAAATTCAGAAAATAATTTCCCCTCATTGCTTCTACTTTTAGAGGGTTGAAATTATCATTAAAGTAATTCAGGAAGTTATTAGTTCTGCTTTTTGGCAAAGAGAGAGTTCTAGCATCTGTCTGGATAATTGAAGTTTCCTATCACTATATGATTTTCCAGATTTGCAATCTGTTTCCTGAACTTTTCAGCAATTTCCTCTTTCTCTAGATAGTCCAAAGTATGCCCCAACAGTAATTATACTTCTTTTTCTGCTTCCATTGATTTTCATCCCAATTTTTTCTACTATTCTTACCTTTTTGGTTTCTCATTCTCCTAACATGAGCATATCTGAATATACGATGTTACTCTGTCCCCTCTTTACTTAAACTAGCATGTCCTTCTAGAGCCATATTCTAGTCGTGGACTTCATCCCACCAATCTTAATGATACCTGTGAGATCAGTTTTTTCTTTATGCATGGCAATCTCTTGTTCGTCTTGTCTGTTAGCAGTAGTTTCTACAGAACCATTGAGGTTATATATTTTGTTCATGAATCCTGCTTTGGATTTAATCTCACATGAATTTGTGGGTGTTTCAACTGCTTGTCTTCCTACATTGCTGCTCTCCTGTTTTCTTTCTCACCTTTCCTTTTCAGTTTAAAGCACTTTTAGTTAGATTTGCAAATCTCTAAACCATTGATCTTTTTAAAAATATGTATTATTGATATATGTTGTTTTAAATCATCTGCATTGCCCAAAATATTCTTCCCCACTAATTCTTCCAAAGATCATCTTCTTGTAAGAAAAAAAATTAAAAAGAAGGGAGAGGGAAACAGTTTAGTAAAACTAATAAATTAATTTTTAAAAATCTGACATTATATGCAGTAGATTTTAAAAAATTGAGTGTTCCACACCCGTAATCCCTCACCTCAGCAAAGGGGTAGAGGCAAGTATCTTCTTGTGTCTTTTCCTGGGGGCCCAGCTTAGTACAATTAGAATTTCCTAGCATACAATTTCAGTAAAATATACTTGATCTTACAATTCTTTTAATTCCTAGCCATCCTTTAGTGGTCATTATAGATGATATTTCCTCCAGGAAGCCTTCCCTGATCTTTCTTAGTAAATTATAATTTTCCTTCTTAGACTTAAAGAAAAAAACAACTAACGCTCATAATGTATATTATTATTTGTATTTGTGCCTTATATTCCTTCCAAACTAGGCTCTGTAGAGAGAGATCTTACATTATGTAAACTTTGTCTTTCTCCAGAATCCAGGGTAGCATGGGGCACACAGTAGTAGACCCATGAGTTATATTATGGTAACTTTTATGTATATTATTGTAACTTTTTTTCATTTTTTCATCATGTCTCCATCACTTAGTGCCTTGTACCTATTTGGCACTTAATATTATTGGGTTAGATTTATATGATCAAAAATCCTGAGCCATATAAGAGGGCAGATGCTAAGTCTATCACCATTCCATTTCCTCTAGTTTGAAGGGTAAGGGTGGTACATGATGAAGTTTCCTTTTTAGGATCAATATGAAGTACAGTTATAACATTATTTATTATGGATATGTCACCTGCTCAATCAGTGATAATATGCATACTATCTAATCTGGAGAGATCTACAAGGGTGTAACTGATAAAGTTTGGGGTCTCCAGCAGGATCTTGACTGTGAACTGACTTTATATGTGAAGCCATAACCTCATAGGTGATAAAAGATCTGCCACAGGGCAAGCCACCCCTGTATAGTGAATTTCATGCTTTGTGTTAGTATTCTGAAATACCTTTTCAGAGTAATGATAGACACATCTCCCAAAAGCGAACATTAAAATGTCTCTGCAGGCTTGTCAAACAGGCATAAAATCTTTTGCATATAATACAGCTATAATAAATATACCATTTACTGTTTAAAAAAAGAAAGAAAGCTCTTGAGAGATAAAAATAAATATTAGTGAGGAATCCATAATGGCTCCTGGGCTGGGTAGACTAGGTGGAAGGCTACAGTGGGGCAACATTTCTCATATAGACTTTGGTACAGCTGCTTTTTTAAATAAAAGAAGTAGGAGCAGCATAAGCTTGAAAGTTTATCCTTTTTATGTAGATGAAAAGCTGCTAACTAGCAGAAGGAAGCTGGAGGGAGGCAGAATGGGAGGCCTTGCGATTATGTTGGCCAGTAACTCTGGGAGATGGAAAGCCATAGCTAAAAATTTCAAGGGAAATAATTAGAGCTTCCCAGTAGGGAAATAGGGAGCTTCTAAAACATTAAAGAGATCGACGCTACAGACAAAGGATTGACAGTACCATCTGCAAAATAGGGATATGCAGAAAGTGTTGTGTGGCTCCCTTGTTATTTAGGACTTTATTTGCAATGAATGTACCTGCTTTATTAAAAATTATTCATTATTTTTCATATCCTGCTTATGAGAACCATTAATGTCTCTTTGTCCATTTTTTACAGGTGAGCTAGCTAAAGCACAAGGAGGTCTATGAACATCAATATATAATACTATCTTTTACATTTCTTTGTATCCCCAGTGCTTAGCATAGTGCCTGGCACGTAGTAGGGACTTAGTAAATGGTTGTTATTGGTGAGTAAAAATAACGCTTACACAGTACTTTGTAGTTTACAAAACATTTTATATTTATTATCTCTGATTGTCATAATGGCCCAGTGTGTGTTTAATTGGTTCCATTTGCAGTGAGGACCCTGAGACCTGCTGAGGGGTAAAAATGACCTTGCCCAGAGTCATTCAATTCTAAAAAGGCAGAGCCCTGACTAAATTCCTGATCTTCTGACTTCTCCAAGTCCAGAGTTCTTTCCATTTTATGATAAAAGTTCTTTGGAAAATACAAAGCCTGCTATAAAAATAGGATAGAAGTGTTATATCAGTAGATGCCTTCTGTCATACAGAGTTAAAGATGAAGGCAAGCTTCAAGGTTAAATGACTTAATTTTTTCTTGATGATTTTCCCCCCCTGATAAATTCAAAACCCTAGAGAATTTTAAAATAAATAGAAATTATTAATACATATTTTATGTTAATATTTTTACATGTTGTTACCTGCTCCTTCACTAACTCATCCCCCACATAGTTGCCAAAATGATCTTTGTAAGCACAAAGTCTTCATGAACTCATCTACTCCAGAATTATCAATGGCTCACTCTTGTTTGTGAGACAAAGTACAAACTGCTCAGCTTGACATTTAGAGCCCTTTACAATCTAGCTCCAGTCTTCATTGTTCTTTTTTCATGCTTTCCAAAATATAGCCAAACTAATCTGCTTGGCATTCCTTAAACTTGGCATTCCATATCCCTTCTGCATGCCTTTACATAGAGTGTCACCCTAGGTCTGGAATATTCTCCCTCGTAGAACCCCTTGCTCCTTTAAGGCTCAGCTCAGATACAAATACTACTTAAAATCTTTCCCTGTCCCCTCAAGTTATTTGATATTATACTTTTGACATGTTATTTTCTGTTGGAGGAATACAGGCTTCTTTAGGTCAAGGACTGTTAAAATTGTGTCTTTATAACCTTTTTACTTTGAATTAAGGAGAGGCTGAATGGACGTTTGCTTTATTTGCTAATCCAAAGGGCTTGTTCAGGAGGAAATAAGGAACCTAGGATCTCTGCCTCTTCTGTCTCCTTTTATGCTTTCTTCTTTCTTGTGTCTTCTCTCAGTGGAATTTCTATTGCTTTCTGTGGAAAGAGCGAGCTAACACTAGCAAATCCAAATGTTCCTTCCCTTTTGGCCCAAGACTATGTTGGGTGAACCCTTCTGCTGTCGTCTTCAGCTTGTCTTATATTCTTTTCTGGATGTTTGAGGGATAGTCTTCCCTAAGAAATGCCTTTTGTGCCTTTTTTTTTTTAACATTTGGCTTGCTTTGGGATTTGGGACTGTTCCAGATGCTTGAGGTCATGAGAAGGCTGATCTCCAGATAACTGAGGTTTTACTGTAATGCATCTATTTCAATTTCCCCCTAAATTTCCATTTTATTTCTTTCCAGGAAAAAAAAAAAGGAAGAAAACTTTTCCATAGCCTCAAAGTATGTATAGAAAATTTTACTTTTTAAGCAGACTATTTTGTACTTCACTTCTTTCTCTATCATCCATTTTTCCAATTCCTAGTCTTATATTTAACCATTAAGGCACATTAGCTTTCTACAGATCTCTAATTTACAGAGATAAAAAATAACTAACGACATTTTAGCACCCCACCTCCAATCCCCGCCACCCTGAACTTCCATGTGATTTTGCTGCTGGCTTGTTGTGTGACTTTGTACAAGTCAGTAGGCTTTTTCCTAATCTATAAAATGAGGGGCTTGTAGCTGAAAAAATTGTTCAAAAATGCCAATAATCAGATGAATGCAATTTTTAAAAAAAATTTGCATTACCGCTTCACATCAAATTCTTTGTTGTTATTGTTGAGTCGTTTCAGTCACATCCAACTCTTTGTGAGCCCATTTTGGGTTTTCTTGGCAAGGGTACTGGAGTGGTTTGCCATTTCCTTTTCCAGCTTATTTTACAAATAAAGAATTGAGGCAAACAGGCTGCCTCGCACAGGGTCCTGTAGCTAGTCAGCATGTGAGGCCATATTTGAACTACTAAAGATTAGTCTTCCTGATTCCAGGCCTGGGAATTTATCCATTGTGCCACCTAGCAGCACAGATGTTAAAAGATGGGAAAAATCAAGGATGGAGCTACTACTGAAAAACAATTTGAAATTATGCAAGAAAAGTTGCTAACGTGTATCCTGTAACTCACTATTAGGTTTTATACTCCAGTGACTTCAATGAGGTTCAAGAATAGACCTATATGTAATGACAAAAAATTAGGAACAAAATATGTTCCCTACAATTGGTAAATCACCAAAAAGAAAAAGTGATAGGATATGAACGTAATGGAATATTATTGTAGTGTAAGGAATGGCAAATATAAAGAATTCAGAGGAATTGGGAAAACTTTTATGAGGTGAAAAAAATGAGGGAAGCAGAGCCAGAGCATTTTTTTTTGAGAAGTGACTTTTGCATCAAAACACAATGCTGAAAGTCCTAGTGTAGTTTTAAGCTATTAATATTATTAGTGATTAAAATTGTGCTAAGACTTTGGAGGCTCCCTGTATATTAATATTTTATTTTTAATGAGAGAATTGGACTAGACAGTCATTAAGGCCTCTTCTGGCTCTGTCATTTGATGACTGTGTCTTAACTGAACTTGAACCTAAAAATCTAAAAGACAAAATATGAGATGGGAATAAGTTCTACATCATCATCATCATCATCATTATTATTATTATTATTATTATCATTATTATTATTATTATTATGTTGGTAGGCTTTGTCTTTTGCATTTATGAGAAAATCCTTTTCTGATAATTATTGAATTATGTCGGTCTTTTATTAAGATTAGAACTCATCCTCTCCCTTTTGCTAAATAAAAACATTTGGAACACATGTCAGTGCCAATTTTATAAGTACTGTTATATTTTGTATATCTATTTTATACCCATTTCTATAGTGGGTAAGTTAAAATTGACTTTTAGGGTTACTGTCACTGGGAAAAAATAGTAATAACCTCTGGCATTTGTTTAGTATTTTTTCATTTTTTTTCCACTAAAGGACTTTCACATTTATTTTCCTGTTTAGCCTTCACAATAACTAACCTAAGTGAATAGTTAAGATTATTTTTGTGCCTATTTGTTGTTGTTTTTTGTAGGCAGTTGGGGTTAAATGACTTGCCCAAGGGCACACAGTTAGTAAATGTCTAAGACTGATTTGAACTCAGTCCTCCTGACTTCAGGGCCTGGTCGTCTATCCAGTGTGCCATAAGTACTAATTCTTAGGGTATATCGGGGTCAAAAAGTTGGAGAACCTCTGCCTTAGATGACAATTCTGCAGCCTATCCCACCCTACGTTGAATTGCCATGCATTTGCTTTGAGTGTGTTTGGTATTTACTTACATTTATATGTACACCTTGCCTCTCCTGGTAGAATCTTAATTCCTTGAGGGCAGAAATTCGTTGGGTTTTTTTTTTTGTCTTTATATTACCACCACCCAGCGTAATATCTCAGCACAATATTTGATGTGGACTTAATACTAGCTGATTGGAAAATAGCAGTATTTAAAATGGTCTTCAGTTGATTCTGGATGCTCTGGTCCCACCAGCATCATTATCACTAAAACAAATGAAGCACAGTGTGTCCAAACCCTCAGTACAGTTTTAATCTTAAAACTGCATAAAGCCTTAGGGAATTATTCTCACCCAACACTTTGAGGAAGGTAGTGCAAATACAATATTATCTTCCTTTGACAGATGATGAGTCAGTGATATGAAGTGGAGCAGGTGAACCCTCTGCTTTGTATTAGCTATGTGACCCCATATAGGGTACAGTGGAAAACCACTGTCTCTGGAGTTAGACAACCTGATTTCACTTCTTCCCTAGCGGTTTCTACCCATATGACCTTGAGTAAATACTTTCTTAGCTTCATTTTCCCCATCTGTAAAGTGAGGAAGGGTCAGAGGGAAGTTAGACTGAATGGCCTTTTAACTGTAGATCCATGATCCTGGGACTCCACATCAGTAGTACCTGTTCTGTGAAAGACTAGGTGGCCCAGCTCATAGAGTCACAAAGACGTGAGTTTGAATTCTGCTTCAATCACCTACTAGCTCTGTGACCTTGAACAAATTTAATTCCCATTGTCTGAATTAGTTTCTTAATCTATAAAATGGACATAACAACAGCACCTACCTTCCAGAGTTGTTGTAAGGATTAAATGAGATAGCAATATGTAATGAGCTGTACAAATCTTAAAGTGCTATATAAATGCTGTTGTCTGGGATTGATAATTACTTAGGGCCTTTTCTCAATCCTTATTCTTCTTGACACCTCTCTGCAGCCTTCAGCACCTCTGATCACTTTCTTCTCCTTGATGCTCTTTTCTCTCTAAGTTTTCAAGACCCTGTTCTCTCCTGGTTTTCCTCTTATCTGTCTGACAGCTCTTTCTGTCTCCTTTGTTGGATCGTCCTTCAGGGTTCTGTCTTGGGCCCTCTTCTCTACTGTTGTTTTCCAAGAGGACCAAAATGCGTCACTATGCTAAAGTCAAGTTTCAGCGTGTCCTACTGTGGCTCATCAGACCGATATGAGCTTGGAATGTTCTAGGTTGGGTACAAATAGTCCCTGTGAACCTTTGGGGTGGGTTCTCTAAGTTTGCGTATCTTGCGTTTCTCTTGAGCTATTTCAATTCTGCTTTGCTCTGATGAGGGCGGGCCATGCTGAGCGTTCCTGTGCCAGTGTCTCCCATGTCACACAATCGATTCCAAAGTTCTTAAGAGAGACCTTGAGAGTATCTTTGTATTGCTTCTTCTGACCACCATGTAAACTCTTTCCCTGTTTAAGTTCTTCATAAAATAGACTTTTTGGCAATCATACGTTTTGCATTAGAACAATGTGGCCAGCCCATTGGAGTTGCACTCTGTGAAGCAGAGTTGGAATGCTTGGCAGTTTGGTTACAGAAAGGACCTCAGTGTCTGGTTTCTTATCCTGCCAGGTGATCTTCAGAATCTTCCTAAGACAATTCAGATGGAAGCAATTCGGTTTCCTCACATGGCACTAGTATACTGTCCAGGTTTTACAGGCATACAACAATGAGGTCAGCACAACGGCTGTGTAGACCTTCAGTGTGGTAGTCAGTTAAACCTCTTCTCTCCCATACTTTGCTTTGGAGCCTCCCAAATACTAAGCTAGCTCTGGCAATGTGTGTGTCAAACTCATTATTAATGTGGACATCCCTGGAAAGTACACTACCAAAGTAAGTGAACTTCTCCGTAGCATTCGAAACTTCTCCATTTGCTGTAACTGAGGGTTCCACTTATGGATGGTGTGGTGGTGGCTAGAGAGAACCTTTGTTTTCTTGGTATTAATTTTTAATTGATAGGCCAAAATTAGCACAAGCAGCAGACAATCATCCATACTTTGTTGTATTAAAGCTTCACTTCAATTGGTGATCTCATCAGCTGATACTTCTCAAATCTACCTTAGCTGCCCCAATCTCTCTGTTGAAGTCTAATTTCTTATCTCTAGCTGCCTTTTATACTACTGAACTCTGTATATCCAAAACAGAACTCATTATCTTTCCCCCTAAATCCTGTCCCTCTCCTTACTATAGAGGATTAACACCATCCTCTGGATCCCAACCTAGGAGTCATCCTGGATTCCTCACTATCTCTCACCCCCCACATGTAATCTGTTACCAGCCAAGACCTGCCAATTTTACCTTTGCAACATCTCTCAAAAATGCTCCTTTCTCTCCTCTGGTACCACCATCTCTCTATTGCAGGCCCTCATCACCTCATTCCTGGATTACTGCAGTAGCTGATGGTGAGTCTGCCTGCCTGAAGTCTATCCCCACTCCAATCCATTCTCCATTCAGCCACAGGTCCCATCATGTCACCCTTTCCATCCCCTCCGCACCCTGCACTCAATAAACTGTAGTGGCTTCCTGTTGCTGTAAGAACTACAAAAATGCTTTGTTTGGCATTTGAAGCCCTTCATAACCTCATCCTTTCCCATCTTTCCAGTCTTCTTAAACTTTATTCCTCAACCTGTACTCATACTCTTCAGTCCAGTGACACTAGCTTCTTGGCTGTTCCATGAACAAGATACTCTATCACTTGTCTGAAGGCGTTTTGCCTGACTGCCTTCATGCCTGGAACACTCTATTCTGACTACTGACCTCCTTGTCATCCTTTTAAGTCCCAGCCAAAATCCCACCTTCTACAGGAAGCCTTCCCCAACCCCTCTTAAGTTCAGTGCTTTCCACCTTTTTATTATTTCCTATGTATCCTGTATGTTGCTTGCTTTGTATATATTTGTTTACATATTATCTCCCTCATTAGATTATAAGCTCCTTGAGGGTAGGGACTGTCTTTTGCCTTTTTTATATCCCTAGTGTTTTGCACAGTGCCAGGCACACAGTAAACCCTTAATAAATGTTTATTGATTAATTTATCTACTAATTATTTATCTTTGCCTTCCACCTCTACAGTGTACTAACAGCCTTTATAATATCTACCCACCCTACTGCTCATCCATTTATTGATTTAATATTTTAATTCATCTACCTATGTCTGATACTTATGTGTATGTGAAGACACATATACGTATACGTATACATATACATATACATATACATATACATATACATATACATATACATATACATATACGTATACATGAAAGGAAGTTTCATATAAAGACACTAGACTTGGAGTCAGAAAACCTCCTGGTTTTGTCCCAGTTCTGCTAATTACAGACTCTATGACCTTAAGAAAGAAATTGATTGATGTTGCTGGGCCTCATTTTTTTTACCTGTAAAATTCATCATTCATTCTTCATCTGTAAAAGTGCTTTGCAAACTTAAAGTATTGTATAAACGCCATCTAGCAATGTTATTATTGTTGTTGTTAAGACAATGACTAACACTCTGTCTTCTCCATGGGGGTGTTTTGTGACTCAAATAAGATTAAGCAACCATAAAAAGCTGAAAAAAATATATAAGCTATAATAAAGATCAGGGTTTCTTACTTCAGGTAAGGAATTTGACTAGGTAACTATGGGGGCCTTCCAGACTTGGGGTTCTCTGTTTGCTTTGATTGGGAGGAATAGATTAAGGTTTGAGAGAGACTCCTCATCTATTGCAGTTGGAAACAGATAGAATTTTATTCAGAAAGCTCTAATTGATTCCATTTACCCCCTACCAAGAAAAGGGTGTACATATGACAAAGTATTGGGTGGTAAATCCTAATTTTGCCCTTAGACAGATAGTGTTTTGATGTGCATATTGCTTTTTTGGCTGATCCAATTTCTTTTGTGTTTTTCTCAACCAGTTTTCCTAGGGGACATGGTCAGTAGTGAGATCTGGATTTTTTTCTCTTTCTGTTTCAAAATTGCAAACTGAAATGATGATACTAACTGGAACATCATGAATTTTTAATGCCATCATTATTATAAACTGCATTAGGTTTGTTTTGTTTTTCCTTGTATCCTTTATTTTATTTAGGTTTTTCTTCTAGGTTCAGTTGCTGCCTATCCATTACCATTGGCAAATCACTTCATTGCCCTGACCCTCATTTTTCTCATCTGTAAAATGGAGATAATAATACTTTCTCCCAGGGCTGTTACAAGGAAAGCACTTTGCAAACATGAAAGCTTGCTATAATTAGGAGCTGTTATTATTCCTTAGTTGTTTCCCTTTACAGAATCTGAGCTGATGCTTTATCAGGCCTTATACTTCAGTCTATTAATAGTGTTTGAAGTTGTAGTAAGATAAAAATGTTTTAAAATTGGATTTTAGTTATTGAACAGCTAGAAACTTAAGAAGAAGGTATCAGTTTAAAAAAGGGTGGTACTTTAGGAAGAAACACACAACCAGAAAAATAAAATGAGTTTTTAAAATGATGTACTTTGAAAATAAGTGATGACCGACATGTCCATAACACTTTAAAGTTTATAAAATACTTTTGTCACATCCTGTGAGATCTGTAATGTATAAGTTTTGTCATCCCCATTTTGAAATTGAGAAATTTAATCTCCATGTGGTAAAATGACTTACCTAGGATTATGCAAATCTTAGCAGAATAGATTTATATTATGTTCCAAGCGCTCCGGTCCCTTGATGTTGAAGCTGCTAAATCTTGTGTTGTCCTGATTGTGTTTCAGAATAGATTTGTAGCCAGAAGACATTAAAGATCATCTAGTCTAAACCTTCCATTCTACAGGTGAGGAAACTGAGGCCCAGAGAGGAGCAGTAGTTTGCCCAAGGTCACACAGGCAGAAATTGGCAGATCCAGGATTCAAACCCAGGTTCTCTGACTCCAACTTCTGCCTTCTTTTTAATTCATTGTACTGTTTCCCTTATCAGTATGTGGTAGATTCCTTTGGCAGAGTCGTCTGAGTGTTCATCAGGTTTGATAAGTTTGGAGAAATTCTCCATCACTTCTGGATTCATTCCTCAGAATATGTGTGTGTTGTGTGTGTTGTACTGTATATATGCACATATGTATATACACATGCAGATATATGTATGTATATCACATTTTACTTAAATTTGACCTAATCTTCCAAATTTTAGTCAGCAATAATAAAATTTTAGGTGGTAATAATCATTATAATAATACCTAGCATTTATATAGTGCTTTAAGGATTTCAGAATGCTTTGTAAATATCTCATTTTATCTTCCCAAAATCTCTGGGAGGTAGGTGCTGTTATGTGCTCCCTTTTTACAGATAAGGAGACTGAGGCAAATATTAAATAACTTTCCTAGGGTCACGGTCACACAGCTAGTAAGTGGCTGAGGATGGATTTGAGTTCAGGTTTTCTGACTCCAGGCCCACTGCTCTATCCACTGTGCCACCTAGCTGTCCATAAGTTGATGCCTTCTCCCAAATGTCGATATAGAGATAGTAACAGTCAAAGCCTGGATTCAAATTCCAGTCTTCTAACTCTTTGTCCATTCCTCTGCTACAACATCTTGTTTCTCACCAGGCATTGTTATGATGGAATCCTGCTGCATGGATGTGTAAAGCAGTTAGACATTTTCTTCACTTTCCTTCATTCACCTCATTCTCTTTTCCTGGAATCCCCAACCTTTTACCCTGAGGGAGGCATCATAGTACAAAAGAAAGAGGATCTAGAATCCACTCTAGAATCAGAGGGTCTGAGTTCAAATCCTACTCCTGACACCAACTATACAACTCTGAATAACCAACTTAGCCTACCTGAGTCTTGTTTCATTATCTGTAGAATGGGAGAGTTCAGTTAGATGTCCGAGGTCCTTTCCAGCTCTTGGTCTATCAACTTGTGAATTGATCTAGAAATCCTGTCCCTTTGAGGTCCAAAGGGACCAAAGGATGACACTTCTATGATGATGTCTCCCCTCTTTCTCTTAGCTTAAAGTGCCTTCATTATCCTGGGGTTTTCCCCTTTTGTTCTGATTCTTCTTTCACAACATGACCAATGTGGAAATATGATTAATATGGTTGTACATATATAGCCTACATCAGATTGCTTGCTGTCTTGGCGGGGGGGAGGGAGAGAGAAAAAAATGTGAAACTCAAAATTTTATAAAAGTGAATGTTGAAAACTATCTTTACCTGTAATTAGGGGGGGAAACTTTTAAGTGGAGGGGAAAGAAACCCTTTAAGACTCTATTTATTCATCTCTGAACCTCAATTTTCTCACCTAGAAAGGGTGGAAAGAGTTCTAAATTAGGAGTAAAAGTACTTGGGTTCAAATGCTTGCAGCAGCTTAGACCTTGGGCAAGTCTCTGGAGTTCATTTTTCTCATTTGTAAACTAAAGGTGTGGGGGTTGATTAGTTGAGATTAGGAGGTCTTCAGGTGAAGTCTGGGTGACTACTTGTCAGGCATGTTATAAGAGGGATTCTTATACATATAGGGTTTATGGTAGATGACCTCTGAGGTCCCTTCCAGTGTGTAGACTGGATAGTACCTCCCATATGCAGTCACAGCACTGGAGAGTTACAAGGGACTTCAGCAGCCACGTAGTCCAACCCTCTTCTAGAAGGAAGCCCCACTTGCCTGACAAGTAGTCACCCAGTCTTGACTTGAAAACCTCCAAGGAGGAGAAACTCACCATTTCTCAAGACAGCCCATTCCAATTCTGAACAATTTATGTGGGAAGGTTTTCCCAATATCAAGCCTAGATTTGCTTTTTTGCCACCTTTACCCATTTCCTTCTTTATCTGCATGACCACTGTCATGTCCCTCCTGAATCTTCGTTTGTCCGCACTAAACATTCCCAGTTTCTTCCAGCCAGTGCTCATATGGATGGCCCTTCACCTTCCAGGTTACCATCCTTTGGCTTGCTTTCCAGCTTAATGATGTTCTTCTTACACTAGCTCTCAAAACTGAATACAACATTCCCCATGTTTCATGAGGGCAGTACAGAGAGCCTGCACTTTCATGTTCCTAGAAGCTGCCATCTACAGTAGGTGCCTCCACTTTTTCTCCACTCTTTTCTTAACCCTTACAGTCCAGCTTCCAGCCTCATCATGTACATATCCTTCCCCTAGAAGAATGTAACCTCCTTGAAGACAGGTGCTGATTCACGTATGTCTTTGTATCCCCCAGAGTCTAGCACTGTGTCTCACACATAGTAGGAACTTACTACATCCTTGTTCAGTTGTTTGTAGGATTGAGTATTTTCTAAGTAATCAGGCTTTACTAATCATGAAAAAGTGACATTTTGTCTCTTATTTTTCAGAGCATGTACAGAATGAAGAAAACTATGCACAAATTCTAGATAAATTCGGAAGTAATTTTTTAAGTCGGGATAATCCAGATCTTGGCACTGCTTTTGTGAAGTTTTCCACACTTACTAAGGAACTATCCACCCTGCTGAAAAATCTGGTAAGAAATTCCACAACTGAAGTTTCTCTTAAGGCACTATCAAAATCCGTGTAGAAAATAATTAACAATTTCCATATCTGCCAAAGAGAATAATTTAAATAATCTGGTCAGTTGATGGAGGTATGGAGAGGGCAGAGAAAGTCGATCAGAGAGACAGTCTTTTCATTTCTCTTATACACAGGGGTGTCAATTCCTATGGTAGTTTGAATGAATTTAAAAAGGTCTACAGATATTCTGTTTCAGGTGGCACAGTGGCTGAAACACTAGGCCTGGAATTAGGAAGACCTAAGTTCAACTCTGGGCTCAGATGCTTACTAGCTGTGTAACCCTGGGCAGATCACTTAATCTCTGTCTCAGTTTCCTCATTCTAAAGTGGGGATAATAATAACACTTACCTTCTAGGGTTGTTGTGTGTGGATCAAATGGGATAGTATTTTTAATATCTATTTAATACTATTAATACGTTATAGGATCTATATGAACGTTAGCGATTACTAATGCGGAAAGTATGAATATTCCTGCACAATAAAGAAGAAATGTAGTAATCAGTGCATTGTTGGCACTGGCTTCCTGGAGAGACATTGGATGTATTCTCCACTAATTTTTTAAAAATATCTGTACCATTTTGTCTTTCCTCTTTCTTCTCTTTCTGTTCTCCTATTACTTTTCTTTGTTTCCTTTCCTCTTTTTCATAACATCCCTGAGCTTCAGTGTCCTTATCCGTATAGTGGAGGGAAGTATTCTCGTCTTGCCTACCTCGCAGGATGGATGTGAGGATGAAGGGAAATCTCTTTGTAACTGTAAGAGCTACTAAAGGTTGTCATGATGGGGCCAGGATTAGAATTAGGATCTGGGTTCAGATACCTCCTCTGTTGCTTAATATCTATATGACTTTGAGTAAGTCTTTATGTCCCCTGGATGTTAGTTTTCTCATTTCTAAAAGGGAGTTGGACTAGAAGACCTTTAAGATCATTTCCAGCTCTAGGTCTGTGTCGTTATGACTCTTAAGTCACAAACTCTCTGGGTCTCAGTTTCCACATCTTAAAAATGAGGGGGTTGAACTAGATTGCCTTGAAAAGTTATTGATTATCTTAATAATATCATGAAAGGTGGGTACTGTTATTATCCCCATTTGGATAGAGAGCTGAGCCTAGAGTCAGGAAGACCTGAGTTCAATTCTAGCCTCAGATACTTACTAGCTGTGTGGTGGTAGGCAAATCACTTAACCTGTCTGCCTCAATTTTCTTATCTGTAAAATGAAGATAATAATAGCACTTAACTCCCAGGGTTGTTGTGAGCACCAAATGAAATAATATTTGAAAAGTGCCAGTGCCTGCCTCATAGTAGGCACTTTATAAATGCTAGCTATTATTGTTGTTATTAAACAGTTGAGGAAACTGAGGCAGACAAAGGTTAAGTGACTCACCCAGGGTCACACAGCTAGTAAGTCTGAGGCCCACTTGGAATTTAGGTCTTCTTGACTCTAGACCCAGCATTCTATCTACCACACCACCCAGCTGTCTCTAAGAAGTAATAGTAGTAATGATTGAAGCTAAGGCTGTTAATTATTTTCTTTTTTCCTAAGTTTATATATCTGACTAAATTTAAGTCAGCAGTGAACTCATTTCAGTTGCTTCACATTACGTGATGGGACAATTCCAAAACAACATTTAACCAATGGAGACCACACGACTGTGAGTTCATTCTTCTTTAGGGAGGGATCAGCTGCTCCTTTATCACAGCCACTGCCTGCTTCCAATACTCCTGGGTATTTTAGCTCAGTATTAAATTTCCCCAATGGTGAGGCTTTCAGCTTTTGCTGAGGGGCCTGTGTGCCTTCCACCGTGAGGTCTCACTGTCTGGAAATTTTCCTTGCTGTTTTAGTCTATATTTTCCTTTCATCTCATCTCTTTTCCTACCAGTATCAGTTATTCTTGCTGAACCTGTCTCATTTCTGAATCAGCTCTCTCTGACAAGAATAGAAATGAGTTGTCACACTGTGATGTAATGCATTGCAATACTATGTGCCCTTGTGAATATTTGTACCATTGGGTGTTATGAAAATACAGCGAGAGAGAGTGAGCATGTGTGTGTGTGTCTGTGTGTGTAACTCAGTCTGTTAGAAATGAAATGAGTATAGCAGCGGGAAGATATCATGGTGAGGAATGAAATAAACACAAAACTTTGAAATTGGGAGCACCAGGTTCCATTGTCAACTCTGTTGTTGGCAATAAGAGCCTGGACTAGTTTGGTTTGTCTCACTGAGCTACATTTTCCTCATTGATGAAATGAGGGAGTTAGGTTAAATGATTTCTAAGGGGCATTCTAGTCCTACAGTTCTGGTCTGAAAGAGTGAGGCCTGTGGCAGTGGGTTTCAGAGCGCTTTCTTCATTGTCACCCCACAAGGTATGCAAAGCAAGTACTGCTTTCCTTATTTTATAGATGAGGAAGCAGAGGGTCAGAGGTTTAAGTGAATTGTGCCAGATTACACAATTAGCATCAGAGGCTAAGAATCAAACCCTTATTCTTAGGGTTCCACTTTGCTATAAATGGTCATTTCCATGCTATTCAAAACTAACTGACCTTTTTACCTAGGATTATATGATTAATTCAGGATTGTGTAGTGAGGTGGAAAGAGCCAGTGCTTTTAACCTCTCTGGGCCTCAGTTTCCCCGTCTGTACAACAAGGAGATTGGACTGGATAGCTTTTAAAGCTCCTTCTAACTCTAGGTCTTGTGACTTGATATACTGACTAACCTACCCTGAAGCACAAGAACACTTTGATTTTCTAGGAGCTCTTCTGTTTTAGCTAAGAGTAGTCATTGCTCTCGTATTATCCCCACAGGGAGAACCAGCACTCTGGGATGTCTGGTAGAAAACCAGGTACTTGATTAAGATTATGAGATCACCCATTTTTAGATCCGGAATGCTCTTTAGAAGGTCATCTAGTCCATTATTCTCATTTGATAGATGAAAAATTGAGGCTCAAAAGATTAAGGGACTTTCCAAAGGATGCCCAGGTATTAAATAGCTGTGTCTATTCAAAGCTAGTCCTCTGTGCCAGGTCTAGTGCTCTTTCCACTGTGGTGCCTGCCCTCTGAGACTACCCCCAGTTTTGTACATCAGACCATGAATTCCTTGAGAGCAGGTACTGATGGCGGTGAGAGATGTGGGTGGGTGGTTTTTTGTTTTTTTGTCTTTCTTTATATCATCCATGCTTAGCACAGTGCTGGCGTGCTTAGTAAGTGCTTAATAAGGGTAGTTGAGGGGCAGCTAGGTGGCACAGTAGATAGAGCACTGGCCCTGAAGTCAGGAGGACCTGAGTTCGAATGTGGCCTCAGACCAAACACTTGACACTTAAACCAGCTGTGTGACTTTGGGCAAGTCACTTAACCCCAGTTGTCTCAGACAAACAAACAAAAACCAAATAAGGGTAGTTGACTAACTGTACTAGCTTAAGTAACAGAGCAGAGGTACTGTGGCTTAATGCAAAGAGATTGTACTTATATGAGATTTCGGTCTGAATTTGTCTGTCACATACCAGCCATATGACCTTGGGCAGTCACTTCTCCCCTCTCGCCATACTCTGATGTGTAAAGAGCACATGAGACGACCTTCCCCGATCTATATCATGGTGTTGTTGTAAGTCCCGAATGAAATGATGCTTTTGTTAACTCTTACAAAGCGTCATATAGATATGAGCTGCCATTATTACATGATTTGCCCAGTCACCAGCTCAGAGGTCCCTTGTGTGTCAGCTAGGTGGTTTTTCCGTTGGACTATTCTGTCTTAAGTATACCTACTGCTTTCCCTTTCTCTCTCAGCCATGAAGTACAGAGACTCCTCATGGGCCTGATCCCATTCTGATTGGCACGGGAGGTTTTAACTGCTCTGTTTCTAAAGCGGGCCGTTTCACCTTCCTTAGGCCACCTAGTGTTCCTCTTCTCCCCACCCCAATCCTGGGGGCTCACTAGATTGATACTAACCTTAGTGCCGGTAGTCATTTGACTTAGCCCATTCACTGCAGGACAGAACGCTTGAGCTCAAGAGACCTACCGGCCTTAGCCTCCCAAGTAGCAGGGATTACAGACAAAAGACACCATTCCTGGCCTCTTCTATTTTAATGTCATTTTGTTCTTGAAAATAATATGTTAAAAGAGAAGTCATGAAAATGTTACTACGAAATGTTTCTTAGCTCACTTGGCTGCCTGAAGTATGCCATTACTGTCTGTGACCCCACTGAAGCAGCAGGCAAGTGAACTGAGAATTCCATTACTTCAATTTCCAAAACCACAAAATGGGGACAGGAAGGGAATAAATGGTGGCTTGGAATCGATATGTTTCAAAGGAAATATATCAAGGAAAACCATCTTAATGCCTATCCCTCTTAACAATTGCTTAGTGAAATGGAAGGGGGGGGAGAGAGAGAGACAGAGAGAGAATATACCTCTTTTTAAATAGTGGGAGGTGCCCAGATCCTTTAAAGTATTGCCAGGCTTTTAATGCCTTTCCCTGGTTTCTCCTCCAAGCTGAGCTTTTGGAAGGCTCCTGTAGTTTGCATAAGAGCTGGGGTCCTTTTTTAACGGTTAAAGAGCAGTTATTGCTTCAGAGCTGTTGAAGTAAAGCAAAGATTTCTCCAGCTGTAGGACATTTCCTGTTTGCAATCTCTGACTATGGCAGTATTGTGGTTAGATTGTTTTTTTTCCCCCACTTTTAATTTTTCTGAGTTTTTTCCTACCCTCATGACAGATTTCCAGAGATAGATGAAGAAAGTACAACTTTATGAGGTTAGCTTCGTATCAAATAGATCTTGACTCCCTTCTTTTGTTTCCCCCCATCTCTTCTCTGTATCCTTCTCCTCTGCCCCTCCCCTTTTCTCTTTCATAGCTAAGAGAGGCTGGAAAGCATGGGATCTCAGAGCTATAAATTGGCAACATCACAGGTATTCCATGCTGTATTATACATGAGAAGTTTCATCTTCTTACCTGATGTTAAACTGTGACTGAAAGGATAAAACCTTTGATCTGTCAGATTTTACATCATGTTCTGTCAACTTTGCTACCAATTAGTGTTTTTTGTTTTGTTTTGAGACTGGATTTCCATATTTCACCCAGGCTGGAAGCAAAGGAACCATTCGTGAGCCCAGTCCCAAAGCTTATCTGCATGAAACTTTGACTTGCTTCATTTCAGACTTGGACCAGTTCACCTCTCAGGTAGCCTGGTGACTCTCTGCGCCTGAGAGTTTCACCATATTTGATGCTGGACTTATCACAGATACTCTCTAGATTGATTTTAGTCCTACTGTACCTTAGATCTCCTGAACCCAAGAATCCATCAGGCTAAGCCTCCCTGGGGAGCAGGGATTTGGGCAAGAGTTATCACACCTGGCTGCCAGTTAGTATGAGGGGGCACCTTATAACGTGCAGTATGCCATAGGTTTTTTTCTAGAAATTGTAAAGTACTATCGAAATGTAAATTGGGTTGTTACAACTATAAGATGGCCATCTGGATCAGTCCTGAATTTTACTATCTCTTATGGTATATCGCTCTTCTTTGGAAAATAAGGCTTGTTTTCCTCTTTCTCAGGCTAGAGTTTTCGATCTAGGTCTGTGATTTCATTGGTCTAAGGCACTTCTTTTGTGGACACCCTCTCTGCTGAAGCAGATTGACAGTTTTTTCTGTAATTTGAGTTTTACAGAGTTGCCCTAGCCTCTGAGAGATTAAGGGACTTTACCTTGGTCATACAATAGTTGCAGAGGAAATATGCAAAGCTGTCCCTCAAATCTACGACACTGCATTGGAATAGTGCGCTCAGAGTAGTAAGATACTGGTCTTATTGCTATTCCTTGCAGGTGACTTGCTGTCTCCTATGCCTGGAATGCCCTCCCTCCTCCTCTCTACCTTCTGGCTTCCCTGGCATCCTTCAAGTCTCTGTTTAAATGCCATATTGTGTAGGAGGCCTTTCTCAACTCCTACTGCTAGTGCCCTCTCCCTGAGATTACCTCCAGTTTATCCCTTATTTATCTTGTATGGACCTAGTTATTTGCATGTTGTATCCCCCGTTAGAATGTGAAACTCCTTGAAGGCAGAGATGATTTTAGTAGTAGTGGTGGTGGTGGTGTTTTTTTGTTTTTTAATCCCCAGTAGTTAACACACATAGTAGACTTTTTGTGAATGCTTCTTCTTTGACATACTAACTAAAACAAATAACAGCTCTTTCATTCTTGATGCCGTTAAGGTGACCCTGGGCTCCCAGAAGATACACCAGCAAAGTCCCAGTTCTAACGGATCCTTCCAAATTGGGTGGGCTTTGAAAACCAGTCTGTTAATTCACTATATGGCTTTTATCTGAGCATCAGCATAGCTGAATGAGGAGAGTGCCATTCCCAGATGGTTGGTCATTGGGTCATGATTTTTCTTTTAGCTCTAGAAACTCAAAAAGACCAACTACTAAATCATAGAGGGGCTACTGTCTATATCAGTGGAAGAGGGAGACTGTGCATTGGTGAAATCATGGGACCTTGAAGTATAGTAGAATATAAGGCAATGATTAACTCTGTGATAGAGATGTTTAATTAAAGCAGGGAAAATGTGATTTAATATCACTTACACTTTGGTATCCTTCGAGTTTAAACCTTGAAAATTGCAGAAGACATCCATGAAAACTGGTAGTTAGAGGTTCTGAGAGTTGATCGTGATTCATTCAGAGACAGTGAAATGTCGATTAAAGTAGAACCAAAATGTGGGAGTTATAGGAAAGCAGAACTTCCATAGTGGTTTTTAAATGGAATGAGCTCCCTAGTGAATAAAATATTGAGTTTCCCAACCCCAGAGGTATCTGAGTAGGGACTGTATGATCATTAACCAGGGATGTTTCATCACCCTAGTGTTTCTTGCCTTACTATAGCAATAGCCTCCAGTTAGGCTTCCTGCTTCCAGTCTCTGGCTGTCTGGACTCCATATAGACACCAAATTGTTTACTCCCTCACTCAGAAGATTCATTGGCTAAGTTAAAATACCAAATACTCCTTTTGGCACAATCTAGTTCCATCTTACCATTTTGGACTGATTTTACATTATTCCCTCTCGTGCACTCTGTGCTCCAGCTGAACTGACCTCACAGCTGACCTTCCTTTATGATTTTGCATGGTAGTCTCCTGCACCTGGAGTACTCTGCCTCCTCACATCCATCTCTTGCAATATTTGCCTCCCTTCTAGAATCATCTCAAATGCCCCTTCCTAAATGAATTCTTTCTTAATTTTGCAGCAGCAGTTGGCTGAAGTACCCCCTCCTTACTCCCACCGTAACCCCCAAATTTATTTTGTGTTTACTTTGACAGTTACTGTTTCAGAGATGGCTAGGTTGTGGACCTGGAGTCAGGAAGACCCTAGTACAAATCCAGCCTCAGACACTTATTAGCACTTATTAACCCTGAGCAAGTCCCTTAACCTGTCTGCCTCAGCTTCCTCATCTGTAAAATGGAACTAACAGGAGCACCTTCCTCTGAGGGTCATTGTAAGGGTCAAATGAGACAATATTTGTCAAGTGCTTTGCAAACCTTAAAACACTTTATAAATGCTGGCTCTTATTATTATTTATACTTTTTATTTACTTTCCTGTGTGTACATTACAATGGATAGAGCGCTGAATTTGGAGTCACAGAATCTATTTTCTAATCCCAGCTCTGTTACCATCTGTGTGACCTTAATGCCTCATCTGTAAAGTGAGGAAGCTTTGATTGGATGGTCTTCAATATTACTTCCCTTCTAAATTTGTTACTGTCTAATCCTACGTTGGTTCACCTAAAAGGAATATTTTTTCCTTCCATTTTTGTCTTTATTATCCTCAGCACCCCTACCACAATGTCTGGCCCATAAGAGTACCTAATAAACGCTTGTGGAATTGACTTGAACGTTGTAGAGGAGATTTCTGTATCTTCTTCAAACTTCAGGAGTCCATGTTTATAGGGCATTGAGAGCATATCACTCTAGTGTGTAAAAGGAGTTCAGAAGCCATTCAGTTGCATTAAATGCCACCAAGCATCTATTAAACACCATGGTCATTTAGTCCAAACTCTTATCTACTCTCTATTGAACTTTTCCAGTTAGATGTAGTAGAGACATCTCTAACTCATCATGTCCAAAGTAGAACTCACTTTCTCTCCTAAACCACCTATCTTCTTTAGTTTTCTCCATGGCACCACCTTTCTTCCAAACTCTCAGGTTTGTAATATGAGTGCTGTCCTTGCTATTTCCCTCACTGCCACATACCCAGTCATTTGTCAGATCTTGACATTTCTACTTCTACACATCTGCATTCACCATTTACTCACAGCTACCACATTAATTGATGCCTTCATTATCTCTCATCTGAACTATTGTAATGCTTTCCTAAATGGTCTCCCTGCTTCAAGTCTCACCCTACTACAATCCATCCTCTATACAGCTGCTAAATTGATTTTCCTTAAATGAAGAATTGACCATGTCACTCCCCTGTGCAGAAACTCTAGTGGCTCCTGGTTGCCCCCAGGATAAAATACAAATTAATCTTTTTTGGCTTTTAGTGCCTTTTTCATCCCAGCCCTAACCTTTCTGCTCAGTTTCATTTTGCATTGCTATTTCTATCTCCATACCTTTGTACTGGTCGTCCAGTAACTGGAATGTTCTCCTTTCTCACCCGTGCCTCAGAAAAATCCCCTGATTAGAAGCAGCTGGTGAGTAATGTGGTGGACTACTGGTTTTTGAGTCAGGAAGACTTGGTTTCAAATCCTGCCTCAGGCACTTGTGACCATGGGCAAGTCACTTGACATCTCAGCCTCAGTTTCCTAGTTTGTAAAATGGGAATTGTAATGGCACCTAGCTTACAGAGTTGTTGTGAAAATAAAATGAGACAAAGGCACTACCTTCTTGATAAAAACCGTTTCTGATTCCCTCCCAACCTGTAGGGTCTTCCTTCTCTACCTACTATGAATTTATTCTGTACATACTTGTAGATGATCATGTTGTGTTCCTCAATAGAGTTTCAGTTCCTTAAGAGTAGGGATTGTTTTATGTTTCGCCTCTCCAACACCTATCACAACGCCTGGCACATAGCAGGCACTTAATAAAGGCTAGTTCTTATTGATTGATTGGTTCCTGATCTATATACATAGTATCATGGTATGCTCAATATTAAATTGGGGTATTTTTCAGACTACCATCAAATTATAATTTTTCTTTTGCTTTTCCATTTATCTCAAATATTAAATAGAAATTACGTTCCTGTATGACCTATATCAGATTGCTTGCCATCTCAGGGAGAGGAGGATGGGATAGATTTTGGGACTCAAAATTTTAATTAAAAAATGAATGTTAAAAATTGTTTTTACATGTAATTGGGCAAAAAATATTATTTAAAGAAAAAGTGTTTCATGTAAACTAACCGTACAAAGGGGGAAAAAATTATGTTCCTATTTATCTCAGTCTTATAATCTATCCTCTCTTTCTTCTGCTGGTAAAATTCATTCCACAGCATGATAATTACCTTCAGAAAAAGCCAGGAGCTGTGTATAACCCAAGGAAAAATATTGTTTTCATTTTTAACTCTGAGGCCCAGATGTACAAGATGATCTTAGATGTAATGCACCATCATGTGTACTTAAAATGAATGAAACTAAATGCAATTAAATTATTTTAAACTGAGTGGCTCTGATTATTTCAGATGCTTTCACACCCACCCATATTTCTCTGGCATGAACCTGCCAATAATGTTGCAGTTGTTGCTTGAATTTTACCTCACAGGTTATTTAATAGATTTAGTTTATTGATAGCGCCCTGATCTTGCTTGAAACTTAGTCTTTTAGTTTTTCCTAGGTGTTATAGAATCACAGAATGTCAGTTAGAAGGGCTCTTTGGAGGCCATCGGTCTAACCTGTACCTGAACAAGTCTGTTACATGCCCAGAAGGCCTTTCCTTGAAGGCCTGTATTAAAGCAAAGCCAGTAGCTCTGGAAGCAGCATCTTCCATTGCTGAGCAGCACTAATTGATTAGCTTCTTCCTTACGTTGGGCCTTAATCTTCCTGTCTGCAGCTTCCACCCCCTGTTCTCCTTTCACATGGCAGCTCTTTACATATACTCGAACATGCCCATTGTGTCCTTTCTAAGTCTTCTCTTCTCCAGGCTAAACATTCCCTTTTCCTCCAGTGATTGCCAGGCCCTCCGCTATCCCAGTTATCAGCCTTTGGGTGATAATTTCCAACTTATAATAATAATAGCTAGAACTGTAAGGTTTCCAAAGCACATCCATTACATAGATTATCTCATTTGATACTCAAAAACAGACTTCTGAAGTAATTACTGTTATTATCTCCATTTTACTAATGAAGAAACCGAATTTAAGTAACTTGTCTAGGGTCACACAGCTAGCAAGTGGTTAAGGCAGGATTCAAATTCAGATGTTCCTGACTTCAGGCCTAGTGTTCTTTCCACTGTGCCACCTAGCCTCAACTTACCAATGTTGTTTCTAAAATATGTTTCTGAAATCTGAAAGCACTTCAGATATGGTCTTGGCAGGGCATTGTTAAGCAGCCTTCCCTATCCTACACTATTCCCTTTTTTTTGGCTAGGCAGGGGGTTAAGTGACTTGCCCAGGGTCACATAGCTAGTAAGTGTTATGTGTTAGATTGGATTGAAACTCAGGTCCTCCCGAATCCAGGGCCAGTGCTCTATCCACTGCGCCACCTAGCTGCCTCCTGTTTTATTTTCTGTTTTTTTTTTAATTTCTTTTCTTAATTTAGCCTAATATTGAATTAGCTTTTTGTAGGGCTGCCATAGCTCATGTGATGATACACATTAATCTTACAATCCACCAAACGTACCAGATCTTTTTCAAGTGAACTACTATCTATCCCCATCTCCCCCATCTCGTAATATGAAGTTGATTTTTTTTAAAAATAGAAGTGTAACCCATTTATTTCATTTAAACTCTATCTTATTAGATTTGTCCCAGTGTTCTTTCCTTTTGAGAAAATTCATCTGTCCTCCCCACCCTCTGAGCAATTGTTTTTTGAAGGAAAAGAAAGAACAATAAATCCAACAATACCTAGCCTCAGAGTTTGGCAAAACAAATTCCCCTACCAGCCATAGCAAAACACATATGTCTCTTTCTGCATCCAGTGATAATCTTGTTGAGATCTTTTTAGATCTTGTCTGTCATTTAATATGTTAGCAATACCTCTTGCTTTTTTGTGTCATCTGAAAAGCTTATCAAGCCTTTATCCAGATCACTAATAAAAAAAAAAATGTTACCCAGCAGAATAACCCTTTAGGGCTTTATTGCCTATGTTTTTCTTGTAATTCTGTCTTTGAAGTATAAATTCCTGGCCCAAAAATGGCCAGGCTGACCTATGGGAGAGCCAGAATTCTCCTGGGTCGACAACAAAAGGCTGCAATAAGTTTCCTTACTCTCTTCCCCAAGATTTTAGTAACTCCTTTTTGAGGTGAACTGCCTCCAGAATTGGGGGCAAGATATTTTTGTTCTATGGGCTTCACTTTCCTCATGTGTAAAATAAAGGATGTGATTCCATTTTAGAATATGGAGGCAGAGGACCTGGGTTCAAATTCCCACTCTTATAGTTACTAGTTATATGAACTTAGGAAAAATTAATTCCCCTTGTCTGTAAAAAAGAAAAGGTTAGATAAGATGCTTCTTAAAGTCACTTCCATTTATAAATCCCATGGCTAGACAACCTATCCTGAATATAAAGCTAAATGGTTAGAACTCCTTCATTTGTCTCTAGGCTATAATATTACTTTGGATTTCTCAAAGGAGGTGATATTGCTTATAATCACTGCATAAATAAAATGTGGAATGTTTTTTCTTGTTTGACTTCCCCCAAAAATACAACTACAGCATATGTCTCAAGTGGGCCACATGCTCTGCCTTCCCCCACCCCTCCTCTTCTGGAACCAATGTTAACAAAATTAAATATCCTTTGATGTAGGAAAGAATGAGTAAGAGAGATGATTTCAAATCTCTGCTTTCCTGCTATGTGATCCTGGGCGAGTCTGATATTCTCTGGGCTTCAATATCCTCATCTGTAAAATGGGGGATAAAATGAAGGGATTGAACAAGATGATCTCTAAAGCCCCTTCTAGACTTAGTTTCTATGATCTCAGACATTTTCAAAGGATACTGTGTAGTAATAATAATAATAATAAATTAAAATGTATATAGCACTTTAAGGTTTACTGAATGCTTTGTATATGTGATCACATTTGATCTTTACAACAATCCTGTGAGGTAGTTGCTATTACCCCCATTTTATATATGAGAAAACTGAGGCAGACATAGGTTATGTGACTTGCCCTGGATCACACAGCTTGTAAGTGTGTTGAGGCAGGATTTGATTCAGGTCTTCTTAACTCCACATTCCATACTATCTGCTTTGGTACTCAGTTGTCTACACTGTCCAGCTATGTACATGTTTCACGATGTCTAGATGACCTTGAAGGTTCTTTCCAGATCTAACATTATGAGTTGATAGGTTATGCTTCATGCTCACAATTGGTTTTTGCCATGGTGAATAAGACCAACCTTCCCTGGATTCCATCATTCTTAAAGGATCATGTTAGAGATTTAGAGGCTATATAGTCCAAAAAGGTGGCGCATTAGATAGAGCACTGACTGGGGGCCAGGAACACTCATCTTCCTTTAAATCCAGCCTCAGACACTTACTAATTGTGTGAACCTGGGCAAGTCACTTTAACCCTGTTTGCCTCAGTTTCCTCATCTGTAAAATGAGCTGGAGAAGGAAATGGCAGACCACTTCATGTATATGCCAAGAAAGTGCCAAATGGGGTCATAAAGATAAGACACAACAGAACAAATTCAACCCCCTTGTTTTACATACAAGTAAAAATGATGCCCAGAGATAGTAAGCATTATAGAGGTGGAATTTAACTCATATCCTCTGGCTCCAGGGCCAGTGGTTTTTTCCTTATAACTGTGTCATTTTTCCAAGTCAAGAACCATTTGAAACTCCATGACTAATAACAGTCTTTTCTTTTCTTGACAAGCTTTGTTAAAAAACTACAGTTGGGCTTTTACTCTATGTGTGTATTTAGAAATAGATTTAACAGTGTTATCACTAGTTCTGAATTGGGCATTATAAAATGCTTCACGACTCCAAAAAGTATCATTTTTTTGTAGGGTTTTTTCCCCCAAGGCACAGATGGAGGATGAGGAAGTCAGAAAGCATCTATTATGTTCCAGGTATTGTGCTCAGCACAGGGGCTACAGAGAAAGCTAATGACAGTCCCTGTTCTCAGGGAGCTCAGTCTAATGAACGAGACAAAAGGCAAACAACTATGTCTAAATAATACAATATATATTAATTGAATGACAGCAGCACAGTGTAGTGGAAAGAGTACTAGATTTGGAATCATAGGACCTAGGTTCAAATACTGTCTCTGCTATTTACCACTTATGGGAGTTTGGAGAAATCACTTAATCTCCGAGCTTTCACATACTATCCATAAAATGAGAGGTTTGGACTAGAGCAGAAGCATCAAATTTTAGGCAAGCTTAAGACCAAATTTGCTAGTGTCAACATGGCATCAACCACATTAAAATGTATTTGGGAAATATTTAACAAAATAAATAAAAATGCAAAACAACATAGATAATATTAATTTGTGGTTTTCTAAGTTAACATTTGGCTGGCAACATTCCTTTTCTATTTGAATTTGATACCATTGACTAGAGGACCTCAAAGGTATCCTCCAACTCTAAATATGTGATTCAATTATCTTTTCCCTTTTACACACTTTCATTGTTCTGCTGGGTAGTATTTTCTATTACCCCAAATCTCTTGGCATATCATTAGTTATAGGGATTTTAGGTCTTCAGGGGACTTGAGGGATCATCTTAAATAGCCTTGTCATTCTTCCTATTAGGAAACTGAAATCCATAGGGGTCTTACATGATAAAACATTTATTAAGTGATTACTCTGTGCTAGGCACTGCAGATACAAATCACAGAAAGCTAAACAGTCCCTATATTCTAATAGAGGAAGACAATAAATGAGGGGAGCTTTCATGGTGGTGTGAGCATGGAAGAGTTGTTTAGAAATGGTGGCCGGAGGGGCAGCTAGGCGGCACGGTAGATAGAGCACCGGCCCTGAAGTCAGGAGGACCCGAGTTCAAATCCGGCCTCAGACCAAACACTTAACACTTACTAGCTGTGTGCTGAAATGGTAGCCAGGAAGGGACATGGAGACCTGCTTCTGGGTAAGATAAATTAAAAGGTTGCCTAGCAAAGTAAAAGGTATTTCTAGGAACAGTCTAAGGTTCTGATGGAACCAGTCTTTTAGGCCAGTGACAGGCTGCTTGTCAAAATGTCTTTTCCAACCAACTGTGTGCCATAAACCACCTGAGGTCTGCTAGTTCAAGCTCTGGGGTCAGTTCTGAAAACCCCATGTAACATCTGGGTTTAGGCTCCAGGATGCGCCCCGCTTGGTAAAGAACCTCCCAGATGAGGGACCATTCTCAGCCACAAGGGAATCTTGTGGCTAGAACTTAGGAAAGTTGAGAAGCAAGGGATTTTTTTTTTTCGGTAGTACTTTAGCTTTTTCATGATATGGCCTTTAGGAAGAGATCAACCAGAGTTGATCTTATGAGTGGTCTGAGATCCAGACTTTATTCTGGTGTCAGATCATGGTTCATGGTTTTCAAGGTCCAGGGGCCACCTTTGAGGAAGGAAGGCATCCAGAGGAGAGTCATTGAGGTGGGGAAATGCCTGGAGATTGTACCATGTGAAGATTGATTGGATGAACTGGGGATTGTTAGGGAAGAAACACCTCAAGTGGGACATCATAGTGGGAATGATTAAAGGATTAGACCTGGTCTTCTTGCTACCAGCTGGTAAAAGGAGGAGAAATTAATAAAAATTCCAAATAGGTTTCAGTTTGATTTAAAGATCAGTTGTCTAATGAAACTATCCAAAAGTGGAATGTCTTCTGAGGTTAGATTTCCTCATATCTGGGTATCTTCAAGGGAACACTGGATGACCCAGTAGAAGGGATTCTGCTGAACATATTGGTTGGACAAAAACACCTTCTGGCTGTGTGACCCTGGGCATGTCATTTAACCTTTGGCTGCTTCAGTTTCCTCTAGGGATAACACTAGCACCTGCCTCACAGGGTTGTGGGGATCAAATGAGATCATACTTGTAACGTGCTTTGCACAGTGCATGGCACATCATTTCCATTCCCTTCCAATTCTGAAGTTATGCTGAAGGAGTAAGGTGGAATGAGACTGGAGCTTCCAAATGGGGAAGACTAATCCTGAAAGGGGAGGTAGGACAGCTCAAGAGAAAAATGCCACAGACTTCATGATCAGACTTCATGATTTTGCCTTGCCAGCTCTGATCACCCTGGCAGATGCCGTCAGAGCGGAGGAGGCATTTGTGTGCTCTCGGCTAGGCTTTAAAGTTGTACAGCTCCTTGACTTTGAAAAATGTGTACCCTGGTTGTTTTTGTTGGTAAGTCATTTCAATTGTGTCTGACTTTTTGTGTCCCCATTTGGGATTTTCTTGTCAAAGATACTGGAGTGGTTTGCCATCTCCTTTTCTAGCTCATTTTAGAGAAGAGGAAACTGAGGCAAACGGAGTTAAGTGACTTGCTCAGGGTCACACAGCTGGTAAGTGTCTGAAGCCAGATTTGAACTCAGGAACATTGAGTTTTCCTGACTCCAGGCCAAGCCCTCTAACCACTGTGCCACCTAGCTACTTTGGTTGTTACTACCCAGTAAAGCCTTTATTCTAATACATTTATCTTGACTAATCAGAGTAACTACAATACTTTCCATATTCCTTGAAATTCTGAAATATTTATCTGTTAAAAAGAAAGAGTCCAGTATTTGGGCATTTTTTTAAAGTGTGTATTTAGAAAGTCATGTTAAAAAAGTATCCATCATTGTGTTCCCAGGAGCTTCATACCTTGGGGTGGGGAGGCTGCCTACCTTAACACCTAATCCCAGATGTGACTATAATAATATGCCTGCAGCATTGTGATTTGTAGGGCATTTGAACATAAAGGGATATGAAATGTAAAATACTGTAATAACCTGAGAAGTTGGGTGATTTAGGAACATCAGCACTTGCCTCTCTTAGATCTTTTGGAGTTTCTCAAAAGATGAAATATAAATTTTATTACACTTTCCCCTGCAGTCAGATTTGTTTTCTCCTAATCTACAGGCAATTAATTCACATAGGCTTCAGTGTACTTCCTGGGTCAGACAGAGCCTGTCTAATAAGTAAGTTACTACAAGGGCCCAATTTTAGATGGAATAACCTTCAGTGCAATAAATGGCTCTCTTGTGGCAGGAAAGCGTTAATACACTTCACAGAATGCTTAATTTATACCAGGGAGTCACTTACTTAACTGCTAGGAGCTGGCTCATTATTTTAATTGGATTTTCCAATGTGTTGAGCAAGTCAGCACATTTGTATTAGCCTCAAATTCAAGAGGAAAAAATGTTTCATTTTGCAGGGGGAATAAAAGCAATGGGAAATGGAGAGAGGATGTATCAGAACTGATGCAAGATGATGAAGCCCTCATTTATATTGCTTTATGCATCTCTGGGTAGCTCAGTAAGGACTAGGACAGCAAATCATGTGTAAGTGATGGTACATCATGGACTGGTTCTACACATGTTTTCAGGATTCCTAAGGTCTAAGATTTTCTCATTTCTTGCCCTCAGTACACAGGTACAGAAACCCCATTCATTGACCAAACCCAAGGGGCCCAGTGGGTGTCTTCCCCTCAAAGGAAGCAGGAACTAAGGAAACTATTAGATCAGCTGCATTCTTCCCTGGATTGTTCCAGCCATGGAAATCCCAGGACTGTTTCTGCTTAGTTTTGGCTCTGCTGTGGCTCTTGGCTAAGTTTGTAGAAGCTGGCTTAGTAAAGTCTGCAGCACTTGGCCCTTCTCCAGGACTTGGTGACACCTTATTGGTCTTTCTGGTTGTTCTCTGGCTTTATCCTCCAGCCTTGGTGCTGTCTCTCAGACCTCAACTCTAGGCTTAACTCTGACCTGTGACATATACACATACGTTCTTTCTAAAAGAAAAAAAAGGCAAAAACCTCCGTCCTTTCAACGTTAGCTAAAAGAATAACATTCTTTTAGAAGGTAACAAAAGCAAGTAAAGCTACATAAATACCAACAAGACCTCTTTTCCCTTGGTGAAAACAATTTCAGAGGCATCCTATATTTTCTCCTCATTTCTCTCCAGATAGTTGATATTATCTAACATGTTCCGTTTTCCAGCTAAGGCATAGACATGGTAATAAAGGAGAAAAAAAAAACAAAAAACCAAGGAAGTCAATGGCATTTGGTTGGCTCGCTTTTTCAGAGGGATTACTAAGCTACTGGCAGTAACCTTTGAAGGATCATGGAAAACCAGAAAGGTACTATAGGATTAGAGAAGGGCAAATGTCTTCATTCCTTTCCCTGCCACCTTCCCCCACAAATAAAAAAGGCTGGGGGTGGGATTGGTCAGGAAATATAGTCTACAGACTACAAGACCAATGAACCTGACCTTGATTCCTGGAAAAATTCTAGAAATTATGATTAAGAGTGGTTAGTTTTAGAATAGGAAGATAGTGACCCCAAGGAAGTAGCATAGTATCACTTTATCAAGAATGTCATGCCAGAAAACTTCATTTTCTTTTTTCTTTTCTTCTTTTTTGTTAGAAAATTTGATAGAGTTACTAAATTGGTAAATAAAGGCCATGTATGGACTTAGTTTACCTACATTTTGGCATGGCGTTTTGTCTGTCATGCTCTTCTTGTAGGAAGGAAAGAAATATTCACTAGACAATAGTGCCCCTTAGGTGGCATCAGAATTAGTTGGATGTCTGGACCCAATGAGTTCATTGTTAGTTTGGAAGGAGGTCTCTAGTGGAGTGCACTAGGGATCTTTGCTTAGCTCTATCCTTTTTAACTTTTAAACAGGATGCAGAGATGATGTACTTCTCAGATGGGCATAGAAAATAGAGATGAAAGACAATGGCACAAAGCTGGGAGAGCTACTACAGCACAAATGATGGCTAAAATAGGATTAGGAAAGTTCTGGACAGATGTTTGTTTAGGTCTCCCTACCCCTCAGTTGGGTTGGAGGTGAGTGGGAGGAAGAAAAAATAAATGCTTATTAATTCAAACTTAAATTTTAAAGCATGGCACAAAAACAATCTTAACATACTAGAACAAGGGCCTGAATTTAACATTCAGTCAACATTTATTAAGGCGCTTAGTGTGCCAGGACTAACAGAGAAAAGAAGAAACAATCCCTGCCCTCAAGGAACAGGCATGCAAATAAATAGGTATATACAAAGTGTAAAGTAGATAGAAGGTACCCTTGGAGAGTAAGGCAGCTGGATGAACCAGGAATGGCCTCCTGGGGAAGGTGGTGTTGGAGCTGAGTCTTGAAGGAAGGGAGGCAGAGGTGAGCAGGGAGAGCTTTCCAGGGAGGGTGGATAGCCTCTGCATATATACAGAGAGGGGCAATAAAGGATCACATCTGAGGAAAAGCAAGAAGTCTTTAGAGTGAGGTCAGGGTCAGGAAAGCATAGTGTCAGGGCAAACAGCTGGGTAGACCAAACATAACCCTAAGAGGACCTTTTTGCTTATCATATCCCATATCACTGGGGTCATCTTCAGTCATCCTGATCTCTATCTTGCCACTGGACCCAGAGGGCTCTGGAGGAGAAAGTGAGCTTAGTGACTTTTCACAGCCCTCCCTCACTGAAATCCAATTCCCTTGCAAGTCCTGGCATCATCTTACTGATGTCATGGTCCTCTTCAAGAACAAAGGACAGACAACAGCAATTCCCGTATCAGATAAAAGAAATCTAGAGAAATCTCTAAAACACAGTTTAGGTATAGCCTGTATCTAGGCCATAGACGCTAGGGTTACAGCAAAGTGAATAATGGATCCCCAAATAAAGCAAAAGTCAAATCAAGTCAGTAAGTCCTTATTAAACACGTACCCTGTGCCAGACACCGTCCTGAACACTGAGGATACAAAAGGAGGACAGAAGTAGTCTTTGTTTTCAAAGAGGGAGGAACCATGTAAGCAACTCTGTGTATAGAAGAACATGGAGAGGCGAAATTGGAAATAATCAATAGGGAAAGCACTAGCATTAAGGAAGACTAGGATCACCTTGTAGAAGGTAAGATTTTAGTTGGGACTTGAAGGAAGCCAAGAAAGCCAGGAGCAGCAGGTGAAAAGGGAGAAAATGCTATGCGTGGAGGATAGAGAAAATGCCTGGAGTCAAGAGGGGGAGTATATTGTTTGTGAAACAGCCAGGAGACCAGTGTCGTTGGATTGTAGAGTGCATCGGGGGCAGGCAGTGGTGGTATTAGGTGTAAGGATATTGGAAGAGGGGAAAGCAAGAGGACAGGTTATGAAGGACTTTAAACACCAGAGGATTTTATATTTGATCCTGGAGGCGATAGGGAATCACGATTGTTTATTGAGTTAGAGGGGTGACGTGGTCAGACCTGTGTTTTAGGAAGATCAGTTTGATAGCTGAGTGGAAGATGACCTGGAGTGGGGAGAGAAAGACTCATGTTAGGGAGACTAAGAAGCAGGCAGTTACAACACAGTGTAGGTGTGAGGTGATGAGAGTCTGTACCAGGATGGGTAGCAGTGTCAAAAGAAAGAGGCGGGCATATATGAGAGCTGTTATGAAGGACTTGACAGCTGATTAAATAAGGGGGAAGTGGATGGTGAAAGAAATCAAAGAGTAAAGGATTAGGCCTAGGTTGTGAACCTGGGTCTCTGGGAGGGTGTTGGTACCCTCAATAATAATAAGGCAGTTAGGAAAGAGGGAGGTTTTGGAGGGGAAAGATAATGAGTTCAGTTCTGGACACCTTGTGTTTAAGATGTCAATGGAACATCCATTATGAGATGTCTAATAGGCAGTTGGAAATGGGAGACTAGAGGTCGGCAGAGAGGTTAGGTCTGGATGAATAGATCTGAGAGTCATCTGCATAAAAATTATAATTGAATACATAGCGTACAGTATGGGTTTTAGGAATAGAACAGTTACCCATCACAAAAAATGCATAGTGTGCAGAGGATACACAAAACCCCCAAACAGATACAGAAATAGAAAACATTCAAATAGCCCACTGCACTCAATCCACTTCAGTGGAAGCCAAAGACCTTTGAGATAAACCCCAAGGTAAGTAACTCCTAAACCCAAAAATGTCCATTTTCTTGATCTCTAGTCTCAGAATACACTCAGAAAAGGAAGGAAAAAGGCAAAAGAAAGCTGCAAAAAAATGAATAAAACTAAGTTACAAAGAAGCAAAGTTAGTCTAGATGAAAGAATGAATTTAATAACAATTTTTAACAATAATTAGAGCTATTTGGAGTTCAAATTCAACTTCAGAGTTCTAATTCAGCTGTGTGACCTTGGACAAGTCACTTAACCTTTGTTTGCCTCAGCTTCTTCAACTATAAAATGGAAATAATAGTAGCACCTATGTTTTATGGTTGTGAGGATTGAGTGAGATAACATTTGTGAAGCACTTAGCACAATGCCTGGCACATAATAGGCACTTATGAAATGTTTCCTCCCTCCCTTCCTTTCTTTCTTCCTTGTTTCCTTCCTATATATGAATTATATAATTATCCTTCATATTTAAGATGGTGCTATTAATAATGTTGGTGCCAATTTGTATGTGTTTGGCCAAGAAGACTAATGAACGCGTTGCATCTTTTCATTCATTGTAATCATTCAGTTCCATAACTGCTGTTGGTACTGCCTATTCTAGTTTTTCTCTCTGCCTCATCACCCACCATATGCCATTTCCATGAACTTTCAGCCTGCAAACTTAAGAGTTGAAAAAAAACCTATTAACTTTTAACATGCAAGCAAAAGAAAAAAAAAAGATTACAATAAACCATCCTTAATGCAAATATTTCTCCAGCGTAGGGAAGGAATCTCTCAGAATGAGGTTTCTGCATACAAGCAATATTGAGAATAGTGGTTTGATTCATCACAGCCTCACTTTCACAGGTAGGTATTCCTACATCAGCAGTACCTTGAACTGTGAGGTGGGTCACAGCCGTCAAAACAAGGTGTACTAGCAAATAAAAAACAGTCCGATTAAGACAGTAGGGGAGAGACTAATTCATTCAACAGACATTTTTTTCATAACCTGCCATGTACACACAGCAAACTTTCATTTCATGGACTACTTGCATGTTCCAGAGTTTAACATTCCATTGATGCTACATACAAAATTTTAAGCATTAAAAGAACTTTAGAGATCACCTGTGTCTCCAGAAATCCTTTCTACAAACACGCTCACACATGGTCCTGCAGCCCCCCTTGATGGCAAATGGGAGCTCCCCGATCCCTGAGGCAAGACTTTTTTCATGGTTGACAAGCCCTATTGATAGAAAATCCTTCCTTATGTTGAGCTCACCTTTGCCTCCTTGTTTATCTTTTTTGTCTTCACCTAGAATCAAGCATATTATATGTATGTAATAGCCACTTAGAAAGTATTTATTGAATTAAATTGCGACTTCTGCTCATTGATATTAATTCTTCCTCCTTGAGTAGCACAGAGCAAAGAGAGGCAGGTATGCTGCTGTTGAAAGGGTGCAGGATTTGGGCTCAGAGCACCTGAGTTTGGACCCATGCTTTGTCATTTACTAGCCACTATGACCTTGGGCAAATTAGTTCGTATGTCCTAACTTCAAATTATTCATCTGTAAAATGAGAAAGTCAGATCATAATGGTCCCTTTTAGCTCTAAATCTATAGTAAGCTATTTCCCCTTCTGCACAATAGCCCTTAAAATGTTCAAAATGACCTCTATGTTATTATCTTTTATTATCTTCTTTACTTAGATAATGACTCTTCATATACTATCATAGGATTTACTCACAGGTACTAAGTAGCCAACTTGGGATTCAGACCCATGTCCTTGGAATTCTAATCTGGTCTTCTTGCTCCTAGTCTCTTCCTCAAGTAAGCAGCAATTCATTAAACCTCCATACATGCATATCTAATTTGTTAAATGTGCTTATCTGTATTTCAGAGGATTTTAAAATGTAGGCTTCTATACTTTATAACTCAACTCAACTAGAACTGTCTTGAGCGTCTGCTCTAATAAATTATAACAATAATTAGTGATTAGCATGGCAGGTGCTATGTTTGGATGAACAAAATATGTCTGAAGTGCTTAAAAATAATGTGTTCGCTTAAATAGGTTAAAGGCTATACCTCACTTCTTTGGTTTAATCTCCCTCATCTTCACAGAGCAAGAGTAACTTCAAGCTCAGCCCTGGTGGAATTATCACAGATTCCACTGGGCAATCCGAATTAGCAAGTTTTTTACTGTACTAGCAATGAAAACATAATTTTTAGAGGAAAATCCTGGCACTGAAACTTTCCTAATGATAAAAAGTTTATATATTCTATACTTAAGTATTATTTCCTTTTTTTTTTTTTAAGGAAACCAAACTGCAGAAGTGGCTCTTTTAAATGTATCCAGTGAAAAGCTAATCAGTAGAGATATTTGATATCATGCAGTTTTTGATTCATTAATAATTTCAGACTGTTAGAAATAATATTAATCTTTATCACAAAAGAAAAATAAATTGAAGCAGACTAAGTGGAAATGAAGTAATCAACAGAATTTTAGTAGCATGAATGAAAATAATTATTCAATAAATGTGAAAACTGTTATTTAAAAGATCCATTAAGGATAATGCAAACTACTATAGGAATTAAATGCAATTATTGTGTTGCCTTAGCTGTGTTGTAATTAGCTATGGAGGCACTTCTGTTGCAAGCTCAGGCTTTTCTGGTAACTCTAGATTTAATTATCCAGGCTTGCTTTAGGTCAAGAACAGGATTCACTGCAAAAACAAAAACGAAAAAGACCCACAACTTTGAATAAAGAAAAATAAGAAAATTTGAGGATCGAAGACTGAAAACCATGGCATCTAGCTCCCTGTCAGAGTCATTCAAAGTGTATAGAATGCTGGATCTGGAGTCAGAAAAACCTGAGTACAAATCCTACCTGAGATACCATGTCAGTTAAAACTTCTTACCTCAGTTTCCTTGTTGTAAAGTGGAGATAATTATGATATCCACCTCCAGTGGAGGCCAAAATGAGAAGATCAAATGAAATAATATTTGTAAAGCACTTTGTAAACCTTAAAGCTATTTAAATGCTGCTGCTGATGATATAGTACTATTCCTGATTTACAGATATGGAGGGGGAGGCTCAGAAAGTGAGTGATTTGCTTAGGGTTATACAGCTAGTAAGTGTCAGAGCCAGGATTAAAACCCAGGTCTCTCCTAACTCTTAAATTGTGTGTTTGGTCCTGTCTTCCCCCCCCCCCCCAAATAGCGCATCTCTGATCTTGTCAGTATCAATACTCCCCCTGCTGGTGCAAATTCTGAACCATTTTTCACTTTCTGTAATTACTCAGTTGTGTATCTGATTCCTGGCTAATCAGGCAGTCCGCAAACATTTATTAAGTACCTCCTACCTGGATAAAAAGGGGAAAATGCCGAAGGTTTTGTCCTCTAGGAGTTTACTCTATAGGGAAGGACAGCATGGACATAAAAATATGTACAAAGTAATTACAAGGTAATTATTTTTGGAGGGGGGACAAAAATTCCTCTTATTCCTTCTCTGGGGTTGGAGAGGAGAGGAAATCGGAAAAGGCCTCATATAGGAAGTAGTGTTTAAGCTTTGAAAGAAATTGGGGATTCCAAAAGGTGGGGGTAAAGAGGACTGGATTACAGGCATTCAATATAGCCTGTGCAAAATGCTTAGAGATGGAATATTGTATGTGGGAAACAGTAAAAAGGTTGGTTTGATAGGTATGAACCTGAGTGCATGAAGGAGAATAACATAACAAACCTGATGAGGTAGATTGGAATTAGTTTGTGAAGGGCTTTGTATTTGATCTTGGAGGTAATTGAGAACTGCTAGAGATTATGGAGTAATGGAATGACCTAGTCAGTCCTGTGATTTAGGAATTACATTTTGGCAGCACTGTGGAGGATGAATTTGGGAAGGAGAGAAACTTGAAGCAGAGAGATCAATTAGGAGGATGTTTGAGTGGTCCAGGCAAGAAGTATTAAGTGATGGTGGCTATCCAAGCAGCAAAAAGGGGAAAGAAGTGGTAGATGTTGTCATTGGACTTCTGGGGTGTGGTCAAGGGGGAAGTCAAGGATGCCTCCATGGTTGTTAATTGAAGTGATTGCAAGGATGCTGGTGCCCACAGCAGAAATAGGGAAGTTCAGAAAGGGAATATTTTTAGGGAAGAGAAATAATTTTATTTAGCTTGTATTAAGTTAGAGATGCTTTCAGGACAGTCGGTTCAATTTGCCCCATAGGCAGTTGATGATAGGGCTCAGTGTATAGATCTGAGAATCATCTGTTGAACCCATGGGAGCTAATTAGGTCTTTGAGGAAGAAAGTATATAAAAAGAAAAGACAAGAGCCCTAGACTGACCCCTAGGGTCCATTCACAGTTAAAGGAAGGGCATGTAGACAACAATCCAACAAAGGAGACTGAGTTAGAATTTAGAAGAGATTATACTTTTGTAATCTCACTTCAATTTTAGACTAATCAAAAGAGATGATGAATGTGGAGCACTTCACAAACCTTAAAGAGTGGCATAAATGTCAGCTATTATTATTGTTTATTATCATCCTTTTTTTTTTAAGTCTTTCTGTGGTCATTCACAAGGAACACAATTATGGATTCATGCCACAGTACATTATGTTTCTTATCTGCCCCAAGGGTATAAATGTGGATAACCCCCACACACACACACATCTTCATTCTCAAGAGTTTCCATAAACACATTCTTTTTCCTACTCTCCACTTCTCCTAAGCCCAAACACATTGCTAACCTTTATTGATGACACCAGAAAGTGACCTGGGATGTGAATTGTGTGGTCAACTTATGTTTCTGAGCAAATTGTGCCTTTATACTTCCAAACATTGCTCATTTCTATAGGCAGAACTAACTAGTGTTTCAGAATTATCTCTCAGAGGGCTCTTTTTTCTTTTTTTTTTCTTGTTTTGGCTAGGCAATGGGGTTAAGTGACTTGCCCAGGGTTACACAGCTAGTAAGTGTTATGTGTCTGAGGCCGGATTTGAACTGGGTCCTCCTGACTCGAGGGCCATTGCTCTGTCCACTGCACCACCTAGCTTCCCCTGAGGGCTCTTATTATTAATGTGATTTTTGAGTTTGAGATAACATCAAGATCCCGTTGAAGTACATATATTCAGAGGGATATGTAAGAAGCTCAGTGGTACAGTAGATAGAGTGATGGATCTGGAGTCAGGAAGCCCTGAATTCAAATCGTGTCTCAGATATTTTTAACTGCAACTTAGAGAAAAATCAATCTTTCTGCTTCAGTTTTCTCATCTGGGTAAAAAAAAACAGATCATAAAACCACCTACCTCCCAGGGTTGTGAGAATCAAATGAGATGATATTTGTAAAGCACTTTGTAAACTCTAAGGTTATATATAAATGCTAGCTATTATTATTAGCTACATGTCAGCTATTGTTATTAAGTCATTTTTCAGTCATGTCCAACTCTCTATGACTCCATTTAAGGTTTTCTTGGCAAAGATACTGTAGTAGTTTGCCATTTCTTTCTCCAGTTCATTTAACAGATGAGGAAACTGAGACAAACAGGGTGTCTGAGGCCAGGTTTGAACTAATGAAAATGAGTCTTATTGACTCTATTCACTCTATTCAAGGAGCCACCTAGCTACCCCTTTTCTCTAAAAGACTAACTGAAAGTATCAGTGCCCCCCCAAAAGAAGAAAATAAAGGAATATAAGTCATTATAGTATTGTAATATGTGTATATGTGTATGTATCCATGTATGTATAAAAATAAAATGAAATTCAGGGGACCTAGGAAAGTAGGAGAATTTTTAAACTAACATTTTGAATTTTTTTTATTGGAATAAAAGTTGTGCCTAATACAATTGGTGGTTTCATGTGTAACTTTTATTTTCTGTTTTGTACATATGGAAACATTTATTATTTTTTTCAAAGTTCATAAAAACAAAAAAATACAAATTTTAAAAATTATTTAGGAGAGAAAACAACTTGAATTATTGAGCCCCTAAAAGAACCTTGTCTCAGATCCTAAGCTTCTGTTTTCTTCCCTTAGAGGCAAGCCAGTTATTTTTTTTTCCTTTCATTATTTTGGCACCTGGGACTGTAGGTAGACTTGCATAGTCCCACTATTTCTTTTCTTGGAATGTTTGCCAGCTCTATTTAGAAAGTCTTTGCATATATCAATCAAGTGAATCTCTCCTTCCTTCTTGCTTCCAATAATTAATTGGTCCTAGTTTTGGTCCTAGTTTCTCACCAACACAGAAGGAATCTCCTCTTTTTCCTACTACACTTCATGGACTTGACGGTAGTAATCAGTGTTTCCTTTTAGTTTTACCTTCATCCTAGTATTCCTACAACATATAATACAGGAGCCTACAATAAATGATAGGCATTCAATAAATGTTTGAATATGAAGAAGTTTATTCTGTCTTTCAAGCTGTTACATAATTCTGGCAAACATCTGGCTAGGCTCAGGTTCTCTGTTTGCATTTTTCATCAGACCGAAAGGTTGAGAACCCTTTTGTAAAAAGCTGTCAGGTTTAGTCAGTTTTATGGGGAATGCGTTAATTTTATAGGCCAGTTCTTCCTTCCTGTGGCAGGTGTCAAAGCTTGAAGCAGTTGGCATTCTGTGGCCTGGAAAGAGGCAAATACATGTCCAGATAAATGAACCTCAGGAGTCTGCAGCCATTGAAAAGTCTTATTTTAAGTTTGGGCTCTCATTAATTGGAAGGAACTTGGCTAGGGAAGAGTTTATAAAGTAGCAAAAAACAGAGATGCATGCTCTCAGCTCTGCCATTCAGCAATCTGGGAAGTCTAGGAAAAAATAATTTAATATCTTTGGGACTCAGTTTCTCTGAAAGCCAAAACAGTTAGCTAAGAGGCAGTATTCATTAGGCAATTAAATCAAAATGAAAATGTTTAGGATCAAAATGTATATTGTTAATTTGAAATATCAATGAAGGATTATTCAGTCAATAAGCATGTATTAACACTTACTTTGTTCTCTGATAGATTTTAGGGGCTTAGAGACAACAATAAAACAAATCTCTGCCCTCAGGAAGCATGCATTGTATTTGACAAGACCGCATGTACATAACATAGGTGTATACAAAATAAAAATAAGGTAATTTGAAAACAGAGGCCTTTGGGGAAGGGGGTGTGTAAAAGGGTTTATGTAAAAGATAGAACCTGAACTGAATTTTGAAGGAAAAAAAGGATTTTGAGACATTTAGACTAGGTGGAGTACTTTCCAGGAATGGAGAAAGGCAAGGATGTGGAAGTGGAGGTTTGTTAGAAGGAACATTAAGATGGATCCATAATTGTAACCCTACTCGTTATTTTTCTAGGTTCTTAGTGAAATATGCTTGGCCTTCTTGGCAGCACTGTTCTTTGAAAATTTTCCCCAAGAATATGATTCCCAAAGAGAATGAATGAATGAAAACACACATTTATTAAAACAGACACTATGTGCCACACATTATACTAAACTCTGGGGATACAACCACAAATAAGTAAGACAGCCTCTCCCCTCAAGGAGCTTTCAATCTAATAGGAGAAAACAACATATAAAAAGGGAGTTAAAAGGAGGTACAGTTAGGGTGTAGGTAGGCAGCATGGTTTAGAAATAATCAGGAAATGATGTAGACACCTGGTGCCAGGCAAGAAAAGGCAGAAGCTCCTCTATCAGAGCCTAAAGGGAAAGAACCCAGGTTCCAATGGGAAGTAGGTGAGGTGGAGGACAAGAATATAGACTGCAAGGTTTGGAAATGTTTGGGATGTGATCATAAAGAGAGAGAGCCACCCCTTCCCCCAGGTCTAGGCACTTATCTCCCATGATTTTTCATATTCTTGAAGAGGGATAGAGAGTGTAAAGAATGATTATTTTCCCCCATTATCCATGGTCTAGTAACCAGAGATCCTCTTGGTCTATTCCCTGCTATCCTGGAATAGACTTTGTTGGCTAGAAGTGGAACCCTCCAATAGTAAGCCATATACCAGGCATTTAGTAAAAGTTAAATTGTATTGTTCTCTACTCCTTTAAAAATAAATGCAGTATGTGTGAGTAAGCAGTGTGCTTCACAACCTTGTTAATAGCCCTCAAAATGTATTGCCTCACATTCACAGAATGTGATGCCTAAATGAAGTTTATTCTGTAGTTGCCATAAATTCTAGGAGTTGTCAATATGAGGCAAATCATGAAAATAAAATAATTGTGGTCCCAACCCACCCTAACTTAGGACTGCCTCTCCCCTTTATTTCTCCATAATTTTTTCAAAGTCAGCTCCTTCTCTCATCCTTCCTTTCTTAGCCATAGTTCCTTTGCTTTTCTTTTTGCCTGAAATAAAGAGAAAGGCCATCTGCCTTGAGGGATCGACATAGGAGGTCTTTGTGGGACCAATCCTGCTGCTTCTTCGGGTAAATGAGATGTTCTTCAACTAGTCCAATTTCCTGAGAGCCCTTAGGAAGCCAGCCAAGGACTAGGCATGACCTCTAGAAAGACTGGAGTTTTTTTGTTGTTTGTTTGTTTTGTTTTTAATTTCAGACTCTTCCCCTTAAAATTTATTCTAGGACAAGCTACATTCAAAAATTTGCTATGTCTTCAGCAGGTTTTGGGGCACATTAAAACATTTTCTTATTGATTAAAACACTTGCTAGAACTTTATTATCAGGGTATATAGCTGCCTTAATACTATTGGAGGTTGAGGGTTGGCCAACACCTGCATGATTAATCATCCACATTCCTGAAGGATTTTACTGTTATTGTTTTGAGAAATTAAGTTTAAGAGGCAGCTAGGTGGCAAAGTGGAGAGAGCACCAGCCCTGAAGTCAGGAGGACCTGAGTTCAAATGCAGCCTCAGACCAAACACTTAACACTAGCTCTATGACCCTGGGCAAGTCACTTAACCCCAATTGCCTTAAAAAAAAAGCAATTAAGTTTACTTCAGAGATCTGTGATTTTGTCATTGTGCATCCTCCTACCAACACAGATGGGAAACTCTCTGTGACTTAGGAAGTGGTCTTTGAGAGTTGCTGGGATTGGAAAGTTTGTTTTTCTGGGGCCAGCCTCATGGTGTCACTCAGAACTTAGCAAGGCTGGTCTCCAGACAACAGACATAGAGCCTATCTCCTGGTCCATATCCCAAAGCCTTTCCAGCCTGGTGTGGGCATTAACATTGGCAGAAGCTTCAAGTCACCACTTGACTATGGGGAGAGATGGGGTAGGGCTTTAGTGATGGAAGAAAGAATTAACCCACATTATGTCCTGAGCTTATAAGCTGTGATGATCTCTGTTAGTAGAAGTTTTTCTATTGGGATCCCCTACACTGATGAAGTCACAAATCCCAGACCCTCTTCCCTCAAGACACACAGACTTTTGAATATTTCCTGAAAGATGTGTGTTTGTGTATATGTGTGTATTTACCTCAATAAAAGTTATAACTTGGTAAATTAATAATGTAGAATTCACTATAATGTGCATTATTCTTGTATCTACCTGGGGAGAGTGATTTCATACACATTAACATACACTATATTTTCGTTGTATTGGGTATATAGATATGAGATACAGATACATATATATTTTATTGTTGTTATTGTTCAGTTGTTTTCAGTCATGTCGAAATTTTTTGTGTCCTATTTGGGGTTTTCTTGGCAAAGATGATAGAGTGGTTTGACATTTCCAGCTCATTTTACAGATGAGGAAACTGAGGCAAACAGGGTTAAGTGGCTTGCCCAGGGTCACACAGTTAGGAAGTGTCTAGGGCTGGATTTGAACTCAGGAATGTGAGTTTTCCTGATGCCAGGCCTGGCACTCTATGCACTGCACCACAATCCATGTAATAATCATGCATATTCTAGTGAATTCTGCATTATATTGCCAGATGATAAATATCATTGAGGCAACTCCTTTGTGCTTGTGTTAAGAACAACAGAAAAAAACCTTGTAAAATGTTTAAGCACTTCAAAACATCTGTGATTTTACCTTCAACACAGTTGTACCCTGTCTATAACTTCATCAGTTGCCATTGCAGATATATGTACATATACATAAACACGCTTATCTATGTAATCACCTAGTGGCCAAACATTTCCATTAATTAAGCCTGACCTTGAAGAATAAATGTTGCCAAGCCCTTACACACAGACTTTCACACTTCGTAGAATCTGTTGGAATTTGCACTTTGCTGGCATCACCATCTAGAACTCAATGTCAGTTCTGTGCACACTTCAAAAAAAATAATTTTATGGAATGCCAGTTTTTATCTCGTGGATCATGTATAGTAGACACTAAGTTACTGAACTGGAAATTGATCCAGGGAAAGCTGTTACTTTTTTCTCTTTCTTGAACACTCATTCATTCAGACACCAACTAGTATTGTTCCTCTTTGTTTCCTACATTATATATTGATGAGAAGTGCCAGCTCATTCTTCTTCCCTCTAAGCCGTGTTTACACATGTTTGTGTAAATGGAGATCTAGTCCTTTATCTTTTTATTTTATTGACTTGTGATTTGAAGGCAATCAGTTTTAAATACCTATGCATATGATTTAAATAGCAGTCATCTAACAATTAACAATAAGGGAACACCAAAAAATCGCAGTCCATCAGAGAAAGAATGGTTTTGTTATTAAAATATACTGCTCTTCCACTGTATTTCTTCAGAAGTATTTGATTTTAATGTAGCAGATTTAATTTTTTTTTCTCAAATTTTCATCTGCTCTTTCATCTATTTCAATCCACATAATGTTCTGGTTTAATTCTTACGACTTGGAACCAAAAGACCTGAGAAATCCTGGCCCCAACAATTTCCAGGAGCAACATGACTAACCTAGCTCTGTGACAGTTGGCAGGTCATTACTCCTCCCTCAAATTCTAGTGCCCTCATCTGTGTGTGATCCTGGGCATCTCTCAGTGCTCAACTCTCTAAGACTGTCAGTTTCAGAAAAGAAGCCAATCTGGATTAGCAGAGGGAATATCCTGTATCAGTGAAATCACAGGTATACTCTGTCCCTTTTATTATTATTAAATTTACCTATAGCAGTAAACAGGACATTTCCCTGCCATTGTGGGCTGTGAAACAATCAAGAACTTTCCCTGTGGCTTCTGCCTCTCTGTCTCCTGTGTATCAGCTGAGACAGCTGACCACATTGCCACTAGAGGGAGTTATTATTTTGGCTGCTTTCTTATTGGTGTGATCACAATGGGATTTTCCCCTCCTTCCCAACTAGACTCACCTTTTGTATGTAGCCGCCTTAGAATTTTTAGCCCTGGGATGTATCCTGGTAAAATGTGCTTTTGTGAAATCATGAGGAAAAGTATCTGGAAAATACATTATTCTCCTGCTACAAAGTGACTACTTCAGAATGTCCTAAACTTGAAACTCAAAGAATGGTAGAGCTGGAAACTTAGAATGTCAGAACACAGGATATTAGAGCTGGGGGGGGGAACCCACAAAAACCTTAGAACACACTGTTAAAACTAGAGGAATTTTAGAGAATATCAAAGCACAAAAAGGACGTTGGAATACGTAATGCTACAAATGGAAGTGGCTGTTGATATTCTACAGCTAGAGCTGGAAGAGGCCACAGAACAGAGAATCTTAGAAACGGAAGGGGCCTTAGGACAAAGAATGTTAGAGCTACAAAAGCACTTTAAAATAGAGGATTGGGAACATAAAGTGTTTGTGCCTTTGGAGATCGTCGTAGGCCTTGTCTCTGCTTTTACAGATTATATCAGCTGACTAATGAGCAGTTCCAGCCACAAGTACAGTGGCTGATATGACCATTACTGTACTTCTAAAATTAAGTTAAAGAAATACAATCACATATTTAAAAAATAAAATAAAATAGACTAACATGGCACTCTCATTCTTTCCCCTTACAGCTCCAAGGTCTAAGCCACAATGTGATCTTCACCTTGGATTCCTTGTTAAAGGGAGATTTGAAAGGAGTCAAAGGAGTAAGTGGTCAACGATGTGATTTAACTCTTCTTTAAACCTTTCCTCTTCTAAGCTGCCTATTACAGTTGAGAGAAATGATTCTGGTCACTGAAGTTCAAAATTTTGGGATCATCTTCAACTTCTTTGTCACTCATCCCAGACTTCTCCATCACTCATCCCACATATAAGATCAGTTGCCAAATCTTGTGATTTCTTTAACTAAACTACCCCCCTTCTCTCCATTTACAGAGCTACCACCCTACTTCAACCTCTTCATTATCTCTTGCCTGTACTATTGTGTTAGTTTTCTAATTGGGCTGTGTTCAAGTCTCTCTCCAATCCACTCCATGTTGCTAAAAGTAATTTCCCTGAAGTATTGCCTGACCCTTGACCCTCCCTGCCCAATATACATCTGTGGTTCTCATCTGTGTCAGGGAGCGGTGTGTGACCGGGTCAGGCCAACGCTTCAGGGAAGTCACTTTTAGCTCAAGGAGCAAAGATAAAGTCCCCCATTTGGCTTTTTAAACCCTTCACAATCTGGCCTCTTTCCTACCTTCCCAGTCCCTCTTACACTTTCCCCTCGTCCATGTACTCTATGATCTGGGTCTTTGCAGGTCCCCCTGCTGGAATGCTTTCCTTCTCCGTCTTCAGCTCTCAGCTTCCCTGGCTTCCCAGACTTGACTCAGAACCCCGGTTCTGTTGTGGTCTCTGTGTATTAATCCTCCCTCCCTGGGACTCTTTCCCTAATGCTTGCTTTCCCCTTTTACCTTACCTTCTGTTTATGATGTATCTATCTTGTGTGTGCCTGGATATTTACATGTTGTCCTCCCCAGTAGAATGAGAACCCCTCCAGGGCCAAGACTGTTATTTTTTTCCTTTCTTGGTGTCCCCAAGTGCTAGTACGGTGTCAGGCACAGAGTTATCACTCAGCTGCTTGTTAATTGATTTTTAAAAGTACACAATCTCAATTATGTCACTCTTGAAGGAATTTATTTTTGAAGGTAATGAAAATTAATCATGTAAAAAGTCCAGTAGCAGTGACATTTTGAAAAGTTAGTTAACAATAAAGGAGGGGAAAAGCTTGGCAGTTAGGGGCTTCAATGAGAATTGCAGAAAGGAGTATGAGTCTTGAACTAAGAGTCAGTAGACTTATAGTTCTGTCTGTATACAGTTAGTTTGCTATTAGTTTTATGACCTTTCTAAGCCTCAGTTTCTCTACCTGTCAGATAGGTCTAGTGATATTTATTTAACCCTGTCTTTCTCATGGGGGTTGTTTTAAAGATCAGATGAAGGCCATCTCCTTGCTACATGTATGTTTGAAAAGCATTAACTGCTAATGTGTGTGTGTGTGTGTGTGTGTGTGTGTGTAAAATATTAGAACAGCTTTAGAACCCCTGCCTCAAAATTATACATTTATCCTGAGCCAAAGGTGACTATAATTCCAAGTATATTTTCTCTTTCCTAAGGACCTTAAAAAGCCGTTTGACAAAGCTTGGAAAGATTATGAGACCAAATTGTAAGTATCTTTCACTTGAGCATCGTTTTCTTAAGGGGAAAGTAATTAGAAGTGGCAAACAACTTTAGACTTTGACTCCTTTTTCTTGTTTAATACATGCCAATGCTATAAAAATCGTTGTTCTATTTTAGGTTAACTTGAGAAACCTGGCAAAGTCTCATGCCATTTATATTTCATTGGGTATACAACTGCTATCATTCGTTAAGATGGAGATTACATCCTTTCTGCTAATAGGTTGACATTTATGGACTGTCTAACCATTGGTATCTTACTATGGCTATATGATGCTTATCACAGCTTCTGTTAAATTACCAGAAAAAGTAATTTTGGTGCCTAGTTTGGTGTGAACATATACACCTGTGGCATTTCACTTGTCAGGGAGCAAGTTTACATACTGGAAACACACAGTCTAGACGATGCAGGTACATCTGATCAACACTCATTAGACACCAGAGATACTAGGTAGCCCCAGGCCTTTTAGAGAACAAGGGTGAAAATCTTAGGATGACTGTTAATCCTGGCTATAAATTTAGACAACTGCTAAGGTATTAGGATAAAAATGTTTCTGTAGGCAGCAATAATAGTAGCATTAAAACAGATGCAAAAGTCAGGAAAAGTTAAGAATTAAAACATTTTTGAGCTATTTTCATCATTGTTTATGTAATAAGCTTTGTCTTTGTACATGTTTTAGGAATATTTTTGTGTTTTGATGGTTGCAGTTCTAAAGCAACTAGCAAAAGATTCGTGTAACATTTCTAGATATGCAAATTAGCACAGTAAATCAGAAATAGTACTCAGTGTGAGATTTATTTTGATTGATCAGTAACCACTTGTTCCATTATCCTGGTTGCTGAAGAAATGGGATGGAAAGGGAAAGATAAATAGAGATGAACCACAAAACCCCTTTTATTTCAGTTCTTCTTGTTGAAATTCTTTCCAAAATGTCTGAGTCTACTTTCTTAGTTGTGGTGTCGTGTAATGAACATAATCATGTCTTTGATGGTTGAGGATCTTATACTTCCTGGTTATCGTTGTGAAATATCAGTGCTCATTACCCAGGATGGAAGATGGAACAGATAGGGATTAAGCATGTATTGACCATAGGCTATTTCTTGATGGTTGATTTTTTTAAAACTACAGTCTTGCTGTGAACACATTTTCTGCATATTTGCCCTCTTAAGAGTTTCTTGCAAAGGGGGAAAAAGTGTGGTTAATTCAGGACTTCTAATTAAATCATGATTTCACAGTACATTTTTAATAATATAGCTTCTTATTGATAAAGTATATCTTCCTAAAGAGAATCCAAGTTTTGGAGAAAAATATACTAAAGATAAGTTTAGGGACAGTGTCAGATAGTGGAAAGTACAAAGGATCAGGACTCAGAAGACCTTGGTTCTACTTTATACAAACACATTTAGACAAACAACTTTCGAAGACTTCAGAACTCTGATCGATGAAATGACCAACCGTGATTCCAGAGGACTGATAAGGACTCTGTGCTGCCCACCCCCTGACAATGATGATGGATTTAAGATGCTGAATAAGACATAACATTTGTAGACATGGACAATGTGGAAATTACTTTTGCTTGACTATCCCCATTTATGAAAAGGGTTTTTTGTTTTTTCTTTAAATTGGGAGTAGGGTGGGAGAAAAAATAGATGCCTGTTAATTAATCTTGGCTTTACCATTACCCTTCGAAGAGGTCCTCCTGTTCTATTTTTGTGGTGCAGTTTCTTCTTTTTCAAAATGGGGTCTCATGTTATCTTTCCACCCCATGTGGTTGTTTTGAGGAATATGAGAAAGCACATGAAAGCCTGTTCAAGAATATAAATATTAAACATGTTGTCTCAATGTAAGATTATTTCTGATTGGGTGAGTGAATGGTTCTTGTCTGGTTAGGTATTGCCTCAGAGCAATAGTATGGATCTTACCCAATTACACAAGTGAAAGTGTACACCATATACCCAGGTAATAGTCTCCTTTCATTCCTGCCAGTGGAATTCATACCAATGGAATAAGGCCCTAGGATGATTTATTATTTTTGTATTAGTGTTGCTGTTGTTCCAAGAGCTAGTCTGTTGCAATGGAGTCAGAGAATCTGAGTTCACATCCTGACACTGCCACTTTTTTAGTTGTTTTTAGCATGTCCAACTCATCACCCCATTTGGGGTTTTCTTGGCAAAGATACTAGAGTTATTTGCCATTCCCTTCTCAGGTTCATTTTATGGATGAGAAAACGGAGGCAGTCAGGGTTAAGTGACTTGCCCAGGGTCACATAGCTAGTGTCAGAGGTCAGATTTGAACTCAAGTCTTCCTGACTCCAGGCCTGGTGCTCTATCCACTGCACCATCTAGCTGCTCTCTTATACTGCCTTTTACTAGTTGCCCCTTTTACTACCTGTACAACCTTGGTGAAATTATTTTACCTCTCTGGGCTTCATTATACTCAGATGTCAGATAGAGGAGATGAGGGAAGGAAATAGGGCTAGATGATCTCTAAGATCTCTCCATTCATAAGGATAATCCCAGTTAAGGAGATATGTGTATGAGGCATTTTTGTATAACAATCCCAGGAACAATTATGACTTCTAAAGAAAATGTAGTCCAACATTTAAAAGGGGAGAAAACTGGTACTCAGAACTTGATTCACACAAAGTCACACAGTAACAGGGCCAGGAAAAATAGCAATTCAGATTTCTCCTGTGTTTTCAGATTTACTAAGTGCTTTTCTTAACTCGATGAGGTGAGAGATACAAATATTCTTATACTTATTTTACAAATGTAGAATGTGAGAAGTCAAAAATATTAAGCAACTTGACCAGTTTTACATGAAATCAGGAAGATCTGGGTTTGAGTCTTACCCGCCACACTTCTTGGCTGTGCTTATCTGGATAAGTCATTTAATCTCTATGAACCTCAGTTTTCTCATCTGTAAAATGCTGATAATAATATCTGTAGTACTTGCCTCAATGGACTAAATAAAATCATGAGTGTAAAGTGTTTTTACAAACCTTACATGTTGACATAATATCAACATCAATATCTTGAAATAGCAACAACAGTAATAGCTAACATTTATATGGTGCCCACTCTGTGCCAGGCACTATGTTAAGTGCTTTAAAAATATTATATTATTTGATTCTTACAACAACCTTGGGAGAAAAAGGCTATTACTATTCCCACTTTACAGTTGAGGAAACTGAGGCAAACCAGAGTTAAGTATATTGTCTAGGGTCACACAGCTAATAAGGGTCTAAGGCAAGATTTGAACTTATATCTTCCTTTCTCCAGGCCCAGTGATCCATCCACTGAGCCACATAGCTGCCCCCAATTGTACATATTTACGACTAAAATATAATTCAAGAGCTTTTTCTTATTTAAACATTAGATTGTAGAGGTCTTGGCTCATAGTAAGTGCTTTCTATACATTTGTTGATTGATTATTTGATAAACAATACAGAACTAAACTGGATCTTAATAGTAAGTAGAGTTAGAAGGGGAAGAGCACCCAAAATATGAGAAAATTTGATATGGAATCTTTCCCCTTTGGGAACAGCTTAACTTTTTGGTCCTACAAAGTCTCATTTATCCACCTGACATGACATAAAATACTGTTAAATTCAGCTCTAAATTAATAACCCCATAAGATAAATACAGAGGAAAAGAAAAAAAAAAACACCTATTAATAGAGCCACACAGTAGACAGCTCTTCAGGGAAGATCAGAGGAAGTTTCATGGAGAAGTTGACATTGGATAAGTTGATCAGTAGAGTGTTTTATTGTTATTGTGTTTTTTAACTGTCACGTTTTTATAGTGTTTTTAAGAGCCCTTTCCATACAGAATTGTTGTGATTATGAGGAAGTTAGAATTGGAAGAACCTTGCAGATCATTCAGCCTTTCTATTGATGGCAGAGGCAGGAATCAAACCCAGGTCCTTTGACTGGGTTTATTTTATTCATCGGCCATTATTTTTTCCACTGAATCATGCTGCCTCTTTATTTCAGTTTTTGTGTGACAGCAATCCGAATACATGTCTTATCTTCACAACTGGGTTGTAAATTCATCAGGAATATTCATTAGTCTTTCTGTCTCCCATAAAATTTAGTACTTTGCACATAGGAGGTGATTAATAATCGTCTACTGAGTTGAGTTGAGATGGACGATGAATGTTGAGTTGGCTCGGCTCAGCTCAGCTCTTGTGAAATTACATTCAGTGTTTTTTTAAGTGAAAGGTATTAGTGATGTTCTTTTAAAGCCTGTGGTCTCATCTACTATAATTTAATTACAGTACAAAAATTGAAAAAGAAAAAAGAGAACATGCAAAACAGCATGGGATGATCCGCACAGAGATAACAGGAGCAGAAATAGCAGAAGAAATGGAGAAAGAAAGGCGCCTATTTCAGCTCCAGATGTGTGAAGTAAGAAAAGATTTTCTAAAAAATGATTTGCCTAGAATTTTAATTGGTATCTTTTTCCTTGCTTCTAATCAGCAGGTTATTATTTGGTTAAAAAAATTCAGGGTATGTTCAATTACTAGATGAAAGGATTATATTGTGAATATTTGACTCTCTTTTTTTTTTTCCAGTTAGAGCTTATAGGGATTTTGAAAGTAGTCTAGTCCAACCATGTCATTTTACTGATAAAGAAACTGAGGCCTCAAGAAGGGAGGTAATTCACCTAGGGTCACACAGATAATAAATACTAAAGCTGGGATTATGATTCCTATAGTTAGGGCATGACGCTGACTGCCAACCACAAACAATTAGAAAATTCGTGTGGAATAGTTATACAGTGTGTTGGGCTCATATCTGAGCTTAGCTGATAGCTCCCTGTATGACTTTAGGCAAGTCATGTGGCCCCTGGGTCTAAGTTTCCTTATTTGTGAAATGAGCAGGTTAGACTAAATGATCCGTAAGGGTCCTTTTAACTCCAAATCCTGTGAGTCAGCATCCTCTGGAGTTCTGTTGAAATCAGGCACAGAGGTCAAAGAAGGAATGTCACAGAATTCTTTTTCTCAGTCTTCAGGTTGAAGTCGGTCAGGATATCTTTAGAATGCTTAAAAATAAAAGCAAAAAGAGGAGTTAATTGGGTGAGAACCTGAATGCTACTTGTTAAGCTACTGGATGATTGTGGGAACAGTCCGGGATGGGGGTGTGTGTGTGTGTGTGTGTGTGTGTGTGTGTGTGTGTGTGTGTGATGCTGGATTTTACTGGTTATGTGTTTTCTAAAATATTTCCAGTCATTTGTTGGCATGTTGTTGTTTTTTAACCCTGTGCCCAGTTTGTGCAGATAAGTAAAATATCTATTTTAAAAATATCTGAGTTAATAACATAAGAAAGGACAAAGCATGCCCTATTGTGTTATTTGCGAGGGAAAAATGGATTTCTGATTATTCTGGAATGTTTTTGCTGTGTTTGACTTCAACTTGTCAAATGAACTAATTTTAGTATTTTAAAAATGCTAACAACTTCATCGGTCAGTTTGCTTGGTATACACTTGATTCATTGCTACGCCAGATCAGCATTCCTTAAATGGAACTGAACAACTGTGAGGATCTACTGGTTAGCAGTGCCTCATGTTGTATGGAGTAAAAGCTGGTGCTCTACTATCTGAAGGCAAATGAAGACGTAGCCTGTAATTACCAACATCAAGTTCTGTTTTATTTCCACAGTATCTCATTAAAGTTAATGAAATCAAGACAAAAAAGGGTGTTGACCTACTCCAGAATCTTATAAAGTATTATCATGCACAGTGCAAGTAAGTAGAATGCTCTCATCTTTTTGTGGTATTCTAATTGAACCCAAGTTTTTTCCTTGATTTTTGCCTTCAGTCTTCTTTGTGGTCATCACAGAGATATTTTTTTATTTTGCTTGATCCTATTGGAGAAAACTAGAGCCAGTAAGTAGAACAGAGTAAGATTTGGGGTTCCTGTAAAGAGCTTTCTGACAATTAAAGCTTGAAACCCTGTGATCCTATAAGGTATATTGGTTTTCTGAAAATTTCCTTTATAACTCAGTTGCAGATTCTACCTACCATATTGGTCTGCCTGTAGGTCTTACTTTTCCTCTTCTTTACTCTGACCTCCTCTGCAGCAATCAAAGCAGTAACAACTTCCCCATTGGCCCAAGGTGTGCAGTAGGGGCCCCTATGCTAGATGTCCCTGTTGCTGGTGTTACAAGGTTAAGGAAGCAGAGTCCTCCCTTGCTTATTGTCAGGCACTGCTTGCCTCTCTGACGGAAGTCCCTTTGGAGATCAGAATCTTACCATCAGAGTCATTGACTTCCCTTTCTTCTTTTTGTCTCCAATTCCTGGGGACTGAGAGGTAGGGGTGAATTGGAGATTCCCTAGGAGGCCACTCCCTTGAAGAGTTTGTTCTTTGACCCAGGGCTTGGGCCCCCATTTGCCACTTGGAGATAGATGAGGGTGGCGCTCAGTGTCGCAAAGCAGACAGGAAGGGGTAGAGGATTCCATGGAAGAGTAGGATTAACAAAGAAGCTGATCCCTTAGGGGTATAGTGAGTGGGGTTAGGGAAAGGGCATGTGGGAATGACCCAACTGTGTTATCTTCCATAGTTGTGAAAGTACCAATATCCAATTGTTTGTTTACTCTTCCAAATAGCACCATTTTTCTGAGTTCTTTTTAACTTTGTGTGTGCATATATACACACATTTCTATATTACAGAAAATTATACATTTACTATTTTAAAAATTAATCAAGCCTTGATTAAGCATCTGCTGTTTGCCAAGCACTGTACTAAATACTGGGGATTCAGTGACAGAAATTGATCAGTCCCATTTTGCAAAAAGCTTACAGTGGAACAGGAGAGACAATGTATAAATACAAGTAGGTAGCATATACACAGAGTAAATAAAAGGTAATTTGGGGAAGGGAGGCCCTAGGCGCTATGGAGAAATCAGGAAAAGCTCCATATAGAAGGTTGCTCTTAAGGTAGACGAGATGTTCTTAGGGGCAGAGGTAAAGAAGAATGTTTTGGCAGTTAGGTTTCTATCTAATTGTTCGTTTTTCCTTCTAAAGATTTCTTATTTTAGGGCAAGGGCTATAGAATCCAGAGACTTGGGACCTAGGAAGACAGTGGGAAAAGTACTAGATTTGGAGCCAGAGAGCATAATCCTTTCTCTGTTGCTCACTAGTGGTGTGACCAGGGGCATTTAAATCACTTCTCCCCTCCAGGCTTCAGGTTCCCTTTATGTCAAATGAAGAGTTGGACTAGAAAACCTCTAAGATCCCTTCCAGATCGAAATCTGTGATCCTAATCTTTCCCAGTGTCTTGGTCTGTAGGATCATCCCTTTGGCAAAGTTTTCATAAGAATAAATATCTTGCCAATTCTTAGTAATCCTACACCAAACAGCGATCATTTATGGAAGAAGAAAATTTACTAAAGAGGGCATCACAGAGCTGGAAAGATATTGAAACACCATCTTGTTGTTCAGCCATTTTCAGTTGCGTCTATCTTGGTGGTGATCCCATTTGAGGTTTTCTTGGCAAAGATACTGTAATGGTTTGCCATTTTCCTTCTACAGCTCATTTTACAGATGAGAAAACTGAGGCAAACAGGGTTAAGTGACTTGCCCAGGGTCACACAGCTAAGAAGTGTCTTGAGGGATGTGAACTTAGGAAGATGAGTCCAGCACTCTATCCATTACACCCCCAGCTACCCCTGAAACACAATCACATCTACCCCTATCATATCCCAGAAAACCTAATAGAAAATTATAGGAGAAAGAACCACTTAGTGTTGACTACCTCTAGAAAATGGCAATAGAACCTCTCAAGTAACTTCTTTTGTTCATTAATAACCTTTATATCTAGTGTGGTTTAGTGGGAAAAGTACAAGACTTAGAGTTGAGAGATATGTTTTCTAATTCCTGCTTCAGCACTTAGTAGCTGTGTGGACCTGGGCAGATCATTTTTTGAGCCTCAATTTCCTCATCTATAAAATGGGGATAATAATATTTGCACTATCTGTATTACAGAAGTATTGTGAGGAAAGTATTTTGTAAACCTCAAAACACCATGGAAACATAGGCTATTATTGCACTATTCTGTATTGTAATTGTATTGAAAGGTAACTTGATAGTGCAAAGAGTCCTGGCTTTGGAATTAGAGGATCTAGGGTCTTATCCTGCCTTTATGATTTATTTCCTGTGTGACACTGGGTTAAGTCACTTAATCTCTTGAATTTCTTTATCTGTAAAATAAGGGGGTTGGACTAGAAGGCCCTCAAGACTTCCAGCTCTACATCAATGATCCTTTGAAATAAATAAATTATGGTTAATTCCATTTTCTCTTCTCTTTGAGTGGCAATAAAAACAGAGTGGTATAATGTTTTGGAAGACTGATGAATCAACTAGTAGTTTTCTCTAATGAGAGTGGGTAGATAATGATAGCACTTTAACTTTCTCTTCAAGAAAAGCAATTGGTTAATCATATTAATGTTACTTTAAGGGAAAGAGGTAGCATCGCCTAGTATAGCAGCTCTCAAAGTATAGGCTGCAGATCCGGGGGTGGGGGAGGGGAGGGATGGCCCCAACATCTTTTCAGGGAGCTCATGAGGTCAAAATTATTTTTACAATAATACAAAAAATTATTTGCTATTAAAATACTCCTCCTAACTACATATTTGTATGGGGCTAGATTTCCTTCATGTACTTTAAACTATAAACAACATATCATTAAAATTGAATGCAAAAGCAAATATAAAAATCCAGCTGTCTTTTATTCAATCATATATTAAAGAGGTTTGCAAAAATGTGTAAAGCTTCTCATTAATTTTTTTTTGTTTTGGAAAATCTAGTTAATTTTTCATAAAATGTTATTTATATTAACACATAATGGGTTTGTTTTTACTTTTTTGTTTTTACTTAAATATTTTTAAAATTTACCAGTTTTCATTCCTTTCTTTCTTTTTTTTTTGGTGAGGCAGTTGGGGTTAAGTGACTTGCCCAGAGTCATGCAGTTAGTGAGTATTGTGTCAGTTTTCATTTCTAATAAAGTAAATACCTGTAGATGTAATCAAGAGTATATTGATGAGGGGCAGTTAGGTGGCACAGTGGATAGAACTCTGGGCTTCGAGTCTGTAGAACCTGAGTTCAAATCTGGCTTCAGACACTTGGCATTTACTAGCTGTGTGACCCTGGGCAAGTCACTTAACCCTGATTACCTCACCAAAAAGGGTGGGAAAAGAGTGTTGTGATAAATGGTTTAAACCTAGTTCTTGGAGGGGAGGGGATATGTTCACAATACCTTTGTAGGCTTAATTTGAATTATTAACATTTTCTCCATCACTTTTCTAAGTCTGGACAATCAACAAAATAATAAATAAATCATTGATTGCAGCATTTGCCAATTTCTAAATGCCCACACTGGAAAGAGTTGGCTTATATTTGAGAACTGCTGGCATGGTGGATTGAGGATTGGCTTGAACTTAGGAAGACGTGGATTCTAGTCCTAGCCCATATACATACTAGTTCACTTAACATCTTAGTGCTTCTGGCACCAAAGTGGAGGTGCTGATTTGGTGGAAGAATTTCTCTGTTAATAAATAGATCCAGAGAGGATAAACAACTCATCTAAAGTCACCCAGCCAAAATTAGAACCCAGCTACCCTAACTATGTAGAGTATGTGTGTGTGTGTGTGTGTGTGTGTGTGTGTGTGTTTACACATATACATGCACATGTACATGCAAGTGTACATTTTTATAATGTTATTGATTGTATATTATCATATTATGTATTAATATTATATGTCAGATTCCCAGTCTAATAATCTATTCTACTATACCATGATTAGTAGTAGTACCAATCCAAGGGACTTTTAATCATATTAACTTACATAATTTCCATGTTTTCATACTTTCTAAGCACCCTCTCCATTGTGGGCACTCTCACATACATCAGAACTCATGCATACTCTCTCATATTATGTGATTTTCATCCTTAGCTTTTATCAGTCCACCGAAGAGCTGCTGAGTAAAATTCAGTCATACCCAAAAGCAACCAACCAGCTGTGGTTATTTTTAATATATCGTGCTTATCAGCTCAGTACCCCATTTAAATAACACAAAAGAATATGCTAATAACATAATAAAATATTAATACTTATAGTATGTTAATGACACAAAATAACCTGGAAAGAATGTACTTCTCTTGAAAAAATTATGAACGTTTAACAGTTTTCTAAAGCAATCAAATATGATTGATATAGCAGGAAAAAATCTGTTACTAATTTACATCAGTAGAAGAAGCTTCTAACTGTTATCCAAAAGCCCCAGTTAACCTTTGCCCCAGTGCTTTCTGTTCTGGGAAATGGTTCTGAAGTGTTCTGAGATTTGGTATCTTGGACCTTTAAAGGTTTATTTTGGTTTTAGTTTACAAATGGAATTTTTTTGAAGAAAACTTTCATTGGTTTCTGTTTTCTTAGAAACACATTTTATTGCATTCATATCCCTAGCAATAAATGAGTTACTCAGTTCTCTGCACTGCAGCTTTCTGGCATGGTCTCTTTTCAGTTTTCTTGGATTTGGAGGTTTTCTTCCGAGATCTGAATCCTTCAGGGCATTGAGTAAAGTTTGTTAGAGATGTGTAAAAGCATAGGTTTATAGCCTACCACCCCCTTAAAAAAAAAACCTAATATTTTCCAAAGGGACAAAATTAACAGAAGAAAAATCAGAACCAAAGATAACTTATTAAAGTCAAAGTGAATCAAAGCATCACGGAATCCTTGTGAATTGACAAGAACCAATAAATGCTTGTGGGCTACACCTCAGGGTCCACCTCGTCCAACCTGAACCTGAAGAGAAATTTCCTGATAAGCTGTTATCTGTCTAGTTTCCTCTTAAAGACTACAATGAGAGGAAATAATAATAACTAATGTTTATATGGTGTTTTAAGATTTGTAAAGCTCTTTACATTTTTCTCATTTGATCCTCACAATAATCCTATTATTATCATTATTGTTGTTGTGATGATGATGATGATGTGTTAATTATTAGGTATTAGAATTATCTCTATTTTATAAATAGAAAACTGATGTTGAAAGGTTAAATTACTTTCCCAGAGTCACTTGCTAGAAGCATCTGAAGCAGTATTTGAACTCATTTATAATTGTTAGGCAGTTTTTCCTTAAGCAAAGAGCTGAAATATGTCTTTCCACCACTTTATCTCTTTAAGAGTGCAGGCATCCATGTGGGCTGTCGTCAGAAATGAAGGTCCTTGAGGACATGTCCTAAGAGGATATGCTGAAGGAATTGGGGATGTTTAGCCTAGAAAAGGAAAGACACAGGGGAGGTCTAATAGTTGCCTTCAAGTATTTGAGATGCTGCATGTGGATAAGGAATTCAGTTTATTCTGCTTGTCCCAAAGGGCGGAACTAGAAACAGCAAATACAAATTGCAAGGCAAATTTAGGCTTGATATGAGAGAAGGGGGAGTCTATTAATAATTAGAATTTTCTCTAAGTTGAATTTGCAGCCTCTGGACTTAAATAAGAGGCTATGAGAATGACGACTTGTCATCTACATGCAGAAAAAAAGATATGTTCAGGTATGGGTTGAAATAGGTAGATTCTAATTTCCCTTGTGACTCTGAGATTCTGCGAAGATCTAATAATGTAAAAAACAAACAACTTTAATGCTTTTGTGAAGAAATTTGTTTGCCACTATAGGACTCAAAGATATGAGAGAGCAGTGTCAACAAAAGTATTTTACTCCAAAAGAAAATAATTATACCTGCTTCCTCTTGAAATAGACAACCCTCATCTAACCCCCAAGTTCCAGGTTGATTGGTTTTTATCGGGGCCTGCTAGTAGAATAACAAGGCTTAACTCTTCACAACAATTGGAGCATAGAACTCTCTTGTCCATAAACTTGTAGGAAAACCTTTTCGATTCTCCCAGAAATGTTCTGCTAGCCCCTGTAAATTGAAGCATAGAAATCCCACACTTTCAAAGGGCATTGTGCAATATTTGAACAAAGGAAGGTAATTAGTTATTCTCCAAACCACCATTATGGTTTTTAAATACAAGGGAATATAGGGCATATGATTGGAGATTGCCTGGAGTTTCACAGGGCACATTTAAGTAACTTAGATTGCCTTGGAATCAATATCTAATTTAATCAAAGCCACCAGCTTATAAATTAGATTTTCAAATTGAGGTAACAGCTGATTCGTTGGAGGGCCATTGCTTCAGTTTTGTTGTATGTATGTGTTTTTAATTTGGCAAATGATCTTCATGATACTCTCAGATATACTAGAAAACATGTTGGCCTGTCAGGCTACCTTAGTTAAAATAGTACCTCTTCCCCTAATTTCCTGTGTAACCCTAAAACAAGGCACTTAACTTTGCTGGGCCTCAGTGTCTTCACCTGTGAAATGTTTATAAATGTATTTTACAGTTTCCCAGTGGGGTCATTTTGGTTGTTTTTATTTTTTTAATATTGTTGATAAATCATAGGTGTTTTCCATTGTAGCTTTTTTCAGGATGGCTTGAAAACAGCTGATAAATTGAAACAGTACATTGAAAAGCTGGCTGCAGATTTATATAACGTAAGTTATTTGTGAAGCAAATGGTTTTTAACATGCTTACATGGATAAACACTACCAGTCAATTGGATTCAGTAGCAAAAAGACATATAAAATAAATGACAAGAACTTCACAGTTTAACTACTTGTCAATATACACCTTGAGAAAATAGGGTTTTAGCTCAACTCAATTAGTGAGGCCATCAGTGGCCAGATAGTAGACATACCAATTTTCTTGTGTGCCTAATAATGAGTTCTGAACTGATTTGTATTCCTGATTTAGTTGCAATGCAGTCTTACTGCTCTCCTGTCAACAGTATAAGCCATTTGACTGTCTTTGAAGAAAAACAAAAAAGATTAATTGAATTTTAGGTGTAGTGCCCATGATGTTGAAACCATGAATAACATGGCTATGAATGCTTATGGTTGAACAATGTACCCCCCATTATTTCTAATAATGACACCTTCCATTTGCATATGCTTCTTAAAACTTAATCTGAAGCTTGTCTCTCTGAAAGGGTATATGTAATATTGCTCTTTTCCATCATTCATTAATACAATGCAGAATAGTAGGTAATAAAATATGCTTTTTAAAAAGCTATCGAGGAGCTGTACTATAAGAATTCAAGTAACTTTTCTGTTTAGTTGAGTAATGAAGTTTCCATTAAAAAATTTTTAGTACTAGAAAACAAATTATCAGTGTTATTTTCCCATTTGTAACTAAAATGACCCTTCAGAGTCTAATTGGTGGCCCAAATTAGTTCTTTAGGGAAAAGACATATCACATTATCCATTTAAGGTTACTTTGAAACATACTATTTGGCACATTCGTAAGTCTTGGGCTTGCCTTTGCCATTTTCAAAAGTAGCATTGTGTTACAGATTTTGATGAGGGAGTTAGTGCTGCCCAATGTACATGTTTAATGAGTGGTACACTGGGTTGAATTAAATTGGGCCTGTGAAATGTAGAGGTAAATAATGAAAGCAATTTCTTCTTTTGCAGATAAAGCAGACTCAGGATGAAGAAAAAAAACAGCTTACTGCACTCCGAGACTTGATAAAATCCTCTCTCCAACTCGATCAGAAAGAGGTAGGTGACATATGTATTCATGACTTGGGCTAATGATGTGTAAGTGAGAGGACTGGAGAGGTACACTTTCTCAGATCTCATTTTGGTCATGGTAGAAATGGATAGCCACACACAAACACAGAGCCAGGGTTTGTTTATCTCCAAAATCTGTTTCTGAGAAACCAGCAATGGCCACATCACCGTGAGAATTAACAATATAGCCAAAAAACCTTGGACTATTACAACAGTCTCCATTGTTATACCCCTCTTTTTAGCTCTTCCCACGCCCTACTTTGTCCTCCCTCTTGAACAGCTTCAAACTGGGACGTACAATTTATACAGCAGTCAGAGATGTTGGGTGTTGGTTACCTATGCCTTCCAAGTACAAGGCCTTGTGCCCATTTGTTGCCTGGAAACAGCCCCCTGGGGAAACATAGTGTTTCTTTTTCCTACTTCAGCTAATTGTAAGTATAGAAAGTTTTGAATTTTGTAGAGGGCCTGGACGTAAACATTGTTGAGCACACTCTTGGTTTTTAACCACTTAGTAAGAAAACTTAAAGCTGGTGTAAATATCCTAAAGCTTCTTTAGGACAAAAATATCTTGGAGACCCTCATTATTCTATTCATGGAATTCAATCATTTGGAATGAACTATAAGACAAGCTTTTGGCTTTTGGTTTTTGGCTGCACCCAGAATAGGGTATATACATTGAGGTGTTCCAGAAGTGTGATAGGAGCGTGATGGATTTATGCCCAGTTATCTTCCACTTAGTTCCCTTTGTGGTCAGGGTCATGCCGTTGCAAGATGGCTGCCCAGGGCTGATAAAGGAGATGGACACAACGTAGAACTGGATTTTAAGTTACACGATGTAATTGGTCAAAGATAGTTAGTTTTTAATAAGATCAAATGCTAACAGTCAATGAAGAGCAATGAAGAATTACTCAGTTTTCCTACCTATGAATCGCAGCACTACATGTACTCAGTGGCATCTTTCCTTTGTATGTCACAGTGAAAGGCAAAAGAGGCAGAGAATGGATGTCTGAGAATGTCAAAAGGTGAATTTCTGTTTAGATATGTGCTGGACTAGATGACCTCCAAGGCCCTTTCTAACTCAGATTCCTTTGTATGTCATGGTCTGTTAGAACTAGGATTCCCAATAGATGTTTATGCCCACTCCCAATGATGATTTAGTCTATTCTGTGCCTTCTTATAAGGAACATGGGGAAGTTGCAGGAACTTAAATAGATGACAAATATCTTCCCCTTCACTGAGAACTGGGAATATATATTTAATGATGCAAAGAGCACAGATTTTGCTCCAAAATTTCTGAGCTGTTGGCTTACTGCAGAAGCGTGATAAAAAATGAATATATCCTATCACCAACTTAGTTTACCTTCAGCGTTTCACAGAACAATTAATAACACTTAGAAGTTAGAAATGTAAGGCAGCTAGACCCTTGATATAGACAACAAAACTAGGTTGTCTAATCATCTTATGTGCTCACATAACAAAAGGATTCTTCCATTTACACAACTGTTTCCATAAGGAATATTTTGCTTGATACATTTAAGCCCTTATTTGTAGTGGAAAAGAGTCTTAAACTAAGAGTCGTAAGATTGTGGGAATTGGGCCCTCTTCTTCTTTACTATTTCACTTTGTGATATCACCAGCTTCTATGAATTCAATGATGTCTATGCTGATGATTCTCAATTCTACTTATCCAGCCCTAAGCTATCTCCTGACATTCATTCTTTCATCTCCAATTTTCTGCTGAACATCTCCAACTGGATGTCCCATGGACATCTTAAAATCAGCATGTCTAGAACTTTATCTTCCCCCAAGCCCCTTCTTCTTTCAAGCTTCCTGTTACTGTTGAAGGTATCATCATTCTCCCAGTTACACAGGTTTGCAACCTAGGTATCATCCTTGACTCTTTTTTTTCCGCTCTACATATCCAATCTGTTACCAAGTCCTGTTGCTTTTACCTGAACTATTACAATAGTCTGCTAGTAGATCTCCTTGCCACCGGTCTTTTACCAGTCTACTGTGTCCTCCACTCAGCTGCCAGAATGATCTCCTAAAGCATATCTGACCATATCATCCACCCACCCCATCCCCTGCTTAGTAAATTCCAGTGGTTCCCTGTTGCTTTGAGAATCAAATGCAAAACCTCTGGTGGTGTTGAAATGCTTTTATAAGATGGTATCAATCCCTCTACCTTTCAGGTTTTATTACACCTTACTCTTCCCCTACTTAATCTGTAACCCAGTGACGCTGGCCTCCTTCCTATTCCTCATACGAGACTCTCAGTCTCCTGACTGAGCATTTTCTCTGGCTGTCCCCCATGCCTGGAATGTTCTCCTTCCTCATCACCACCTTCTGGCTTCCTTGGCTTCTAGTCACACCTAAAATTTCACCTTCTGTACGAAACCTTTCCTTAATGCTAGTGCCTTCCCTCCTTGATTATTTCCAGTTTATCCAGTATAATTTGCTGGTACATACTTTTTGTGTTGTCTCTTCCATTAGACTGTGTGCTTCTTGAGAGCACAGACTGACTTTTGCTTTTCTTTTTATGCCCAGAGCTGTACACAATATCTAGAATATAGTAGGTACTTAATAAATGAGTGATGAGTGATAGATTTGAAACTAGAAGAGATTTTAGAGTTCATTTTACAAATTAGGAAACTGAGGCCCAAGGGAATTAAGTGACTTGCCCATAAACCACCCAGATCTCCTGACTCCAGATCCTAAGACAGCTAGTGGCCCAGTGGATAAGGCCCTGGACTTGGAGTCAGAAAGACCTAAGTTCAAATCCTTCTTCAGATTCTTCCTTTTGTGACCCTGGGCAAGTTACTTACCCTCTCTTGTTCTCAGTTTCCTCCCTATGAAATGAGGATAATGATGCTACTTACAGAGTTGTTGTGAGGATCAAAGGAGATAATAAAGCACTTTGAAAACCTTAAAACACTATATAAAGCTAGCTGCTGCTGCTGTTGTTGTTACTATTATTATTCCCACTGAACCTAGATTTGAGTCTCGGCGCCAATATTTACTGATCTATGATCTTGACAATGATAATTAACCTCCCTGTCCTCATTTTCCTTATTTCTAAGGCAAGAATAATAGTTCCTCTGCTACCTACCTCCACTGTAAAGAAAGCACTTTGAAACCTTAAATTCCTGTAGACAAAGGAGCTATTATAGTTATGATTATTTATAAAAGTAAGAGAGTCGAAGTTGGCCTGTGGAGATTGACATAAAATGCTAGCCATTTTAATAACAAGTACCATTAGATTAATAAATTAACAAAGGCTTGTTGAATGTCTTTCACATGCCTAGCACTGTGTTAGACATTATGGGGATACAGTACTCAGACAAGCCCATAATCTGTGACTCAAGATCCCTCCTCCTCTCAAAGGGCTCTGGATTCACAAGGGTGAGTTGTAATCCTAGGAGTCTGAACTGTGAGGGTTAATAGCTCTTTAGTTCACTGTCCTGCAAAGACTTGCTCCAGGAAATTTTCTGTATATACTCAAGGTAAGAGTTCATGCCCAAGTTTCCTCGGGCATAAAGAAAGAGGTCCCCCCCTCTTATATAGGCATTCAGAATGAATATTAGTTAGATATGGGACAGCTTTAATTCCCCTTTGCACGCACAAAGAAAAGTAAAACATGAAAATGCTCAGGTGCTCGTGAATAGACACAGAAAATCTGTAAAGCACTCAAAATGCCCATCAGCTCGACCCCAAGAGAATGTGGAGCTGCATTGGGGCAATAAACTGACATTCTCATAAAATCTCTCCACAGGGTCATACACATTCTCTTCAAAACCATTTGGTCTAGATTTCCCTTTGAATGTACACATACTTTAGTGCTGCTAAACAAACATTCCCCTTTCCATCCAACCTGCTCTATCTGAAAAGCTTTGGTGTTCAGCTATCTGAATTGACTTTGCTCTCCAAATAGAATGCTATGCAGGAACTTTGTTGCCTTTCTCATTCTCCATGAAGCATTCTGCATTCTGGAAGGTTTGGTGTCTGAAATCTCAGAACTTAAAGGTGGAATTCTCCTCTCAGGTCAAGGGAGAATGCATATGTCTGATTCTGCCATGCTCTTCTACTACAAGTTGCACTTGGGTTGAAGGCTGGAGGGGAGGAAGAAATCCCCTTTTCCAACCTTCAGATATATTCTGGAAGAAAGTTCAAGGAGAAAAGGCAGTCCTTAAGGGAGTAAGAGAGATGGATCAGCTCATTTTTATGGGTGGTAGGTAGAGGCAGCTGATTCTCAGCCAGCTATCAGTAGGCAGCACAAGTTTTCTGAAATATGGCCAATCTGTGTGGAAAAGGCAGGAATGGGGGCAGCCAGGGTAGCGCAGTGGATAGAGCACCAGCCCTGGATTCAGGAAGACCTGAGTTCAAATCCAGCCTCAGACACATAACACTTATTAGCAGTGTGACCCTGGGCAAGTCAATTAACTCCATTGCCTAGCCAAAAAAAAAAGGGCAGGAATGGTCACATTCTATGAGTAGATCTCCCTGTGCTTGGCTTCAGATAATGAATCATACCCTTTAATTTATACATTTGATAGGGGAACTCCTGAAATTGATTAATGAGTCCCTGATCATCTCCACTTATACTCCAATAGATCTGTGATCCCACTGATATGAGTATCCTCTCCAACTATGCAAATTATAATCCATCTCTCCTTAATTATCCTGTTCAGTTCTTGTCCTTGTCCTCCTATACTTGTGACAGGAAGTCTGCCCATTGTGCTGGTGCCATACCTTGATTTCTCTTGACATTGAGAGGATGCTAGTGGAACATAAGGGCTGTTCTTTTTTGCTCATACTTTTTTTGATGACATCCTTTCTATCCCTTCTCAGTAATTCTTTGTTTTTAATATGTTGCACCTTGATCACATGCGTCATGCAGCTCTTCATTGTCCTTTAGGTGATCATCCATTTCTGTTCTTCAGCATTTTCCGTGTTTTGTGCCTGGAAGCCATAAAATAATTCTGGTATTTGAAAGATCAGCCTTTATTTCAGGGAAGAGTCTGAGGTCATTAAAGGAACTTTTCAATTTCTCAAAGGCAATCTCCTGTTCAATTCTAGACAGTGTCTGTCTTTGATAACTATTTATGGATGAGCTTTACAGATTTTCCATAATATATATTAGTGTCTGGATCATAAGCAGGCTTCTTCCAAGTGGTTTTTCCTAGGTGGATAGTGGGACCACTTGGTTTTTCCTCTATGGATAGTTAGAATGATTATGATCTCATTTAGGAGACTTTATAACGTGTGGGTTTTGTGATGGAAGCAACATAATGTCATCCACAAACAGTAGCATCTGGAAGATGCCCCTGTCTCTACCAGGTGTTCTTAACTTTTTTTTGTATCATAGACTTATTTAGCAGTCTAGTGAAGCCTGTGGACACCTTCTTAGAATAATATTTTTAATGCACAAAATAAGAGGATTATGAACCAATTATTTGAAAAACAGTTATCAAAAAAATTTTTTTAAGTTCTTAGACCAAAACTTGTCCTTATGTGTAATTGTGTGAAAATAAATAAATAAATCATTTAAGGGGAAAAAAGTTATTTGACTTCCCCCCCCCCAGTTAAAAATCTCTGAGCTCTACAAAATTTTTGAGTTAAAAAGAAATTTTTTTTAAAATGCCCAGCCCCTGTCCTGACAAACTTTAAAATCTTATTTGGGAGGCAAGACTTGTACACAGGAAATAGTCAAAGCACCATAAAAGAGAATATCTAATCAAGACAAAATTATGCAGTTCAGATTACAAGTGCTAACAAAATAAAGGAAGGAGATCAGTGTGGTTTGGAGCATTTTCAGAAGAATGCATGAAAGGAAACAAGGCTTGAGCTACGTCTTAAAGGATAGTTGGGATTTGGAAGAGCAGACAAGAAAATGGGAAACTATATGAATGAGGAATGAGGAAGACATAAGGTACTGAGAATGGCTCATGTAGAAGACAGCCTTACTGGTCATAAATTCAAGTACACATGTCTTGTGGTTGGTTGGGAAGGGGCCTTATTGTTGTCCCACAGGGTCCTTCAAGGCCCGAACCATATATGCTTACATAGAGAAGAGACAGAAACACAGAGTCATGGGTTCAGGCCCTGGCTCTTCTTCTCACTAGCCCTACAATCTGGAGGCAAATCATGATGCCTTTCTGAGCTTCGATTTCCACATTTGTGAAATGAGGGAGTTGCACTAAAGTATCCCTGTGATTCAATAACATTTTTTCATCCTATCTTAGAAGAGAGTGCAAAGACAATGCTGAATACTCTACTTGTCTTCAAGCATCAGATCTGAAAGATCTTAAAGAGAAGATGGCAACCTACTAAGCATAGTACCTTTCTGGGGCTCAGTTTCCTCCTTAAATATTAGATTTCTCAGGTCCCTTCCAACATTAAGAAATACCTTTATGAAAATTTATATACATATATATATAATTATATTATATGCTTTATTATCATGGATTATACATAATAATATATTGTAAAATACAAACTATTTTTATGTGTTATGTAATAGATAGCTTTTATATATATAAATATATAGTACTTGCTGATGAGATCTCAGAAACTAGAATGACTGCTAGTAGCCTTCATAAAGAGACTTCAGAAAGGGATTAAAACTAAAACCTTAATAAAGAACATACATAATTAGATACTTTGCAGATTTTTAAATGGTAGCATGACAAGAGAATAAAGACCTTTGTCTATAACTGTAGTAAGATCAGCAAACTATGACCCTTTGGCCCATCACCTGTTTTTGTACTGCCCATTGCTAAGAGTGGTCTTTATGAGGGGGGGCAGCGTTCACAATCAGGGTTACGTGACTTGCCCAGGGTCGCACAGCTAGTAAATGTCTGAGCTGGATTTGAACTCAGATCTTCCTGACTCCAGGGCTAGTGCCACCTAACTGCCCCTGGTTATTACCTTTTTAAATAAAGTTTTATGCTATGTTAGAATGTAAAAACCATTCTCAGCTTGCAGGATTTACAAAAACGGTTTATAGTTTCCCAACCCTTGATTCTAGAGTGTTGAATGTGGAAGTAACCTGTGTATTGCAAATGGCTTACAAATGTAGATGTGCCTTATTTGACACAACAGATAGCTTATTGAGAAGTTGTGTAAATCACATTTTATAGATGGAATTGTTTCACATTTATACTACTTGAATTGATCCCTTCTTGAATTCTCTGTATCCCTGGTCACTAAAAATACTCAGAAAGAAAAGGCCTCAGTGAGAAATCAGAATAGTTAGAAAATGGAATCCCAGATTTTTGTCAGCCAAACTTTACATGCTCAAACATTCAAACAAATTTTGATTATCTTTTGGCAGATGGTCTGCTCAATTAATAATCTCAGGCATTAGTAATAAACTAAAACTTTAAAAAGAGGGGAAAAAAGCCTAATTAGTACATAACTATTTTAAGAGTTTGAAAATGCTGTTTTGAATAATCATGTTCCAAGTCAAATTTAGTATACAATAATTCATCCCACAAACTGAATATGCTCCCTCCTCAGATCAGTCTTTTCAAACCCATGTCTTCCTTCAGGTCTCAGCTCAGGTACAAGATGACAGAGCTCTCTCCTCTCAATTTTCCCTTTAATTGCTGGCACTATGTCTCAACTAGAACAATCTTATGTTAGTTTTCATGTATGTACATGTACCCAACAGAACCTGAGTTCCGTGAGGGCAAAGACTATTTTTTTTTTGCCATTGTTCCAAAAGATCTCCAATATTCATTAGCTCCCCTATTAAAATGGAAGTTACTGCTTTTGCACATATTGAGTGCCTAATAAAGTTTTTGAATTGATTAGCTGTTAATTGCTAGCAATGAGTATAGTATGAGGATTCACTGGTTCATTCATTCATTCATTCAGCATTTACGAAATACCTACTTTGTATATGCACTACCCTAGGAACTAGGAAAGGTACTTAAATAGGGGATGGCCCCTTTTATCAAAAGGGTTACAGTCTGGTTGGAATAAGGTAGCATGCACAGATAAATAAAACACAAATTAGGGTACAGATGTTGAATAAGAGGTATGCTTGGAATGCACAACTACTGTCTAATGAGAGGAATCAACACGTGGGGGAATCAGGAAGGATTTCATGGAAAAGGCAGACTTAAGTTTGCAGAGTGGCCCGTTACAGCACTCCCATCATACCATAAGTTAGAAACTCTCAACTCTGCCAGAAAGTTCTGTACTTTGAAAAAATGGAGCTCAGCAGAGGGAGGTGAGAAACACTTATTCTCCATTAAACAAACCTATTAATTTGTAATCATGTGCAATTTTAAGACTGGAAATCATAGACATAATAATTGATCTGTTAGTTCATTAAATTTTCCAACTGAGAAAGTAATGCTAATGGTTGGACAGCATTGCTAATATAAGAAAGTAAATGGAAACCAAGATTAGTGATTCAGTTCTCTTCTGTAGAGAATGGCACTTTGTAGACACCACGCCGTGCCTCCTTGGCTGATGTTGCAAAGATGACTGAGTATCTCTGAGGTCTGAGCTAGAGGTGAACATTGCCTTTGCCTCAGGCTTTCTTATTGAAGGACAGTTTTTAAAATTTGCATTTCTCTTTACTGAAAGTATTTTTTTTCTTAGCAAAAGGATTGAGAATGACTTTTCACAACCCTTTAAGTAAAAAAAAAAATTGAGAGCTAAGAATTCTCTAAGAACCTGAAAACAAAAACAATATACCATCATTTAGAAGTATCAGATCGCTGAATAGGTTGAATGGCCTTCGTTTTTCAAAATGTACAAATTGGTATTGCTTTTCTAGGCTATAAAGCTCATTAGTAGTTAATTTAGGACAGTTCATGCAGGGGGCTTTGGATTTATTGCTTTCATCCTGCCCTTAACTGACAAGTTCCAAAAAACAAAGCTTATATTTTAGTCACTTCTTTCTCCTTGGGAAAATGGTAAGAAGTATATTTAAAATTAGTGCTTCTGTTAGTTGATGATACAAAGAACATGATTGTCTCTAAGTGTCTGATATTCAGAAATCAACATTTTATTTAAAGCATTAACATTCTAAATGCATGAAAGATCTTTCTTAAAGATGAACAAGTAGGATATTATGGTTTATAGTCTGTAATAGAACTCTGGACTTGGAAGGGACTCCCAAGGTCATTTTGTCTGTATTTTGAAGCATAAGTCCCTTCTATAACATCCCAACAAGTAATCATTTGGACTTTCCTTGAAAATCTCCACTTGACAGGTAGTGGGGAGCTCTCTATCCCATTATGGAACCCATTCCATTTGTGAACAACTCTGATTAATTATTAGGAAATTTTTTCCTTAGATTGAGCCAAACTCTACCTTCTAATGCCTCCATTCCATGGGTCTTGGAGTTGTCTTTTTGCTACAAAGTAGAACCAGTTTGATACAACATTGAAGTTTTGGGAAGGAAATGAGGGCATATATTTATAACACATAGGACTCTGTTCAGGGTGTGGAGAAAAGGGAGGAGTAGCACACAGATGTTATAGATATACAATTTTAAACTATTCAGATGCAGGGAATATGTTAAGGGGGTGTTATTAGTGAAAAGAGAAAATAGTTTTCTGAGAAAAGCGATCCTGTTTTAAAAGGTACTAATAACTAAGGAGTATTTAGAAATGTATTTAATGTATTTACTTGCTTTGGGTGGGATGAAATTGGCAAAGGTATCTAGTTCTGAATTCAAACATATGTATGTGTATATACATATATACATATATGTATGTATTTAAATAGAATTCATATGAATTTTTTAGATTTAAAATATATTGCTAGTTTTCTTTGTCATTGTACCTTCTTTAATGCTACTGCCTAATTCTTAAATATCCACATTTTTTGAAACAGAATATGTAAGTTTCAGCTCCTGTAAATAAGAATCTGTGTCTCTTATAGAATATTAGGGCTGGAAAAAACTTGGAGATCCTTTAGTCCAGTTATCACTTAGTCTTACTAAGAGTGATCCCAGGTGGTGAGGATCTTTTTTTTTTAAAGGCAGTTGTGGTTAAGTGACTTGCCCAGGGTCACACAGCTAGTAAGTGTCAAGTGTTTGGTCTGAGGCTGGATTTGAACTCAGGTCCTCCTGACTTCAGATTGGTGCTCTATCCCCTGCGCCGCCTAGCTGCCCCAGTGAGGATCTTTCTTATAGAAATTCCTGACTCCCTGATTCCTTTTACCTATTACAGCCTTCTTACATCTCTTACTGACAAAAACTGCCACATATCCAGGTTGAATACATAACCCAAACTATAAAAACTCTATGAAAACTGGAGGGCAATAACTGATTACAACAGCCAGCTCAGTTCATTGCTTCTTTATGGGCTTCTTGAATTCCCCATGTTACTAAAGCTGTTCAGCTGGAGAGAATCGGGGACACATTTTCTGCATAGAAAATTCTTCTATAGGAATTATTCATGCTAACTGCTCTTAAACATCTTGTGTTCACTTTTCACTCAGAGGGTTCTATCAGCTGTCATCCACACTGGCAGAACAGAGTAGTAATATGGTTGATTCACAATATTAAATAGAGAAATAATTTCTGTTTTATTCTGAAGCATAGTTACATACACGAAGAGAGACATTTCATCTTCTTAAGTATTTTTTGTTTGGGCCACAATTAAGGTTCCTTTGTATTGTTAGAGAATAGATAGATTGGATGCAGAGGTAGGAAGCCATCTGGGCATTAAATAGATGTCCAGCTTGCATGCTGTGTGTACCAGTGGTTAATTAGTAATTAATTTTATTTCCTACATCATCTACCTCCACCTTTCCGATGTTAAGAGGAGATATCTTATGTTTGTTTTTAAAAAGCAAAACAAGAAACTGGTGCAAAGGAGCCTTTTCCTGGTTTTAGTTTTAGCTATCACTGAATTTTCTTAGAAACCTTTAACCTGTGCTTCTTTTTCTTTTGAGGGGCTTGATTTTTTTTTTGGGGGGGGGAGAGTTCACCTTTCCTCCATAGAAGTTCATGAACCACTTTAGTAAGACTGAAATATTTTCAGAATGTTTCTTAGGTAAGCTTTTTTTTTTAAATTCTAATTTGGTTCAAGTTGGGGAATGGGGGTTGGGGATGAAGTCCTACAAATCTATTGAATGCTGTTTTTTTAGTCCGTAGGGGGGAAAATGTGGCATTTCTAAGGAATAAGAAAATAAAATTTGTTGTGACTGACATTTTTGGTTCTGTTTATTATAAAGGTGTTTTTAATATGCATCAATAAGAGGGTGCTACATACAATCATTGGGGAATTTTTTAAAAATTTAATTCTCTTTTCAAATTCTTTGCTTTTTCTTTCCTCTGTTGCTTCTGCCTTTCCCGATCGAAGTCTAGGAGAGTAAGTCAATACTTTTTGTGAGCCTTTATTTTTCTGTTGATATTTTTGTCATCAAATCTCTGTTATTTTATGAAAGATTGTTATTCTGTTTCTTGCATTTACCCTAAGGATATTTGTATTAATTCAGTTGGGGGGGGGAATGCTGTTATAACATCAATCCAGATGTCGATGTAAAATTATACTTATTTATAGATGTGTAAATTATGCATATGGAATTCTTACATCATTGAATCATAGCATGTTCGAGCTGGAAGGGAACTTAGATATCAGCTATTCCAACTCTTTTATGAGTAATGTTAGTAGACTTCTCACAGAATCATTTAATAAACTTAACCACAGAATGATAGAATGTTAGAATTTGGAAAGACCTTAGAAATCATCTAGTCTAATTCCCTGTATTTCCTAGTCAAGGAAGCGGAAACTTCCAAAGGGGAATTAATTTTCCCAAGGTCACACAAGTAATAAGTAACAAGCAGAATAATGACTTGAATCCACATCCACTGACTCCAAGCCCAGAGCTGTACTCTGTCCTTTGAAATAATACTGCTTTGCCATTATATTCAAACTTGTTGCCAGCTTTCAACTAGAAAGCACTGTCAAGAGGCCATCAAAATTGGTCTTTCCCCTTCTGTTGTGGACTTTCTTATATTTTGGGGGGGTTTTGTTTTTAAAGCTTTTTAAAATGAGAATCATTTCTAAATATCTCTTATAGCATCATTAGTTATGAAACGTGATTTTATGGTAAAGATTCTGAATGCTTGACTCAATTTATGTTTACTTTGAGTCACTTTCACTAGATGTAGTTTTTGTAATGGGGTATTGTTTTGGGGAGGAGAGGTAAAATTTTCTAAGTTTTAAAAACATTTTTAGGGTTAGGTCATAACATTTTTTAATGGCCCATAGAAGTTTCACCAGCCCCTTTTCCATTCACCACTTATACAGAGTTAGTATTTGCAGTGCCAAACAAGCCTGAATAGTCTAAAATATAGAATTACTGCCATATATTTTCTTTTTAATTTATAGTGAAATTGAACATGTCTGAGATAGAGTGGGGAAAACTCCATATTGAAAATCAGGAGACCTGGTCTCATGTCAATCAGTCAGTCAACAAGCAAGGACCTTTTGCTTGCCAGGCATGGTGCTAAGGGCTGAGGAAACAAAGAAAGGCAAAAGATAGTTCTTGCTTTCAGTGAGCTCACAGTCTAATGGGGGAGACAGCATGTAGACAGCTTTGTACAAACAGGATATGTGCAGAATATTTTGGAGATAATTGAGAGAGATCTGCCCCTCATAATTGCTTTCCTTTGTAGAGCTATTTGTAGTTAACAGATGGCTTTCCTTATAACAACTCTGTGAAATGAGTAGGGTGAGTGTGGTTGATATTGAACATTGATTATTCTTTGTAGATGAAAACTCAAGGTTACAGGAGTTCAGGGACTTACCCAAGGACACATGACAGGTGGCAGAACCACTTCTTGAACCCAGGCCTTGTTACACCTAGCCTACTAATCTTTCCACACAAGCACAATGCCCTAAACTTGAGCCAGGCAAATTCCCCTCTCTGGTTCTCAGTTTTATCTGGAAAATGAGTAGGTTTAACTGGATGCTACAGTCTCTATAGTCTCTTCCAGGCCTAACAGTCAGTGTATCAATGTTTAATGTAGAGCTGATGGGTATGTAATGGCTTAACATGAAGGTCATGAAAACATTATGAGTTGTTTGTAATTTTTTCTTTTTCGTGGTTTCCTCTTGCATAGGATTCCCAGAGCAGGCAAGGAGGGTACAGTATGCATCAACTTCAGGGCAATAAGGAATATGGGAGTGAGAAGAAGGGTTATCTGCTAAAGAAGAGTGATGGGTATGTATGAACGGTCATTGTGTATTTGTGTGTGTATATTACAAGTCTTATCAAGTTTTACTTTGATATGTCAATGGATCTGTGATCTCACCAAGGTGATTCCTTCCTCTAGGTGTACAAATCAGAACCCATCCATCCATACTTTTTCATCCTGTATGATTTTTTTGTGCATGTCCTCTTATAAATTTTTCATAAGGCGTCCTCCTTCCATTTTGTTTTTCTCACTACACACACACACACACACACACACACACACACGGTTTTAAGTTTGTTAAAGTCGGAAAGTTTATTATGTTTACCCATATCAACATATGTTGTCCTAAGGTAAATTATGGTTGAGACAACTGAGTGACTTAAAAAGTATTGGGTAGGTACCTTGACAAAATATGAAATTTAGGAACAGAACTTTTTCTAAAATTTTTGTTTGTTATATTTTAAGTTCTGAACTGTCTCCCTCTCTGCACTAGAGAAGGCCACCATTTGACACAGATATATACATATATATATATATACATAAGTATATGTAAAACCATACTATGCATACTTCTATTTATCTGATCTTTCTCTGGAGGTGGATAGCATCTCTCTTCATAGGTCTTTTGTAGTTAGTTTGAATATTTATAATACTCAGAATAGCTTAGTCATTCATAGTTATTCTTTTTTTTTAAATTTTTATTTTTTTAAAATTTTTTTTCCATATGCTTTTGAGTTGAAAATTTTTCTCCCTTTTTCTCCCCCTCACCCTCCCCAAGGCGGCGCACAATCTGACATAGGCTTTACATTTACATACCCATTAAACATATTTTCACGTTAGTGAAGTTGTAAGTAAAAGTTAAAACCAATAGGAGGAACCATCAGAAAGATGAAACAAAACTCAACAGAAGGTAAAAAAAAAAAATTCAACTTCCATAGTTCTTTCTTTGGATGTGGACAGCATTTTCCATCCTGAGGCCTCTGGAGATGTCTTAGATCCTCGTAATGCTGATTCCTTTCTATCCCTATTCAGTTTTCTCCAGAGGTCTATCATACCTAACTTTTCTAATGTTCTATTCACCTCCTTAACTTCTTTCTTGTTTATTTTGTGGTTAGACTTATCTAGTGCCGAGAGGGGGAGGTTCAGGTCCCCCACGAGTATAGTTTTGCTGTCTATTTCTTCCTGTAACTCCCTGAACTTCTCTTGTAAGAATTTGGATGCTATACCATTTGGTGCATATATGTTTAGTAATGATATTACTTCATTGTCTATGGTGCCTTTTAGGAGGATGTAGTTTCCTTCCTTATCTCTTCTGATTATATCTATTTTTGCTTTTGCTTTATCTGAGATCAGGATTGCTACCCCTGCTTTTTTTACTTCAGCTGATGCATAATATATTCTGCTCCAGCCTTTTACTTTTACCCTGTATGTGTCACTCTTTTTCAAATGCGTTTCCTGTAAACAGCATATTGTAGGATTATGGTTTTTAATCCATTCTGCAATCCGTTTCCGTTTTAGGGAGAGTTCATCCCATTCACATTCACAGTTATGATTACTATCTGTGTCTTTTTCTCCATCCTTTTTCCCCCTATTTATGCTTTTCTTTCTCCTTTTTCCTTTCTCCCCTTCACTAGTGTTTTGCTTTTGACCACCACCTCCTTCAGTCCCTTCCCCCTTTATTATCCCTTTCCCTTTTCTTCCCCTTTAGTCTTACTTCTGCTTCCCTCCCTTCTTTCCCCCCTCCCTTTTCTTTCCCCTTTTCCTTCCTACTGCCTATAGGGCAAGTTAGATTTCTATACCTAACTGATTATATTATGCCCTTCTTGAGCCTAATCTGATGAGAGTAAGGTTCAAACAATGCTCCCCCACCACTTCTTTCCCTGTGTTGTAATAGGATTTTGTGTCTTATCCTGTAATGTAATTTACCCTTGTCTGCCTCCTCCTTTCTCATTACCTTTTCTAAGATTAGATTGATCCACTTATTTGGATCCATTTAACCCACTTGATTAGATTTTTTTTTTATCATTACCTCAAAGTCAACTAATATCCACCCTCTATGTATACTCCTTTAACAAGGTGTAATAACAATACAGTTCTCAAGGGTTGCAAGTCTCATATTCCCTTGTAGGGGTTTAAGCAGCCCCCCTCCCTTATTAACAACATATTGTATCCTTCTGTCCCATTTACCTTTTTAAGTCCTTCTTGAGTCCTGTACTTGAAGATCAAATTTTTTGTTGAGCTCTGGTCTTTTTATCAGGAAAGTTTGGAAGTCTATTTCATTGAATATCCACCTGCTCCCTTGAAAAATGATGCTCATTTTTGCTGGGTACACAGTTATTCTTCAAACAATATTGCGGTTACTGTATACAGTGTTCTCTTGGTTCTGCTTATTTCACTCTTCATTATTTCATGCAAGGTTTTCCATGTTTTTCTACAATCAACCTGCTCATCATTTATTACAGCACAGTAGTATTCCATCACAACCATATACCACAACTTGTTTAGCCATTCCCCAGTTAATGGACATCCCCTAAATTTTCAGTTCTTTGCCACCACAAAGAGAGCTGCTGTAAATATTTTAGAACATATAGGCTCTTTTTCTTTTTCCCTCATCACCTTAGGAAACAGACCTCATAGTGGTATTGCTGGGTCAAAGGGTATACATGGTTTTAAAATTCTTTGGGCATAAGGGACAGAGTTTTTTCTTGTGCAAACATTCAGTAGAATTTAGCGTGACCAAGGTTCAAGTTATAAACTAAGGTATTCAAAAGACCAACAAAGCCAGCTGGGTACCTTTTGCGTCTCAAGGGATAGAGGAAGTGAGACAGTTGGCCTCATGCTTTACTAGTTTCAGACTCATTCCACTCACCTAGTTCAGTCAAGCATGATCCTTTCACTCAGAGAAGGTGCTTGGTACTGCTAAATTGTTGTGTTTTTATATTAAGTCAGTGCACCTTGCCATTCCCTTTTATATGTATATTCACAGGTTATTTCAATAAAACATAGCAGTATGTATACCCTAAGTAAAAGCCTGACTTTATGTCTATAAGCAAAGAAATACTAGGAATAAATTGATTTATTTCACACATATTTCTTGGGAAAGTGAATTTGAATCCTGTATTATCTTGGACTTAGTGTCTTTCTGGACCCTTAGTTTCCTCATCCATGGTGTGCATGTTGGTGTAAGAAGGAGAGAGGGTAGGGATTGAGTTTAATGGCTCCTGAGATCCCTTCCAGCTCTGATATGTGATTCTCTATGCAGGACAATCTACTTAACAACATGGAGGGTATAAAAATGAATTAAACGATCCCTCTCCTCTAGGACTTGCAGAACAGATTTCACATATGTGCTCTATAAGTACAGTGTAATGCTGTGTAGTGTGTGATATGTAACATAAGAGAAGGGCCATCAGATTGCTAAAGTAGTCTGGGAGGGAAAGTTCACTTACAGGTAGGCTAAGTAGCCAGGGCTTCATAAAGACATGGCGTATTTGAGTCACACCTTGAAGAATTTCAGTAGAGAGACACTAGAGAAGGGGAAGAAGAACAGAAACCAGTGCCCCACCCCACCCCACCCCCAAAAAAGTGACACAGACAGGTATAGAGGAAGGAAATTGGTAATTGATGAATTGTCCAGTTTGGCTGAAGTATTGAGTATATGAAGGGAAAGAGTAATAGTGTGAGAAAACTCTAGGGGAGAGAAAAGGTTGGAGCCAGATCAAAACTTCAGCTTGCAATCCAAGATAGAGTAAGAACCTTATCTGCAAAATAATGTAAACATTTTTAAGCAAAGAACTAATAGATTAGAGCAGGGATTTAAGAAAATTAGCCTGGCAATGGTAGGCTTGGTGGATTATAAGGAAGAAGAGAATAAAGGTGGAGCTACCAATCACCATTCAAGTCACATTTACTTTTCTGTTCTCCGTAATAATAGTGATTTTTAAGGCAAAGTCTTTTCATTTTATTATAATTATTGAGAAATTTCCTACCTGTAATCAAAATTTCTCTACTTTGGATTCTTAGTGGGTAAGAGCTCTTCCCTCAGTGATTCCACATAATGACAACAGCATTATAGCATTGAATATTACTTAAGCTAACAAAAAATTACCCTTGACCAAAAAAGGCTCATAATAAAGTAACTATTAATTCCCATTTTCCAGACAGAAGTCTGGTTCTTTGAATATTTAGCAATGAATGATGGAAATAGGAAAGAATCAGAAAATCATAGATTTTTGAGATGTAAAATAACCTTTAGAGGTTGTTTTCCTTATTATGCATGCAGTAAGTGGCAAAGCCAGAATTGGAACTTAGATCCTCAGACTAGCCATCAGTTCCTCTGTTGGTGAAAATCAAATTCATAAAAGAGTTCCTCCCCATTGGTTCTTCTGCCATCATTTTTGAAGAAAAATTAAGAAATTGAGAGTCCCATACATGAATATGGCACCCATTTATTAAGTGTATTAATTACCCAACCATGACTGACTTGGTAAGTTTAGAAAGTTTGTGTTGATGGCCTTCCTCCATTTAAGCCTTTTTAGCAATAGCATCTAGAGTAAGTAATTCCTAACTGTAGGTTGGTGACATCCTAAGTCTATTTTGTTTTTCTTAAGAGGTTGCAAAATTCTTAAATTTCTTCAGAAAAAAAAATTAATTCAAATTAGTGTTTAAACCAAATAGTCCAGCAACTATATCACCCTATACAAAGTAATGATGAGTACTTAATCAATATTTGTCAAATTTTATTGTCTTGGAATGAAGAGCATTGGAGTCATGAAGAGATCTCAGTGCCTGTTTATGAAATGAATACCACACAACTCATTTGTTCCTGTGGGATTCCTGTCTGTGTCTTCCCATAAAGTCACTCTAGGAGTTCTACCCAACATTTTGGAGGCTTTTTTCAGTTTCTTTTGGCAATGTGACCAGTGCAGTGCTTTAACTATCCACCCATCACCCTTTGGCATGTGGCCTGCCTGTCATAACATTTCAAAAATGTTAAAAGAGACATGTAGAATCTCAAATAACAATAGGATAACACACCTGCAAATAAAGATTGTTAATTACTGTTCTGCCTCATGGAAGGGGCAAGTTATTAGGCAACCAATCAAATTTTGAGCTTATTATCCTTCCTCTTTAGAAGCAATACACATGTTACCCATTTCAACAAGGAAGACTGGGTCAGTGCCAGAAAGATTAATATGATGTACTCCCTCTTTTGTTCATATTAGTTATGAGAAGAAACTGAGCAAATGGAGCTTTTCTGTTTCTGCACAAATGTATGAGAATAAAATTGGAGGAAACTGCACATAAATACAATCTTCTCAATTGATGACATATAATCCATATAATGTAAGGTTAATGAGGCCAGTGGTATTTTCTCCTTGGTGTATTAAGGGAATGCTTTCCCTGCCAATAGGAATACTGTATTGTGTACATGCTTAGATTTTAAAACTTTCATAGAGCTGTGAATTTTCCATCAGTTTTCCATGGATGCAGGTGAAAGCCCAAGTCATTTCTCATGTGACATTAGTTCACATTTTCCACTAGTCCTCCATAAAGAGAAGACTCACCCAACACGTTGGAGAAATTCTCTTTTAGCATCTCAGGGTACCAGTGTGCCACTTGGGCTGTCTTTATATTGTCTCTCACTTTCCCTACCTTACCAGTATAATTCCTTTTCTGTTGTACACACACATTCATGTGTATACATATGCATACAGATATGCATGCATATATCAGGAGTATTTTTTTTTCCGTGAGGCAATTGGGGTTAAGTGACTTGTCCAGTCATACAGCTAGTGAGTGTTATGTGTTTGAGGTCAGATTTGAACTCAGGTCCTCCAGACTCTAGGGCTGGTGCTCTATCCACTGCACCACCTAGCTGTCCTATGTCAGGAGTTCTTAACCTTTTGTGTCATGGACCCTATTGGCAATCTCATGAAACTGATGGACGTCTTAGAATGTTTTTAAATATATAAAATGAAACATTTATGATTACAAGGGAAGCTAATTAGATTGGCATGCAATTATCAAAATATTTTTATTTTTTTATTCTGCTTTTTAAAATTTTATCCATTAATTTATTTATTTTTAGTTTTTAACATTCATTTCCACAACATTTTGAGTTCCAGATTTTCTCCCCATCTCGTCCTTCCCCCAACCCAAAGACAGTGTGCATTCTGAATATCCTTTCCCCTAATCTGCCCCCCTTCTAACTCCCCCCATCCCTTCTCTTATCCTCTTCATCTTCTCTTTTCCAGTAGGGAAGGATAGATTTCTATACCCCATTGCCTAAAATTCAGGGACTCTGATCTAAAGAATGTCTTTAGGCCACTCCTTATACACCTGAGAATGAAATAAATCAATCAACAAAGAAATGTGAAAGGATTAAAATCATTGTCTCTTAAAAACACAGAATTTGAGAATTATAAGAGACTTATAATGGCCTTTTAGTGTAATCTGCACACTAAATGATTCCCACTGGCATACAACAAGTGTTCTTCCAGGCTCTGTTGAAGTCCTCCAAGGAGCCAAGCATCTCTCAAGGCAAACCATTAAATTTGTGGATAGTTCTAATTGTTAGGTAGTTTTTCCTCACATCAAACCTAGATTTTCTCTTTGTAACTTCTTCTCATTGCCCCTGGTTTTTTAAAACTCAACACAATTAAATCCTATGCCTCTTTCACAAAATAGTCATTCACAAAGTTGAAGACAATCATCATGTCTCTCCTAAGTCTTCTGTTCTATAGACTAAACCTACACAGTGCCTTCTGCTGATCTTCATATGACATGAGGCTGTGCACCGTCCTCTTTGTTCTCCTCTGGGCGCTCTCCACATTGTAAGTGTGCTGAAACCATGATGTGTTGACATGAATACCATATTCTAGGTGAGGTATCTTGAGGGCAGAGTACAGTGGGATTATTACCTCTGTCTTCCTGGAAGCTATGCTTTCCTTAATGCAGCCCAAGAGTAAATTAGCTTTTTTGGCTGTCATATCACATTGCTGACTCATTGAGCTTGTAGTCCAATAAAACTGCAGATCTTTTTCAGAGCAATTGCTTTCTAACCATCCCTCCTGCATCTTGTACTTGTGAAGTTGATTTTTTTTCATGTCACTGAGTTAAAAAAAGGAACACTTTACATCTACCCTCATTGAATTTCATCTTACTAGATTTATCTCAGTACTGTCTGTCATCTAGAGTGTCGATATATCTGGACTTCATGTCCTCTGCAAATTTGAAGAGCCTTCCATCTATGCTTTTATGAGGCATTGATAAAAAATGTTATACAGCATAGGGCAGGTGTGGGGAACCTGAGGCCTCGAGTTCACATGTGGCCCTCAAGTGTGGCCAGTTGACTGAATCCAAACTTTACAGAACAAATCTCCTTAATAAAAGGATTTGTTCTGTAAAACTTGGACTCAGAAGGCCACAGGTTCCCTACCCCTGGCATAGGGCCTAACACAAATCCCTGGCACACTCCACTAAAGATCTCCTTCTGCACTGACATAGTTGTGAACTCATCTAGTTGCATTATCTAGTCCTCATTTCTTTACCTTTTCCACGATAGTATGAAAAACTTTATCAGAAGCTTCTCTAAAATCTAAGCTAACTATATCTATAGCATTTCCCCAAACCACTGGTTTATTACTCCTGTCAGAAAAGGAAGTGAACTTAGTCTCCTTGACCTGTACTTAACGAACCGTAATAGTCCATTGTCATCACTGATTCTCTACTTAGATGTTCACCACCCATTTCTTTAATGATCTGTTCTAGAATTTTCCTAGCAATAGTAGTCAAGCTCACTGGCCTATACTTTACAAAATTTTGTTCTTTTCCCTTTTTTGGAATTGAAACAAGATTTGCCCTTTTCTTATCTGGTACCTCTCCTATTTTCTGTGATTTTTCAGGTATCACTAACAGTTATAGCTCAGCAATTATATCTTCCATTTCTTTCAGGATTTAAGAATGTAGTTATCTGGACCAAGTAGCTTGAATTCTTCAAGATCAACCAGATGCTCTGTTAGCATCTCCTCGCCTGTCTTGAATATCAGCTTCCTATCATTTATTTTTCTTTCATTTCCATGCACGTGCAGAGAAAACAAGAAAAATAGAAATTAAGAAAATCTACTTTTAGTTGTTAGTTACCATCCTATCTTCCTTAAGCAAAAACACTCTATTCTATTTGATCCTTCTTTTTCTTCTGAAGTAACTGAAAACTCCATTTTGTTGTCCTTAGCTTCTCTCAGCTCATTCTGAGCTTTAGTATACCTGCCACTGCTGCTGTGTACTTGTAGGACCATTCCATTCATCTTCCCTTAGCTAGCTTTGCTTCTCTTTTTTATAAATTTCTATTTCAAATCTGAGTAAGTTAATGAATTCTAAGTGCCTCCATTGGTTTCTTTAGAGAAATCTCATTTTTCTTTCTCATTGGAACTGTTTCCCTTATATCTTCAGAATCTCATTCATAAGCATCTCCCATTCCTCCTGGAATGACTTTCCCTGTAGCCGTGTGTGGCCATAACTAAGTTCACTTAGTTATCTTTCTCTGAACCCACTAAAATATGTTGTCCCAAAATCTAGGTTGCATGTCAAACTCTGCCTAGATTTCCTCCCTTTCTCTTTCACAAATTCTAGGAATGAATGCTCACTCCTCTCCGTTGTTCTCAGTAACCAGTATCTTCCTGTTTGTGAGAAGAATTAGATCCAGAATAGAATCTCCCTTTATTGATCTCTTCGTATTTTGAAACATCACTTGCCCTGTCACTAAGGCAAGTCAAGAAGCTATGAGCAATTTTGCTTTTGGCAGTGAAAGCTCTCCAGCTAATGTTTGGATAAATAGGTTCTTCTGTAACTACTGTATTATGCTTTTGTGCCAGGTATGCGATTTCCCCCCAAACTCTTTTTCCTTATATTCAAATGGTCTGTAATTTTTTCTAATGACAAAATCACTCCCATTCTCCTTCCATTGACCTTCACCTAGATATTCTCAATCTTGCTCTCTTCTTCCATCCCCCATGGTTCCTGGAGAGGAGTGTGCACAGTAACATCAACATTGTACAATGAATGGAAGACTTAGCTGTTCTCAGTAGTATAGTGATCCAAGATAATCCTGAAGGACTCATAATGAAAAATTTTATCCGCTTCTAAAGAAAGAACTGATGTTGTCTGAATAGAGACGGAAGCATGCTATTTTTGACTTTCTTTTTTTATTGACTTGGAGTTACATTGCACAAAATGACTAATATGGAAATGTTTTACATGATTGCACACATATGATGTATATCAGATTGTTAGCCATCTCAGGGAAGGGAGAAGGAAGAGAGAGAAGAGTAGAATTGGGAACACAAAACTTAAAAAAAAGAATGTTAAAAATTGTTTTTACATGTAATTGGGGAAAATAAATACTTTTTTTAAATTATAAAAGGTATTGTCATAGTTTTGGTCTTCGTTTTGTTTTTGATATATGAGAACAACTTGAAATTATTTTTTAAAAAAAGAAATAAAAAACAAGCTATTGCATTCTCTGAGTGAAATCCAAAAAAAGAAAGAAAATGTATGTAGTAATGGGTTTTATAGGGCTTTTAAAAAACACATGTAATATGAAATTATTCTAGTTATTTATAAAAATAGTTCATTGCATTATCATCCCCATGTCAACAATAGGGCTTACTGATACATTCCATTATTGTTTCTGTTTATGTGATGGGGAAAATGTGAAGTACTAGATTGTTCACTATCTCATATGTACAAATATAGAGAACCCTTTAGTGCCATTCGGACCATTAGGACTAGAATTTATGAAAATAAATAGACCTCTGCCCATGTAAGAATTTGTTTTGCCTACACTCAACTTTGAAAGTCATCAGAACAAAGTTTCCAAATTTTACTTGTTTCCACAAGTATTTAATGTCTCCTGTGTTCCATTTATAAGTATTCATGAGTAGCTTTACATCTAAGTTGCTAATAACTCTCTTTTCAGTAACCTGACGTTTCATATTGTTTTAAAAGTTTCTGAGTATTTGTTGTGACATATATATGATCTCTCGATCCTTAGGAAAGTAGACTGCTTTCCCAGAATAGTTGAATGAATGAATATAAATGAGCGTTATTTAGCTCTTATCACACGCCAGACACATGCTAAGTATTACCCCTGAGACAATGCGCTCTCTCTCTTTCTCTCTCTCTCTCTCTCTCTCTCTCTCTCTCTCTCTCTCTCTCTCTCTCTCTCGCCCTTATACTTCCTGGCTTATTTTAACACCTGTCACCTATGATAATGGAAGAAAAACTACAGTCGAATGTTTTTAGAAAATTCTGTATAGTATAGCTCTTTGTGAAAATGAATTAACCAATTTTTCCCCTATTGTTGATAATAAATTATTGCTTTGTTGGACTCATTTTTAGGCTTCGGAAAGTATGGCAGAGAAGAAAGTGTACTGTAAAAAATGGAATTCTGACCATATCACACGCAACAGTAAGTTAAACATTGTTAGTTTACTCTAGCTCATTTATCATATTTCACATCTGAAACACCATAAGTATACAAAGGTATTATGATGTAACCACCCTCAAAATCAATATTAAGGTGTTAGAGACGGTTGGCAACCATTCCACTTAGGGTATTATAGATAGAAGTGGGATTGTTAGCTCAAATTCTGTTTAGTTTTTGTCTTTTTGCCATTCCCCTCTAGAACTGTTTTGTTCGTTATAACTAGGTCTGCTATTCTTTGGCTTTCTTATCAAATGCCTAGACATCTCCTCACAACTGTTAATGCTTCCTCACTCCCCTAAAATGACCTCATGTTTATTTTTGGCACTATACTTATTTTGCTTATGTTTATGTGTGTTCATGTTCTCTCCTAAAATATTTATGCTCCTTGAAATCAGTTTTTTTGATTTTTTATTCTCAGCTCCTAGCGCAATATCTGACACAGAGTGAGTGTTTAACATGTGGTTTAATTTATGGTACTATTGGAATAAAAATTCTTGTGATCACAAAATCTTAGAGTTGAACTCTTACCATGCATGACACATGGTAAAGGCTAAACCTCACAAGCTACCTAGGTCAGCCTATATCTGAAAAGGAATCCCCTTTATATCATACCCAAAAAAGGATCATTGCACTTCTGCTTGAAGACCCTCAGTGAAGGGAGAAACCCCACTACCTTCAGGCAGCTCTGATTGTTAGGGATTTTTTTTTCCCATCAAGCTTAAATGTGCCTCTTTGCAACTTAACTCCATTGCTCCTAATTCTGCCTCCTGGGGACAAGTAGAACAAATCTAGCCCCTGTTTCCTATGAGGGCCTTTTAAGAACTTCAACACAGCAATCATGTTTCCCCTAAGCCTTCTCTTCTGCAGGGTAACCCTCTCCTTCCATTGATTTACTTCTCATGGTTTGAACTCTAGGCTTTTCACTCTCCTGCTCTAGTTACTCTCCCATGTGGGTTATACACATACAAATGTTAAATTATTATATAAGAAGCAAGGGAGGCAGAGAATGATTTTCTCAGCGCCATCCCACCTAATTCTCACTTACAGGCCTTAGACTAACTAGAAAAGTCCTTCAAATTATAGTGAGGTTGGGGCAGCTAGGTGGTGCAGTGGATAGAGCACCGGCCCTGAAGTCAGGAGGACCTGAGTTCAAATCCAGCCGTAGACCAAACACTTGATACTTACTAGCTGTGTGACCCTGGGCAAATCACTTAACCCCAATCGCCTTAAAAAAAAACCAAATTATAGTGAGATTGCACAAGAATCATGTTTGGATGATCTGAGGAAAGTTGGCTGCGCCCAGGGGTCCTCTATAACATTTCCAAGCTAGTTTGAACCTCATTCATTGAAGAGATTTGGAACAAGTGTATTCCAGCACAACCCTGAGGAGCAAAGGTAGGATTGAGCAGTGGCAAGGAAGGATGATACACAAGCTGGTCATCTGCTCTACGGGCATTTTGGAATAAAGGATGTCTCTTGATTTCTCCCAAACCAAGGGAGGTTCTGAGAAGATGCTGGCTCTTTCCCAAAATTCCCTTTCTGGTATCGTCTGTCCACAGACACTGTGTTATAATCTGCTGCTTTGTTACTCAAATATTTCTAGTAAATTGAATTTGGTCTTAGTGAGAAAGTAGCCAGGGGTTAACTAGAGATACATATAAATGTGAAATTGGGCAGACAGCCTAACCTCCGCCTCAGTGTTAGTAATTTTCCAATTTGAACCTTAAAGCTATCTTGACTAAACTCATAATCTTTTGTCTAAAATAAACTCCCTAAATCCAAAGAGGAGGGTACCAGATGAACCTTATATTTGTGATTATATTACCTTCTAGACTTCAAACAAGCTAATTTTTTGAAAAGTTTTTGCAGTTATATGGAATAAATAAATGAAAACGATTTTTATTAGGCAGGCACTATGCTAAACACTAGAGTTAAAGAAACAGTCCCTGCCCTCCAAGAAGCTTACGTTCTCATAACAAAAGATAGCACATTTAGGGGAGTGGTGAGTAGAAAGAAGTGTTTGTTCTAGGGAGGCATAAATAAGTTGGGAGTATATAGATTGGAATATAATGAGATGGCCTGGTTGGATGGGTAGAAGGGATATGTTGAACCCCAGTTTGAAACAGAGTCTGCTCTAAGAAAGAGACAAACGAATTAGGGTGTATGTGTCCACAGTTTAATTTCTCGTGAGCTGGCTCAACATGCGTTGCATGGGAGTTACAGTTCCAGAACTTGCCACCCATAAGGGGGCCAGTCCAGAACTGGCTCAATTTGGGATTTGGGGGTACAGAGTTATATGCCTTTGAAGAGTAGGTGTTCTCAAGGGGTGCCAATCAACTCTGAAGGTGGGCTGTATTAAAATGAAGGTCTTTGAGTACTTGACCCAGGTCACTCAATCCTAGTCAAAGAGACATCAATTTCCATATCACCTGTCTTGACTATCTGCGCAACATAATGAGCAGGAATAGACTCTTTTAGATTAGATCTTAATGTCCTTCTGAAGAACGGTTGAACTTTGAAAGAAAAGGGGGGTGGGGAAACTCTGAGTCTTCAAGATAATGGTTACTAAGAAAAATCATTTTTCACAGACATGATATTGAAGAATGGTCTGTTCTCTAAAGAGCCATGCTGTAGATAATATAGGAGGCTAAGGGCACTAGTTTATACAATCAACTGGCCTTTGGGTGGGAGCTCAAAAAATGTATGGATTAACTTCCCTAGGGACTAGAGCCCGGATTTAGAAGACCAGAGCATAGAGGTCCAAGTCTCAGGTCTGGTGTGGGAGGGTGCTGGTCCACCTGGAGAGGAGCAAGTTATTGGTGGCAGGTAGATGGTAAGATAGATGTCTGAATGAGATGTGAAACTTGAAATATGAATAAAAACGGACTATTCATAACTTTGGTTCGGTACTCTCCAAACGACTCTTAAAAATTTTGAATGATCTGATCTAGAAGCTTCTTCAGCCATATTATATAATAATATGCCCTGCAGTTTTCTAAATTACAAAGGTGGCCAAAGGAATTCATTTGCTAATGAGATATTAGGCTGCATAATCAAAGTATAGTTTCCAGAATGTAAGAGGTGACCATAGTTGTGAGAAGACATTAATGATGTAACATCTCTCCTATACTTCCCCTTCTGTCCTCTGACATTACCACCACTCTGGTGAATGCTCTCATCACCTCATGCCTGAACTCTTTCAGCAGTCTACTACTTGGTCTCCTTGCCTTAAGTCTCTCCCCACAGTGGTCCACCTTCTATTCAGCTGTCAAATTGATCTTCCTAAAGTACCAGTCTGACCACGTCAATTCCCACCCCACCCTCCACTACCACCTACTCCCTCCTCCCACCCCCCTTACATATAATAAACTCCAGTGGCTCCCTATCACCTCCAGGATCAAATATAAAATTCTCTAATATTGAAAGCTCTTCATAATTTGCCTTCTGCCACCCTAACCTTACCAGTCTTCTTTTACATATTAATCCCCTTATGTACTCTGAGAGGCAGTGACAAGCAGCCCTCTTGCTGTTCCTTACTCAAGACACTTTATCTCCTGACTTCAAGCATTTTCATTGATTGCCCTCGTCTAGGAATGGTCTCCTTCCTTGTTTCTTTTTTTAAATTTTTTTTATTTTTAGGCAATTGGGGTTAAGTGACTTGCCCAGGGTCACACAGCTAGTAAGTGTTAAGTGTTTGGTCTGAGGTTGGAGTTGAATTCAGGTCCTCCTGACTTCAGGGCCAGTGCTGTATCTACTGTACCACCTAACTGCCCCTCCTTCCTTATTTCTGCCTCCTGGCTTTCCTGGCTTCCTTCAAGTCTCACTAAAATCCCACCTTCTGGAGGAAGCTTTTCCCAATCACTCTTAATTCTGATGCTTTCTGTATGTTGATTATGTCCAATTTAACCTATATATGGCACGTTCATACATAGCTCTTTGTATGTTGTTTCCCACATTAGTTGATCCTTGATCAGGGACTGTTTTTATTGTTATTGTTGGGATTTTTTGCCTTTCTTAGTGTCCCTAGAACTTAGCACTGTGCCTGGCACACAGTAGGCACTTAATAAATGTTTATTAACAGACTGATATCAACAGAGATTGATATAGTACAAAGCACTTTACATACATTATCTCATCTGATCATCTCAGAAATCCCACAAGGTATTTTAGGTAGGAAGGTTAATATAGGTGGGTAATATAGTTATTATTATCCCTATTATCTAAACAAATAAACTAAGACTCAAAGAAATAAAGTTACTCGTTTCTGGATCCTGTAGACTGCTTTTCTCAACTCTGAGACAATGCCAGAAGCCAGATTCACACATAGAGCTTCCTTACTACAAATGCAGAATCCTGTCACTATACCATTTGAAAGGTTGTCTTATGGAAAGATTTTTCTTGTTGGCCTCAGGATGGGGATATATGGGTGAGGGGTGGGGTGAGCCAGGGGCTGCTCTGGTACTGTGCTAAGTGCAAGGAATACAAATACTGGTTGGTTGTTGTCCTTAGTTCACAAAAAGATAGTCCTTGCCCTCAGGGAGCTTATATTCTAATGGGGGAAGATAACATAAAAGAGTTGAAAATGGGGACGGAAGTTGGGAAAGGTGCCCACACTGAGGCAAAGTGGAAAATAATTTGGGGAGTCATGAGCTGCACCAAATTAAAATTGAATATGGCTGCCATGGGTACCTCTTCAAGTAGAGGTTTCAAGGGGAAATTGATCAAATGCAGGAGGAGGTCAATAATTAGAATGCCATTGGGGCAGAAGTGGAAAAGTTAGCAAGGTAATCTTGAGCTGAACAAGATTTGAAGTTAACTAGGACTGAAAGTTTAGGGGGATGCTTTCAGCATAAGCAAGAATTTCCTAATTTGTAGAACAGTCTGAAAATGGAATGAATTGCCTCATTAGATAGTACCTTTTCTGCCTTTGGAAGGATTCAGGCAGAAATTAGATGACCATTTCTCAAGAATATCATAGAGGAGATTCAGTGTAACATTTATTCTATTTAATAATTATTCTGACTATTAACATAGTTTCTCCTGTGTATAAGATACTAATTCATGTTTCAGATACTATTTCTGAGGTCGCTTGCAACTCTGAGATTTTATGATACTACGTAAATAACCCAGTGGTGTAAAGAATCATATAATTTTTTTTCTTTTATTAATTGGTTCCTCTCATTTATCCCACCATACCCCAATTGAGCAAACTAGAAAAATAAAATAAAGTCCTCAACACATTACATGAGTAGTCCAACAAATCAAATTCTCACACTGACCGTATCCAAAAATGTTTATCCCTTTGTACATTTTAAGTTAATCACCTCTCTGGCAGGAGGTGAATAGCATGTTTCATCTTTATTCTTTTGGACTCAAGGCTTATTGTTGCTTTATCATTATCATTGTAATATTAATCAGAGTTCTAAACTCTTACAAAATTATTTTTCTCTTTTCTGTTATTTTATAAATATCGTTCTCCTAATTCTACTCACTTGGCTCTTGATTGTTTCATAGAGGTCTTCCCAGTTTCTTCTGAAACTGTCCATTTGGTCATTTTTTATGGTACAATAATATTCTATTAGATTCATATGTCACAATTTACTTAGCTATTTTCTAGCAGTTTTTAATTTTCCAAGAAAATAGCTACTATATTTTTGTACTTATAGGTCTTTTCCTCTTTCTTTGATTTCTTTGGGTTTGGGGGCCTTATAGTGGTATAGCTTGAGCCAAAGGGTATACACAGTTTAGTAAGTTTTTTAATATAGTTCCAAAGTTTTTCCAGAATGTCTGGACCAGTTCATAGTACCACCAGCAAATGCACCAGAATATGTACGTGTTTTCCCACAGTGCCACCAATATTTGTCATTTTTCTTTTTTGTCATCTTGGACAGTCTGATGGATATGAAGTGAAACTTCAGAGTTGTTTATATTTGCATTTCTCTAATATTTATTGATTTAGACAATTTTTTCATATGCTTCATATGTTGATAACTTGGATTTCTTCCTTTGAAAATTGCCAGTTCATATATTTTGACCCTTTATCAATTCAGGAGTGATTTTTAGTCTATTAAATTTGAATCCCACTTCCTTATATATTTCGGAAATGAGATCTTTATCAGAGAAACTTGCTGCAAAGATATTTTCCCAATTATATGGTTCTCCTCTTTCTAATTTTAGACATGAGAGCATCATGGGATTTTAGGGTTAAAGGGGAACCTCAGTGTCTGCCTAGTCTTAGCCTTATCTGAAAGAGAATCCTCACAAAAGAATACCCGACGTGGTGGTCATCAAACCTCTGCTTGAAGACCTTTAGTGAGGGGGAATCTACTATCCCCCTGAGTGAGGCCATTGTACTTTGGGTTACTACTAACTGTTAGACAGCACTAATAACTGGAAATTAAAACACAGTGTAGCAATACATGGTCCCGAGTAGTTAGCTCAGAGCAGAGTGAGACCAAGGTCACAAGATTGGACTTTCTTTTTTACTGGTTATTGAGTTTTAAAGAAAAACTATATTACAAAAGGCTAGCCTACCCGGTCTTCTGAAGTAGATATCAGATTCACACATGCAGTAATAGCCCTGAAGATATGGAGGGATGTACCCAGCCCATCAATACTACTGGTGTGCGGGATGGGGGAGCATTCAAAGTGTATGTCCTATGGATGTGGTCCAGGAGCAAACTCTTTGCATTGTAAAGAACAGCACATTAATAAATAAAATAGTTATAACTGGAATCAGCAAATATGCCTTGAACTCTCTTGAGTAGTTGACATGTGAGCCTCACAGTATCCAAAGTGGGAGCAATAAGAGGATATTTTTAGTAAGGAAGACAAAATGAAAAGTTGAGCTGCTTCCAGAGGTCCTGAGTCCCTTTAAACTTTTAGTCTGTGTTGCATAGCTACAGCATCAATTTCCAGACTTGAATGTAAAAGATCCCATTTTGTCTTGTGATGACACTTACAAAATAGTAAGATAACTGTAAGGTTAAGCTATGGTAAGTTGCTCAAAAACTGGAACCATTTTCAGAATGGAAGGGTACCTTAAAAGTAACTATCTAGCCCAATTCTCTTTTGATGGCGAATCTCCAGTGTAATGTTCCTGAGTAATGGTCATCCAGATCCTGCTTGAATACTGTGATAGTGCCAGGGAGCTTAGCATCTCTGAAGATTCCTTTTGAGAACAGATCTTATTTAAATTATGCCAAAATCTGCCTTCTACAATAGGCAGATTTGAATTTTAGGTAGGAAGGTTAGTATAGGAGGGTAATATAGTTATTATTATCCCTATTATCTAAACAAATACTTTAGATACTTGAAGACTCCAGACATATCTTAGCTAAGTCTTCTCTTCTCCAGATTGGCCATGTAAAATCATAACCACCTAAATTAATATGCCAACTGATAGAACAAGCTGACTTTTCATTGTGGATACTGTTATACCAGATTCGTGAAAAACACTATCTGAGCAAGTGCTAGTTTGGGGGCATATTTCTTATACTGGATATATATGTAAACATACCACTATATACATATATATATGTGTGTGTGGAGATATAGATAGATATAGATATAGATATATGTATGTATGTATGTATGTTTCACCAACTTAAATTTCAAAACTTGCGTAATTTCAGAGTTGACAGACCTCAGCATCCATCTATTCCAATCCAAACCTGAAAGAATATCCCCTCTAATGCAAGTAACCATCCAACATTTGCTTGAAGACCTCCAAAGAGTAGGAACCTTACTACTTCCTAAGATAACCCTTTCCATTTTGTCAGGTCTCATTACAAAAAATTTACTTATATGAAGCCCAAATTTGCCTCCTTCCATTTTTTTAGCCATTGCTCCTCTTCAGAACAACAGCCCTTCGTATACGCAGTGGGTAGTGGACCACCTACCTCCCGGGCTTGTTGTAAGAACCAAACAGGACAATAATCGTAAAGCACTTTTAGCACAGTGCCTAACACAGTTAGAACTATATAAATGTTAGCTATTAGACCCTGGGGGATTCCCAAAGCCCTTAGCCCTTTGAAACTATATCTATTAGATCTGTTTTGTTTTGAGAATTGTTAATTCCACAAGTGACATTTTTCAATCACGGTATTATAGAGTGAGAATACCACAGTCAGAGTAGTAGCCTAGCAGATTATAGAATTCTTATTCTCCTCCCTCCCTTCATTCTTTGAGCATAATTTTGCCTCTCAAATTTAATATTCAGCCTGAGTCTCCATTCTGACTTTTGCAGCTGTGGACAGAGCTGCAGCTGCTTCAGTGCCTTAAATAAATCTTCTGCTTGTCTAGGCATTTGTTATTGCAAAATTGTCTGGAGGCAGATTTTCCTTCTAGAAGATACTAAGGTAGCATTTTCCTTCTTCCTCTTCTAGAGATTCTCTTATTTTTTTTATATTTAACCTGCTAGCCCAGAGCATTCTGGTCTTCAGTCCTGTCCTGAAGCACATATGTGCTGTGATGCTGTCAGATTTTATTAGCTCACAAGGGTTAGATCTGGAGAGCATTTGAAGTGGAAATTCCCCAGAAAAGTTCCCATTGCTGCTCATCACTCTGTTAAGGACTTTCTACTTGAGAGGCTAATTTTTCAGGCTCAATATACACTAGGAAGAACCTTCATAATCAATTCCAGGATGCTTTTACTTGTGAGTTTTCATATAAGCATACTAATTTCCTTTTGCTAGAGAAAAAAAAATGCTGTAGTTGAGTATAATGTGATATGCTTCAGTTTGCCATTTGCAGTGTTATGTAATGCAGTATGCTCCTAAATATCTTATTCTCCCCACCACAGCCTTTCCTAGAGCACTTTTCTGCATCTCCCCTTTCCCCTAACACATCATCGTCATATCGTCCTTATTGATATGCAAGTTATATCCTATCCTAGTGGATTATGATCTCCTTAGACTGATCTCTCATTTTATCTCTTTCCCCAGTGCCAAAGTGCCTTTTACGTATGCAAAGAATTTCTGATGATTGTACAAAAGATCAGTGATTTCTTCTGTGTAGGATACTTCCAGTGGCAGACCTCCCTGCAGTTGTACAGATTTTAACCTATGACTATAGAATATCCCAGGTAATTGCCTGAGGGGTTGCATGACTTGACCCTTAGCTTATAAGCATCAGGGGCACAAATTGGACCCAGATATCTGGACTTTTACCCATGATACCATCCTGCCTTATGTAATAGGAACTCAGTGAACATTCATTACAGAATCACTGAATTTCAGAGTTAGATGACATTCAGTGGCTCTCCAATCCGTACCTGGAAAAAGGCCTATCTAAAACATCCCTGACTAGGTGGGTAGTAGGCAAAGAGTGGGATCTGGAGTCAGGAACACCTGGGTTCAAATATGACTTCAGGGGCAGCTCGGTGATGCAGTGAATAAAGCTCTGGCCTTGGAGTCAGGAAGACCTGAGTTCAAATGTGGCCTCAGACGCTTGACACTTACTAACTGTGTGACCTTGGGTAAGTCACTTAACCCCAATTGTCTCACCAAATAAAGAAATGAATGAATGAATAGATAAATAGATAAGTAAATAAATAAATGTGACTTCAGACACTTATTAGTTGTATGATCCTGGGCAAGTCACTTGACTTATGTCTGCCTCAGTTCCTTCATAGGTAAAATGGGATAATAATACCACCTATTCCCTAGGGTTGTTGTAAGGATCAAATGAGATGTTTGCAAAGTATTTTGCAAACAATAAAACATTATATAAATGTTTATTATTGTTATAATTATTATTACTATTGTTATATTCTGCCCTTCTCTGAAGACCTACAGTGAGGGAGGAGTCATTGCCACTCAAGCAATCTATTTCCCTTTCAGATAACTCTTGATTGTTACCAAGTTTTTCCTTATATCAAACCCACATTTGCCCCTTAGCTACTTTTATCTGTTGCTCCCACTTCTATAGGGCCAGATATAAAAGTCTAGTGCTTGTTAAAGCTGAAAGCCCTTCATATACTTGGAGACAGCTTTCACTTGAGCTGAATTAAAGTGAATGGAAGCAGCCATCTTCTACGCCAGAATATGAAGCCATTTGTGTAATCAGTGTGTCTGTTTTTATCACTTCAAAAGCCCTTAGGAATCGTAAATAACATAATCTTAACTTATGACATTGGTCACGCAAGAATCTGTTAACCATGGGGCACCATCTTAGTCATGTACAGAGCTTAATTATCTACCACTGTCATCATCAGAAGAGACAATATGTGTCCAAGGTTCCTCTGAATGCATTTAATCCTCCTGCATATTCCTAATTCTGTTGGTAGTACCAGGCATACTTGAGGCCTGGTGCCTAGAACACAAGGTACCTTTTCCTTAGCAGGACAACCTGCTTTTGCCATTAACTAAACCACATTTAATCACATCACTACTCCCTAAAGTATGGTCTCAACAGACTGTCAGCTGGCTTTTCTTGACTGCAAACTCTCCTGTGATTACTGTGAATCTGAGTGGAAATTAAAGGCACTGGTTTCCTGAGAGAGATTGAATTTCAATTAACTCCTTTAAAAAATGCAAGTATATTTCTATTCATAGAACCTTGGGACTTAGCATGGGGCCTCTCTAGTACTTGGGAATTCCTTATACTTCTTCATTGAATTTCCCAATAGAACCTCCTTTCAAGGTACTAGGTTAGTGAAGCTATTTCACAGAAGTGCAATATTTTAGAGTTAGAAAGGATCACAGTAGTCACATCCCCTAATCCATATGGGGGGGGGGGACGACCCACTAGGACACACTCACCATGTGACTAGCTAGCCTTAGCTTGAAGACCTACAATCAGCAAGATCCTACTTCCTCCAGAGGCAACTTATTTTCTTATTGTTAGGAAGTTTTCCCTTATATCAAGTGCTAAGGCTTGCCTCTTGGCATCTTCCTGGCCATTTCAGGTTGCTTTGATAAAAATGAATTTGAAGTCAATTTGCCTTAAGGAATTTTGCATTCCCTGGTTTAGCCTTTGAAGAAATTTGTATTTCAAGTTATGTTTTTTCAAGTGAAATTTATGCCTACATATAATCTCCCCAAGTCACTCTATGACACACCTCTGCGTATGCCTCTAAATAGCCTACCCCCAACAATTTTGATCAGATGTTAGAATTTGTTCACCAGTTTACATGCAGAAACATTCGTTTGCTAATTCCATTGTAACTGGTTGGATGGAATATAAGCTCTTTGAGAGCAAGAACTGCGTAAGCAAAGTGCTTCATGCTTAACATTCATTCATTTCTAACTTAAGCACCTAGCAACCCTGTCCACCACAGGGTAACCTCTCAATAAATACTTACTGGTTAATATAGGTAGATATTTTGCCATTCTATGGTCACATCCATCAGGAATCTCATATTTCCGCAGGAGATTTCACCATACCTTTGTCAATACAAACAGAAGTCATATTTAAAACTTAGTAATTCAGCCAACAACTGGCAGAACTGAGAATTTAAAGCCAAGATGTTAAGATCTCAAGGCCTCAGTTTTCTGATCTATAAATTGCAGGTTCCAGATGAGATGTCATCTACTGTTCTTCTAGCTGTCTTACCTCCTCTGATATAGAAGGACTGTGGTGTCATTAGTATAGCCACTATCTCCTATGCAAATCAGAACCCCTTCACTCCTCCTTAGACAGATTTCAAGAGTAGCCATAGCTCCCCAAAAAAGGTCATTGCCTGGGAACTGCCCTTCTGTTGATAAGCCTCTGAATTCTAGTAGAAGTAGAGTCTCTCCTAGGGCCCATATTCAAAGGCTTTCAGAGGTAGCTATGGGGCACAATACATAAGTCTGAGTTAAGAAGACTTGAATTCAAATTTAGCCTGAGATATTAGCTGTGTGACCCTGGGCATGTCATTTAACCTTAGGTTAGCCTCAGTTTCTTCATCTGTAAAATGGGGATAATGGTAGCACCTGTCTACTAAAGTGGTTGTGAGGATCAAAGGAGATAATATTTGTAAAGTACTTAGCACAATACTTGTCACATAGTAAGTGTAATCAATAATCAGACAATAAATATTTATTAAGTACTTACTATCTGCTGGGACAGCATTTGGCACAATAGCAGGCATTTTAAAACGCTTGTTCCCTTCTACTCTTTCTATTTTGACAAGACTTGTCAGAGTTTGTGCTTGTGCTCTATATTCAGGGTCTCCCAGAAACCCAGCCTCTCCTCCATGCCACAGTGAAGCACCAAAGTAAAGAAAAATGGCATTAGTGGCATTAATGTTGCAGTACAAATATTAATATTATGGTATAAATATCAGAGCTCACTTTAAAGAGCCAATTCACAAGTGTCAGAAGCCATAATGCTTGGGGAAAAACTCACATTTCTTGGACTGAAAATCAATACCATCATCATTTGATAGTTTAAGTAATGTTCTTATCTGTGCTCCTATACAATTCAAATACCAGGAGGCGTCCTTTGCCTGGTGGTTAGTGTTTTTTGCTCATTTATGGATGATAGTCCGTCCTTCCAATGGAATGAATCTTTTATTTTCCCCCAGGGTGTGTCCGCCTTCCATCTTAGAATTTGATTAACTTAAATGCTTTCTTGAAACAGAAACTCTACCTGCTGAAATGTATTCTAAGACTAAACCATTCGACACCATTTATTAAGCACTTACTATATGCCAGGCACCATGGGGATATAAAAAAAGGTGAAAACAGTACCTGTTTTTGAGGATCTTGCTTCCAGTAATGGAGGCATCATGTTGGTAAATAGATATATACAATATACCTAAAGTGATTAAAAGGTAACCTTGGAAGGGAAGGTGCTAGCCACAGACAGAACTGGGAAAGGTATTTTACACAGGGATTCATTTGAGCTAGGTCTCGAAGGAAGCCCCAGATTCTAAGAAGTAAGGAGGTAGAATATTCTGGGCATGAGAGGGACACCCAGTAATTCAGGGCTAGATCAAGGGTTGGGGGTTGGGGTGGGACTAGGGCTGGATATGTAGAAGTGTGGGTCATCTGCTTAGAGATAATAATTAAAACCATGGAAGCTGTTGAGGGCACCAAGTGAGGTTATAGAGATGGATTATTTACTATATATACCATGTATTTGCTAAACCCCACAAATACAACCATAAGCAAACAAGATAGTCCCAGCCCTCAAGAAACTTACATTATAATGAGGAAAGGCAGCACATAAGAAGAAACTGGAAAGTAAGGATGTGGGATGGGGGCAAGGCTGCGGGTGAAGAGGGTGAGAAGAATTCTGGAAAATAAGGCACATTGTGAATGAAGTGAGCTTGGCTGGGGCTTCTTGTAAAATGGTCTGGGTCTGGGAGACCCTAATCAGTGAGAAGAGAGGAGAAGATCCAAGACAAAGCTTAGGTGAGCTATGAATGAAGATCTAGCAGATAAGACTAAGAAGTGATAGTTAGATATCTAGGAGGAGAACCAAGAGAGAGCAGAGTCACAAAAACTAGAGGATTGAGGCAAGAGAGGGGATCCACGGGATCAAAGGCTACAGAAAGGTTAATAAGGGTGAGAATTGAGAAAAGGATATTACATTTAGCAATTAATAGATCGTTGATAACTGTGGAGAAAGCAGATTCAGTGAGTAATGAAGCTGGAAGTCAGATCAATCAATCAAAAAAACTTATATTAAGTGCCTGCTATATGCCAGCCACTTCACTAAGCACTTGGCATACTAAAAGAGGGAAAAGACAGTCCCTGCTCTCAAGGAGCTTACAGTCTAAATGAGGGAAAAAACATGCCAACAAATATATACAAAGCAAGCTATCCATAAGACAAATAGGAAATAACTAACGGACAGAAAGCACTGGAATTAAGAAGGGTTGGGGAAGGAGAAGAAATTGAGGAATAGAAGTACTGGTGAGTGAGAGGATCTGGAGAGGTCTCATGTAGGAGGTAGAATTTTATCTGAAATTTGAAAGAAACTCGAGATTCTAAAAGACGGAGATGAGGAGAGAAGGTATTCTAGGCAAGGGAGAAAGGCCTGTGCAAAGACATGGGGGTGGGAGTTGTGTCATTTGTGGGGAACAACAGGAAGATCGGTACAGCTGGATTGTAGCATGTGTAAAGGGAGTTTTGTATAATAATCCTAGAAAGGAGGTCTAAGCTAGTTGTGAAGTACTTAAATGCTGAGCTATAATTGATCTAGCATCAATTTGTATTTGATCCTAGAAGTAATAGGGAACCTCTGTGGTTTATTGCGCAGGGGAATATTATGGTCATATTTGTGCTTGAGGAAAATCACTTTAGCCACCTTGTAGAGGATAGATTTGAGAGGGAAGAGACACGAAGCAGGGCGACCAATTAGGTAGCTGGTGTGACAGTTCAGCGTAGAGGTGATGAGAGCCTGAAATGGAGGCACTTCAGTGAACAGGCAAATTTTTTGAAGTGCTTCCCAAATGCCAGGCACAAGGTGGTGGCTATGTGAGGGGAAAGAAGGTGGCTGATAAAGAGCTGTTGGGGAAGCAGAATAGACTTGGCAGCTGATTAGGTATATCAGATGAGAGAAAGTGAGGATAAAAAGAAATCAAAGGAGAAATGCAGAAAGGAATTCTGAAAACACAGAGATATGTGATACATTAATTAACCCCATGAGGAAGTGTTAGATGCTATTGTTTTATTGGTTCCATTTTCTCAAGATACTAGAGTGAATCTAGACTCAGAGAATCCCCATGGCTTCATTCCAGGCACCATCTTAGTGGACTTCCTCACAAAAAGAAGGCTATTTTTTTCCCCTCTAATCTTACCATCTAGATGAAATAAGCAGGCAAAAACACATGTATTAGCTCAAGAAAGCCGAGTTACATCAGCTTCCATTTAGGCAGGAATCTTAAATAATCCAATTATTTACCTTAATAGCCCTCCAAATGAATAATAAATTGCTTTTCTAGTTCCCTTCCTCTAATTTCAGCTAGTGCCATTTACCTGTGCTTATCAGCTCCTCACCCTGCTATACTTGTGCCAGGAAACCAATACTTCACCCCCTTCTGTTTTACATATGACCACAGTTGACTTTCATAAATCAAATGCAGAATGAAGCCTCCAGTTCAGAAAAAGTGTTGTTAAATCTTTTTTTTAACCTTGTCAGATTTACAGGCAGAAGAAATGCCATTTTAATGCTACAGATAAGATTATTAGGACATATAGAATAACCAGCCTGTTTTTCAGGAATTGAGCAGTTCACAGTAGAATTTTTCCAGCCTAAGAATCAGAATTTAAGAATTTATTGTTTGTTAGTCACCTGTGGAGTTGTTTGGTTTTGTTACTGTTCTGACATATAAACCGTGAGCATGAGAGTCCTCCTGGTTGTTGCCTCTGCTTTTTCATAAGGCAAAGGAATTTTTGTTCAATTTAATTTCCAGTTAAGAGATTATGCTCATACTCTCCTTGTGGGTAAGATGAAGGGATGTGGTCTAGATGATAAAGTTAGGTGGATTCAGATCTCCGATTGACCAGATACAAACTAATCCTTATTTTCCATCAGAGGCTATACTTGGTTTTGACTCCAGGGAACATCATGCTACTCCCAGGATAAGCTGGCCACCTGGAATCTTAGGAACATGCATATTGACTCAATTTTTGATACTTACCACCTTCTCTATTCCTTCACTTGCCTCTTTCCTCTGAGTGGGGAGCTGGAGGAGGGAGCAATAAATTCTTCACAGAGTCTTCCTTTATAGAGGACTCACAGATTTCCAGGTAACTCTCCATCAGCAGTGGTCCTTAGTTTTTATCCCATACAACATCCTGACCCTGTGCTGCGTCACCTTTGATGCGCCCTTCCTCCCTTTCCATCTTCCTTTTGTATGTCTCTCCCCTCTCCCCCACTAGACTGTATGCTTCTTAAAGGGAATGTCTTTTTCTTGAGTCCACAGTGCTTAACACAGGGCCTAGCACATAGCAGGTGCTTAATAAATGTTAATTGAATTTAATTCATGAATCTATCTACTTGGAAGGAGGTCTTTAGTGGGATACCCCCAGCGATCTGCTTGAACATTTTTATCAGTGATATAGAAGAAAGCACATGAATCATACTTGTCAGATTCACAGATGACATGAAGCTAGGAAGCTTAGCCAACACATTGGGTGATAGAATAAAAATTCAGAAGATCTTGACAGGCTAGAATGGGGTGGCAAACTATGGCTGAGGGACAAATCCAGTCCAACTTTTTGTATAGCCTGTGAGCTAAGAATGTTTCTTACATTTTTAAATGCAATGAAACTTTATTTAAAAATGTAAAAGCTGTTCTTAGCTCAGGCCTTGCAGGCTGGCCCAATTGGCTTACATAGTATTTTGCCAGCAAAAATATCATAAGAAATTTAGTAATAATAAATGTATAATCCTATGCCTGGATTCAAATAAATCAATTTCATTAGCAAAGGTTGGGATGGAGGAGTGGTAGAGATGTGTTTAAACTGTTCCTGTGAAAAAAGATCTACAAATGGACAGTGTGTTTAATGTGAGTCAGCAGTATGAACTGGCATCCCAAAAAAGTTAGTGCTGTCTTATACTGAATTAAGAGGCAGTGTCCAGGGTTAGGGTGATTATAGCTCCACTTTACTCTGGTCTCAGACAATTTGTGGAGCATTCCATTCCATCCCATTCCAAATGGAGTATTCCATTTGGGACTCCACAGTTTAAGAAGGATATAAATAAGCGAGACATCATTCAAAAGTGGGTGACCACTAAGCTACTAAGAAGGCTAGAATCTTTGTTACATTGGGCTGGACTGATCTTCTCACATTCCATGGCATGTAGGTCTTTAGTAAAACCTTGTTTCACCCTTGCTGTTCTTCTCACATAACACTCTATCTCCTGACTCTTAGGCATTTTCACTGGCAAACTCTGTTCTCTCCTTCCTTACCCCCATCTCCTGGATTCCCTAACTTTTTTTCAGGTCTATTACCTCCACTTTATCTCAGGTTTATTATCTCTTCTTTTTCCTGTCGATAGCTTATTTGTACATAGCCGTTTGCATTTTATTCCCCCAGTAGCCTGCCATCTCCTTGAGAGCAAGGACTGATCGTTATTTTTGGTGGGGGGTTTTATTTGTTGTTTTTTTGTTTTTGTTTTTTGTTTTGTATTCTTAGTGCTTGGTGCAGTGCTTTGACATATTAGGCACTTGATGAATGCTAGTTGATTTGTCTTACTGAATTAAATGGAAGTAACTGGTATTGTTTAGCTAGGGAAAGAGGAGACATTGGGTAGGAATGATAGTCTTCAAATATTTGAAGGCCTGCCTTGCAGTCTGGTTTTTCTTGGCTTCTGAGGGTACATCTAGGCACAATGAAGAAGTTGCAGGTTTAGGCCTGCTATAAGGAAAACTGAAATAGAGCTATCAAAAAGTAGAATGAGGATATCAAGACAAAAATGAAATGGTCTCTGCCCTTAAGAAGCTTATATTCTAAGGGACTACATGTTAGACAGTTGCCTAAGGCCCTAACAGATTGAGTTGTCAATGGTCATGTGGCTAATAGTCGGAGGCAGGATTTGAATTGCAGTCTTCCTTACTCCAAGGTGGCCCCTCTGTCTACTTTAGGGAGATAATGGTGAGGCGGAAAGAGACCAGGGTTCAAAATGTGCCAGGGAACTATTGTTATATATATTTTTTACTTCAGTTTATTTAGTACCTATTATATGCCAAGTACCATGATACCATTTTAAGTTGGTTAGGAGATAAAACATCACAGAAAACAAATAATACATGATATTATAAGGTAAGCAGAAAAGGTTGGAGGTGAAACATAAAAGACTTTGTGTTTATGACACATTATTAATGTAATAATATTGTTGTTCTGTCCTTCATTAACTTGTGTCAGTTGTCCATCTCTAGCTTATTTGATAATTTGTTCTGACTCTTGTGTTTCTTTAAAAGTATTATATAACTTAGTTTTTATCAAATATGAATATCTTCCAGCCCATTATTCTGAATCAGTGAGTTTTTATTGTATGTGAGCTCCAGTTAGGAAGTGAACATTGAAGTGACCCTTACAATTGCATAAAAGTTGGGATTTCTCAACGTCTTTATGTTCTGTCCTAGACTTTCATATCCCAGGATATATTAAAATCTAACATCTTCATCAGACTTTAGAAATGATTCCACATCTCTTTTTTTTTGTCAAAAACCTTGACCTTTTTTCTTAACCATACTGTAGAATTATTTCATATGATACAGAAATTTTTTTTAAAAAGCTTTTAGAAATGAAATATCAAATTGTTTCTTCCATTTCTTCTTATGGATCTAAGTTGATCAAATCTCCCCTGCCTTTCCAGGTAGGATTCCAGGCTAGAAAGTCTTTCTCACTCACAAATTCTACTACTTGGTTTATAAATAACCCCTGGAAGGATTAAGCTTTATTCACATCTTAGTGTGAATTATTTTTATCAGATAATCAATTGCTTCTGGTTTTGCATTTTTTGAAGACCTGTAGATACTAAAAACACAGAAGTTTTTATTTTAGCTGAGAAATCTGGAAATTGAGGAGAGGAAAGGAAAAATAATTATTAAACATGGACTAACTTCTTCAAAAGAGGACCTGCATAGGTAGAATGTTCCAGAGAGGAACTCTGATGTTCTAAAGGACATCCAAAAAGTATTGGATAAAGAATGGGAGACTTCCAGGAGTTAAAATATTACAATAAGCAGTAAATCACCATGACTCTTGCGTATTCACCTTCAGACAATCATAACATAGCACACCAAAACAAATCCTGAAACAGTAGAACCAGCAAAAAGATGGGATAAAACAATCTTTTATCCCAAGAAACTTGGAAAATCAGCAGAAAAGGCCTGTCTCACTCAGGTGAAAGAGGAATGCAACCCAGGACAGGAAGCGTCCCAGCAAGCCCCAACTTAGCAAACGGGCAGTAGATCCTGAGTCCAGTGTGGTGGAGCAGGCAAAAACCAACACCGGGACTCTCCACGTGGCTCAGTATAGCCAGGGGAAAGGGCAGACTCCAGCTCTGAGAACAGCCGTGGTGCTTCAGCATATCCCAGGGCAAACAGACAGCCCCCAGCAACCAGACCTCCACAAGCTTCAGCATAGCCCTAGGCAGACAGGCAGCCTCCAGTGGCCAGACCTCCACATGCTTCAGTGTAGGTCCAAGGAAATACAGAAGTACTCCCACCGCCAGACATCAACACTAGGACCCCAGCCTAGAACCAGATAAACTGCCAAACACTGACAGCCTCCAGCAGCACCAGTCACCTCCCACCTCACCCCCTCAGCTCAGCACCAGGGTGCCCCACCCCCCACCCCCTGCGGGCTTCAAGACAACATCATTGCAGCACCGGGTAAACAGCCAAGGCCTACAGCTCCTAGCACAAGAAGCCTGAGACAGTGCCCCTTCCATCCCAGAATCAGATCTAAGTTTAAAAGAAAGGAAAAAGGCCAAAAAAGATGAGCAAAAAACAACAACAACAAAAAAGAATCTGATGATAGAAAGTTACTATGGTGACAGGGAAGATCAAGACACAAACTCAGAAGAGGACAACAGTGTCAAAACACCTATGGGCAAAACCTCAAAGAAAAATGAGAAGCGGTCTCAAGTCCAGAATGAATTCATGGAAGAGCTCAAAAAGGAGCTTAAAAATCATATAAGAGAGGTAGAAGAAAAATTGGGAAGAGAAATAAGAATGATTCAAGAGAATTATGAAAAAGGAGCCAGCCGCTTGGAAAAAGAAAACAACTGCTTAAAAAGTAGAATTGGCCAAATATAAAAGGAAGTACAAAAAGCTAACTGAGGAAAGCAACTCCTTCAAAGTCACAGTTGGGCAAGTAGAAACAAATGACTCAAGAAATCAAACAGAGGCAGCTAGCTGGTACAGTGGATAGAGCACCAGCCCTGAAATCAGGAGGACCTGAGTTCAAATCTCGCCTCAGATACATAACACTTACTAGTCATGTGACTCTGGGCAAGTCACTTAACCCCAATTGCCTCACCAAAAAAAAAAAAAAATCAAACAAGTTGAAAAGAATGAAAAAATAGAAGAAAATGTAAAATACTTTATTGGAAAAACAGCTGACCTGGAAAATAGATACAGGAGAGACAATATCAGAATCATTGGACTTCCTGAAAGCCATAACCAAAAGGAGGACCTGGACAGCATCTTTCAAGAAATTGTCAAGGAAGACTACCCAGATATCCTGGAACCAGAGGGCAAATGAGGCATTTAAAGAATCCACCAATCACCTCAGGAAAGAAATCCCAAAATAAAAACTCCAAGGAACATTATAGCCAAATTACAGAACTGTCAGTCAAGGAAAAAGTACTGTGAGTAGCCAGAAAGAAACAATTCAAATATCAGGGAACCACAATCAGGATTACACAGGACTTAGCAGCTGCAACACTAAAGATCGGAGATCATGGAACATAATATTCCGGAAGGCAAGCGAGCAAGGACTACAACCAAGAATTACTTACCCAGCAAAATTAAGCATAATACTTCAAGGGAAAAAATGGTCCTTCAAAGAAATAGAAGAATTTTAAGCTTTCATAAGAAAACCAGAATTGAACAAAAAATTTGATCTCCAATATCAAGACCCCTGAGAAGCCTGAAAAGGGAAAAGAAAACATAAGGGATTCAGTGGAGCTACACTGTTTACATACCTACATGGGAAGATGATACTTGTAATTCTTTGTTTTTGTTTTTGTTTTTTGCCTTTTTGGTGAGGCAGCCAGGATTAAGTGACTTACCCAAGGTCACACAGCTAGTAAGTGTCATGTGTCTGAGGCCGGATTTGAACTCAGGTCCTCTTGACTCCAAGGCTGGATCTCTATCCACTTTGCCACCTTGCTGCCCTGATACTGATAATTCTTAAAAATTGTACCACTGATAGTACAGCTAGAAGGAATATACATAGAGGGTAGAGTTATAAGGAAAATGATAAATATTGGAGAGGCTGTGGGAAAATTGGGAAACTAATACACTATTGGTGGAGTTGCCAACTGATCCAACCATTCTGAAGAACAGTTTGGAACTCTGCCCAAAGGGCAACCAAACTGTGCATACCCCTACTAGGTCTGTATCTGAAAGATATCATAAAAAAGGGAAAAGGACTTACATGTGCCAAAATATTTATAGCAGCCCTTTTCATGGTGGCAAAATGTTGGAAATTGAGGAGATTCCTATCAATTGGGGAATGGCTGAACAAGCTATGGTATATGAATGTAATGGAATACTATTACGCAATAAGAAATGGTGAATAGACAGATTTCAGAAAAACCTGGAAAGACTTGTACAAACTAATGCAAAGTGAAATGAGCAGAACAAGGAAAACATTGTATACAATATCAGCAACATTGTGTGATGATCAACTATGAATGACTCAGCTCTTCACAGCAACACAATGAAAGTACAAAGGACCCACAAAGGAAAATGCTACCCACCTCCAAATAAAGAACTGATGGACTTGGAATACAGATCAAAGCATGCTTTTTTCACTTAATTTATTCTTTTTCATGTTTTTTTTCCTTTTGATCTGTTTCTTCATCCACAACTGTGACTAATATGAAAATGTTTTACATGATAGCACATGTATAACCTGTATCAAATTGCCTACCATTTTCAAAAGAGGGAAGTCAAGGGAGGGACGGAGAAGAATTTGGAATTCAAAATATTGTAAAAATGAATGCTAAAAATTGTCTTGACATGTAATTTGAGAAAAAAATAAAATACTATTAAAAATGAATAGGGGGTACCATTGGAAAGGGGGTGGTGAGAATAAAATAGGATATAGAAAGGAAGGTAGAAAGAGGATAAAGGTACTTTGAATGTTAATTAAATTAAACGGTGATACCTGTGCCACATGCACAGTCAGCAAGCATTTATTAAATACCTTCTGTATGACAGACACTCTGCTTGTTTCAGGGAATTACAAAGACAAACTTTTCTGTTAGTTTGTATTTATGTTATATATTTTTACTTTAATTAACTTAAATTAATCTCTCCTAGTACCTAGCAGAATGCTCATTTCACCCAGTAGAAGTTTAATAAAATGTTTAATTGAGTTAACAAGCATCTTTATAGAGATGCTGTGCAGAAGCCAAAAACTGGCCATACTGTTTTATTATTTCGTTTCTGTATATTTCCTATTACTATGGAATATACCTAACAATGTTTTTTATTTCCTGAATAATGGCCAACATTTCCAAGCAAGCTAATTCAGTAGGATCGCATGCATATGCACATGCACATACATACACACATGCACATGTGCATATACAAACATATGTGCAAGGGGAAGAAATATCTTTTCTGAACAAATAATTCTAACAGTAGCTATTTTCTGCTAACAGTGATATATCTTCATATTAACAACAATACACTTCCAGCTAAAATACTTTTCCTGTTGAATTAACTAAGCTAAGGGCACAACTGGGGTATTTTTCTTCCTTCTACAAGCTAAGTAACATTAATCAATCTTGACTCATTTTGTTTTGGAAAGATGTATCTACATTATTCTGACAACCTTTTACCTGCAGAGAGTTTTCTATTTTGGGTGACAGAGCTTTATGGCTGAGGAATAATGGGGGAAACTTCGTTGCTTCCATTTCCATTAGTTAGAACATTTCCAAAGACTTGGGGGGGGGGTGGAGATCAGAAATCACAAATGAATGTTTGCCTTTGGTCAATTATTTTTTTCTCCAAAAAGATAAAGGTCTGTGGCTCATCTTTGTGAAGAGTGAAAAGCTAACATGCTGAGCATTTGTTCTGGTTTAAATCATCTGTAAAAGCATGAGCCTCAGAGTTACAGGGGGAATAAAGTGAAATCTTCATTTCAAAAAGTTGTAACATAAAATGGCAATCTAATGTTGAGGACAGTGTAAACGTTTGCCCTCCTGCCATTTTAAAATAGCCAAGTATACTCTAATAATGTAGACAGAATTCAGCATCAAGTCAACCAGCATTTAACAAGTGTTCATTATGTTGGTGAAGAGGCAGCCTCCCTAGCTATAGGTAGGACCTGGGTTTGAGTCCTACCTTGGATACACACTAGCTGTTAACCCATAGCAAGCCATTTATCCTCTCAGTGAGTTCAGAAGGGTCAAACAAGTAAACTGGCATTAATCCTGTATGGAAGAAACATGTTAAAAGGTAATTGGGAAATATTTAACAAAATAAATTAAAATACAGTAAAACAGATAACATTACATTTTTGAACTAAGTCAGCATGTGGCCAGCAGGAATCCTTATGTGAAGATTAGCGACCCCTTTGTATTTGAGTTTGACAACTCTTCTCCAGGCGCCTCTCTTTAAGTGGTAGAGAGGGTTTCCTCACCAGGGAGTTCCCTGAACCAATGAAATCACAGGTACAGCCCCTGTGAGCTAAGAGTGCCACTAAGTGGTGGACTGTATCTCTTTTGGGTCAAGGACTAGACTACCTAAAAGTGAAAAGGATCAATCACCTTTTTACTAGGAAAGAAGCAAACAAGCATTTATTAAGCACCTACTATGTGCCAGCCACTGTGGTAAGCACTTCACAAATATTACCTTATTTGATCACAACCACCTCCATTTTACAGATGAGGAAACTGAGGCCAACAGAAGTTGAATGACTTGCCTAGGATTACAAGGCTAGTAAGTGACTGAGGCCACATTTGAACTCAGGTCTTCCTGACTCTAGGCTCAGCACCTAGCTGCCACAAATGATAATATCACCAGATAATAATTTTTTGAAGAGATGCATGGCATAGCAGTTCATGAAAACCATCTTTCCTAAACCCTCCTCCCCAGCTGCCACGGCCTTCCTCCCCATTCGTTTTCTGTCTGTTCTGAATACCAGAACTGTTTTATCTTTGTCATTATATCCCCACTGCACAGAATCTGGGTCATAGTTGGGTGCTTAATAATGCGGGTTGACTAACTGATCCCAAATCAAGGGTGGGTTCTGAACAGCATCGGTAGAGAGAGCTCCTAAACTAATGTAATTATCCATCTTTAAATTGATGCTAGGTGTTGCAGTAGATAAAGTCCTGGGCCTGTAGTCAGGAAGACCCTAGTCCAAATCTGGCCTCAGATACTAGTTGTGTGACTGGGCAAGTCATTTAACCTCTGTTTGCCGTAACCCATTGAAGAAAGAAATGACAAACCATTCCAGTATCTTTGCCACGAAAACCCCGTGCCCGTGGACAGTGTGGTCGACAGGGTCATGAAGAGTTGGACACAACTAAGCAACTGAACAGCAACAACAATATATGCTGGACACCAAATGCACAAAGACAAAAGTGATTAAAAAGTCTCTGCCCTCGAGGAGCTTACCTTCTGTAAGACAGTATGTTATAATATAGATACATACAAAACTGCATTAAAGCCTTAATATCTTAAAACGCTACAGTAAGCCTTCTAGGACACTCTGATCACCCAAAATAAAAGCAGGGTTAATTTTGGAGGAAAGGCTAGACTAGCCCTTGTGGGGATCAGCAGTGGCTTCGTGTAGAATGCTGAGCAGAGCCTTGAAGCAAACTTAGCGCTGCTAAGAGGTAATGGGGGAGTGGGATTCTGTTAACTTCTCTTGGCTGCTCCTTGGATAGTAGGCATATAGACTGTTAGAAAGCTGATACTGGGAGATTTTCCAACTCCATTGGCACAGCTTTCAAGAAGTAGAGTCATCTGCAGGCCACAATGAGGCACAGGAAGGAAGATGACAGTCATTAGTTTAATTTTTTTTTTCATAGAGCCCTGTGCTCTGTACCGTTAGAATCCTTTGTTCCACTTAGTTTTCTTACATAGCTATAATAAAAGGACCTTACTGTTTGTTTTCTAAAGTAAGATTCAGGAGATAGGACCCTACCTTGAACTTATCTAAAGGACCTTGGGCTTGGCTTCATTCCGGGGCTTCTGTTTTCTACACTTTATTGATCTCTAAGCTCCTGTTTCAGAGACTTAGCTTTCACAGAGTTTCAACCTTCCTTGATCCCTGTATACCACACTTAATCCACAGTTACCTTTCTCCTCATCCTTTGTGGCTCCCACCATATCTTAATTCCCAGTTCTGGTACCTCCTTCATCTTTCCTTTATCACATCCAAGTTGCCTTGGATTTAAGCAAAGACATTTATCTACTTAGGGAAACAGAATATTAATTCAGAAATAATTGAACATTTTAGCTCTGGAGAGGGAGAGATACACTGGGAAATATAGATGAAGTAAAAAAAATCATTAAAAGAAATAATGTAACAGCATAAGGTAATTAGTTTTTGTTTCTGTTCCTTCATGTCAGTTTGTATCCAGCTCTTTGTGACCCCATTTGGGGTTATCTTGGCAAAGATATTGGAATAGTTAGTCATTTCTTTCTGCAGTTCATTTTATAGATGAAGAAACTGAGGCAAACAGGGTTAAGTGACTTGCCCAGATTTACACCGCTAGTAAATGTCTGAGGCCGGGTTTGAACTCAGGTCTTCCTGACTCCAGATATGTATTCTATTCATTGTGACGCCTAGGTGCCCCAAGATAATTAGAATCATATACAAAGAGTCTATACAGCCTTACTCTCTGGTTCTCAACTTATTAGTTTATCTTATCTCCCAAAAACTCCCGTGGCTGGGAACCCTTATAGCCCCCAATATAGGACACTTGTCATCCCAGAATATCCCCTGACTGAATCTGGAACAGACCCCTGGATCCTCAGGCTAGTGTGTTCATTCCATGGGTTCTTAACTTAGGATCCATGAAATATTTGATCTTCTAAAACATATTTTAATAACTGTGTTTCCATGTAATTGGTTATCTTTGCATTTCGGAAAGGAGTCCATAATCTTTACCAGGCTGAAAAAGGAATTAAGAGTTCTTGGTCTATTCTTTAACTGCAGGCCTAATCTCAGCCTAACAGTAGGCTTCCTCCAATTGCTTACAAAACTAGTCTTCCATCCATATTCACATGTAATCCCCTTTTTTAAAAATTGCATCCAGACCTATGATTTCACTAGTCTGGGGAACTCCAGTACAAAAACTACTTCCACTGAGTAAGTCCCACAACTCTTGTTATAAGTCTTAGGGAATTTCCTGGGATTCTGAGAATTGAAGTCAGCAACAAGTCACCCAAGATTTATTAAGTGCATGCTGTGTGCCAGACAGTGTCTTAAGCATTATTGAAACAAAGAAAGTCAAAGATAATTCCTGCTTTTAAGAAGTTCATAATCTAAACGGAGGAGACAGCATACAAAAAACCTAGGATAAATGACTTGCTCAAGGTCATATAGCTAGTATGTTTCAGAAACAGGACTTGTACCAGGGTCTTCCTGGCTCTAAGCCTATTCACCGTGTAATTACTTATCTAGTTGGTTAGTCTCTGTCATATGAAGAGAGGATAAAGAGAACTAACTAGCACAATTACAGTGTTTCCTAGAGACCAGAATAATCCATCCAGCCTAATGCTTAGTTCTCCCAATGTTTTATGAAAGAAAATGTTTTTTACCACAAACCCAAATGCAGATGCTGATTATTTCTTACACTGCATCTGAGAAGTAACCATTTCTTGTACTCCAGAGATGCCAAACTTGAGGCCCTGCCCACAGAACTCACCAGTGTGCCTGGAGCCAGATTATAATGTAATTAGTAAGTGTTTAACAAAATTATTAAAAATACAGTACAACATAGATCATGTTAATTTGCAGTTTTCCAAGTCAATATGTGGCTGTGATTTTGACACCACTGGTGTAGTTCATTATTCCAAAAGCCATGTTTGGAAGTTTCTATCATTTATAAAGTCATACTGTAATGAGAGAGAGCTAGAAGGGATCCCAGATCTTTTAGTGATTTAGATATTGAAAGGACCTCAGTGATCATCTTGTTCAACCCTTTCAGTCTACAGATAAGAAACTGGCCTCCCAGAGAGGTTACATCACCTACCTAGTTCACACAGTTAGTTTGTGGGGGTGCCAGGATTTGAATGAAACTCCTGTCATTCCAAATCCATTGCCCTGATTCAGGCTCCAACTTTTACAGATGAGGTCCAGAGAGGTGAAAAGTAAAAAAATTTGGCCAAGGTCAGGCACATAATCAGTGGAGCAGAACTAGGACAAGGACCCAGGTCTCCAAGCCCTCCTGTTTTTTCCAGTAGACTAGAATATCTCTCAAAGTGTCAGTGTGTACCCCAGTGGCTCAAGTTAACAGCTTATTTGGTGAAAAAGCAGTACGTGTTGACAGAGTGCCAAGTCAAATGAAGTTCATTGTTGGCGTGATAATTTTAAATTCAGTTCAGTGGCCTTCACAAACTTCTGAGTGAATAAATATCATACGCCATCCTCATTGAAGTTGTGTGTCAGTCACAGAATAACTTTAGCATGTAGTTATAGAGCCCTTTCTTCTAGCCAGTTGCTATCCAGTATTGTGTTTTGAACAATAAGTCCCCAGAAATGAGAAACAAGGACTTGTTTCATCTTTCTAAAACAAGGGAGATAGGGAGACTGACCTGATTAGTAATCTCTCTTTTAGGAATTATTGTGTGTAATTTTATGAAGAGTAATGGAAACATTAAAAATAAAAACACTAGAGTTAGATAGGGCTTCAACTTATCTTACTTGTCTTACTTGTTCTTCTACCCCAGAGGACAGAACTTAGGAGCAGTGGGTGGAAATTGCAAAGAAGCAAATTTGTGCTTCATGGAAAGAAGAAATTTCTTAACCATTATTGCTATCCAGAAGTAGAAGGAGTAGCCCCAGGATATAGTGTATGCCTGATCTCTGGAGAGCTTTTAAATTGGGCACCAGATGACCACTTAGTGGACATGTTGTAAAAGGGATTCCTGTTCAGATGTGGGATGGACTTGATGGGTTCTGAGATTCTTCAGGGATTCTTAACCATTTTGGGGGTTAATGGATCCCATTGGAAATCTGTGAACCCAGGGCAGCTAGGTGGCACAGTGGATAGAGTAGCAGAGCTGGAATCAGGAGGACCTGAGTTCAAATCCAGCCTCAGACACTTGACACACACTAGCTGTGTGACCCTGGGCAAGTCACTTAACCCCATTGCCTAGCAAAAACAACAAGAAAAAAACACAGCAAGTCTATGAACCCTTTTCAGAATCGAGTTTTTAAATGCATGAAATAAAATACATAGGATTGCAAAGGAAAATACTTATGTTGAAATATTTGTAGTATATAGACAAGAAGACCATAATCATTTGCAGTCTAGCAATAGGTCTAATAACTATAATAATTTCAAAGTAGTGATGAACATACACAGTATCTCAAGATAGCTATAGTAACTGTAATAAGTGATTAAAATATAGGTGATTTCTATTGATGACAAAGTCAGAGGTACTGCTAATTATACTCTGGTTTGTCATAATTGAAAGGAATACTAAATTTCAGTTAGAGGTTAGTAAAAAATAAAGTTGTTTTTTTTTTTCAATCCAAGTTCACAGACTCCAAACCCCTTTGGAGCCTGTGGGCCTCTAGTTAAAAAACCTTACTTTAACCTGGGGGTTGGAGATCAGGGGAAGGTGGGCCTAAAGAAGTGGGAAAGTTATCTACTCAGGCTTCTGCCTTCCACACATTTAAACCAAAACCATGACATGGATTGTGTAGCATATTTAAAATCTTGAGGCACATATATTTCAGTGACCTCTTCTGTAAGGCTGTAGCCTGTCCCAAATGCACATCACCCTTAACATTGGGAAGTGCCTTCTTATGTCTAACCCACATCTCTTACTGCCATTTGAAGGCATTTTCTACAGCTCTACTCATATGGAAAACAGCTGCTTGGCTCTGTTCTTATAACTCTTCATGGGCTTGATTATTGTGGCCCCTCAGTTCTCTTTTTTTCTAGACTAAATAACTCCTTTAATCTATCTTCAGCATTCCTATGTTCCATCCCTTTAATCATCTTTAAGGTCCCTTCCAGCTTTGAGATTCCAAGAATCTTGATCTCTACCAGTTTTCAACATTGCTATTAAATTGTGGCTTCCCAGACAGGACATAGTGTATTCCCAATTGTGGTCTCACCAGTAACTGAATGAAAGGATTGCTTCCTGCCTTTGACAGGGTCTCAGGTATCATCATGTTTCATAGTTGAAAATTAAAGTTATCTCTATTTATATACAGAGATGTTGCTGGGGGAAAAAACATTATGTGACCACCAGTTTCTTCCACTTAAAACCAGGACCTTGGTTTATTAACTACAACTGATAGTTTTAGGGTCTTTGCTTTTTGGCCCTCAAATATACCCAGAGCTTTTGCTGAAAGACTACCTCATTTCTTGCAGTCTGTCAGATGAAGCTGCTGTTTCCAAAATGTGTGCGGCTGCTTTGGATGGCTTAAAATTTTGTGTGTTTTCAAAAAGTATTATAATTCCCTCATTTGAAGTAGCTATGTCACTCCCACTCAAGGGCTGTTATTACTTGATGTCATCATTCACAACACCCTGCTCGGTTACAACACAGCGAGATTGACTTTAATCATCATTGAAGGGTCTTGCTATTTGCTCACTTCTTTAATGTTTAAAATGTCTTCAAGGAGATAATTACTATGTTGCATTAATATACTCCTTTATATTTTTCAAGTACTTTCACATCTGTTTTCTCATTTGACCTGTTGCCATCAACCTCAGAAGAATGATTGGGCAGACAATATTATCCCCATTTTACAAATAAGGAAATTGAGAGATTATAAGACTTGTTTCATGTGATACTGCTAGTTAAAGTTCCAGCCAGGAAGAGCCAGAAGTCCCCTGACACTCCCCATTCAGTTCTCTTTCCACTATATTGCTCTCTAATAGCTGGAGGAGTCAGAGATTATATGTACTGTTTATAATGCTAGTGCAGTTCAAACATCCACATGGGAAGTTGGTCACTATCATTATATTTTAAGGACAAAGCATGGTGGTAACAGTGTGGGATCAAAATCAGAATTCTTCAGAAGAGGTTACCTGTGAATGAATATTTATCCCCCCTAAAAGTGATGTTATTCAAAGTCCAAGTTCACCTGAAGTCCAAACTATATGAAGTAGTACTGTGAGATTTTATAAAAATTAATAAAGAATCCCATTTATCCCCACATTAAATGCATCGCTTTTTTATTTTCCTTTTTATTGTTATAAACCTGACAAACACCAACAAACGCATATACAAATTAAAAAAGGAAAATAGGATTGCATATGAGACCATGAATCTCTGCTATGTATTATATGACTGCATCATTTGCATTGTTTCCTCATGCAGGTCCTATCAAGCTTTAATAAAAGCTGCACCAAGATTTTGGGAACACACAGACATTTGTATGTGTGAATCGTTGTGTGTATGTATGTTTGTATGTTTATGGCATCACCTTCATTCCATTTAGTTAACAATATACAGTTTTAAACTCCAAGACAGCTCTTTGGGGAATTATTTTGCACCATACTACTCCATATGCAGAGTCTTAGTTGTATAAGACCCTGAGCAGGGTGAATAAATACAGCTGCTGCAGCTTCCCCTTTCTTATAAAGGTGTCCGGCCCCTCCCCCCAGCCAGTCGGCCCAAGGTCAAGTAAGATCAAGAAATTAGGCGAACCAATGAATTTGAGCTGGGAAGAAAAGGCTCGTATCCATATTAATTTTGACTAACTCAACCTTGTGAATGTGTTTGTATTTACGTATAGGTGGAGAGGTCCTAGCCCTGCATTGCTGTGCTAAACTCTTGGCTACCAATAGCCCCTGGGCCATGCCGGTCTCTTTCTGCACAGGAAATGCTAGTGTCTTAAAGGTGGAAGATTTTTAGAGGACTTTGGGAGAGGAGATGGTAGAGGAATGAATGTGAGAAAATACATTGGAAAAGTCAGAAGGAAGAGTGGGGAAGCCGGAATGGGCCAGTACTTTACTTTCAGGGATGAGATTGTCTTTCTTTTTGCCTCTCTCTTCTGGGGTATGGGAAGTTATAGGAGCTCAGGCAGCCAAAAAGTTGAAAAAAGCAAATTAAAGACTTCCCCTGATTAGCCAAGATGCCCTAGATAATATGAATAGACCATTTGGAGTTGAAAAAAAAGAATAGGAAAAATTGGCTCCTAAGAAAGAAGCCTTCTGGGGTTCTTTGATATTGAATGAGTCTAAAGATTAAGCATAAAATTTCCAGAGGGAAATTTCTGCTTCTCTAAATCGAGACTGAGTGAGTTTACAAAGGACGATTTTTAAATCAATGAGAAAGATACTAAAATGTACCTCAGCATTTAGGATCAATGATTTAAAGTTAGAAGTGAGCTTAGAAGTGATCTTGTCCAATCACCTCATTTTATGGTTGGGAAACAGACTCAGAACAATTAAGTGGTGTGCCAGGGTTCACACAAATAGTTTTCTCAGAATTTCAACCCAAGTCCTCTGACTTTTCATACAGCATTCTGTATGAAAGTGTTTTGATGGTTAACTTTAAGGTTTTCTGGGTTAATAAAGAATTTTATTGAGATGCATTGCTGATCATAGAAAATGTGAAAAATATGCTAATCTCCCACACTCTTAGCATTTTTATGGTGAACTAGGTGGCAGTCATGCACTGATGCCACCTATTGGTCAGAAGGTCTGAATTACAGGTTCTACTTTTTGAAAGGTGGTGGTTGGTTTTTCCCCAGATATCTTGTTGAGAGACGGAATTAAAAGATTTCCCATGTATAGGTGCAGTTAATACACAGCTTCTTCTCTATGTAGAATGCTGCTGCTGGGGTAGCAAAAGTGGGCCAAAGCTATGCCTGTCCTCTAAGAAGTGAGGTATAATTCATATGAGTTAAAAGATTTCAATATAATGTGAACATTTTTCATTATCAAAAATATAGTTCCTTATTTAAGCAGCTAAACTTTAGTGTATTTATTACATGGTTTTTTTTAAAGATATAAAGGCCTACTTACAAAGTAGTGTCTTCCCCACTAACTTTAAACTTTTCCTACTTTTTTTTTCCTCTTTCTCTCTGTAGTAATTCAGAGATACATGATTCGGGGATTCAATAAATTTAGCCTAGTCATTGTTGCATTGTGTTTAGTCTGAAATAACTTGAATTTCACATCCAAATTGAATTAATGATTACCAGGGTCTAACACAAAGGGTTAAATATTTGTTAAGTATTGTGACTGATGGGATTGAATGTTGTGTTGAAGTACCAAATTTTGTCATCTTCATGCCTTTCAACAAGATTTTCCTGAGTCATAAAAATTTAAACGTTTTAAACATAAAAACTTAGTTTGATACAATTTAATTCAAAGCAGATGTAATTATTCCCATTTCCATTCTGCTCTATCACTAAATTAATTACATACGCTTGTAGGGAATTCATTGAGGCATTTAATTACCTAAAGAAATTTGTGTGGGATAAATGACAAGACTTAACCAAATTGTTATTTGTGGGGAAGCAAACTCAGAGAATAAGTGGCTTTCCCAAAATGAATCACAACAGTATAGGTATCAACAGTAATGCCCACCTTGCTTCTATCCCAACTACCTTCTTGGATGGATGGATGGATGGATGGATGATGGATGGATAGATAGATGGATAGATGGATGGATAGATAGATAGATAGGTAGACAGACAGACAGACACATACATACATATAGACTGACCGTGAGCACTGCTTCTTGAGACATATTTGAGGTCTTTGAGAAAAACATCTTTCTTTTTTTTCTAGTCCAACAGACAACCAGCTAAACTGAACCTACTAACTTGCCAGGTGAAACCTAATGCTGAAGATAAGAAGTCTTTTGACCTGATATCACGTATGTAATTTTTTCTGAATCAGTAATTGTGATTTCTGGGGCTTGCATATCCATATATTGGGATTTTTGAGCAACTGCTTTTACTAACCAAATTTCCTTAAAGTTTTTGCTTTGATGATTCATTTGAGTTCCAATGGGTAATCCTCCCTAGAGATCAGTTAGACTTCCTATCGTGATTCACATATTATGTCATCTGCCGAATGAGCATGCACGACTTTCACTAATATCAGTAGCAGCCACAAATACTGGAGAGGACCCAAGTGAAATCAATCAATTGCTAAACATTCATTAAGTACTGCTGTATGCCAGGCTGTATGCTAGGTGCTGGGGATGTCAAAAAGAGTTAAAGTCAGCATAGCATTGTGCTTTGAAGTTAGGAAAAAAAGTGTTTCTTGGGTATCTTTGCAACTGTTTTAATCAAAGTTCCAGCGTCATAGAGTCATGTGAGCAGAGTCAAGAAGCACTATGATAAAATCAGGGGCTCTTAACCTGGAGTCCATGAACTTTGTTGTTGGGTTTTTTTTTTAATTTTGATGAAAATGTAATACATTTCCCTTTTAATCCTATGTATTTTGTACATTTTGAAACATTATTCTGAGACAAGAGGTCCATAGGCTTCAGCAGACTATCAGAGAGTTCCATGAGACAAAAAAAAAAAAAGGATTAAGAATCCCAGGTTTAATGGAAAGAACGCTAGCCTGGGAACTAGGAGACCTGCTCTTCAGTACTGGCTGTGACCCCATCTTAGGATGTGATTTTTGAGTCAATAACAGCCTCTCAGCCTGGATTTCTTCCTCAGTTCCTCCAATGAGGAGGCTGGACTTGTTGAACTCAAAAGTTGTTGTCATCTTGCACATCCTGTGTTCTAAGGTCCCTTCCAGCTTCAACATTCTTCAGTCTAATGTTCCAGCATTCTACATTATAAATTTCCTTCCGATTCTAATATTCTAATTAGATGGTGCAATATAGAGAGCACTAGGCCTAGAGGTTGCCAGAAGAAATATCAACAATCTCAGATATGCAGATGATGCTACTCTGATGGCAGAAAGTAAAGAGGATTCCAGAAGCATCTTGATGAGGGTGGAAGAGGAGAGTATAAAACCTGGTTGGAGCTTAACATCAAAAAACTAAGATCTCAGCAACTGGTCCCATCACTTCCTGGCAAACAGAGGGAGAAGAAATGGAAGCAGTGTCAGATTTCACATTCTGGGCCTCAAAGATCACTGTAGATGGTGATGGCAGCCATGAAATTAAAAGATGCTTGCTCCTTGGAAGGAAAGCAATGACAAATCTGGGCAGCATACTGAAATGCAGAGATATCACCTTGCTGACAAAATTTTGGTTTTTCTAGTAACAGTGTATGGCTGTGAGAGTTGTACGATAAGGAAAGCTGAGCACCACAAAATCGATGCTTTGGAATTGTGATTCTGGAGAAGACTTTTGAGAGTCCCTTGGACATTAAGGAGATCGAACCAGTCAACACTTAAAGAAACCAATTCAGGCTATTTACTGGAAGGCCAAATACTGAAGCCTAAATACTTTTGGCCGCAGAACGAGAAGACGGAAGTCGTTGGGAAAGATTGAAGGCAAAAGAAAAAGGGGACTGCAGATGATGAGATGAAAAGATAGTGTCATGGAAACAACAAACATGAACTTGGACAGGCTTCAAGAGCTAGTGGAGGATAGGGGTCACAAGGAGTCAGACATGACTCAACGACCAGATAACAGCTGAAGTCAGGAAAACCTGACTTCAAATCCCACTTCAGACATTTACCAGCTCTGTGATCCTAGACTAATTACTTAACCTCTGACTGCCTCAGTTTACTCAACTGTAAAATGAAACTGAGAAGCTACCTCAGAGGGTTATTGTGAGGGGGGAAAAGGAGATAATATTTTTGAAGCACTTCTAACAGTGCCTGGGACGTAGTAGGTGCTTAACAAATGTTTGTTCCCTTCCCCTTTTTATAACATTCTAGGTTTGAGGTCTCTTTCAGCTCTAACATGCTGTGATCTTGAGGGGAACCTATATACAGTTCATCTTCTTCCCTCCAGGTAACACTGTACTAGACACAGCTCAAACAGCTAAGATCAGATCCAGTGGTTACAGTCTTTTAGAAGAAGAGATTCCATGTCATCTGTCCCTTAGTTCACAAACTATCACTCCTGTATATTTCCTCGTTTTCTCTTGTAGAAAGAGAAAATGCCATCTTAATCTGATCATAATTAATAATAATGTTAACTTGTAACTATCTAGCATTTTAAGATTTGCAAAGTATTTTATAAACTTCATCTCATTTGATCCTCAAAACAATCCTGTGAGGTAGGTGTTATTAATTATATCTATTTTACAGATGAGGAAACTGAAGATGAGAGAGATTAAGCCTAGAGTCACAAAGCTTATAAATGTCTGAGGAGGGATTTGAATTCAAGTCCAGCATTCTATTCATTGTGCCACCTAGCTACCCCTATTAAGAGGACTATTTTACAAGTTTACCTATCAGATCTATGGAGAACAGAAGAATTCATGACCAAACAAGAGATAGAGAACATTACGAAAAGCAAAATGGACAATTTTGATTACATTGAATTGAAAAGTTTTGACACAAGCAAAACCAATGCAACTAAAATTAGAAGGCAGGTAGAAAATTGGGAAAAAATTTTTACAACCACTCTCTGATAAGAGCTTCATTTCTAAAATATATAGAGAATTAAGTCAAATTTATAAGCATACAAGCTATTCCCCAATTGATAAATGGTCAAAGGATATGAACAGACAGTTCTCAGATGAAGAAATTAAAGCCATCTATAGTCATATGAAAAAATGCTCTAAATCGTTATTGATTAGAGAAATGCAAATCAAAACAACTCTGAGGTACCACATCACACCTATCAGATTGGCCAACATGACAAAACAGGAAAATGATAAATGTTGGAGAAGATGTGGGAAAATTGGAACATTAATGCATTGCTGGCGCGGAGTTGTGAAATGATTCAACCATTTTGGAGAACAATTTGGAACTATGCCCAGAGAGCTATAAAAATGTGCATACCCTTTGACCCAGCAATAGCACTTCTAGGGCTATATCCCAAAGAGATCATACAAATGGGAAAAGGACCCATGTGTACAAAAATATTCATAGCAACTCTTTTTGTGGTGGCAAAGAATTGGAAATTGAGAGGATGCCCATCCACTGGGGAATGGCTGAGCACTATTGTGCTATAAGAAATGATGAACAGGCTGACTTTAGAAAAACCTGGAAAGACTTATATGGTCTGATGCTGAGTGAAATGAGCAGAACCAAGAGAACGTTGTACACAGTAATAGCCACGTTGTGCAATGACTAATATTGATAAACTTAACCCTTCCCAGCAATACAAGGATCTAAGACATCTCCAGAGGCCTTGTGATGGAAAATGCTGTCTATGTCCAAAAAAAGAACTCTGAAAATTGAATTGCTATTTTTTTTCTCTTCTGTTGAGTTTTCTTTCCCCTTTCTGATGGTTCCTCCTATTGGTTTTAATTTTTACTTAAAACACTACTAATGTGAAAATATGTTTAATAGGAATGTAAATGTATAGCCTATATCAGATTGTGTGCCGTCTTGGCGAGGGTGGTGAGGAGGAAGGGGGAGAAAAATTTTAAACTCAAAAGCATATGGAAGTGATTATTGATAAATCAAAATAAATAAATTTTTTTTAAAAAAGAGTACTGTTTTACAGCCCCAGATTAAAGGAGGCGGGAAAGATGGCTTTCATTTTGGAGTTCATTGAGGAGGTTCAAAACATTTTCACTGAAAAATGAAAAGAGAATCAGCCTAATCGATTTGCCAGGTTTTTTCCTTCCTGTCTAGGTTGCTGCCTATTTACAGGTTCAATCCTGTAATTAATTAACAAAGGCAACAAATTCTATAGGGTTCATAGAATCATAGGAATCAGAACATATTAACAAGCTTAGAAATCATCTAATCCAATGGTATCTAACACAAACAGCCGTTAACTGTACTGTAAGGATCACTGTAGGTTCGTATTGACTTAGAAGACCATATATTAACACTATCTATGTTCTATTATATTTTTATTGATTGTGTTAAATATTTACCATTTGCATTTTAATCTGGTTCAACCACACTCTGAAATGCTATGGGGCTGCGTGTTTGACACCTGCTGATGTAATCCAGTTCCCACATTTTGCAGAGGCTCTCAGAGTATTTTAAAAACTTACAATGGGTATTAGTAACAGATCAGGGATTCAAACATAAGTCCATCCTCTCTAATCCAGAGTGTTTGAACCTACCCCACAATGGTTCCTTTTGCAAAGAATAGATGGCAAGATGACTGGAGATTAAGCAAAGGCACGTAGCCATGCATCTTAAACATCCTTCCTATTTCAGAATTGACTTAGAACCCAGGGAAGCTGGATCATAGTCAATAACGTTTTCACTGCAGAGAGCCACCAAAAAAAAAGTTTTCATGCCCTTTAGAAATAGTTTTATTAGTATTATATAAATTGATGATGTCAGAGTTTTAACCTAAGCATTTGAATTAAGAGTGAGATCAGTTTATCTTTGCATTAAGAATTTATAGTGGAAAAAGACCTGGACTGTAAGTAAGGGAAGCTGGGCATGAATTCCAATTTGTGCCTTACTGCCTTTGTGAACATGGTGACAATTCATTCGCCTTCTGAGCCTGCACTTTATCTTCTGTAAAATGGGCAGCTTATGCTAAACAACCTCTGAAGTCTCTTCCATTTCTAAATTCTGTAATCTTTTTGCTGGAGTTGAAGAGTTTTTTTGCCTGGACCTATGATTTCATTGGTATTGAAAACTTCAACCAAAAAACTTCGTTTACCAGTGCAGATAACTACCCTTCTGCTAATTCAAGTCTTAGATAGGTGACTGGGATTCTGCAAGGTGACATGGATTGTCCAGGGATCACAGGATCATAGAGCTGGACTGGAAGGGGAACCTCAGAAGCGAAAAGTCCAGGCCCCCTCCATTTTACAGATGAAGAAACTGAGGCACAGAGACATTAAATGACTTGCCCAGGGTCACACAGCTAATAAGAGTCTGAGGCAGATGTGAACCCTGACTTCAAGTCTAAGATCCCATGCACTGTATCATGCTTTCTCTGTGTTTTATATGACTAGGGAATTAATTGATCACTGATACTATTAAAAGTTTCTTCTTTAAATTGCAGCATAACCACAGTAAACCACACCCTGCTTCTAGATTTAGGAGTGCATTAAGAAGCACAGCAAATTCTGAACTACAGGGAATTGCTTGGCACCATTGAAGCATTTCAAAACAAGCTGCTTCTGCAGTTCTTGGCAAGCCTGTTTACACCTTTAGCCTTTAGCATCTTCTTTTAACTGATTTGAGACAATTCTTTGGGAAAGGGCTTAATCCTTCCTCAAAGCAGCCTTATTTCACCAGGCAGAAGCTGAAGCTTTCTTAGGCTTCTCTGAGGCAGAATAGGTCTGCCTATATGTTACAGCTCTTCTGTGAATTTAATCTCCAGGATAAGCAAAAGGCTATAGGATCAATGATTTCTTAGAAAAGGGAATTTTTTGTTTTGTTTTGTTTTTAAAGGAAACACACACTTAAAAGAAAATTGAAAGGGGAAGGGGAAAAGAATTGAATTGACAGGAAGGCATTCTTTATTCTGTCACCAAAATCTCTTTGGAAATATGTTAGATTATTATGTGGCATTTGTTTGGATTTTATGCTTCAGAGGGTAAGTATGGACAGATGACTAAGTAGAATTTGTATCATTCAAAACACCATCAAGCTAAAACAGAATGAATCCAATACCTAAAATGGTAGCTGATTATTTGGGTGTCTTTTAGAATATGATCTACAATGAAAGCTTCTCTGTTTTTCAATATTTTTCCCCTTTTTTGTACTTGCAGATAATAGAACTTATCACTTTCAAGCAGAAGATGAGCAGGACTATGTAGCGTGAGTATTTCTTTTTTAACAATAATTTGATTCACTTGGATAAATTAAAGAAAGCAAACAGGTACTAAGTACCTCCTGTAGGCAAGGTCCTGTGCTGAGAATTGGAAGATACAAAGGTTCATTCCCTGCCCTCCTGGAGTTCATAGTTGTAGGGGAGATAAGATAGAATATACTAAGTACAGTGATGATAAAAGTTCTGAGGAGAAGAGAGAGATATTTCTAACTTGTGGGGTAGAAATGGACAAGAGAAGATACGACTTCCTGGAGTTGGTACCTCCTGGGCTGGGCCTTGAAGGATGGCTAGGATTTCGGTTGGTTTAGGGAAGAGGGTGAACAAACACATGCGAAGAAGGAAGAGTAGGAGAAATTCAGGCAACTGTGAATTAATTAATAACATAAATTCATGAATTCAGAGAAGACTGTTCAATTCCAAAAACACTTAAGCTCCTGCTTTTTTATAAGACTCTACAGATATTAAAACAGACAAGCAAATACTCCCCTTTCTCAAAGGAGCTCCCACTCTATTAGAGCTTATGTTCTGCATTTCTTCTAAAGTGCTGCGTGCTTTCCCATATGTCATTCAGTGAGAATAATTTTGGGGTTTGGGGTTTGGTTTGTTTTGGTCAATGACTATTCCATGCTTCCTGTAGACCTAATACCGATCTAGGCACTGCAGAGGATAGAAGACATGATATTACTTTAAGTAATTTATAGTCTATTCATCATTTCCCTAAAAAATCAAGGCCAATAGTCTACAAAGGTTGCGTATCGTTTTAAGTTTATAGCCACCATTTATAGAATATCAGAGTTTAAAGAGATCTTAAAAATTACCCAGTCCCATACCTCATTTTACTTGTAAATCAATTTTTCCCCCTTATTGAGGCACTTAATGTGATCTGAACAGCCAAGCCATAATTGGTTTTTTAAAAAAAAAAAGAGTAGTTATATGTTGTCTTTCACACACACATGCATATATAGATAGATACACATATATGTATGTATATGTGAAAAACGTGTGTATGTATATGTACTTATATTGCAGTAAATTTAGCTTAAGATTTAAAAACAAGGAAAAGGTTTTAGGGTTTTTTATTTATTTTAAGCAAAGTTGAAAATCAGGGTTTAGGGAACATAAGTACTCCAATTTGTCTAGAGTATATGAGGAACAATAGTATTTATTATGTTCCATTTTTAAAATCTGGACAAAATATACTTTAAAAACCAAGGTATAAAACATGCTGTCACTATGCTGAATGTACATAGTACTGAAAAAGATTGTTTCAAGAGTGCAGATTTTAAAATCAAAGAGGAAAAAAAACAGAGGGATAAGCCCACAATAAATACAAACTAGGCCCTGACTTATCCTTCTTCATAGATTTCCCTCATCCTACCATTCCAGTCTTTTTTTTTTTAAGGCAATTGGGGGGACTTGCCCAGGGTCACACCATTCCAGTCTTTATCACAATTTCTTCCCTCCACATTGGCCTATTTCTGGCTCTTCATTTCCCCTGTCCATGCTTTTGCACAGGCTGTCTTCCAGGCCTGAAATTATCTCCCTCTTTACTTCCTCTAAGTTCCCCTGGCTTCCCTTAAGATATAGCTCATCTCCTTCCTCAGGAGGCCTTTCCCAATCTGGCCCGCTTCTCGTGCCTTCCCTTCCGACATCACCTTTCATCCATTCTGTATGTGTCTTATATACACCTAGTTATTTACATGTTGTCTCCCTCATTAGAATGTGAACTCCTTGAGGGCAGGGAATGTTTTTTGCCTTTCTTTGTATCCCCAGCACCTAGGATGATGCCTGGTACACGTTAAGCAATTAATAAATGCTTATTGACAGACACAATGTAATAATTAATAAGAGAACCTTTCTAATGACTTCTGCTTTCTCACTTGGCTAGTTTTCCCCCAAGTTTTCCTATATTACCTGGAAGTGAGAAAGGAAGGGCTAACGCTGGGAACTAAGAAAATAAAACAAAACAACTCATGGCACTACTGTCTGTACTTTAAAATTTTTACTTCTTATGAACACTAAAGAAAAAATGTGTCCTGATTTGGGAGTACTCAGGTCATGTGACCTTTTTCTTTCCATAGTTCCATAGGTACCCAAACCACTGAGCTGATGTCATCTTTCTCCCTTTCTCTTTCTTTCTTCCATCTAGCTTCTCCCTTTTGTTCTAGTTTTCTCTCCCTCTCCTTCCATTTCTCTTTTTCTCTTTCCTCCTTTTTCTTTCCCCAAACTGTCTGCATTCCCTTTTTTCTCTTTCTTTATCATTTCCCCTCTCCCTCCCTAGATTATTGAGCACTCTCTTCTCTTTCTCTCCCTCCCTCTTTCCCTCACCCCATCTCCCTCTCCTTCCCTCCTCTGATGTGTAGGGGATCAAGTACACATGTAAAGGGGTTGCTTTCTTTGAGCCTATTTTCTTCTCTGCATACCCCCATGACTTTTTATCTCTCTCGCCCTGTATCTTTTCTCCCTTCTGCCTCTTAATTCCTTCTGTTAGCTCAAGCACCATCTTTTATGAAACCTTTACTGATTTCCCCAACTAATGACCTCCCTCCCAAACTCTGTATACATTTGGATTTATTCACTTCATTTTTGTGTTTTATACATTTATATATGTACTTGCAGTCTCCCCCATTTAAAGGCATGCTTCTTTGGAGTAGAGATTATTTTAGCCTTTGGACTTGTGCCTAGTACAGTGCTTGGCACACAGTAGGTGCTTAATAAATACTTGTGGATTGGTTGATGGAAACAGATGAGAGGAACAGTGAAATGTGGCCAGTGATAGACCACAAAGTAAAATGTTGAAGGTAGGACCACATCTGCAGGGGGTTTTTGTTTATAACAGGAATTTTCCCATTAAAATAGATATGGATGTTTCTAAAGACAGACTTTACTATTTATAAAAGTATTTCAAAATCCGTTATGTAAAGAGTGATTAGACTTGCTCTGCTTGGTCCTGGAGAAAAGACAGAGTGAAAGGTTGAAGTTACAGGGGCAAAGTGAGGCTAAATATATCAATGAGAGCTATTCAGATGGAATGGTCTGCTTCAGGGCATAAGAGGTTACTTATCATTAGTGGTTTTCATGCAGAGTCTGGAGGACCATTTTGATGGTATCCTGCTGAGGTGATTCTTTACTGTTCAGGTACAAGTTGAACTGGATGCCCCTTTGAGGTTCCTTGAAAATCAGAAATGCTGAGATTAGACATAGTCAACACGTCTTTGCATTTTTGCTATCCCTACTCATACTTGACTCCTCCATTTCATTTATTTTTCCTGAGAATCAGTCATTCATTCATTCATTTATTTACTTTTGGCTAGGCAGTGGGGTTGACTTGCCCAAGGTCACACAGCTAGTAAGTGTCAAGTGTCTGAGGCTGGATTTGAACTGAGGTCCTCCTGACTCCAGGGCTGGTGCTCTCTTTATCCACTGCGCCACCTAGCTGCCCCAGAATCAACACAATTCCTGGTTTTCTAAAAAGAAACAGTTCTAGGTCTCTTTTACTTTCTTTTTTGTTTAATTAGCTATCATTCAAAAAGTTCATGAATTTTAAGTTGTGCTTCCTTTTGTCTCCTGGGCCTTGTTTTGTTTCACCCCTATTAATGTCCCCTGGAGCTTCCCACACACCTCTGGTGCTTTGGCATTGGGGAGCGGGAGGAGGTAGAGCAGCAAGACTTCTTTTTCCTCCCCCACCCCTGAATGGGTGCAGAACATTCCAGATCCAACCTCCTGCGCACCTGCCATTTCCCACATTACCCTCCTTTCCTCCTGCCCTTTTCATTCATATATTCATTCATTCAGGAGATTTTGCTGTCAGAAACGGTATAGTAAAATGAGCAATGTATTTGCAGACTCAGGTATTGCCAGGTGTAGCCTGTGTGACCTTAGACAATCACTTTAGCTTTCTAGCATTTAGTTTCTTCATTTATAAAATAAACAAATTAGATTACATAGTCTCTAAATTCCCTTACAAGTGATAGATACGTAGTGGGAATGATTTTTTTAAGTTATAATATTGTATGCCTTAATGAATGTATTTAAGTATAAAAAATTGCAAAGCAAATATAATTGGTTATGTGCATGCTTCCTCATCAAATTTATAATGTTTTAGAAGGAAGTGAAATATTAAAAGAAAAATTCTTAGAGATCACATTAGCAGAATTTCTTGGAGGCAAGGGAGAAGAAGGAATGAAAAAAATTACCTCTAAGTTCTCTTCCCAAACCATCCCATCCTTCTCTGAATTCTTGAGATCAAGTCAACAAGCATTTATTCAATATCTACTCTGTGCCCACTTATTATTATCAGTAATAGTGCATTTCAACAAATAATAATGTCCTTTCTTGTCTTGTTACTTAAGGGTGTCATGTGGCCATTTCCTGGCTTCTCAACAAGATTATAAGCACTTGGGGAACAGGGCCGTATTTTAGATGGTGAACTCTCTATCACGGGAAACGCTCTAACAGAGGCTAGATGATTGAATGTTGCCAGTAAAGGATTATATGATTTTAGAGCTAGTGAGTTAAATGTGACCTCCATCCAGCCCCCTCCTTTTTCATACTTGGAAACCAAAGCCCAGAAAAGTAAAGGGGTTAGCCCAAGGCCCCACAGGTAGTAAGAGGCAGAACCATAAAATAGAAGGGATTCTAACATTGAGTGGGAAGTTGGAGTAGATGACTCCCTTAATTCCTTCTAGTCCAATCCAGTGATTCTTTTGAAACTACCCCTCTCCCAACCCTCTGGACTTTGAATAGTGCAAGATTCATGGTAGTCCCTTGATCAACATTTGCTCAGTGAGCAAACTGAGATGGTTATGGTTACATTCCAGGAAAATGTAAGCCCCTTGACAGTAGAGACTATGTAATTTTTATGTTGGTATCCCAGACCCCTAATAATGCCTAGCCCGAAAGTGTTTGTTAAATTGAATTATATTTGGATTCAGATTTCTCTCTTTGACCAGGAATTCTGTACTAGCTATAGTCAAAGGAAGAAAAACTACTCATTCTTACTTTTCCCATAGGGGCTGATACTCATATTTCCACTAGACTTTGGGCTCTATTTGTGTGTGTGTGTGTGTGTGTGTGTGTGAGAGAGAGAGAGAGACACACACACACACACACCATGCACACATTCCTGGGCCTTGTCAGAGATTCCTTTCTGACATGGTTTGTGCTCTGGACCCTTCTCTTTTCCCCACTTTCCTCCACATCTCTATCCCAGATGTAGTTTGGGTTTGGGACATTGGAAACAACAATGGTTTTATAATCAGAGGACCTAGGTTTAAATCTTGGCTCTGTTGTGCACTTCCTGTATGATTTTTGGCAAGTCACTTAAACCATAGGATTCAGTTACTTGATCTTTAAAATGAGAGGACTGACAAGATAATTGCTAATTTCCCTTCTGCCTCTAAAGCCTATGAGGCATGAACTAAGGTCCACCACACTCTCCACAGACTCTAATTAAGGTGGGAAGTCTGATTTTCCAAGTAGCTCCCATCAGAGCATTCATGCAAGATGAATAAATGGAATCCCAGCAAGGAAGTCCACTCAGGTTTAGGCTCTGAAGTTTATTGAGTTGCCCTGTCAGCTCCTTTTTAATTGGATGTTAAGTGATGACAGCGAGTCACTCCAAAAGTTCTAAAGCATGCCCATCCCTCCCCGAGTTCGGTGGCGGTGATTTTATCCAAGGGGAGCAGTGCTTTTTTTCCATTTGCTAGTTGCATTGGTAGCAGTGAGCTGAAAGAGAGCGCCACCTAGGGTATACAGTAGGAGTTACTACCCTTGTAACCAAGTATGAGAGGCTAATGATGAGAAGATTCAGAGCTGGAAGGGACCTTAGAGTTTGTTTACTTCGACCCCTTCATTATATTCAGGAGACCCAGAAAGGTTAAAAGACTCACCCCAAGTTGTGAAGTTAGTAACCAGAAGAGAAATGGGATGCATGGCCAGTGTTTTTCTAGGAAGGAGTACCACGACTCTAAAAAGTTTGTCTTCTCTCTTAATGATGATGCTCCTCATTCCATTAGGGAATCAGCAGTTTGCTTCATTGTCCCAGGCTCCTGAAAATTAGCAGAAAAAGCGATTTGTATGGCTAGTACATAAACACCAGAATCAAGTGCATACTTTTATTTTCAGGCCAAGGAGCAGATATTTATTGGATGTAAACTGTAACTTTGAAGATACATCTGTCAATTCTGAATCTTTTTAATTAACCTAGTATTCACTTTAATAGGCATTTATGAATGACTAAATGAATGGAAAAAAGATTAAAGGCTTATTCTGGGTTAAGCATTGTGCTAAGCTAACTCTTCTGTCTGTATTGCCACTGGTGTATGCTCCTGTTTGTGTTGCTACTGTTGTATGCAAGGCACTGTGCTAGGTGCTGGGGTTACTGTGCTGAAATAAGACGTTTCCTGCCTTCAAGGAGCTTGTAGTCCAGTAACATAAATAAGACTTATTTGGTAGTGCTGTCATTTTCAGTCGTGTCTAACTCTTTGTGACCCCATTTGGGCTTTTATTGGCAAAGATACTGGGGTAGTTTGCCATTTTCTTCTCCAGGTCATTTTCCACTTGAGGAAACTGAGGCAATCAGACTTGCCCACAGTCACACAGCTTGGTAAGTGTCTGAGGCCACATTAGAACTTAAGAAGATGAGTCTTGCTGACATGGCCCTGCACTCTAACCACTGCATCACCTAGCTGCCCCAAATAAGATTTTTTTCAAAAAAACTGACAATTTTAATAATTCACACTTTTGCTTATAGTTAGATACCATGAATGACTTGTATACAACTGATTTTTTTAAAAAAAAAAAGAAACCGACAGTAAATAATAATTCACAGTTTTGCTATTGCTTCTTGAGTTTTCTAAAGTTCTTTCCTGAAAACAACACTGTGAGTCAGTCAGTCAACATTTAGTGAGCTCCTACTATGTGCGAGGCACTGTGCTAATTGTTGAGGATACAAAGAAAGGCAAAAGACAGCCCCTGCTCTCAGAGAATTTACAGTTTAAAGGGTTGAGAAAACATGCAAACAACTACCCACCCTGTGAGGTAAGTTGTGGCATAGAATATAATATATGCAAAAGATAGATACAGACAAAACTGCATGAGAAATTTGAGGAATATTATCTTCTTGAGAACCTGGCTTCTAGTCCTTTACTTATCCTATATTCTCTTTCCTTTGCTAATCATTTCCTTTTCAGCCTGGTGCTGAATGAGACTGTTTTTGCAAAATAATAAAGTTATAAAATAAAAGCACCAAACTAGACCATAGAGATCATCGGCCAGCATTGTCAGGTTATAGATAAGGAAACTAAAAGCCAAACAGGTAAAACAACTATCTTCCTGGTCTTGTGATCCATGGGCCTTTTGACCTGTCTTCTAGAATCGCTATCTCAGCTCTCCAGAAAATTTAAATGATAACTTCTGTCTGTAATTCACTTCCCACTTACAAAATTCTTCATGTACATTACCTCACTTTATTCCTCACAGTGATTATGGGAGGTAAATGTACAAGCAGTGCCATTCCAGTTTTACCTTTGAAGAGCTAGGGCAAAAGGACATTTGTGGTATGTGTCTCCTTAGGCCCAGTTTGTTTTGTTTTGTTTTGTTTTTTAATGATTTTTGTTTTCTCATTTCTATCACTTTCACTTCTTTGGTCATTCTCTCTTCTTATTTTGTTTCTTTCCCAAACATTATCAGAATTTTTATTCAGTCTTCTCCTTCCCTCCCCCTTTTTCTCTGTCCTTTTTTCCACTCTGATTTTAGAAGCCCTTAGTCAGGATTATAGATCATAGCTTTAGAACTGGAAAAAGTCTTTGCAGTCATCTAGTCCAACCTTTCTGTTTTACAGAAAAGGAAACTGAGGGGCAGAGAGATTAAGGGACATGCTCAGTATCACTGAGGTAAAAAGTATAAGAGCCAGGATTTCGACTTGGGTCCTCTGGCTCCCAATCCAGTGCTGGTTGTTTTTTTTCCTCCCTGCTGCACCATATAGGGTGTCTATCTATGTGTGTCCATGTCTATGATAATTCAAGGAGGAAAGAAAAAGGCTACTTTTATTTTGAAAGCCTTCCTTTTATTGGTTTTGAAACAGGTGGATCTCAGTATTGACAAACAGTAAAGAAGAAGCATTAACCATGGCCTTCCGAGGAGAACAGAGTACTGGAGAAAACAGCTTAGAGGACCTGACAAAAGCCATTATTGACGACATCCAGAGATTACCTGGGAATGACGTCTGCTGCGATTGTGGCTCATCAGGTATTCTAGCCATTTCTTCTGCTTTGACTCTCTGCCAATTAACTCCATTTATCAAAGATTTTCCCCAAAGTTTGAGTTAACTTTCTGAACTTCCTTTCTGTTTCTGCTGAATACTAAATCTTTAAAAGGCCAGTCTTTTTATAGTGTCCTGCAGAAACCATGGTTATTACAGCCTCTGCTTTTTTCTGTATACTGTTCTTCATGCCTGGAAAGGCCTCCACTCTTTGCTGTATCACCACCAAATTAACCACCATTCAAAGCATCTCCCCAACTTCTCTAACCTTTACTGATCTCTGCCTTCTCCAAGTTTCTTTGTGTTTTCTCGCATCTGTCTGTTCTGTACCAGACTTGATTACACAGTGATCTTCTCTTATTTCTCCATATGTGTAATCCCAACAAAATTATAAACTCTTCAAGGGCAAGGAAACTGTCTTAATAATAATAATAATAATAATAATAACTCAATAGTGCGCATTTATATAACTCTTTATGGTTACAAAGTCTTTTCACTTGTGTCGCTTGAAAGAGTTATGTCAGCCTACTCACCTATGGCTCTATTCACCCAATTTTCCAAAACAGATATCCCACCCTGACCAATACTTACCTATAGATGCCACCTCCTCCTATTAAAATATATTCTTCTTGAAGGGGGAAGGACTATCCATGCTTTTGTATTTGTTTCCCCAGTATTTAGCATTGGAGCACGTGGTCAATATTCAGTAAATGCTTTATTATTCATTCATTTGTTCATTAACGCAAACATTATCTCGTTTCAGAGCCGTACTTAAGGGGGTAGTACGAATAATATCTTCACTTTATAAATGAAGAAACTAAGGCTTAGAGATAACAAGTGGATTTGTCAGGGACACCCATCAAGTTAGTGACAGAGCTTCCAAGTCCAATGTCCTTTCTACTCTGCCAGGCTGCCACTCTATTTTTATATGTAACTTGGGCAGACCAATATAAATCACATAAGCATATACACACCTTTCCATAAAGGTTGACAGTGGGCTATGTGGTAAAAGGCATCTTAGGGTCGCAAGGCCTGGATTACAATCTAGCCTTAGACATATATATTAAGCTGAATGGCCATGAGTGAAACTTCACTTAACCTCTCAAAGTTTCATTTTCTTCATCTATAAAACGGATATAATAATCCTCTCACTCCCTGCTTCACAGACTTGTGATAAGGAATATTTTGTGTAAACTTTAAACTACTATATAAATGTGAGTTAATATTATATTCGCACAGTGTTTAGCATAAATCTTTACATATAGCAGGTCTTCAAGAAAGATTAGTTACCAAGAAGTTTGGCATTTAAAGGGAGCATATTCAATTCAATATCACAATTTTGGGCTGCCTAGAAAAAAAAAATGCTTCACATTGTCACTGTGTTCCTTGGAGTTTCAAAAAGGTTTTTGTCCGCTGGAAAGTGTTATGTTCATTACTTAACAGCCATCTTATTATCAACAGAAGTTCCAAAAAGAAGCCATAACCAGGACTGATAGGTTAATGCTGGTTGTAGCTTATAGGTTAATGCTAGCTGTAGAATCCTGTCCCCTGTGAACAGCAGTTAATAGCTATACCATCCATCATTGTCATGGAACATGGAGCAATGGGGAAATAGTATTTTTTTGAGGCCTTTAACAGTTTGTTACAACTGAAACTTTAGAGGCACCATCTTTCCTTTTTTTTTCTCAAGGATAAGCATCAAAGACATGTAACCCTAATTTTGTTTTGGATGAAAAAATCATGGGTTTTTTGTTTTGTTTTGTTTTTTCATTAAAAAATGATGTATTTATTTTCCCTGTCAAGTGTTTAGAGATTTATAAAGAGCATTCAGACTAACATGGTAAGATACAGTTTTCCCCATGTTAATTTCTACCATCATAATTCTTTAACATTTTAGTGATAGACCTGCCCAAAGAAAGAAAAGAGTCCTTGAAAATCACTTTTTAAAATGCACAAGAGAAAACTGAAGGAAGTTCCAAGGAAAGCACAGATAAGCAGGATTTATTTGAAAAGACACATGTTGAATTTACTGTGTATATATCAATGTATATACATATATATTAAAATATATGTGGAAGGGATTTGCATTTTCACATTAATACTTTTTTCTGTTCTTTGTAAAAATGTGCTCTTGGGGAAGGGGTATTCATTAAGGTCAGAATAAATTTTTTTTTAATTAAAAAACAATTCTTACCCACTTTTACTAGAGGAGGTAGTAAGAAGATGTGGAGGCACACTGGACAAGGAGCCAGGTGATCTAGGTGGTGGGCCCTCCTCTGCCACTCACTTCTCTTTTGTTACCGTAGACAGGACTCATCACTGGGTTCAAATTCTGGCTCCACTTAATGTGAGATTTTGTTACCTCAACTTTTGGGGTCTCAGTTTTCCTATCTAGAGTAGAGGTTATTAATCTTTTTATGTGTCATGGACCCCTCTGACCATCTGGTGAAGCCTAAGGACTCCTTAGAATAATGTTTTTAAATGCACAAAATAAAATACGTACTATTACAAAGGAAATCAATAGTATTATCATAGAGTGATAAAAATATTAAACAATAAAAGTTCACAGACCCCAGTTTAAGGACCCTTGAATCACGTTCTCCAAGGACCCTCCTAATTCCAAATCTTACAATCTCATGACCATTCTGTGTCCTAGTAGCCTCATCTGTAAGATGGAGGAGCTTAAGCTAGATGACTTCTGATGACCCTTCCAACACTCTAGTTCTTCTGCTGTTTTCAGTTGCATGTTTTTATAATATTTTAAAGTACAGGTCTGGTTCTGTTTTCAGTTGAAATTTTATCAGCCACTTGCAAAAAGAACTGTGCACTAAAATGTTTTGCTTCACTGTGTTTTTAAATCTTTTTCTATAGAACCTACATGGCTTTCAACCAACCTGGGTATTTTGACCTGTATAGAATGTTCTGGAATCCACAGGGAAATGGGGGTTCATATTTCTCGTATTCAGTCTTTGGAATTAGACAAATTAGGAACTTCTGAACTCTTGGTAAGTTGTTTTCTATACTTTGGAAAGATTTCAGTTCATTAGCATAAAGATGAGATTCCTTTTTATGTTTCTTTATATTCTGTTCTTTTTAAGTTTCTGCCAACTACTTGTTCAAAGAGTTGAGTAGATTTTTATATAGATATTCTGTGATATTGCAATTTGTATGCTAAGTAAAATCAACAGTTTCCTTTTTCTCTTGAATAAATGGTGAATCACTAATTGGTGTATATTGTCATGACTATCAAGTCAAAAAGTTTAGCCAATCTGTCATGAATCTGAAGGAGCTTGAGAGATCACTCAAACTCCCTTAGAAAACTCGAAAGAAATCTTTATATTACAATTTATTACACATCAGATATTTGTTTTAAAGTTCAATATTTCATGTGCTTCTAAGCTCATAAATAATGTATACAGTAGTAAAGTGGGAGGGAAACTCAGCTCTCTTGTGTTCAAACTTCCTAATACCTTTTTTAAAAGAAGGAATTATAGAGTTTAAATCAATCATAAGTTATTTTAACTACTAGGAAGTTATGTATGAATATGGAGTTTCTTGTTAAATCATCATTGTAGTAATTTGTTCTTTTATGAGTTAGCAGAAACTCATTTCATCCTTAATCCTTTCTTGAGGGAATAGATGGTGTGATACTTGATGTCATAGTTCAGAGATTTATAAGGTTAAACAGTCTTGAGAAATTTATCATATTATCTAAGATTCTTTTTTAATTATTGAGAAATCTTCTAGTTGGAATCTTCCTCTGCCCCCTCCACAACCCTAAACAATTCCTTTTGAGCTACTTTTAAGTTAAACATTAAACCAAGTCCAGTGGTGAACCACATTTTTACTATCTTGTACACAGGCCCTAGTTGCATGCAGCCCTAAGAGATGTTTGTCAAGATACCCTGTTGGCATCCCCTACCTATTCTTTGGCTAGTAATTAGGTTTTATAATTACCTGACACCTCCTAAAACCACTTAATCACAGTGGGAAAAAGTTTTTCCCTCTAATGGAGATGATAACTCCAAGAAACCAAAAGTAAATTACATGCCCAAATCAATAGGCCATGCATCTGAAGATAGAATACATCTTAAAGGCCAGATTAGATTTGATTTTTGGCCCTAATTCTGCTACTAACCAGTTGTGTGATCTTGGGCAAATCTCAGTACTTCGGTTGGATTCAGCAATCTCTATGATGCCTTCACATTTCAAATTCCCTGTCTCTGTGTATCCAGGGTGCCTAGAGGAATCCTGTCCAGATAGTAAGATTTATCAGCAGACATTGGTTGAGGGACTCAGACAGTGAGCTCTAGTAACTCCACTCTCTCAAGTGAACTTCTGAAAGGACTAGTTACATAAACATTTCTAAGCTTAACATCTAAAACATACTTGTCTGACTCATCACAGATCATTTCAGGATGAATATAAATTGGAATAGTATTATTTGATTCTAGCAGCAAAATACCACTCAGGGCTTCCTCTACCAATGGCATGTTACATAGAGCTCCTTACCCTGTACCTTATCAATAAAGATCCCCAGATGTGAAATTTGTACCATTTGCTAGAAATTTGATGGAAATGAGTCTGGAATGAAACAGCCAGTATGTGCTGAAGTAGGGATTTATAACAACCTAAAAAAAGGTCCTTGTTTAATAAGATTGTATCCACCATTAATATGAACTAGAGTTTGTACACTAAAGTTATGGTTATATAACTTTCCTATCTCCTACCTCTGCACCTTTATCCAAATGTTCTCCCAATACCTTACCCACTTTGGCCTCCTAGAATCTCTTTAAGGCTCAGTTCAGGTGCCATCCATCTCCTACACAAGGTCTTTCCTGGGTCTCCTCCACCCAGTTCTCCCTCTCCCTCTCCCTCTCCCTTCCTCCCCTTCATTTTATATCTATTTGTATTAAGTTATCTGTACTTGTTGGTATGTTGTTCCTTGCTGCCCTGTATAAATTGTATTCCCCATGAGATTATACACTCTTTGAGAACCAGGAGTGTTGGGGGGTTTTTCTCTTTTATCCTCAACACCTAGCATAAAGTGCACTTAATCAAATAATTGTCAAATTGAGTTCAAATGAAATTAATTGGATTGAATTAGATTCACCTATCTCTAGCCTCAACTTATAAGTTTGTGAATTGCAGATCATTAGTTGGTTCCTGAAGGCAAGCATGTACGAAATGTTACCATTTATATAGGACAAGAATGTTGAGTGCTTTTATTTGACCTTATTAAATCATGACTCGTATCCTGTCTCTTGTCTTCCACAATAGCCCCTGCATCACTTCGCTCACTGCATCCTTTTAATTCTGCCTTCTCAATGTTTTTCCTCTTTCCTGAGCTTAGCATTCCAATTGCCATCACACTAGTTCAGGTCCTGATTGCTTCTGCTTTGGATTATTGGAATATCCCTACTAATCAGCCTTCCCACTTTAATTCTCTCCTAACTCCAGCCCATCCTTCATACCCATGCAGAGTAGTCTTAGTGTACAGGTCTGATGACCTCATTGTTTTATTCAGACACCTCCAGTGGTTTCCCATTGCTTACTGGGAAAAATCCAAACTCTTTTGCCTAGCAATCAAAGCTACCCACAACTTGGCTTTGCTCTAACCTCTAGCTTTTTCTCCTACTACTTCTCTTGCCAAATTGAACAAAATGTGTGCCATTTACTGGGAGGGAAAAAAGTCCTGTCCTTTGCTACCTCCATGTCTTTGCTACACCTGGAACATGCTTCTCTGTGTCTCATCTCTACTTGCTGGGATCCTATTCATCCGTTAGGATCCAACAGTCACCTCTTCCATGAAGCCCTTCCTGATGTTCCCTCTGCCAATTAAAATTATTTTTCTCTTTATCTCATTCTACTTTATAGGAAAGCTGTTAGTGTTTCTATCCTAACCCCTTACTGGACAGTAACCTTAAGAGCCTAGACAGTAGTTTTCCATTTTTGAGTCCATCATAGAATGCAGTACTTTGCACACAATATGTACATAGTTAATGTTTGTTGAAAGAATTGTATGTGTTCTTCACAAAATTGTGAGAAATATATCATCTGGCTTCCCAAAAGCAAATGATAGCAATGTTTAAGACCAGTAGAAAATGAAGACTACTATGTTGTTTTGTATTTCTGTTACAGCTGGCCAAGAATGTAGGAAACAATAGTTTTAATGAAATTATGGAAGGGAATTTACCCAGTCCCTCACCAAAGCCCACTCCTTCAAGTGATATGTAAGTAATTTTTAAAAATTAAATTGTTTTTCATTTATTGACTCTTCCTATTCAAATGTGTTTCCACTGGGGAACCAGCCATTAGGAAATGCAGTGCAAAGATGTCACTTAAAACTTAGGCTCAGATGCTAATAGGCCTCATCTAAAAATTAAAAAAAAATTTTTTTCAAGTTTTAGAAACATAAGATTGAATCTGATAGGAAACATTTTGTCCATGTTATTCTAAATTCTTTTTAATGGTAAAGAACTCATTCTTTGGTTTTGATTAAATGATACTGGATGTTATAGACTTGCCTTGTTATATATAACGTTAAAAGCATTTGCGTATGACAACAGTGTTTTATTAACAAAGTAGAATTGTATTCATAGTATGTTACAACATAAAAGGGAGATGCTTTACTGAGAAGTGTGCTCCTCAAGATCTTTAGAAACAGGACATATACCTGCCTTATATGAATAAAGCCTAGCCCTGCTTAGAATCTGGTCTAGATGAAAACTAAGGCTTTTTTCTGACCTGTCAGACCATTTAAAGTCAATCATAAAATGTTTGAGATCATCTGGTCCAATCTTCTCATTGGACAGATGAAGAAACTGAAGCCTGGAAAGATAAAGTGATTTGTTCAAGGTCACAAAGATGTTGCAGAGCTGGGCCTTCAACCCAGCTCTCTTGACCTCCAAATTGAGTGCTTTTTCCAAATGCCTTTCATGGAGATCCACTCCAGTCTAACTCTACTGATTGTATCTCACTGATCTAGTCACTTAGTATGCATTTATTCTTGAAAAGATTTTCTACAGTGTCTATTAGTCCATCAGATTAATCTGTTAGTCCATCAGTTGAAATAAAGAACATGAAAAACTATAGATTTATTTATATCAATGTATGCTTCATCTGAAACCAGAAGGCCAGATAATGAATATTTTGGCCACCATTAAGGCAGAAAGGGGTTGCAGTCTGCAGTGCTGGAGAAACTACTACAGTCACAGATCCATGAAGGTTTTAAGTTTCTTAAGTAGGTTGATGCACAGTAAGCATAATATTAAAAATGTCATCAGAGAAATGTATATGCAAACAAGCAGTCTGGTCACATCTTGATAGTGAAGGAGAGCCAATGGACAGTCTTTGTAGTCCATAGTATCATCATAGTTTCAATAGAAATCAAGGAAGGCCCAGAGCACATTGAGTGGAATGCCTCTAAACAGCTTATGAGAGGATAAGGACAAGATTCACACGAGATTCCAAGTATGGATAGGTGGTGATCTGCAGACGTAACTTTCCTACTTCAAGCCAAACTTGCCGTATAACTCACACATGACACTTCCTCTCTTGTTTCCACACCTGTGCACTGGCTGCCCACATGCCTAACATGTATTCCACCTCACATCTATCTCTTAGCATCCCTAATCTCCTGCAAAACTCAGCTGGTGTTACCTTTTGCATGAAGCCTTGCCTCACTTCTCCAGCTGCTAGGGCCCCTCCCACTCAAATCCCCTTGTCTTTATTTTGCATGTTTTCTATGTAGCTACAAAAGCTACTGTAAGCTCCTTGAGAGCAAGGGGTTATATTTTTGTGTCTTTATCCTCAGTATGTAACACAGTTTTTGGCACATATTAGGCACTTAATATTTGTGAGTCAATCAATAAGATCACAAATCTATTTAAGTATAATTTTTAAGGTGTTCTTTTCCAAACAAAAGACCTGTTTTCTTAAAAAATCTTCAAAGCAAAGAAGCTTCATTACAAAATGTTAATAATGTTGTAGTTTACCCCCAGAATATACTATATGCTGCACATAGCATACCAACACTGTCTCTTACTTCCTTGTGGAAACTGACTTCTAAGAAAAATTTCTGTACCTTATGTATACTGTACCTAAGTCACATGCCCAAAAGATGCAGTGGAAAATTAGACTATACTTTCAGTCATCTGGGAAATTCTTCCAACCCAGCCAACTGTGAACAGCAGAAAAAGACTGAGAGTTGTACTCCTTGAAGGCATATTTTCAAGAAGACATTCATAAAATCATGGACCATTGAGCAGAGTCAGCAAGGCACAACATTCCAGTGACCAGCCAGAAAGAGAGGAAGGACCATATGCTCTCCGGGGAAGGATAGGCCCCTTAGCAGCCAATGCTGACCTAGAAGAGAGAAGTATCAACCTATTTCAGGTATGGGTGGCAGATGTTGGGAAGCAACAGTAGCTACAGCTAGACCAGGTTGGGCTTTAGTAATCAAAGAGAGGGAATGGCTCTTTTGAAGCAAGCTAATTCTATAGTTGATAGAGAAAGTAACTGACTCTGTTCATATATATGTACACAATTTACAAAGGATTTTTGTCATACAGCTGCATTTTCAGCCACACCAACATTATTAAACCATTAGGAGTCCACTATGTGCCATTATCAACAGATATGTTTCATAGATTCATCATGGTGTATTAAAAATGATAAACATAATGAGCTAGCATTTTCATAGCACTTTAAGGTTTACAAAGTATTTTACATATGTTATCTCATTTCATTTTGATGCTCTGGATTTGGAATTGAGATCTAGGTCCAGTCCCACCTTGGGCAAGTAAACTTCCTCAATGAGAGAGTCTGTAGACTCATTGTTCCCTAAGGTCTCTTGTAGCTCTACAGTCTTATGATTGGTTAATGATTCATCCTCAGTATTTTTCTATATTGTTTTCTATTTTATGTTTTCGTATTTGACTGTTTAGCTATTTTCCTGCCTTAGTTATTACATTCAGTTCTGTTTAGTTTTAAGTAATATGGGAAGGTAATATTCAGTCTCCCAATTAGAAAACTAGTATACTATAAAAGTATATAATTTTTACATTAGGAAACAATGTTTGTACAGTAGTATTATCTCATTGAAACTACTTTTCTATTGTCTAAAAGAGATGTTCGCATGTATGTAATAAACCCTGTCTTGAGAAGGAAAGAGATCATGATGGACAGAAAGCCAGCCTTCGAGTCAAGAATAACTGGGTTCAAGTAGTTCCTCTGATACATGAGTAATTGTAAGACCCCAAGCAAGTAATCTAACCTCTCAGCACCCCAAGCAACTATCTAGTTACAAATAAGTTGCTGACCTACTTGAGTAGAGTTTCTGTATGAGAACTTTCCTATATTGATGAAATCACCAGTGCAACAAATCACTACCTCTGACCCCCAATCAAAAAACAAACAAAAAACCCAACCACATTATTGTTGCATAGAAAATAACCTCATTCAAAATGCAATAACAAATCCTTTTATTTTGTTTTAGGACTGCACGTAAAGAATATATCACTGCAAAGTATGTAGATCATAGGTTTTCCAGGAAGACCTGTTTATCTTCATCTGCTAAGTTGAACGAGCTACTTGATGCCATCAAATCTAGGGATTTACTTGCACTAATTCAAGTCTATGCAGAGGGGGTAGAGCTAATGGAGCCACTATTGGAACCTGGACAGGTAAGACATTGTGTACTCAGAAATTTGGAATAGACTCTACTGGTTACATAGGAGAAAAGAGATTTGCTTTGAAGATGGCCCCACAAATGGTAACCTTCTAATATCTTGCTTTTCCCATTTTTAGGAGCCAGGTGAAACAGCCCTTCATGTTGCAGTCCGAACTGCTGACCAAACATCTCTGCACTTGGTTGACTTTCTTGTACAAAACTGGTATGGTTTGTTTTCAGCATTAAGTTAACTTAAAACGTCAGAATTTTTCATACCCATCACTCTCATTTAGCTACAGATGTAACTCTCTTTGTATAACAGTTTTTGCATTGGATAATTTAATATAAATCAAATATTATCAGTAAAAGAGTCTCACCATCTTAAAATCTGAGGTGAAACATTTTGTAAAGAAAACAGTCATTTCGTGAAGTAGGTGACAATCCCCAAATTAATATTTTGTACAAATGCAGATTTTCATGTTACTGGATTTGTTGGAAATAAGTTTTCAAATTTGGCATTCACAAAGAATATTATGTTAGCCATGAAAATGCACCATACACTTTGACTGCTACCATAATGCTAATGGACTTTGAAGTACTCTTTGTGAGCTAATAAATAAGAGTGGCAGTGAGGAAAGGAAGAGAGCATCCAAGATGGCTCAGGATGATTTTTATGGTAAAGAGTCAAAACCTTAATGCTTTGACCTTAATGCATTTATCACCTAATACGGGTGATAAAAGTGCTTTGAAAGGAAAAAACACCTGTGCAGATATTTAAGATTTTATAAAAGATGAGGCTGAAATAATACTATATTTCCCTAAGTCAAAGGAAATATAAGGGAAGGAACTGTATAGTAGCAGCAAGTGGGACTAAGTTTGTACAAGTGTTCCATTTTTCACTGTGCAAGTAACTTGCTTTGAAAGAGTGGTAAATGTCAAATAAATATAAGATTAAAACTGTGTCCCCCAATCATATCAATGGATAAAAATTATATGGATAAAAATTATATAAAGCAAAGAAAGGATAGATTAGATAGAGATGGAGAGAGGTAGATAGATAGAGAGATGGAGAGAGGTGGATAAATAGATCATTTATTAACTGCTTACTATGTGGAAGACAGTTTCATGGCAACAACAATTGGAAAAAGATGTTCTCCATTTACTCTTCTACAATTGTAAATAGGATCACTCTCCAGGAGCATAAAGATAAGTTAGGAAATATTGAAGCCCCAGTTTTATATGGATTTAAACAACAAAGACTTATTTTGCTTAATGCAACTTGAACAGAGATATCAAGAATCCTTTTATTTGTGAATTAGAAAATACAAATTTGTCACTTCACAAAATTCTCACTTCATTTCGTCCTTGAACCTCTAACTAATGAGCCAGCCTTGGTTCCTGTAGCTCTTGAGCACCTCTCAGAAAGCATGTCGACAGTTCAGTGTTTTTAATAGCTTCTTATACAATACCTGTCCATCTCTGGATGCCAGGATCCAAAGGAGAGATCTTCGTATTTTCTTTACTTTGCAGACACTGTAATTTGTTTTCTGACCTTTGTTCCATACTTCAATCAAGGATGAGATCATGGATCTGGGAACTGGAAGGGACCTTCTGGTCCCACCCCCTCACTTCTCAAATCAGGAAACTGAGCCCAAGAGAAGTTAAATGATTTGTCCAAGGTCATAAAGGAAGCACATGGCAGAGATAGAACTTTGCGTTTCATTCTTATTGGCACAGTTGAATAGTCATTGCTTAACATTAGTCCAAGACTTAAATCAATACTCTTACCATAGATTTAGAATTTGAAAGAGCCTTAGAAATCATCTAGTTCAGTCTCCTCATGTTAATAAGTGAGGGAACTTGGGGTCCATCAAGGTTAAGTGACTTGCCCAAGTTTACATAACCAATAAGTGGGCAGAGCCAGGATTCAAACCCAAATCTTCTGACTCCAAATCCGTTGCTAATTCCACCACACCATGCTGCTAGAAAGAAAGAAAGAGTCAGTAAAATTAAAATTTTAGTTTAGAAACAAGATGGAGATGGCCACAGTCATAGCTGAGCAGATATCCATATCCTAATGTTGTGAAAATACCTGTGGAGACAGAGGGTGCCTACCATGCTTCCCAGATTGTTTGCAGCAGATAGTCATCATGATGTATGATGATATTGCAAGCAATGAAGAAAATCCTATGGAAGCTATTACAATCAGTGGTCCTAGTTACACTCTTGTGAATGAAGGATCCCAAAAATCTACTTTATATGTAACAAGATGGTGTTGTTCCCCGCCCCTCCAAAAAAAAATAAATTGATAAATTAAGAAGAGAAGAAGATGCTATAAAGAGGAAATAATCAAGAAAATTTTTGAAGAATGGTCCAAAGGATCATGTGTTTCTTTCCTTTACTGACCAAAAAGCTCCCATATTATTGACTTTCCCTGATGATAGTCTTTATGTAAGAGGTTTGAATGAGCTTATCCAACACAGAAAGTACCAAAAGATGTTGTTAGGTATTGAAGCACATGAATTTGGCTCGACGATGATATCCATATTGTTATGAGTTTTTAAGCAACTACTGTCGCCAATCCCAAAGAGCCTAATACCATGATTAAAAGAGAAATGCTTTCCTAAAAAATTAGTGTAGTGTCAACTGAGTAAAAGATTCAGATGGGGAAGATTTGACTAATAATAGTAGTTTAAACTACTAAAAAAAAAGCATAATACTATCCATGTCATGCAGTCACGAAATAAAGCTACCACTTCCCTGAAAGCAATACAGTTTCAGAGTGTGAAACACAAACCCATTTCTGCCACCAGCAAAGCCCTATGACTCTCCTTTTAGCCCTGATACCCTTTTGGAAACAAGAACAGGAAACTGATGGCCACTAATAAAATGAATGAAGTTCAGAAAATTGATGAGTGTGAGCAATATCTGAAGGCCAAAAGACATTTTATTTAGAGATCAGTGCACAAAATAGTTACCTGTTGTGACTGCATTCAGAGCTCAGGCTGAGGAAGTACTGTCTCAGAGATGGATGTTTACTGCAGCAAGGCAGCTCACTTTGGGACCCTCTGTGTTAACAGGCGTGCCTTCCAGTGTGCTTGAGTTACTGAAATCCAACTTTCCCTGATTTTCCAAGTCCAAATGTGAAATTTGTGTTGATGGGAGCCTGAATCTATGTCTCAGGGAAGAGGATAACGGCTACTACCTGTTTTGAAAAGTTTCTTTTGCTCACCTCTCCCATTTCTTCTCCGGTCTTTGTTTTATCTATATGTGTATAAATGTAAAATCTAAAAATGATATCTGTTGGAGGTGGACAGAACATTATATTGAAGGAAACATTTCTGATCTTTACATGTACAATTTCCCGGTTTTGAAACCAGTAACTTAAAAAAGAGAGAAGTTTGCTATTTCCCATGGTTTATGGTAACCACAGTACATTTGACCTCCATGGTGACAATTTCCTGCTAAAGTTCAACAAGCTACTAGAAGAGTTGTACTTATTACAAACATTGTCTGGAAAGATATTTCTTGGAAAATTGATAGTCCTGGTTTTCCATAATTAATATAAATGGACATTGCTGTGACTGTTTCCTAACGACTAATGATGATAATAGCATTTGTGTAGCACTTTAGGTTTGCAAGAGCACTTTTTTTTTTGGGCGGGGGGAGTAGGGAATGGGGTTACGTGACTTGCCCAGGGTCACACAGCTAATAAGTGTCATGTGTCTGAGACCGGATTTGAACTCAGGTCCTCCTGAATCTGGGGCCGGGGCTCTATCCACTGCTCTACTTAGCTTCCCCTTAAAAGCACTTTTAAAATATTGTTTTATTTGATCTTCACAACAACCCCAGGACGTAGGTGCTATATATGATCTACATTCTACAGGTGAGGAAACTGAGGCAAACAGGTTAAGTCACTTGACCAGAGTCACACATTCTAGTGTGACAGAGGCCAAATTTGAACTTTGCACTCAGTTCACCATGCCACCTAGCTGCATCAGTGCCTGAAAATTTATAGTTTACAGATTTACAATAAAATCACAATAAAAAGGAAGAAAAAGAAAGAAAGGGAGGGAGAGATGGAAGATAACACCAAAGTCATAAATTGGCTTTGACTTCCTTTTTTTTTTTTGGACAGAGTAGGTTTTTTCAATCTTTATTTCTATCTCTCTCTCTCTTTTTTAGTGGAAACCTAGATAAGCAGACTGCGCTAGGAAATACAGTTCTACACTACTGCAGTATGTATAACAAACCTGAATGTTTGAAACTTCTCCTGAGGAGCAAGCCAACAGTGGATATAGGTAAAAGCACATATTGACACTATGCAGTATTTGTTCCTTCCAAGTAGAATAATGAGAGAATTTAATTTACTAAAATTTAAACCTTGTAATTTCTTTGAACTTCAATATTTTTTCAATATCTTTGGCAAAGCAGCAGTTGTAATTTAATTTTGCCTTTTCCAGTTAACCAAGGTGGAGAAACAGCCCTGGATGCAGCAAAGAGACTAAAAGCCACCCAATGTGAAGATTTGGTAAGAAAGAGCAAATGGGAAACAGCATACTTTTGTTAACCATCATTCACCTCCACATAACATTTGGAGAAAATGGAATTGTTCATAACTAGAGCAAATTCTTCTTTGACACTTGACCAAAGAAAACCAGCTAAACAGTAGCTCTTCTTTTAAGAAATGGTAAAAATGGTCAATTTGCCATCCAGATGCCACACAGATGTGGCCTATGAACTTATTGTTTTGTATAGTAAACTTGCAGTGGGGCCTCATGAGTGTTAGCATAGAAGCAGAAGATTGAGGTCTTTCAGCTAAGCTCACACTTCCCCATTATGCTTCCTTGAGAAACCTCAGTGACCTCCACATCATGATCAGTCATTTAGTCAACAAGTATTTCTTAAGTACTTACTATGTGCCAGGCACTTACTATGTACTAAACCATGGGGATACCAAAAAAGGAAGGGGGAGGGAGGGAACAATCTTTGCACTCAAGGAACTCACAATCTAATGGAGGAGACAACATGCAAATAACTATGTGCGTATAAGAGAAGAGACAGACAGATAGAGAGAGCACTCACATTAATGGAAGCTGCTTCAAGGAGTTGCCCAGGAAAGCCCTCCTACAGAAGGTGGGATTTGAGCTGAGTCTTGTTGGAAGCTAGGGAACCCAAGAGGTAGAGGTGAGGAGAGCATTTGAGGCGTGGGAAACAGCCAGCATACAAGTACAGAGTCACGTGTGAGGAACTGAAAGTACACCAGTGTGGTTGAATTGTAGATTATGGGAGGGGAGTGAAATGTAAGAAGACTGGAAAGGTAGGAAGGGGCCCAAGATGTGAAAGATTGAAATGCCAAACAGAGGACTTGAAATTTGATCCTGCACGCAATAGGGAGCCACTGGAGTTTATTAAGTAAGGGGAATGATATGGTCAGACCTGCCCCTTGGGAATATCACTTTGGCAGCTTTGATTAGTTAAAATGGGGAGAACTTGAGGCACAGAGACCAGTATGAAAGCTATTGTAAAGAGGTGATCAGGGTATGTGAGTAGTACAAGATGGGGCCCTGAGTAAAGATTATACATGACAGTTTTAATTACTTGCAAAGACTAGACTACACCTATATTATAGTGGTGGCCAGGGAGGAGGATTTTGTTTGGAAAGCTATTGGGTTGTGAATGGAACCATAAGGGAAGATTGATTAGGGGAACTGATTTGATTATGATTCCAGAAACAGAAATGGTTGGGTGGGCCAAAGAGCACATGCTCATAAGGCAGCGTGACAGGTGATAAGATGGGCCTGGAATCAAATGAATTTCCGCAGCAAGGCCTACACGTTGTGGGTGATTGGAGCAGCCACCAGTCAGCAGATCAAGGGACCAGGGAGGTGTGGTTGGGGGGCAGGGAGTGATGACATAAAAGGGTCCTCTAGGGTTTGATTTTTGTTTGGGTCAGTGTTTATGTAAGAGTAGTTCATTCTAATATTTTAATTAGGACTGTTAACCCTTCTTACTTTCAGCTTTCCCAGGCTAAGGCTGGGAAGTTAAATCCACATGTCCATGTTGAGTATGAGTGGAATCTTCGACAGGAGGAGATTGATGAAAGTGATGACGACCTGGATGACAAGGTGAGTGTGAATAATTAGTGTGATTTTCTGGGAATATCTGTGACTTTCCCCATAATATAAAAAATATCTGTGCCCTGCATATTGTAAGTGCTTTGTGTTTACCAAACTGAATTTTTGAGTTCCTCTCATTCTTGGTTTTATTACATAATGTTCCTACAAGTTAGTAACATGGACGTTTTGATTGTTGAATGCCTGAGAGAGAAGTCACATATTATACTGGAAAAAGCAGTTGACCCTGTGGGCAAAACCGTCAGTTCCAGAACAAACCAAAACCAGAACCAGAAAGTGTAGAAACCAGCAAGGGTTTATTGAGTTTGCCAGTAAAAGAGCCCCACCCACATGGGGCTCCCTGAAGGAACAAAAGGACAAGGATTATATAGGTTTAAATAAGGCTGGAGGTAAATTGGGTAATCTTTTTTAGAAAGGGCTTGTTACTGGGGATTTGGTGGTAAGAATGGGGATGTGTAACAGGAAAGGCTTTTGTTTAAATGAGCTGTTTCTCTTATCCCTGGCCTAATAGATAAGAACTGCTTTTTCAAGTCAAGAGTCCTGAATTCCAATCCTAACTATGCACGCTTGAACAAATCACTAAGCCTCTCTAGGCCTTACTATGCTTATTTGTAAAATGAAGTTATTGGATTAGATAAACTCTAAGGATGCTTTGGGCTCTAAGGTATCATGATTATAGGCAGCTGCCACTGACGTCCAACCGTAATGCATCATTGTGCAATAGAAGGTTCCTTGAGTTAGTTATGATTGTGATAACAGTACAAACTCCAGCAGTTTCTACCAAACTGCACAGTTTCCAATACAGGCCTGATGGCTGATGATGCCTGCTGTCCAAGAGCAAAGAGATGACATTTTTTAGCCATAACCACCCCCTAAAACAATCTTAATACTTAATTTAGTACCTACGGTAGAATTCTATGAACTTGGTAGGTGTGTTTAAGTATTATTGGTTTCCTTTTTATTCATGTGTATTTTACTTTATGCTTTTAAAAATATTATTCTAAGAGTGGGTACGTGGGCTTCAATAGACTGCCAAAAGGGCCCATGATAAAAAAAAAAGGGTTCAGAACCACTTACTTAAGGGATCTGTGTTGTCATCGATTGTGCAAGTACTTCCTACAGTAATACATAATACAAGTTGCCAGGCAAGTCACTTAACTTTTCTGTTTGCCTCAGTTTTCTCATCTGTAAAATGAGAATAGTAATAGGACCTACCTCACAAGATTGTTGTTAAGGATCAAAAGAGTTAAGATCTTTCATGTAAGTCCATGTAAAATGCTTTACCAACATCAAAGTGCTATATAAATGTGAGTTATTGTCATTGGTGTTAGGAATATGGCCAAATTAATTCAGTCTCAGATGGCCAGCCTCCTGGCAACGAACCTTTCTTACTTTAACTAGGTTAATCTATGGACAACAGATATCTAGTCCCTCACTGGCCCATGATTTTGAAGCCTTTCCAGTTTGGTTGAATATGCCAAAATGGCTGGTGTAGTCAGGATCACCGCCTCTTATTTTGTAATGCGTAATAAAAAATTCATTAATGAAATGATTGCCCTAGGAGCTGTTTTAAATGGACTCCTTGTCTAATACCTCCTGTAGCTGTGCCTATAGACTCAGCTTAGAAGAGAAATCAGACTGAATATAAAAGAAATTAAAGTGTAGATTGGGAAAGATACCCATAAAATTTAATGAATGGCCTTTTAAGCAAACTGTATGACTTCAGGTAATTGCCACTAACTGTTAGCAGGTGCATCGTTAATCTGACACTGATAGATGTGAAATGGAGTCTCTGGGTCATTCTTTGGTATGGTATGGTATGGTATGGTACCTTCCTACGGTTGGTTTTAGTGTTAAACTTGTGGCTGACATCATAAAATTCACATTTCCGAACTCCAGGGGTTGAGGTTACTGCCTAAATCCCCACCCCATGCACATGTTAACACCACAATGCAGCAATTAGTCATTTTATCTATCACGATTTCACCTCTTAGCCTAGCCCAATCAAGAAGGAACGTTCTCCAAGACCTCAGAGCTTCTGTCACTCCTCCAGTATGTCCCCCCAAGACAAGCTAGCACTGCCAGGATTCAGCACTCCAAGAGATAAGCAGAGACTCTCCTATGGAGCCTTCACCAACCAGATCTTTGCATCCGCAAGCATAGAGTCGCCCACCTCTCCAACAGCTGATGCTCCCCCGCTGCCTCCAAGAAATGCTGGGAAAGGTAAAAGATTTGGAAAGCTCTTTAGAACCACATCCTAAAAACTGGCTTGGTAGGTGGAATGACTCAGAATTGAATGTGATGTCACTAATACTATTTTCCACCAGTGACAAAGGCAAATGATGATGATAATAGCCTATGACTGTGATCAAGCAGGGTAAAGAAAATATTACCTTGGATCAGAACACACACACACTCACACTCAAAAGTTTTCTCATACTAAGTTTTTCGGGGTATTGTAAATTACTTTCCACTGAGAGCTAATAGATTCCCTTTTGCTCTGAAAGAGCAGATGCACTTAATATAGTGGCCAAGTATTTTATTCTGTAGAAATACTTTGTGGTGATCTCTGGCATATAAGTAATAAGTGCTTATATCCTTTAGCCTCAGGATAGTTGAGTTCTAGCTGTCTTTGTAAATGGAGGAAATAAAGATACAGAAAAATTAGGCCTGTTGTCCTATAGCCTACTTCTGAGGAGTCAAATGAACCACAAGGACAAAAGAGAGAAGTTTTTAGTTTTGCAGTTCTTCCTTGCTTCTGGTAAGCATTCTGCTTATATATCTAACAGCAGAACCATTCTCTGTGTGTATTGTAAAGCTTACCACAAATGGAAATGACTTCTTGCTACATAATGAAACACTCATTTGAATAATACTGAGGTTATGTTCCTGGCAATATGAGTATTATTCAAAATAACATTGTCCAAAGTCGAAATTTCCCCATAGAAACAATGATATAAGAGGAGGGTGGGGTGTTAAGTTCTCAGATAAGTCCCAGATGGCTTATCACATTATAAAATAAGGAGTATCAAATTAAACCAAGAATTAAAAGAGGGAAGGGAAAAGAATAACCATTTAAGTAGGGTCAATTATGTGCTAAGACCTTTACAATTATTATCTCATTTGATCCTCACAATAACCCTGGGAAGTAGGTGCTGTTATTATCCCCGTTTTACAGTGGAGGAAATTAAGGCAAACAAGGGTAAGTGACTTACATAGGGTCACACAGCTAGTAAGTGTCAGAAGCCATATTTGAACTCAAGTCTTCTCAGCTCCAGATCCAGCACTCTACCCACCGCATCACTCAAGCCTTTTTTATCTCTTACCTCTTAACAAATTTAAGTGTATATACTAAGGAGAGAAAAATGAACAATTATAAATATCCAGTCCCTGCCCTTAAGAAGCTTACCCTCCAGTGGGAGAGATAAATGATGAGAGTGGTTTTCTAGGAAAATATGAGAACAGAGAACCTGCTGTTTCTATAAAATTAAGTTTTTTTAAGTATCCTATAAAAATCAAGTTTCATGTGACATATTTTCACTTAGATAACTATATCTAGGTTCCCAGGAAATGTTTTTTTGGTGTATGTTTTTTCTAATAGACCATTTAGTGGAACAGAAAGACCAATTCTTACCTAGCTAGCTATTTTCCAAACAGCCAAGGGGGAAAAAAAGGCAAGATTATTTAATAATCTGCTGGACAAAGTACTCCTTGACTAGGGCAGCAGTTACTTGGTCACCTGAAGAAGAGAGAATTTTTATTTTTAAAGCTGAGACATATCCTAAATGGAGTCTTCCCTTCCTCCCTGCCCTTCCCCCTCAAATAGTCTTGATGAAATAAGCATTATTCCCAAAGTTATACTTACTAGATCATGAAATGCAGACATCTAGGTACCTAAGTGTCATGTCACAAGGAAACTTCTCAGGTCATTTTATTTTATTTTATTTTATTTATTTTTAGGCAATTGGGGTTAAGTGACTTGCCCAGGGTCACACAGCTAGTAAGTGTCAAGTGTTTGGTTTGAGGCTGGATTTGAACTAGGTCCTCCTGACTTCAGGGCCAGTGCTCTATCTACTGTGCCACCTAGCTGCCCCTCAGGTAATTTTAAAAGTGACTTGAAACTCAAGGGACAATCTTTTAACCTGCCCTTTGAGGGCAGGAACAAAGAATGCCTGTAACTCAGTTTTTAGACCACATTGCTTCAAAGCAGCTAATTTCTACTTTTTTAAACCTCATTCTTAGAAAAAAAAAAAGAATCCAAACATTTGCATGAAAAGAGGAGCTTCTTGACTCTGCTCTGTCTATGACAACAGTAATTTCCATTGCTATCAGTTAGGGTGTTATAGGGGATTATGGCTTCAGGTGAGGAAGAAACATGAAAAACAGGATAAAATAACCTCCCCCTTCCCCCAGTACTAAAGACAAATGAAGAGAAATTGAAAGAAAAGCCAGGAAGAGAATTCTCATAAAAGAATCTAGTTTAGATTTCTTTTTTTCCCTCAGAAACATTAGGTACCTCATATCAGCATTCAAGGAGGTTCAGTTTATATTGACATCAAAACCTAATTGTGCTTTACCAAAGCTTCTGTCAAAGCTCAAAAAATATAAGAAAATTCAGGCTTCAGAACCTCAAAGAAGTGGTATTTCATGCTTATGTGGAGCCAGATTGCTATTTAGCCACTATGTAGATGAGGTCCCAGAAGATTTTTGTAATTAACCCAGGGCCAGAGAGTCCAGATGAGTTTATTAAGGTGTCTGACCCTCCAGTCAAGCAAGTCTTCCTCCCTGCCCCCCCCATCCCACATTTTTTTTTTCTCTGAATTTCACAATGCTTTATTAAGACTGTAAATACGAGAAGGTTTAGGTTCCTTTTTCTGTTTGTTTATTTTGGTTCTTTTTTTTTTTAAAGGACAAAACACTCAGTAACAGTGAGAATTGTTCTCTGACAGTATACAGTATGTGTCTGAGGACTTACCATATTGGCTTCTTTCTTGGGATGACAGTTAACGTACAGCAGAGTTTTTGAGTAACTGGTAGATAGAGCATTCTAGCAGAATGCAGAAGGTTAATGAAGATATAAGAGCATGAAGCCTCATTATAATGGATTGTTTTCTGGGTTTAAAAAGAAAATAAAACCCATTGAAATACTGGATTCTCCCTTCTATAATTGCATCTTGCAACAGTACAGTAAAAATTCATTAATATTTTCTCAAGCATAAAGGCTAGGCTTAAGTCCACCTTTGCTCTAACATAGAAAAGGCTTACTAAGCTTATTAAAATAGGTGGGCTAGGTGTCAAGAAGCATATTTAGCTGACTTAATAGATTTTTCAGGCATTTTAGCAGAACGATTTACATAAAATTATATATTAATTACAATGAATTCTTATGTGGGCATTAATTACTTAGCCTTTTGTTTGTTTGTCAGCTGGTTTGAAGCACTATAAAATTTTGAAAAGGAATAGGACTCCATTTTATTTGAAATATTCTTCAATGTAGAATTTTCACTAATTCAGATTAGTTCAAATTATTGACAGTTGTTACCTATCCAGATGACCTACTCTTTGCAGATCACCATTAGATACAATGGGACTTAAAAACAGAAATAGGAGATATTATCTCCGCAATGTAGGTGAAGAAAACCAACATCCTCACACTCAAATTCATGACTAAAGAAGATAATAAAGGAGAAACACAAATGAGGAGTGCAAATTAGTCTGAACAGACTGTAACTGCTCTGAGGTTGCTAAAGAGAGACGTGTGAAAAGGTCAAGGGGGATATAACATGCACAGCTACAAAATGCCAACTTTGTGCAGAGTTCTGTGCATGTAGCTGGAGGTTATGAAATTTAGGTGAGATCAAATCAATCATGAAGCCACAATAGATGTATTAAGGATTTTGGTGTTTTGTTTTGGTTTTTTTAAGTAGTCTACTAGCTGAAAATCTTTCTCCAAAATTTTAACAAAGAACCCATTTTAACCAAGAACACCCTCCACCCCTACTTTCTAGTAGTTACATAACCCCTTTTGCGTGTAATTTCCTTAGCTTTCATACTCTATCAGTGACAGTGGTTAGGAAAAGACTTGGAAGGAAAGAAAAGAAGAGAAGAATTTCTCAAAATATGAGGGAGGACCAAGCTGTCATGAAAGAAGAGCAATTATGTGATTCAGATGTCTTGCTTTGGAAATATTTTTCTATTGGCTGCATTAGTCACATATTGATGACTTTACAGTTTCCTGGTGGGGAAGGGGGCTGGCTGTTTGGGAAGGCAGCCAAATTGACTGGTTCAGTAGTAGAAACTTCCTCCAGATTATTTTCTTTTATATTTGGCTGAGATCTTTTGCCAGTCTTTTTTTTTTAATCAGTCTCTCTTAATCCTATTGAAATCACCACTGAATAAATTGCCTGAGCCCACTTAACTAGCAAATATAATTATCTTTATGTTTCCTTGCAGTAAGTTCAGCAGATTTGAGGGGCGCTATTTTTGAGTCACCCCTGATGTATGTAGGGTATGGAAGGGAAAGGGAAGGAAGTCTTCACTATATACCTCATGAAGGATAATATTCAGGAATATCTGAGTAATTGCTTTTAAAAAAAAAACCATTCCCCAAGTTGCTTGAATCATAAAGTCCAGGGTGAGACCAAAGTTGGAGTATTTTGTTCAGTTTGGGGTGCCACATTTTTGGAAGGATATTGAAAAACAGAAATGGGGTCAGAGAAGAACAATGAAGATGGAAAAAAAATTGAAAAGATACTATGAAGAGGATTGGTTGAATTAACTAATGATGAGAAAATATAAGTGGACATGGTAGCTGTGTTTCAAATATCTTAAAGATTACTAAGTAAGAAAGGGAATTAGCATGGGTCCTAGAGAGTTGATCTAGAACCACTGAGCAGAAGTTCAAGGACAGTCTTTTTGGCTCATTATTAGGAAAATTTATAGTAGGGTTTTCCAGCAATGGAATGGACTGTCTTATGAAGCAGGAAGCTTATCATTGATAATCTCTAAGTAAATAGTAGGTGCCCACTTACTGAATTTATGCTTCAAATAAAAGAGTAGATGACTTCTGAGGTCTTTTCCAACTTTAATATTCTATAATTTTTATTTATCCACCATCTCCAAATATGGTAATATGATAAGGACAACATTAAGTAAAGGAAAAAATATGTAGTAAAATTTTCCTAGTACAATAATTTAATAGCAAATTTTAGCTATAATTTTTCCTGGTTTCACAAGGATCAGACATTTATCAGACTCAGATATTTCCAGGTTCTTTTTACTTAATTTGGGGTGGAGGGGAGGGGAATTCTAAGTATAAATATGTATCTTCTATTAAGAATTAAATGCAATATGCACATATTATGTTCCTCCTATGTACCAGTCATTGTGCTAGGCACTAAGAATACAAAGACAAAAATGAAACAAGCCCTGCCCTCAAGGAGTTTACATTCTCTTGAAAGCTCCATTGACAGAAATTCAGACAGCAATAATTAAGAGATGAATCTTTGCAATCAAATAGATTTTTCTCTTTACAAGCAAGTATACCACAGGTTTCCTTTAAATAGCATTCCCCTAGCCTAATTAAAATATAATTTTTAAAAGTTTGATTTTTCAGTACACATAACTTTTCAGTCATACGATTATTACATTAGCGTAAAAACCTGCATGTAGAAAGGGGTTTTTTTTTCAGCCAAAGACAAGGCTTATTAAAGATCTGCCACATTAGCCAGACTCTTAAGGAGTCTGAGGATCTGTGAGCTATTGGCTAGATTGTAAAAATTTGAGCATTGGCTAGATTATAAGAATCTGAGCCTCTTAATGGAGATAAGATGGACCTTATTTACCGAAAGACTGTGGGAGGGATCTAGGAGTGGCCAAGTAGCCTGCAAGGTTGGGGGGAGGGGAACTGTGAAGTAATAGAAAGCCAGGGACCCGGATCATGTGGCCAAGGGAGAATGGAGCCTAGATAGGATTATGGATGGGAAGTGGCCGTAGGGAGGTGAGACTGTGGAGGGCTAGGCTAGGTTAAGTGTAACAGAGAATTGGGAGATTGGGTGTAGCCACAATTAAAGGCCACTCAATGGGATTATAGCCTCAGGGGACCACCAGAGATTTACCCATGTGGCAGAGTCCAAGGTTTTTCCTTTCTGGGGTCCAGATCCCAACCCTGTCATTTCCCCCTCAAACAAATGGGACCCAAATTCTTTTGGGGTAAAGGGGAAAGATCTTAGCTTCTGAAACTGCTTCCTACTGGCAAGAGGCGTAGAGCTGTTCCTGTCTCGAGGGGGTCCCAAAGAAGAGGTTGACTGGAACCAAGCACAGGCTGCATCCAAGGAATGATGGGGGACATTGGCTGCTACCCACTGTTTGCTGCCAGCTGTTGGTGAATGGCCTATAGTCTTCCAGTCTCAGCTGGTGAAGAGCTTGCTATTAGGCATTTTTTTCCCTGTCAGGGAACCATATGATGAGGTCTAGAGGTTTAGAGGTGCTGGAACCCCAAAATCACGACACACAGGTCCTGTCCGAAAGAATTTGACCCAAGCCTTCTTTGAGCCAAAGACAGGGTTTGTTAAAGATCGGCCATGTTAGCCAGACTCTTAAGGAATCTGAGCATCTGTGAGCTATTGGCTAGATTGTAAAAATTTGAGCAGTGGCTAGATTATAAGAATCCGAGCCTTTTAAAAAATTTTTACCAAGGTGCTGTGGGACTCCTACCTAACACACTATACTAATTGCATGGCTTAAAAAAAGACACAAGTAAAATCATTTCCCCTAATAACTTTATAAAATTCAAATCCTGAAAGATTATGATTAGCCTGTATGGTACTTTATTGCCCTGGCTCCTAACACCAACTTTTAAAGGGGTTCCATTATATTTGAATTTCCTACTGGTACCCTTACAATTTACAGCCTTTGTGAGAATGAGCTAAAAATACCAGATCTTTGGAGCTTCGATGTCAAACCAAATCCAAAGTTCTCCAGGTCAGTGCTAAAGCCTGAACTAAATTCACTAACTAGGCTCCATACTAATACCAATGCCCCTTATCTCTCCTTAATAATATTAGGTACTTCATCACTTTCTGAAGCTAACAAATTGCATTTATTACACTGCCTAAAAGCAGCCAGATTACATAAATAATCCTATAGACTGTTTCAAACAGTGACTGGCATTTGTAGAGCTCTTTACGATTTGCAGGCAGCATCTTGTTTTATTCTCACTACAAATCCTATTTAGTAGGTAGGTAATACAGGTAATACAAATGAAGGAATGGAGGCCCTCAGGCTACATGACTTGCCCATGGTCACACGACTTGTAATTGTCCAAGGCAGGATTTGATCTTCCTGATTCTTTAGTCCCTACAGCACTGTACCTCCAGAAGAAGCAGAAGGCATTCACTGCCACCTTACAAGACTAAAAGAAATCAGGCACTTGTCAGACTACAGAAGACTTGAACCCTAGAGACACTTGGCTTCACTATGTGAACTTGAACAAGATAGATGACCTGTTTATATCCATACCTTTGAATTTCACAAAGGGGAAATAATACTGAGCTTTTTAAGTTGGTTTGAAGATGATTGTTGTTTATTCTAAAACATGACTTCCTTCTTTATGAATAACATGCATTTTTGTATGATCTCCCACTTATGAAAAGACAATAAAGTCATTTACTCTTCAAAGCTCTGGATTATGAAAATAAAATAGGAATGAATGATGTATTCAGTAATTATTATAGTAAGTATAGCTAATGTTTATATAGTGGCTTACTGTGTGCCAAGCACTTTATAATTATTATCTCATTTGATCCTCACAACAACCCTGGGAGGTAGATGCTGATATTATCCCCATTTTACAGATGAGGAAACTAAGAGGTTACGTGACTTGCCCAGGGTCACATATAGCTGGTTGTTGGTGTGTGTGTGTGTGTGTGTATAGTTGTTGGTAGTTGACTTTAAGTGATTTACTATCAGTTAAGTGTCTGAGTCTACGTTTGAACTGCTAGTATTATTTCATTGCACTACTTACCTGCATCATTTTAGAAGGGTATTTTTGATACCCTTATTGTGTATCTGTCATGTGGAGATCAGCCTTAGTGCAGAGAAGCTCCAGTGATATGTTGGGCAGTGATCTTCATGAAAGCTGCCTACTGAGGTATGGAGGGGTTGAGATCTCCAAGAATATTCATCCTTGTGAAATTAAAATTCTTATAGTATAAGATGGTTATATATCAGCTTTTGCTTCTCTGAATCATGCTTCGCACTTCAGTATACAAAGTTGGTTATGTTTATGAATAATTCGTTCAGGTTTTGCTTCCAACTTCAGGCAAGATTATTAGTGATGAAGGTAACCTCCCTGGCCTTACTTTTTTTTTTAATTTCAAAGATGGAATTGTATTTGGTATAGAAGATTCAATGTGGAAGACTTCTCAGTTTCCCAAGTCATCAAAAATAAATACTTGCCCACTAAAGAACAAAAGAATCAATCACAGACATGCTTCTTTTATTCTAGTCAATGCCACATTTTATTCAAGGACTGGAAAAATAAAGTGATTTTCCTGATAATAGTCATTGTTAACATATCTGTGTTGCTTTCCATTACAGTACCTGTTCTGCCATTAACTGGAACATTGGTTCTACCGTATCCCTCATTCTGTGGTAAAAACAAAAATAACAGACGTACAGCACCTTGTACTGTGAACCATGATTTCCTAGATGACTGCAGTAACTTTGCATGTGGTGGCTAATGCTCAGACTAACAGATGTGCCCTGCACTAATTTGCACCATAGTTGAATGACTTAACCTAATCCTAGTAAACTTTTAAAATATTTAACATTAATATTATTTTAAATGATTTTGGAAAAATAGGCAATTTTAAAAGAATAATCATTCAAAAATAGTTGGTTCTAAGTCAGGTACTATCAGTAAAAAGTTTTCCTGATTTTCTTTTTATGCCCTTAGGCACTTAGTACAGTTAAGTTGCAGATAATTGTATATCTGGGTCACCTCATCCATGTTTTATGGGGTTAGCCACTTTCCTGATCTTGCTTCAATTTTTTTCGCCTTCAGAGGTGTACTTATTTCAGAGTTGATTCTTTTTTCCTTTTTCTTTGTTCCCTAAAACTACTTATTCCTTGATTCAAAGAGTGCTCAAGTTTTTTTGTTTTGTTTCATTTCGTTTTGTTTTCCCAGAGAACATTTCTTTTCCCTGCAAGTGTGTAGTGCCCAAAGGACTACTCACCATCATTTACAAGTGTCAGAACTGCTGTTCAGGAGGATTTCGTTTGGTTTGGTTTTGGTTTTTGGCCCATTCCTTCTAGAGTCTGAAAAAGGAATATATGTATTTAATAGCATTTCCTATGCTGTCCTCTTCATTTTTAAGGTCCAAAAAGATAATGTAGTTGGCTGGATCTTATTTTATTCATTATTGAAAACATATGTTTTAGCTTAGGTTACTCCTACACTCAGATTTCTCTGAGAGAAAACACTAATATATTTTTATTTGGGAATGTTTGTTGACAAAAGATTGTGTCTTTTAACAGTATTTGAGATAAGACTATTTCTAGATGCATTATCATAGCTAGTTAGCATTTATATAGTGCTTTAAGATTTGACAAGATTAGGTGATTTCCTGGATAGAGTGCTGGGCCTGAAGTCAGGAAAACTCCTCTTTCTGTGTTCAAATCTGGCCTCAGATACTTACTAGCTATGTGACCCTGTTACTTAAGTTATTTAGCGCTGTTTTCCTCAGTTTCCTCATCAGTAAAATGAGCTGGAGAAGAAAATGGCAAACCAGTCCAGTATCTTGGCCAAGAAAATCCCAAATGGGGTCACGAAGAGTTGGGCGCAACTGAAATGACTGAACAACAACTTAAATATATTAGCTCAATTTGATCCTTACAACATAATTATTATCCCTATTTTACAGATGAGGAAAATTAGGCTGAAAGAGTTTAAGTGAAAGCTAATAATTGCCTGAGCAAGATTTGAACTTAGCTCTTCAAGTCCAGCACTACTCTGCCACCTAGGTGCCTCAGTGTTGCAAGTTCCGTAGGTTGGGATAGGAATAAGCATTCTCACTAATAAATTATTTACCTGCAGGACTTCAAATTGAAGTAGAGAATCAGACTCTGACAGGTGTTCCCGTTTTCTTTCTTTCCACACTGAGCACAAGAGTTTTTTGTGCTCCTTTTGTGGACTTTCAGGATAATTCCAGAAACTATAGTGACTGATCACTCAGCCTTGAATGGACTACAAGCTTTTAGTATGTATTAGCAAGAGACAGGGAGATCAGAAAAACCTATTATGATCTTAGGCTGCTTTAAGAAGGGTAGAATGTCTATAATGAGCAATGTGACAGTCTGTCTGTGATTTTTCCTGTTCTACCACATCTGGAAGGAATGTTGTGTCTGGTCCTAAAAATTGCATTTTAAGGAAGGGGTGTTGACACATTGCATCTAGGAAGGGTGATTATGATGATGACCATGCATATCAATATCCATTGAAAAAAAACTGAGGATGTCTAGCCCAGGAAAGGAAAGACTTAGGGGAACATGACAGCTCTTCCCAGCATTTGAGGAACCTTCATATGAAAAATGGAGTAGGCTTTGTTCTGCTTTAATTCAATTAAACAAACATTTACTACGTGCTTATTATATGCTTTCCCTTCCTCCTCTCCCAACCTCCCCTCCCCAGTACGCACACACACACATACACACCCTTCTTTTCTCCCATTCCCCCACAGCCCTGGCAGAAATAGGAACAATGAGTGGAAGTTACAGAGACAGATTTTTGGCTACCTTAACATTGACTTTTGGTCATAATTTGTGGATCTCTACCTAAGAGAGTCCAGACTTAAGGATTAAAGCAAGGTGGGCCTCCAGCTAAGGTGAAGTACTCAGGGGGTACCATGAGGGACCTTTGAGCATTACTTTGATGCTAGGTTGGTTAGAAGGATCTGTGGTATGGTGTGGCTAACAATCCCTCCATGTTTTCTCATTCTACAGAATTTTCTTCTGTGTATTTCCATAAATTCTCCAGAGCTCATCCTCCCAACATGTTAGTGGCTTTCAGTTCAATTGCAGAAATAAGAATTAAATGCCTTCTCTGGGCAAGGCACTGTGATTGTCAAAGGAAATAGAATGGAGACCTTGTTCTCAAGGAGCTTATACACTAATGGTAGGCAACACAGGTACACGAACAGTTATGATACAAGAGAGGGATAAGGTAAGTGAGAAGGAGAAGTCCAGAAAAATGTGTTTAGAAATTTGAAGGAGAGTGGTTGGCACCTTTGGTGTCATCCTCGACACCTCACTCTCTCTCACTCCATATATCCAGTCACTTGCCAAGTCCTCTCATTTCTTTCTCCATACCTCTCATATATACCCATTTCTGTCTGCTGACACAACTACCACCCTAGTCTAGTCTATCATCACCTTTCAACTGGACTATTACAATCACCTCCAGTGGTCTCCCTTCCTCTGTTCTCTCCTCACTCCAATCAATTTTCTACACAGCCACCAAAGTGAGTTTCCCAAGTCATCATGTGCACACACCAGGATCAAATATAAATTCATCTGTTTGCTGTTTAAAGTTCTTCATAACCTCACCCCTGCCTATCTTTCTAGTTTCCCTCTATTTTTCTCCTCAACTCACACTACAGTCCAGCCATATAGACTGTCCCCATGTTTTGGATTTCCTGCTTCCTCATTTCAACCTATTAGAGTCCCTTCTTCCTTTAAGACTCAACCAAAATGCTCTGCAGCAGGTCCTTCCTGGGACTGCTTCAACCCTCCCCCCAGTTACTAGTGCTATCCTTTATAAGGTTACTTTATGGCTATTCTGTAGGTATCTTGTATAAATCCATTTATATACAGGATGTCTTCCCCATTGGTCTTTAGGTCCTTGAGGACAAAGACTGTCTTCACTTCTTTATCTTCTTAGCATAGTCCTCAAATATAGTAAACACCTCACGTTTGTGGGTTGACCGATTGTCTCTGGTTCCTTTAAAATCTCAGAGCTACCAGTAAATACTCAGGCTGTTCATCTGTTGTCACATTTATTAGTTATAGTGTCACTGTGGTTCAGATGTCCATTTGTTGGTCATTGAACAAAGATTGTACATTGAGTTGTAACAATCTCATTAATGTTTGTTAGGCAGTCTAGGAAGTATATGATTCTTAGCTCCCCATACCCCTTTTCTGACATTCATCTCCTGTCACTGCACAAACAAGAGGGAACCACAAAGAAATAAAGGCTATTTTGCATCTTCATTTTGTGGTTTGCCATAGCCAAAAAATCCATTTCCTGGTATCAGATCTTCTAAAGATTTTCTGTTGTATTTAGCCGTTCTATCTAAACCAGCTAGTCATTGACCTTTTCAGCTTATGGGGAACCTACCAAATGTCCCTAGCCAAAGCCTTCCAGAACCCAGAATCACCTCCATGCACTGATAAAACATTAGAATAGAACTTTTGTATAGGTTTTTCACACTGCTTTGTATAAATATATATGCTTTTAATGCCAGAAAATCCTGTTCTCTGTGGCACATAGATGTTTATTTCAGGATAAGTCAAGACAGGCGTATTACAGTAAAGCCTTCAATGGGCTTTACTGTACACACCAGGAATATAATTTTCAAATCTTGCCTAGAATGTACAAATGTCTTACCCCAGCTATAGTACTTAGATGTCATTTAAAAAAGAAAGAAAGAAAGAAAACTACACTTAGATTTTTTAAAAATGGCATGCATATAGGATGAAGGAGACATGGAAAGAGAAGAGGTCATGGTGGGAAAGGGCAGGGAACATAGAGGGTTAAGAAAAGGCAAATTCAGTATAACACAGCAGAGCAGTGTAATATGGTAGCCAGAAAAGCTAGTGCTACATTAGGCTACATTAATAGAAGTTTGGTGTAATGACAGAAGGAATCCCCACATATTTTTGCCTCCCAGACCACATCTGAAATATTTGTGGACCAAGAACCTGAGAGGTCATCATATGTAAAGGAGATTTAACTTGTTCTACTTGCATCTAAAAGCAGATTAAGACTAATGGGTTGAAGTTGGAAAGATATAAGTTTAGGCTTACTCTAAGAGGGAAAACCAAGTAACAGTCGTTCAGTCATTTCTGACTCTTCATGACCCCATTTGGGGTTTTCTTGGCAGAGATACTGGAGTGGTTTGCCATTTCCTTCTCCACCTTGTTTTACGTAGGAGGAGACTGAGGAAAACAAGGTTAAGTGACTTGCCCAGGGTCACACAGCTAATAAGTGTCTGAGGCCAGATTGAACTCAGGAAGATGAGTCTTCCAGACTCCAGTCAATCCACTGAGCCACCTAGCTGCCAAAAGTGGACTGGGCTGCTTTGGGAAGCAGTAGGATTCCTCTTATTGGGGGTCTTCAGCAAAGACTGGATTTTTTCTGTCCAAAAAAAGAGAGAGCAACTAGGATAGTGAGAGGACTAGAGAAAGTCTCCCAAAGATATCATTGGTTTTTAGATTGGTTCAAGAGCCTGGGGGTATTTAATATGATGAAAAATAGCCTTAGAGGGAAAATGGTAGCTGTCATCATGATTTGGGAAGTTGTAATGTTGGGAAGAGGATTTGTTCTGCTTGGCCCTGGAGTGTAGCACTTGGATCAATGGGTAGAAATGATAAGGGGAGAAAAATGTCAACTCAAAGTAAGTAAAAGCTTCCTAACATTTAAAGCTGAAGCAAAATGGAATGACCTGCCCATTACGGAAAGTGTGCCAAATCAGCTAGATGGTCTTTTTTTTTTTTAAGGAATGTTGTAAAGAGCATTCATGTGTCAGACAATTGGACTGGGGGGCTTCTAAGGACCCATCCAAGTCTAAGATCTACCTTTTTTTAACTTTTTTTAAGATAAATGATACTTGGCCTTTCCTCACTGAATCAGGTCCTAATTGTAATTAGGACATTATTTTATCTCAAAGACAGAATAACATCCAGAAGTAATAATTACAGATTTTTGTTGTTGTTGGGGTGGGGTTTTTTTGAAGGGGGAGGGGAGGACAAGCATTTATTAAGTGCCTACTATATGCCAGGCACTGTGCTAAGTGCTTTTATTATCCCCATTTTCAAATGAGAAAACTGAGGCAGACAGGTTAAGTAGACTTACCCAGGGTAACACAGCTAGTGTCTGAAGCTGGATTTGAACTCAGGTCTTCCTGACTTGGCCCAGTGCTTTATTACTGTGCCATCTGATTGCCTCTAGGATAAGACCTGTGATTTCATCAAGGTAGGGAAGTTCCAGTATGGAAACTCTCATAACCAATGCAGATTGGCAACTCTTGTGACCTACCATGACTGTTAGAACTACCTGGGGCATTGAGGGGTTAAGTGATATGCCCATAGTTTCCTAACTGGTATACATCAGGAGGAGCATTTTCCATCCCATATCTCCCTTCCTCCAAACCTCTATATGCTATGTCACACTGCTTATTAATGAATAATTATTAATAGGTAACATTAAAAATCATCTTGACCTTGAAAAGAAGCCTTCAGTAATTAAGCCTTTTCTTTTAATGTACAGAATGTAGAAAGCTCTTTTGGAGCCTGTCTGGATCATCAGGTATACACTGTGATGTGTTAAATCTGTGGTGATGTGGTGATGGTCTCTTTTTTTTTTCTTTTTTTGGTGATGCTTGTCATGTTAGTATCAGGAATGAGTGTCCAAAAGCATAGTTAGACAGGCACTCCTCATAGTGTTTCCAGCAAGGACAGACCATTCTTTGGCAATACTTATCAACTGTGAGAGGCCATTGAAAAAGCAAAGCAAGTCCTGATTTGGCCTGGAAAAGACCAGACCCAAATCAATGCTATAAGGAGTTCTACATCATTATTTCATGGCATTTCTGGTACTACATCTTGTCCTTCAAAGAAAGATGACCTTTTTTTTTTTAAAGTAATAGGATACAGTGTCTCATTTACTGTATATACTGTGTCCCAGCTTCTAGTGCAATAGAAAGTCTGTGATTTCTAGGACAATCCAGTATATATATGTCTTTGGGGGTTTTTTTTGTTTTTTGGGTTTTTTTATGAGCATTCTTTTGTTTTGTTTTGTTTTGCTTTAGGCAGTTGGGGTTAAGTGACTTGCCCAGGGACACACAGCTAGTAAGTGTCAAGTGTTTTGGTCTGATTTGAACTCAGGTACTCCTGACTTCAGGGCCGATGCTCTATCCACTGTACCACCTAGCTGCCCCCAGTATATATGTCTTTGAAAGAGGAAAAGGCTGTACTCTCTTCAGTTGCAGAAATAATATTGGGGTTTTGGGGGGGGTATCACATAGCTTTTAAGATCACTTTTAGATAATTAACTTCATTATTTAGAAAGGTTATTTTTTAAGAATTCAGGAGAAATTTGCTAACACCTACACATGCACCAAAAAAAATTTAATGGAAAGAAAAATTCTGAGTCTGAGAGATACTTTGGAGCTTATTGGTTGTGGCCTTTTTGGAAGGTTTATCCTACCCTCAATTATTTCTTTGTATTGATTTTTGCCAGCAGCACTGTGCACCCTTAGCTCCTCAAGTGTGTAGAGCTCATGACGCTTCCAGGGAATCACTGATTTGAAATGTGTTTTTCTGTTGCAATTAAATGATGAATTTAAACCCATTAACATCTTTTGTTGATTATTTAGTGTTTTGTTTCTTTTTTGAAAATTGCTCTATAAATTATTTTTTGCCAGCATTTATTTTTAAAAAGGCAGCAACAAGAAGTCGATAACCTGTTGTTTGCTGGACTGATAGAAATTCTCATAGACCTTGTGCTGGCCAGATCTTTTGCTTTCTGTCCTTTCCTGTTTTGTTTAAAGTTCTGACTTATGAGTCCTTAGTTTATTTTCAAGCAACTGGTTGTGTGTCAGGGAGATCTGGATTGAGTTATTTTTCCCCCCTTTTTTTTCCCTTCCTTTTCTCTTTTTCTCCCAGGTCCAACTGGCCCACCTTCAACACTCCCTCTAGGCACCCAACCCCCCAGTGGCAGCTCCACCCTTTCCAAGAAGAGACCCCCTCCCCCACCACCAGGACACAAAAGAACCCTCTCTGATCCTCCAAGCCCATTACCTCATGGTCCCCAGAATAAAGGTGCAATTCCTTGGGGTAAGTTTTTTGTTTGTTTTTGTTTTTTTATTTAATAAAACAGCCTAATGTGGGATTCTAGTGTACAGTGGGGTAATGTATCAAGGTCAACTAATATTTTTTAAACACATAATAATAGCTCTCACAGTTGTAACCACTAGTGTGCTAGTAAGTATTTAACAACCAGGTCTTTGAAAATTCACAACACATGTTTAAATTTAATCTGCATTATTGACATTTTCTCCTCCACTTTCTTATGTCTAGACAAGAAACAAAATAATAAATCAAGCCCTGATTTTGTAGCCTTTGCTGATTTCAAAGGTATAAATACTCACACTGAAAATTTAATAATCAGCCTTTGAAAACTGGTGTGAGCAGGCTCTGGTACTCCCCTGGACATAATACTTCATGGTTTACAAAGTGCTTTCTTCAGCATCACTCCACGAGACAAGTAATTCAAGCCCTATTAATAAGTCCAAATTACAAATCAGAAAATTGAGGCACAGAAAGGCTATATGACTTGTTCTGAGGAATACCACCCTGAGTTTGTTTATTTGCTCTTATTTTCACTTCCAAATTCTCTCTCTCACCCTACCTCCTCCCCCACCCATTGAGAAGGCGAGAAATACAATACCCATTATAATTATGAAGTCATGCAAAACATTTCCACATTAGTCATGAACAGCACCCTCTGTTACAGATCTAGGACCATATTTCTTTCATGATAAACCTTTTTCAAAGCTGCCTTTAATTCAAACCAGCAAACATTTATTAATCACCTGAATACTAAAGTAGTATGCTTAGAATTATGAGGGGCTGCAAAGATTTAAAATCCAGTGAGGAGACAGGACATGTATACAAATGGAATGCAGTATCATAAGCACAAGAGGAGATTAAGACAAACCTCTTTCAAGCATATGAATGGCTTTGAAGTTTTTCTGCGTTTTGACAGGGCTGATTCGATCATTCACAAATAGGTACATGTAGCCGTAGGCAAGGGGTGGGGAACCTTCGGCATTGAGGCCACAAGTGGCCTTCTAGGTCCTCAAGTGCAGCCCTTTGACTATTCTGTGAAGTTTGGATTCCATCAAAGGGCTGCACTTGAGGACCTAGAGGGCCACGTGTGACCTTGAGGCCACAGGTTCCCCACCCCAAGCAGAGCAGACAGTAGCAGATACACAAGTAGCACCCCCAAACACGTATATACCTTTAAAGTATGAAAAATTCCTTTTACAAGGTAGAAAGAGAGAGAGAGCTCTGGAAGGGGCTGTAAAGAAGAGGTTTTTAATCTTTTTCATCTCTTGGACCTCTTTTCAAAATAATGTTTTTGAAAACAAAATAAAACAAAATATAAAAAAGAAGAAAAGAAGCCAAAGGTTAGTGGGGAGAAGTAATTTCCCATCCAAATAAGGACCCCCTGAAATCTATCCATACCACAAATTAAGAGATTCTATGAATTTATGGTATTTGACATTTTTTATGTTGTTTGTTGAGAAAAGCATTACTGTATAAATGAATTGTTATTGTTATTACTAGCAAGATTGAACTAAAATCCCAAACCTTTTTATTCCTACTACAGACATTAGTGCCCTAAAGTAGCACCTTCCTAAAATAGTTTGGCTTTTATGGATTCTATGCTCTGTTTTAGGGGAAATCCAGTTCAAACCTTTTGATAGAGGTACCAAGTATGCCTCTGGGACTTTATAAAAATATAAATAGCTTAAGTAATGCTTTTTGGAACAATAGTTCATTTTGCTTCCACTTTTGAAATGTAATACATTCATTGGTATAAGAAAGATTTAGATCTGGCAACAGCATTGTGTGATAGGGAAGAACACTGAGCTACAAAATAAGGAGATATTAATTCTAGTACCTGGTCTGCCAGTACTGATTGGGAAGGTCTTGACTACCCTGAACTTCAGTCTCCTTACCTGTGACTCTTTTTAAATTCTCATTTTATTTTGTTTTTAAATCAAATTCAAGGGGAAGCCACAAACCATGCTTAAAAAACAACACAGAGATATGGCTTAATGCCTCATTCCTCAAATAAGTAGTTTATAGGTGAAGACTAGAACTCTGTGGCAGTCAGATCTGATAAATGTGAACTTAAAGCCCAGGGGAGTAAAGTATCTTACCCAGAGTCACACAGCTAATAGTATAGTGATAGAGCCAGGATGAAAATGCAGGTCTTCTGACCACCCATTTCCACTCCAAAGAAAACCTCTCTAGTTCCCTTGCATAGGCTTTCCCAGTTTCAACAGAATGCCAGAGCATTAAAAAAGCTGCGCATGTTTTCCAAACTCTTCTTCTGAGAGAAATGAGGAAGGTGGGTGTGAAATAAAATTGAATGAAGTCCACTTCCCCCTTTTTTAATAGCCAGATTAGGTTTCCTTGGGAATTTGTACACGAACTCTACAGGTAGCTCCAGTAAGTGTAAGTAGGAGGTCATAGAGACATCATTGGCAAGTATGAGGAGGTTGGAATCAACTGGATTTTTTTTTCTTCTAGCCTCCTACAAAACCTGTTTCCAATCACTGGTTGATGAAAATTTTTCCCTTGGGAAGGGAATTTCCATGTTCGTTAACTTTATTCCACCAGCACAGTGTTTCTTCAAGATTTTGATTGTCAAAGATCGCTTGATTAAGTGTACAGAAACAAGATTTGGCAATTCTCTTGTGTAATGCTTTAGTCTCTTAAAGGATAGCTATTTGGTCATTTCTTTTGGAAATAAATGAAGCTCAGGAGGATATGTTAATACGAATCATGCTAGAAGCAACTGAAATTTTTAAGTTATGAAATCAAGGGGGTGGATGTGCTAGAATTCTAGAATTCAGTCATTTCACAAGTCCTACAAACTTTGCTTGTCACCTTCTATCTAGAGATCTTGTATTCATATTTGAAGATTTATAGAAACATCCTAAATCTTCACAGCTAGATTAAGGAACAAAATCTACTCCTGGTTTTGATATAGTCAGTATAATAACAGCAACAATAGCAGCAGCTGCAATAATAGATTTATAAGGTACTTTAAGGTTTCCAAAGCACTTTACAAATATTGCCCTATTTGAATCTCACAACAATCCTGGGAGATAGATGCCATTGTTTTGCATTTTATAAATGAGGAAAATGAAGCAGACAGCAGTTGAGTCTTGCCCAGGGTCAAACAGCTAGTAAGTGTCTGAGAGCAGATTTGAATTAAGGTCTTCCTGATGCCAAACAAGTCCAGGGCTCTGTCCACCGTACCATCTAAGTACCTAGCTCCTAGCCCTCTGGTGACCCAACTCTAAGCCTCCTCACTTCACCCTAGCCCCACCAAGATGCTAAGTGGTGCTGAAGGAAGCTGGGTGTCCATGTTGGACAGCTGGCCGTGGGGGTAAAAAGAGATTCAGATGAGGACAGTAGAACTAGATTGTAAACAACCTGGGGCAAGGACCATGACTGACTTCTTTCAAGTCCCAGCTAAAGTCCTACTACATACTAGAAGTCTTTCCCAGACCACCTTAATCCCTCTGAAATGAACTCCAATTCATCTTATGTGTATGTTTTGTTTATATAAGATTGTTTGCATGTCGTTTTCTCTGTGAGCTCCTTGAGAGTAGAGGCTGTTTTTGTCTTTGTATCCCCCGTGCTTCAAACCACGTCTGGTATTTAGTGGCCACTTAATGAATGCTTATTGACTTGCCTTGATTTAGACACTGGATTTGGAGTCAAGGGAAGTGGATTCAAATTTTGGCTCTGCTACTTGCTAGCTGTATTTTTACATACATATACATATATATATATATATATATATGTATGTATCTCACCATCTTGCCCAAGTCATTTAACTTCATGAAGCCTTAGTTTTCTCATCTACAAAAAGAAGAGAGCAATCCTTGCACTATGTGCAAGATTGTTGTGAAGAAGTGCTTGAAGTCAGTATAGAAATATGAGTCGTTTTTTCCCTCTTTGTCTATAACTGCCAATCTATGAGTCAGCCACCGACTTTAATGGAAAGACACTTACTCTGTACTGAAAAAGTAGCACATTATTTTTAATAGAATTTATTATTTCCATATCACATTATTTAAGTAGATGTGAAAATGTTTTCCCATGTCCCCAAATACTTGCAATAACACATAAAACAATGTCACAATCTTATCTCAATAAAATATTTAATATTTTCCTGCTTGGAGCTAGAAAACAGACTCTTGTTGGACTGTAATATTTAAATATAGATGAAGAACGCTGAGGAAGTTACCTGTTGCATTTGCCAAATCCCCTATCCCTGCGTTCTCGTTTTCTGCTTGAAGATGAAATTTCTTACATCATGTTTAATACAGTTCTAGATCTCAAGGCAAAGAAATATAGCCCCACATTCTCTAACTACAGAGTCCCCTAAGGGTATATACACATCAGTCAATCAGTCAGCAAATATTTATTAAGCACCTGCTACATTGCAGGTACTGAGGATACAAGTAAAAAGAATGAAATAGTCCCTATTCCCAAAGAGCTTCCGTTGTGGGGGGGGGGGAACGGGACAGAACGGGACAGGATATGTAGATATAAAAATCACAAATATACGGAGACATAGGTAGATGTACGTATTCATAAATGCATCAACACAGGTTAATATTGTACATGAAACTGCAAATATATATGAACCTCTGTGTTGATGCATTTATGAACTTATATTTATGCTGTGTGATTTAATATCACATATATGAGATGGCACTGTGGCTAGAATGCTGGGCCTGACATCAAGAAAATCTGAGTTCAAATGTAGTCTCAAATATCCATTAGCTGTGTGACCCTGGACAGATCACTTAACCTCCCTCAGCCTCAGTTTCCTGATCTGTAAAATGAGGATAATAGTATATACCTTCCCAGGTTGTTATGATGATCAAATGAGATAATATTTATAAAGTATCTAGCAGAGTGCCGGGTATGTAGTGGGTGCTTATTAAATGCTTATTTCTTTCCTTCATATATGTGTGTGTGTGTGTGTGTGTGTGTATACACATATATAGTATGTACATACACACCCGTGAATGTCCCATGTGTCTTAGTGTGATTTTAAACTTTAATTATACACACACACACATATGAAGCTAGGTGGCAAAGTTGGTAAGAACTGTACTTGGAATATCTGAGTTCAAATCCCTCATCAGGTTCTTACTAGCTGGGTGGCCCTGGACAAGTCATTTAACCTGTTTGCCTCAGTTTCCTTATCTATGAAATGGGGATAATAATAGTACTATTATTACTACCTCCTAGGATTGTTGTGAGGATCAAATGAGATAATATATGTACAACACTTTGAAAACTTTAAATGTTATAGAAATGCTAGCTATCATCAGTATTTGTATATGTACACACACATATACATACACACACACACACAAAGTGACTAGATACAAGGTAATTTAGAAGGGAGGTAGCTAGGTGGCTCAGTGGTTAGAGTGCTGGGCCCAGAGTCAGGAAGACCTGGACTCATATGTGGCCTGTGTGACCCTGGGAAAGTCACTTAACCTCTGTTTGCCTTAATCCACTAGAGAAGGAAATGACAAACCACTTTAGTATCTTTGCCATAGTTATATCTAATGGTAACTATCCCTAGGGTAGTGGGGAGAGAGGGAAGGGGGGAAAATAAACACGAAATTTACATGATAACTTTATTATATGTTTAAAAGGAATAGCAAGTTGTATATAATTTGCACTTTCATGTACACTCATCTTTTTTTGTTATACTATGTTATGGAAATGCTTGTTTTATTCCATAAATTAAAAATAAAATAAATGGGAAAATTTTTTAATTCAGAATTAAGCACCTGAAGGACAGTATGGTCCACGAGGTCACAAAGAGTCAGATGCAACTGAACAACAACAACATCAGTAAATTTAGAAGGGAAGACAGGGGCAGCTGTGGGGATCAGGAGCAGTTTCTTGCAGGAGATGGCACTTGAGCTGAATCTTGAATGGAACTGTGCGAAGTAGAGTTAAGGAGGAAGTACGTTCCATGCATGGTAGTGGGCCGGGCCAAAGGCACAGAGGAAGGAGACAGCTTATCCGAAGTGAGTGACAGGGAGAAGGCCAGTGTGGCCCAGTCAAGGAGTGCAGGACGAGGAGGCCAGAACTGTGAGTATGGTCTGGGCAGCAGCAGCGGTTGAGCTTGTCTGTCTTTTATATTCAGGTGCACAAAAAGAAGCTGAAAACATTTTCAAATGCATCAGTCTAGGGAAAGCAGACCCTAGGCACTTTGTGAATATGGGGTTGGCTGAAGTCCTTTGGTTTAAGGGCTGCACACACAAGCATTGTGTCTGTGGCTGCCCAGTTGATGATGCTTCTCTCTCTGGAAGGAGGAGTCCAGTCTAGTTCGCCATAATCCAACAATTGTTTTTTTCTCCTTAGGTAATGACATGGGTCCATCATCTTCCAGTAAAACCACAAACAAGTTTGAAGGAATGTCTCAGCAGTCAAGGTAAGTTGATGTTTGATACTCAGTATTCTGCTGTTTTCATACAGTTGTGTTTAACGGAATTAATAGCACGTCAGAGCCAATACTATTTGACAAATAAAGGAACTGAGGCCAAGAGATTTCATGAAATATTCAATAGATATAAAAAAAAATTGTTACCACCATTTTCAGACTTTCAAATTAGATTGAGATATTGCAGTCACTCTCTATTCGCTCCATTGTTCAGGATGGAGTTTAGGGAAGGAACAGAACTCAGGAGCAGAAGACGTTCGTGGAGGTTTCCAAAGCATTTGAAACTCCCTATTCAAAAGTTTTCCTTTTAAGAGTCTTCCTCAGGGGTGGGGAACCGGTGGTCTTGAGGCCACATGTGGCCCTATGACTGAATCCAGACTGGCCGCACTTAAGGACGTAGAGGGCCACTTGAGGCCGCAGGTACCGCACCCCTGTGACTTACATCGCACCATGAAAGTGATGTTTGTTAGAACCACACGCTATTAGAGGCGGATATACTCTAGAGAGCATCTGGTTCAGGGCCTTGAGGCCCAGAAAGGGGAATTAGTTCAAAAGCTAGCTGCCAAAAATGTGTATTTTGAGACAGGTGCCTTGGGGAAGCAGGGACGTGGGTTTTCATTTGGATTACTTACCATTGTTTAATGGAGAGTAGATAGCAGAATCCCCATTTCCTATTCTCCCACCTTATTCCAGTATAGGCTCTTTCAAATAGAGCCTGTGTAGGATCCCTTTTAATGAGCCCGATGTTCCTACTGCCCAGAGTGGTGTTCGGCCTCCCTGGAGCTGTGTCCGGAGCCTGGTGGTGATTCACCTCCTGCTCACCCCCTAAGAACTGACCTCTCGCTCCCTTTGCACAGCAGGTGACCCAGACCCCTGTGAGTGCGTGACCTTCTGAGGAATCATTCATGAGGGTTTTCAGAAGCCAAGGAGATCTATTTTTAGAGCTTTGTCAATGGGCAGATGTTACACATATAAAACATATCAATCGATATTACACGTGCTTTCTTGCCAAGGAATCCAAGCAGGATTTTATGAGTTCAAACTCCATAAATGTTATAAGGAAAATCCTCCTGTCTTCCTGTGTTTATTTACTGCTAATCTTCTTTCATGATTACTGTATCTCAGAGACTTTTTTCCCATGGTTTCTCAGAGTGTGGTATGATTCTCAAGTGAGCTGCTATGGGGGGAGGGGGTGCAGAGAGAGATTAAGACCTAGGGGTGAATGGTGGGGGAAGAGAGGAGAATGGGGTCAGAGTGGAACAAGAAGTAAAGACAAGGAAGAGCTGTCTGAAGGAAGATAAGCAACTAGGTTTTCCTACTTCTTGCTCTTTGTTTTTTCTTTCTTTCCTGATTTTTTTTGCATAGAGTTAAGGTGACCAGAAAAGAAATCTCAAGTTTGTACATGAGGGGAGAATTACAAAAATGGCCATTTAAATGGAACATTCTTAAGGGGTCTTTGGCACAAAAAACTTCAGTGCTCTTTGCTCTTGTTAAAACTTTTGCCGAGCTCCTAGGAGGTCCGTGGAACATGGTTATTCCATTTTTATTAAAGAAAAATAAGAGTTTTATGGTGTTTTTAAAAATTAAGGTCTGTGGTGTTCCAGTGTACCAACCCCAGGGCAAAATGTCTTTTCACTGCTGCCTTACTATACAACATTGGGTGAGCCACCCTATCACTGCCTGCCCGTAGAGTTTCCCCATCCTGTAAAATGGAGGTTACTAAACCATTGGCTCCTGATCCTTTAGATGCTAATTATTGAGTTTGTGGGTTTGAGATGCTGTAATAATATCTCCTACTTTTGTCTTTGGGGTATTCCCTGGTGATTTCAGCTTAAGCCAAGAGACAGGGAGGGAGGGAGCAAGGGAAGGAAAGAAAAATTAAACTCCTTTGACCAATTCTGGAAAATGGTCCCAGATGTGATGCTTTGCTTTTTATTTGCAATCCTACCTGTTATTCTCCATCCACATAAAATGGGGATTTATGCTTGTCTTCTATTATAGGAACATTAGTATAACTGGTTAGTGTGTAAAGTGCTATGAGATCCTTCAGTAATAACTTGGATACTAATATTGTAACTGGTTGAGGTCATAATGATTCTTATTTATTTATCAGTACTGGCTCTGCAAAGACTGCCCTTGGCCCAAGAGTTCTTCCGAAACTACCTCAAAAAGGTAAGGCTTGTCTTTTTCAAGTCTATATGGAGTTAGAGTATGAACATCCTTCTTTCTTCTGACATTGCTACCATCGTAATACGTGTCTGTATCACCTCACGCCTAGATTATTGTAGCTTGTTCATGGGTCTGCCTGCCAGTGGATTTGCTTGTCTTAAGTCTCCTCACTCCAATCCATCCTCCATTCAATCACTGAAGTGATTTTCCTAAAGCACAAGTCCAATCAGGTGAATCCTCCCTCCCACCACCCGCTCTTTACAAACTCTAGTGGCTCCCTATTGCCTTCTAGAGCAAATATAAAATGCTCTGTTTGGCATTCAAAACCCTTCATAACCTGTCCTCACACTATCTTCTCATTCTTCTTACACCTTACTCCCCACCACATATTCTTCAAATAAGACACTTCATCTCACAGTTCCTGGGCATTTTCTCAAACTGTCCACCATGCCTGAAGCACTATTCCTCCTCTACGTTGACTGCTGACCTCCCTGACTTCTCTTAAGTCCCAGCTAAAATCCTACCTTCTGTGGGCAGCCTTTCCCAGTCCCTCTTAAGTCTAGTGCCTCCTCTCTTTTAATTATTTCTTGTTTATCTTTCACAGAGCTTGTTTGTACATACTTGTTTGTTTTCTCCCTCATTTGGTTGTGAGCTCCTTGAGAATAAGGAACTGTCTTTTGCCTATTTATATCCCCAATGTTTAGCACAGTGCGTGATGCATAGTAGGTGCTTAATAAACGTTTATTGTCTGACTTGACATCCCAGCACAGTTACTAAAAGGTAATTGTTTGAGGAAGGATACACAAATATTGACATCCTTGGTTCTGTACCTCTTTTTTTCGAACTGTAAGGTAAAATTCATCATGCTAAGAACAGAATGTAGGTTATTTTTCTTAAAATCAACCCTTCTTTTTGACTTCTTTTTTTAAATAGCACTACCACTCACCCAGCTCGCCAGGCTAGAAACTTTAGGATTTTACTCTTCTCAGTATCTCCCCACCTGCATTGAGTCAGGTATCAAATCCTTAGCACTATCTCTAATCCAACAATATCTCTCAGCAGCCTGCTTTCTTTTTCCTCTCACTCCAACGTGAGCGTTCATTGTAAGCTCCATGAGGATATCACTTCAGTTCCACTTAGTATTGCATTTTATACACAGGCTCTGAATAAATGTCTGTTGGATGAATGAGGACATGAAACCAGACATATTAAGAAGAGGTTAAAAAAAACCAAGACTTACATTTATATGGTCCTTTAAGTTTGCAAAGCACTTTGCATGCATTCTCCTATTTGAGTAACACAATAGCTCTGCAAGGTAGGCACTGTAGGGATTATCTCCTTTTTTTTTTAAATAAGAAAACTAAGGCTCACAGTGTTAAATGAGTTGTCTATGGTTATACAGGCAGTGAGTGTCAGAGGGAATATCTGAATTCTAGTCTTCCTGACTCAAGGTCCAGCATTCTCAAAAGGCTTCTCAGAGGAGATAGCTTTTGGCCTTGATGAATGAGTAGGAAGTCAGCAGACAGAAAGATAGGGCAGTTAGAAGGAAGAGTATAATGGTTTTGTTTTGTTGGGTTTCTTTAAGTTTTAGCACCACACACAAATCATCCCTCACAGTTGAATTTTGGTTCCTTTCTCAAGGGTTTGGGTTTCCTGTTAAGATATAAAGGCTTTGGGGGCAGCTAGGGGCACAGTGGATAGAGCTCCCACCTTGAAGTCAGGAAGAGCTGAGCTCAAATCCAACTTCAGACACTTGACACTCACTAGCTGTGTGATGCTATGCAAGTCACTTAACCCGATTGTCTCACCAAAAAAAAAAGATATAAAAGCTTTTGTTTTGGTAGCCGTATTTAAATTTCTTACAAGGCAACGTTACCCAACGAGCACACGTGTAATAAGTCTACATGTTGTCCCAACAAAAGAAGAAAGTGCTTCATAAAATGCTACCTCTATCTTGAACTGAGGGCCGTTAACTCCTCTGCCAAATTGTCTTCCCCTTACAGAGCAAATTTTCCATTTGAAAGAGTAACATTCCAGTCTCATTTTTGAAAGTGGTGCTGTGGGAGTGCTGGTGTTTCTCTAACAAATTGTAGTGATTTGAGAAGCCAGGTAGGCCCCAACTTCAGCAGTGTGGGAAGGAAGGAACTAAAAAAGAAAACCACATACAAGGTGCCAATGCTGTTGACTCTGTCTCAGTGGAAACAAAAGGAGCTGTTTGCCCCAGTATAATAATGAATGATAAAAGCAATAGCTCACATTTGTATAATGCTTTTAAGTCTTGCAAAATGCTTTCCTTATACCTACCATGTGAGATACATAGATAGGTAGTATAGGCATTAATGTGTGCATTTTACAGATGGGTAAACAAGCTCAAAGAGATTTAAATACCTTCCCTAGACAGATGAAGTAACTTGCTCAGGGTCATACAGGTGTTAGAGCCAAACCAAATCTCTGGACTCCAAGTACAATGTTCTTCCTAACCCTCCAGTGTTTTTCTAGATGTTTACCTGTATCCAAAAAGTTGCTCTTACAAAGAGGCTGGAACACTATCATTTGTGAATGTCTTGCTTGTGGTTTCTCTTTTTTGTCTGTTTCATCAATCTCAAAGTTAATTTGCATTTTTTTTTTGGTGAGGCAGTTGGAGTTAAGTGACTTGCCCAGGGTCACAGTTAGCAATGTCATGTGTCTGAGGCCGAATTTGAACTCAGGTCCTTCTGACTCCAAGGCTGGAGTTCTATCCACTGCACCACCTAGCTACCCCAATTTGCATTTAATTATTAGCTAGCTGCCCCAATTTGCATTAATTTAATTATGTCACTTTCTTATGGAATAGGGGCCAAGATACTTAACCTCATTGGGCCCCAGTTTCTGCATGTATAGAATAAGAGGACTGAACAAAGTGATCTCAAAGTTCCCTTCCCTATGATCTATAATCAGGACATGAAGGCTTCTACCAGAACAATGCCAGGTCCAACTCAGCCGAAGTATCTTCAGATCAAGCTTATCAGCAGAAGGTGATCCAAGTGATGAATTTTTCAGCCACAGTAATTCATGAAGGGTCATAGTCTACATTGTCAAAGGATCTACCCATACAGATAAAATCAAAGATCATTAGATGATGAAGAGATAATAGATTTCAAGCTTCTAGACTGTGTTACGGGCAATAGAAATCTATGAGCCACAGAGGCAGAATGTAAAAGGAGAAAGAGCCTAAGAACGCACAGAACTAGGGCAGCTAGGTGGTACAGTGGATAGAGCTCCAACCATAGAGTCAGAAGGACCTGAGTTCAAATCCAGCTTCAGACACTTGATACTTAGTAGCTGTGTGACCCTGGGCAAGTCACTTAACCCCAATTGCCTCACCAAAAAGCAAAAAAAAAAGAAACTCGCAGTCCCTGTAACCTAGTACGAGAACTACAGATTCAATTCTAAATACAGATACATCTGAAGCTATTATGTGCTCTGACTACTGGTCCAATTTTCCACCCTCTTCCACCCCCCACATCACCACTGTGGATACCTGATTGTAATATCCTTTTGGTTCATTTTTAGAGAGAAAATTAAATCCTTCCTTCAAATGAGCTTTTTAAACTTATTAATGTTACTTTTCTAAATTATGATTCACAATTGGCAACATGCCATATCAGTAGAATTCTGGGCTTGGAATCAAGAAAAACCCAGGTTCAAATCCAGACTCTGACACTTACTTGCTACGTGACGTTGGACAAACCATTTAAACTCTATTTGCCTCATGCACTTTTCCTAATTATCTGTTGCTAGAGCTCTATATTTTGTGAAATAGTTTTTATGACCTTGCATTTACTTTGCATTATATGACTTTGCATTATTCCTTTGTTCAGTTGTGTCTGACTTTTCATTACCCCATGGACCATAACACACCAGGCCCTTCCGTCCTCCACTGTCTCCTGAAGTCTAAGCTCATGTTCATTGTTTCCATGACACTATCCATCTCATCTTCCACCATCCCCTTCTTCTTTTTGCCTTCATCTTTTCTAACATCAGAGTGTTTTCCAATAAGTCCTGTCTTCTTATTATATGGCCAAAGTATTTAAGCTTCAGCTTCAGTATTCGCCCTTCCAATGAATAGTCAGAGTTAATTTCTTTAAGTATTGACTGATTTGATTTTCTTGCTGTCCAAGGCACTCTCTGAAGTCTTCTCCAGCACCACAGTTGGAAAGAGTCAATTCTGCAGTGCTCAGGTTTCCTTATAGTCCAACTCTCACAGCCATATAGTACTACCACTGGAAAAACCATAGCTTTGACTATATGGACATTTGTTAGCAAGATGACTTCTCTGTATGTTGTCCAGATTTGCCACAGCTTTCCTTCGAAGGAGCAAGTTACCTCCTTACGTGTTGAATATTCCCAGGACAACGTAAGCTCCTTGAGGACAGGGGATATTATGTTTTCAGTCTTTGTATTTCTAGCACCTAGCATAGCTTACTGCACAGAGCACAGAGTTTGTTGAATTGAGCCATCTTTGAAGACTCTGATCTGCCTGCTGAGAGACTGTCTCTTACCAAGAGTTCCCTACAAATGTGAAGTTATAGTTACTTTGTGAAATGAAAAGTGTGCTTTTCTGCAGCAATATCTTGTAACCCCATCCTAATATGTCATCTGCTTTATTTGCCCTGGTTGTTCAAAAAGATAGGCCTCTTGTAATTTAGGAATGATTTTTCAGGAAGGACTTTTCACTGGGGCCATCAAGAAGCAAGAATAGTCCTAGAAGTCTAGGTGAAAAAATTAACTCTTCTGCAGACCCAGCCCCTTTGAGCAGGGGAGGGGGAAGGTGTCTCTTTTTGTGTGTATTATGACAGAACATTTGGTTCATTCTTTGGCTCTCAGAAGAGATGAATTCCTGATGCTGGTGACCTAGGTGCAGCTAGTGAATGATTCTATGATTCTTACCTTAACAAAGTTTTCCCAAAGTGTAAATAAATACAGCCAGTACAACATCTGGAACCTTTTAGGCCAGGCTGCTGGCTTCAGTTTCCCCAAATCTAACAATATCCTTTAGGTGGATGTGGACAAGAGAGTTCTTCTTCAAACGGATGGTGAAAACTTACAAACATCAGAAAGGTGGAATAAGGCAGGAAGATAATATTAGTATTTTATTAAGTAATTTTTGTTTTAAAAGATTGAAAACTCCTTGATGCCAGAAATTTTAGATAAACAGATTATACATTCAGATAAAAATAGAGAAATAGGTAGATAAGGTAGAGATATCCCTGGACTCTTTAAACCTTTTAGTGTTCCTAAAAATAACATTCTATAATAGAAAGAATACTGAAATTTCTTATTACCTGTGTGACCCTGGGCAGGTTAGTTCTTTGAACCTGTTTCGTCATCTGTACAGTGGAGAGAAGAATACCCTTAGTACTTACCTCTCGGTTGTTGTGAGGCTCAAGTGACGTAATGTGCATGAAAGCACTTGGTAAACTTTAAAGTGCTATATAAATTACAGCTCTCATTCTTAGTGTTATTATTATTAATATTATTATTATCTGATGCTAGAGCAACTCACTTCACCATCTGAACCAGAGTTTTCTCATTTGTGAAATGGGAATACTGTCTGATACTACCTGCCTCACAGGATTGCTATGAGAAAATTGCTCTATAGATCTGAAAACAATAGCAAAAATGTGAGCAGTTATTTTTTATTGTCGTTATTGCTATCATCATCATTAGGCTTCCAAATCCTAGATGCATTGAATTAAATTAGACTCAGAATTCAGTCCTTAAGGAAAGTGAGGACAGGGGCAGGTAGATGTTGCAGTGGAGGACCTGAATTCAAATGTGACCTCAGACACTTGACACTTACTAGTTTTGTGACCCTGGGCAGGTCACTTGACCCCAATTGCCTCACAAAGAAAAAATATATTAAAAATAAAAATGAAAAAAAAAGAGGACACAAAGTAATCTCAGAGGAATGGAAATGTCATTCTTTCATCTTCCATTTTAGGAGAAACTTCATTTTTTTCCTAACCTTGCTATTTTTTTCTCCCTTTATCTGTTGAATTCCTACCTATGTTTAATTTTTTTAAAAATAATCTTTGTTTTTATTTTGAACTTATCAAACACCAAATAGAATTGTTGTTTGCATAGGCATAGCAGAACAAAAAAAAGGATTGTACATAAAACTGCGAGTCTCTATTATATACAACTTGCTTTTCTTTGTAAGTGTATCATAAGATCAACCTGTAGCTTTCAAAGCTATCCTGCTTATTTGAGTGTATATGACTTTTATGACTTATTTGACTTATATGACTTTTATAGCCTTTCTTCCCTTCATTTTTTTTGTTTTCTCTTATTTTACCAATTTTTAAAAGTCTGGTTTTTTTTCTCTTTCCACCTTCCCTCTACAGTTTCCTTGTAACAAATGACTAGGATGATATGCATGTTGTGACTGTGCAGGTTAGGAGAATGAAAATAGAACCAGGGATAGAAACCAGAGAGAAGTGCTTGAGCCAGGTGCTTACCTACCAGAAGCATCACCTGGTAGTTAGAGATTCATTTCAGTAATCAAGTCATAGATCCAGTTTCCTTTCTCCTGTCTTCCTTGCTTCCCCCAGCCAGGACTTCTCAGAGGTTTTTCCATCCAAAGAAAGAAGGAAAGGACCCACATGTACAAAAATACTTGTAGCAGCTCTTTTTTGGTAGCAAAGAAGTGGAAACTAAAGGAGTGCCCACCTATTAGGGAATGGCTGAAGAAAGTATGGCATATAAATGTAATGTAGTACTATTGTGTCATAAAAAATAACAAAAGGGATGGGTTCAGAGCAAAATGTAAAAACTTGTATAAATTAATAAAGAATGAAGTGAGCAAAACTAGAACAATTTGTTGTTCATTCATTTTTCAGTGCTGGAGTAGTTTGCCGTTTCCTTCTTCAGATCATTTTACAGATAAGAAAACTGAGACAAGCAAGGTTAAATGACTTGCCTAGGGTCACACAGCCAGTAAGTGTTTGAGACCAAATTTGAACTCAGGAAATTGAGTCTTCCTGACTCCAGGCTCTGCATTCTATCCACTGTACCACCTAGCTGCCAGAATAATTTATAGAATAACAACAATACTTTAAAAAAAAAAACAACAACCCACAACTTAAGAACTCTGATCAATGAATGACTGACCATGATTCCAAAGCATAAAACCCAAATTGGGTAAAATATTAACAAGTTAGATGTTTGAAACAGACAGAATTGTTTCTTTGTTTTTGTCTTGTCTCTCAACTTACATATCATCTCCTAACCATTCAGTCAACAATATACATTTTCATTTGTATGGTCTGATGCTGAGGGAAGTGAGCAGAACCAAGAGAACGTTGTACACAATAACAGCCATGCTGTGCGATGACTAATATTGATAAACTTAACCCTTCCCAGCAATACAAGGATCCAAGACATCTCCAAAGGCCTTGTGATGGAAAATGCTGCCCACATCCAAAGAAAGAACTATGGAGTTTGAATGCAGATCAAAGCATACTACTTGCTATTTTTTTTTCTTCTGTTGAGTTTTGTTTCCTCTTTCTAGTGGTTCCTCCTATTGGTTCTAATTCTTACTTACAACATCACTAATGTGAAAGTATGTGTAATAGGAATGTGTATGTATAGCCTATATCAGATTGTGCGCCATCTTGGGGAGGGTGGTGCGGAAGAAAGGGGAGAAAAATTTTAAACTCAAAAGTATATGGAAGTGATTGTTGATAAATCAAAATAAATTAATAAAAAAAAATATGCCTTTTCAATTTCAGCCAGTAAATCTATAGAGAGTATGGACATCTTGTTGTCACTAAACTATCTATAAAGTCATTTGGATTGTGAATTGGATGCCTTCCACGCTTCAGGGGTTTTATCTTTTAAAGAACACACCTCAGTCAGAGTGTGTACATTCACTTCCCTTTGGACATGTCCCAGTACCAATCGCTCAACTTAGAGAAATGCTATTTAGAGTGTGGGTGCCTTTTAAGATAAAAGGGATAGGTAGAAATTAGGGTTGCCTTGTATGATGTAATATTAACAGACCAATTCTGTTTGTTGTTTACTTTGATCAGTGGCATTAAGGAAAATCGAAACCAGCCATCATCTTTCCATAGATAAATCCAATGTCCCCCCAGAAATTTTTCAGAAATCACCCCAGCCACTGGAGCTCCCACAGAAGCCACAGCCTGGAGATCTGCCTCCCAAACCTCAGCCTGCAGAATTGGGCCCTAAACCTCAGATTGGAGATTTGCCCCCTAAACCAGGAGAACTGCCCCCAAAGCCTCAACTTGGAGATTTGCCACCCAAGCCACAACTCTCAGATTTACCTCCAAAACCACAAATAAAAGACCTGCCCCCAAAGCCACAATTAGGAGACTTGCTGGCTAAATCCCAAGCTGGAGAAAGCTCCCCGAAGACCCAGCCCTTGGAGATAAATCAAAAACTCCCCACTACGGATCTCTCTCCAAATGTCCAGTCTCGAGAGACTCTCCAAAAGCAAGCATCAGAAGATTCCAATGATCTAACGCCCACGCTGCCAGAGACACCAGTGCCTCTTCCCAGAAAAATTAATACAGTAAGTAAATCACCAAAACTGGGTATAAAATTGAGAGGGGGGACAGAAGCACAAAACCACATATCCAAATTAGCTGGCCATTCATTAGGGGATGTTGTGAGTTCTTAGCATGGTGTAGATGAGGCTAAATGGCTTCTCCCAGTCATGTCCTGTGAGGATTGGCTAAAGGATCTGATGGTGGTGAGCTTGAAAAAAGACTTGGTGGGGCAACCTGGTTAGCTGTTTTCAAGTATTTGAAGGGAAAAAAGAGATTTGATTTGTCACCAGAGAGGAGAAAGTTTAGACAGGAAAGGGAGATTAGACTTACTCTCCTTGCTCTTAGAGGGCAAAAGGAGATGCTGTGGTAGAAGCTGTCAAAAGGTAAATTTAGGTTTGATGTTAATAAAACCTTCCTAACAATTAAAACTATCCAGAAGTGGAATGGGTGGTTTCAGGAGGGAGGAGTGGGCTGTCCTTCACTAGAGCTTTCCAAGCTGTGGCTGGAGGACCACTTGTGAAGTGTAGAAATGGGGGTTTTGTTCAGATATGTATTAAACCAGCTAGATTTTGAGGGCATTCGATAAAGTTTTAGATCTAGAAAGAATGTGAAAGGTCAGAACTGCTCCTTCGTTTTAGATATGAGGAAACCAGGGCCATGAAACCAGAGAGATTAAGTGATTTTTTTCAAGATCACACAGCCGTTATGTATCTGAAGCTGAACTTGAATTCAGGTACTCCTAACTCTTAAGATCAGCGCCCCATGTACTATACCACATTGCCTCACAAAAAGAAGGTCCTTTCCAGCTCTGAAATTCAGTGACTCTATGGCCTCTAAGATCTTTCCTGATTCTTAAGACTCTGCTTCTAAGTTGAAAGAAGAAGTACCCAGTTGCAGATATAATTGAGAGCTTATGATCACATTTCAGTACTGTAGAAAGTGAGAGTGAAACCCTTCAGTGACCTAAAAGAAAGAAATGAGCGGGGAAACACAGCAATGTGACCACTGATTTAGGATGCCAGATGTGTTCTCATTGTAATGGGGGATGTAAGATAGATAGTAGGTACAGCGCTAAACCTGGAGTCAGGAAGACCTGAGGTCAAATCCAGTCTCAGAGACTTACTAGCTGTGTGACCCTGGGCAAGTCACTCAGTCGGCTTTCAGCCTCAGTTTCCTCATCTATAAAATGGGAACAGTTATAGCATCTACCATCCAGAGTTGTTGTGGGGACAAAATGAGATATTTGCAAAGCACGTCACAAACCTTAAAGCACTATATTATTTATTATCACTGTATTATGATTATGATCATCACCATTATTTATTAATTGACCTAGTTATCTCTCACCAGTTTCTGTAGACACTATGAATTCACACAGAACTCCTTTTTTGGTTTCCTTTCCATAAATTGTGTTGGCCAATGTGCTGGGACCATATTTAGAACCCATATTTAGATTTCTCTGTTTCCTTGTTTCTGTTTGCATAAGAGGACAGAAAACCTACCCCCAAAAAAACCCAAGTCAGAATTGATCAAAAATGGAAAACTCTAAAAATGAAGCAGAGCACAGTAAATCCTTCCAGATCTTAGTGGAGGAGTATAGGCAAGCTGCTTCCTTTTCCTTGTTTTAAACTAGCCTATTTCTTCCTGGTAAAGACAATTTTCTTGACAGTTATGAAATCGTTAAGGCTTGATATTAAATATGCAGAAGTTGCACATTTCTGTCGAAATCATCTTTTCCTGAATCATTTTTAGATGGTTCTATAATTTCAACAAGCTAATGTTGCTGGGCATAGTGGTGGGGGTAGGAGGAGAAAGGGATGCAGTACAAAAACCAGACTTATCTTGGTTTTTTGTATCTTTGGTGAAGCCAGATTCTGCCCCCACAATGTTTACTTTCTCACAAGAATAAAAAAAGGCAATGAGTCAAGTTCACTGATAATGGACCACCACATTCCATTTCTCTCTTTATCTGGCTCTTCCAGCTAAAGCTCCATTTTATTTATTTAAGGGGAAGAACAAAGTGAGGAGAGTGAAGACCATTTATGACTGTCAGGCCGATAATGATGACGAGCTCACGTTCATAGAAGGAGAAGTGATTATTGTCACTGGTGAAGAAGACCAAGAGTGGTGGGTAAGTGTCTCTGTGTCTCCTGGCACTGTTAAAGGCTATAGAAATATTGCCTGGTCTTGTTTCTATACCACAGCAGTCGTTTTCTTTGGACACCTGTTTTGCTATCACTTGCTGGTGTTGCATCATTCATCTCATAGAGCACCATTTGGGAAGTCATGTGAATCCTCTTAAACACTGTGCTTTTAATTTGTATAGAGTGAGTGAGATAGATTATTTGCTAAACACAGAATAGCAGTTACCCATACTGTAGTGTCTTTGAAGCCTGCAAGAGGTCCCAGAGGCAGGTTTCCACTCCTGTAGAAAAAGAGCCCAGTGCTCCCCAGCAATCTAATTTCATGCCTGCCAAGCAGAACTTTCTGTAGTGCCAAGTTCTGTTTCTTACGAAAATGGTCAAAAAAGGCAGTTCAAAGCTCATCCATGCATCGTGACTGCCTCCTGATACCCAATAAAAACCTTCCACCACTGCAAGACTTTCTGTCCAGGGTGAGCCACAGTTGTGTATGTGTGTGTTGCCTGTACAGGAAACCTCATGTTTCTTTTGGTACTGCATGGTGATTCTTTAATCAGTAAGCAAGCCCATGTAAAGCTATGTGCTAGGCATGTTGTTTTCCCTATTAGTATGTAAACTCCTTGCGCACAGGGACTGTTTTTGTATCTCCAGCATTTAGCACAATGCTTAGCACATAGGAAGTGCTTAATAAATGCTTGTTGATTGACTGAACTGATGGGAGCTAATGAGATCACTGGGAGAAGAGGATAAAGATAGGGAATCTCAGAGGACCCAGGACTCAGCCCACACTTAGGGAGTGGGCTGCAAATGATGGTCCATCAAAGGAGACAAAGTATAGGCAAGTAGGAAAATGAACCAGAGAGCAATGCCTGAAAAACCCTCTGAGGAAAGAGTGTGGTTGGCAGCTTAAAATGCTACAGAAGGTCTGGAAGAATGAAGACTAAGGGAAGATGGTTGGATTTGGCAAGTCAAAGATCATGGATAAGTTTGAAGAAAGCCATCTTAATGACTATGGAAGTTAGAAGCCTGGTTTGAAGTGAAGAGGAGTGAGGGGAGAAAAAGTAAAGGTAATGTGTAGAGACACTTTTTTCCAGGAATTTGACTGTGAAAAGGATGAGAAATATAGGGAGAATAAACTTGAGGGACTGGAAGAGTCAAGTGAGGATTCTTTAAGGATGAGGAAGACTTGAGTATGTCTGTAGGCAGAAGAGGAGTCAAGTAGATCGGTTGAAAATTACAGCTGAGCTGAGATGACTTATCTATGAGATCAAGCTTTGTCACTTTAAAACAAAACAAGACAAAATGTGAAAAAGCTCTTATGGAGGGACTAATTTACTGACATTTATTGACAAGGGACCCTTCGGTTGTTTTTAGGTGGTCTTCCTCTTTTTTGACAAAATTGAGTGTTTGTGGTTTCCCCCTCTACAAAGAGGAACGTCTAAGTCTAGGTCACAAGGGAGCAGGGTGGGTAATCAGTGATTTTTCTGCAAGTGATGAAACTGGTGGCTCTAGCCAAGGATCCCTTAGAAAATAATGTGGGATGAGGATATAAAATCAAGTTTTCAGGAGAACCTATCCAACTGCTTCTGTTCATTGCCATTCATTTCCAAGTTCATTCATATCAGACATTCTATATATAATAAGCCAAATAAGTATGAAGAATAATAGTAGCAGTTTATGTTTAACATAACACCTCGTATTTTACAAAGCAGTTTACTTACAACAACTGAGTTGAGCAAAAGTGTAGGTTAACAGTGAACTTGGAAATAGGATATTTGGTTTTGAGGCCCAACTAAGTCACTTTCCGCCTCTAAGCCTGAGTTTTCTCATCTGTATAGTGGGACCTAAAATACTTTATCTCATACGAGTGCTGTAGAAGGGCTTTGCAAAGTTTGAGAGGGAAGAGAACAAGCATTATTAAGTATCTACCAGGAACTATGCTAAGTGCTTTTAAGATATCTCATTTGATCCTCACAACAACCCTGTGAGGTCATGCTCTTTTTTATACTTAAGGAAACTGAGGTAGAGGTTAAGTGGCTTGCCCAGAGTCACATTGCTAGTAAGAGTCTGAGGCCAGGTTTGAAGCTATTAATGTTGTTCCCATTTTACAAGTGAGAAAACTGAAGCCCCATTAGGCTGAGCTTATAGCTGATGCCAAGGCCACGAATGTCACATAGGTGATAACATAGTGGTACAAGAATGACAATGCCTTCATTATGCATTAATGGAGAGAGTTCCACACTTAGAGTCAAGAAAACCTGGCTTCAAAACTTGCCTCCAACACTTGACCCTGGGTGAGTCATTTTGTCTCTCTAGCCCTCAGTTTTCTCATCTCTAAAAATACAGAAGGTTATTGAGGCTCAAATAAGATAATCTGCATAAAGCACTTTGTGGACCTTAAAACACTATATAAATGGGAGGCATTATAATTCTTAAGCCATTTTCTTTGCAGCAACCCTGTGAGGTAGGTAAGCAGCCTGCAGAAACATCCCAAAATGAATCTGTCTCTCTACTTTACCCATTGCCCTATATGGAGTAATGAAAGATAGATTTCCTATTTTAAGTGAACACCCATATTTCCTCTTCCTCCACCCTTCTGCTTTTCAGGTTGCTGAATGCTTTTCTCTTTGCATTAACTAGATCCCTAAGAAAGGAATGGCACAAAGCCCTGAGCTAGTGGTTTACACAGCATATGTTGAGACTTCCATAAGCCATTATGGGACACAGGGTAGGAGGAAGAAGCACTGGGCTCGAAATCAAGAGACCAGGTTCTAGCTCAGTCTGGAAAACTGACTTTAAGTGTAATCTTGAACAAATGGCAATATGGCTTACTGGGTTTAATGTATTAGACTTGGAGTCAGGAAGGCTTAGGTTCATATCACACCTCAGACACTTGCTAGCTGTGTGACCACGTGCAAATTACTTAACCTCTCTGGAACTCAGTTTTCTCACGTATAAAATAGGGCTAATAATATCTGTAGTACTGGCCTCATAGAGTTGGTAAAAGACTTGGATGAGATATCTCATGTAAATTATTTTGCAACTTTACACTGCTAAATAAATGCCAGTTGTTGGTTTGTTTGTTTGTTTTTAAGTCACTTTATTTTGTCTGGTCCTCAGTTTTTTCCTCCATAAAGTGAAGAAGAGAGAGTCAGTAAAACCCTGAGGACTCCTAGAGCTTTGACTGTGGTATTTAATTTTTACACACATAGGGCAGTGTGATATAATGGATAGATGACTGGCCTTGTAGTTAGAAAGACCCAGATTCAGGTGCTACCTCTGATTCATAGCTGTGTGACTTTAGATAAGTCATTGAACTTCTCAGCGCACCAGGAATGTGGAAGAGGGGTTCAGCGTGGTCTCACTGACTCTAGAGAGCAAAACCAGTAGCAATGGGTGTCAGCTGCCAAGAAGCCAACATAGTCTTCTAACAATTAAAGCAGTCCTAAAGTGGAATGGGCTGCGTGAGAGGTGATGAGCTCCCCTTTCTTGTAGGTCTACAAGCAGAAGCTAGATTACCACTTGTTGAGTATTTTATGATAGGATTCCTTTTGTATATAGGCTAAACTAAGTCAGGGGTTTTTAATCTTTTTTTTTTCTCATTTCGCAGTTTGATGAAGCCTATGGATGCTTTCTCAGAACAATATTTTTCAAGTCATAAAATGCATAGATCACAAAGGAAATAAATTATATTGTAATACAGTTATCAAAGTATTTTATTTGCTTTTGCTTTTTAGAGGCAGAGGTTAAGTGATTTGCCCAGGGTCACACAGCTAGTAAGTGTCTGAGGCCAAATTTGAACTCAGATCCTTCTGACTCTAGGGCCAATATCCATCTCAAAATATTTTAAAAATAAATTCATATGCTCCAGGTTAAGGATCCCTGGGCTACATACATGATGAGGTCCTTTACAACTTTAAAATTCTTTGATTTTCTGAAATTCTTTACTATTTTAAATTAGAGATGAGTTGATGTTCTACACTGGTGAAGGGATTCTCCATCCTAAGGAGAGCCTCTCCTCCACCCCCCAATGCAATCACTTGTCTAGACCAAAAGCAAATCATTGATTGCCTAGTTGTAGAATTACAGAATTTCCAACCTGACTATTGTGTGTTCTTTCCTTACAGATTGGGCACATCGAAGGACATCCAGAAAGAAAGGGGGTCTTCCCTGTGTCTTTTGTACACATCTTATCCGACTAGCAAAACGCGAATCTTTGAGCATTGCACATCATACATACAAGACGGGCTTTTTAGCAAAAGCAGACGGCTGCTGCCTCCTTGTAATCCTGTGCACAATGTGTATATAGCTGCTGTTACAGAATACGAAATTCATTTAAGGTCACCTCATGAGGTGAATTATATTATGTATTGTAAATATACCGCGTTATTCCGCCTTTGCCAGTATTAAGGTAGCCTTGGAATCTGGCACGCCTTATTGGGTTTGCTGAAGCCATCCTTGGCATCTAGCACTTACATCTCTGTCTATGCTGTTTAAAACAAAAACAAAAAAAGTATATGGACTTCTAGCTTTCCAAATAGAGGTGGTCTTGATCAACAGTTGAAGTGCATAGAATGGACTCTTTGTTCCTAACAATTCAGTATTCTCAATTATGTGACTAAAAAAAAAATTAGTGGAGAGTTAGATTCTGTTTTCCAAGCAAACCATTTACATCCATTACAGATGAGCCTGCAGTTATCAGTGTATACAGTTTACAGCTATGAAACCCACTTTGGTATTTATTACAGAAAGTGCTCAGTTAAATGTAAGTATTATTCTTTCTAAGAAATGTTCACCGACCTTCCAGCTTTCCATGGCATATTAAGATGCTCATAGCCTAGTTCGTGTTTAAGAATGGTGAATTTATACCATTCCATGGTTAGTGCCCCTGTGATATTACCTCATGATGCAAAAAGAACATATACCCCATGAAGATATTAGCAAAAGTTTAAAATCTCTAAGTACAGTTTCCTAAAGGTCTCTTTCATTAAATGTTCAGTAACCAAGGACTGCTAGAAAATATTAGTGTTTACATTATGCATGCATTTAGAAGCTTACCTGAAACTTACCTTTTATAAAGGAATAGTATGGCTAAGTTAAAACACAATGTTAGCTTTATTTTTTAAATTTGATTATGATTAAAACTGAAACATAGGATCACAACAGTATTGGTTTGTAGTCGATTGGCTTTCTTGGAAAATGACTTTACATAGTCTATTACAAGTCAATATCCTCGCCTTGTCAAGGCTTAAAATCCACTGATTTCAGATTATATCCCTCATTTTTGGATACAGATTCTTCAAAAGGCTGCCTTTCCTGCGAGCCACCCATTGGAGACTTTCAGTAGCAACTCTTTTTTTTTTTCTGTCTGCAGTCTTCATTAATCTACTAGCCAATACACCAATCACCTTCTAGTCGATTCATAACGGGGGTCTTAAAAGCTGCTATGAATTGCACTGTGACCAAACACATTTCCTGAAGTGAACTTGCTGCACTCAGTTTTCTTTTCATTCCAGCAGTTTATTAGATCATTAAGGACACGTCTGTTTATTCTGGTTCCTCCTTACATCAGTCTTAATTCTGGAACAGAACGCGATAGTCTTACTCTACAATCGCTGCCACTGTCATCTGCCTCTGAATCTCTCTCATGTGCGGTTCTGGCATTCCATTTGCTTAAACTATTTCGGCAATGAGTGGCATATAAAACGAATATTTTTAAGCAGATAGTCTTGGCAGCTAGTGAGAAATTTTTGTTTCACAAAAGCACAACTCCAAACAAAAACCTTTAGAAGAGTCTACTTAGCCCAGCTGAAAGTGCTCGGTGAATATTAATGTAGTTCTCTGTAAATGGTTAGTACAGAAACTTCAATCATGGCCTAATAAAACTTGTGTGAAGAAACATGCAAATTATTTTATCATTTGTTATCAGAAAAGGATTTTTAAAACAAGTTCTTCATCAGCGTCATGACTTAAGAGGCAGCTTGGTACAGCAGAAGGAGCCCTAGACCTTAGAGTCAAGAGGCAGATTCAAGCCCACATTCTAATACTTACTAGCTATGTGACCTTGGGTGAATCATTTCACTAGGCTCTCTGACCCTTGATTTAGGAGACAGTGGGGTGTAGTAGAAAGAGCACCAGACTTGCAATCAGAAGATCTGGGTTTAAATCCCACATTTACTGTTCATTAACTGTGTGACCTTGAACAAGTTGGTTCATCTCTGTGGCCATCAGTTGCCACATCTATAAAATGAGGTGGTCCCTTCTAAGTCCTGGGATTGGATGATGACAAGAGCTTATTCCCAAACCAAAATGAGTATACCAGGAGCAAACAAACCCAGCGATGTCCACTCTGCAGCAGTACTCACCTCAGTATGTTGGCTGGACTGGGTTTCTGAAAGAAACCATGAGTTTATTTAGCATTCCATATGACTAATACAGTGTTTTAAGTTACATTAAAGAACAAGTTTAATGATCTTTGTGGTCTAGTGTATTTTCAGGTGATCTTAAAATAAACTGGTTTTAAAAATGATGACAACCAAACCTATAAAGACTACATGTGCAAAGTCCCATGGAGTCAACTCTGTTCTTTGTCACCTCTTCTCAAGGAACATCTCTAGGCTTATTAATTTTTTTTTAATGAGACAATGTTTCCGTCAGAAACTGATGTTTTCTGTATTCCAGCTTACTGTGGGACATAGGAAAACTAGGTTGGGATACCTTTTATGATCTTGATTGAGTTTAAATCAGATATTGTACCTAAACTCAGTGAGCCACTATCTGCAATTTTGTACATGACATAGTATTTTGGAGGTATGGAAACTTATAGACAAAAAAAAATAGCTAATTAGTTGTTTTTATTTTTCCTCCAGAGGGGAGAGTATGTTCTGCAAATAGTATGTGTCTTATTTTACTGTCGAATGGCGATTGCTATTTATTTTTTTATTGCCTAGAACATCCACATGTTGTGTATAGGAACCTCAATCTGGTCATGCCACCAGTTAAATTTCAACTTCTCATCTGAATGTTAAAGTTCAAACATCAGTACACTTGTCATTTCACAGGTATTTAATGTGACATTTTTTTCCAGTACTGTATGTGTTCATTTCTACTTTTTTAAATATTTAAAATTGCTTTTAAATAAACATATTCTCAGTTGATCCCAAACACCTGAACCCCGCCCCTTTGTTGAGTGGAGAGAGGCAGTGTGGTTTGAAGAATGATCGATGAACTCAGAAGCAAGAGACCTGGGGTCAAATCCCAGCCCTGTGTGACCAGGGACAAGTAGCTTCACCTAACTCATCATCTTTTTCCTCGTCTATAAAATGTGAGGGTTGGACCAGATGGCCTAGGGAGGTCTCTTCCAGCTCTTAAATATACAATCCTGCCTACCTTGTTGGATTATAGAGGATATTATAAAAATAATGAGCTATTATTGACAATGGTTTCTCTAGATGGAGAGTATTAAGAACTCAACTGAAGGGTGCTTTGGGGGATAGATACTTGAGAGTTCATTTTCAGCCCTCTTAGTTTAAATCTTGCTGTGGTATAAAGTATGCAGTAGCTTGTATGCAACATGAGCACTGTCACTTTGTCCCTTTTCCTCAGTGTGTTATGTAAATGCAGGCAGTCTAGAACAGAGGGGCCAATACTCCTATGGCCTGAAGAAGATTAAAATGCAATTAGGGGATATTTAATAAAATACACAAAAATATAATAAAACATAGATAATGTTAATATGTAGTTTTCTAAATCATTATGCATTCCATGGGTATCCTTATGTACAGTTTAGTGGGCCCTGTATCTATTTGAGTTTATACCACTGGCCTGGATGTCTGCTCTTAGGCCTGACAAGTCAGTGAAATTTTAATAGTAAGTTGATGGTAACATTTCCTATTACAGAAAGGTCACCATGCCTCTCTTAACCCCAGTTGCCTCATCTACAAAATGGGGGTTGGCCAAGATGACCTCTAAGGCCCTTCCAGTTCTAAGTTTCCTGATTCTACAGTCCTTCTGGTTCAGTTTAGGAAACAAGGTTGATGCAGGGGAGGCCTCCAATACATTGCCTAGATCTGTTGAGGAGGTAAGGAAGAACGTGTACAAGGAAGGTGAGGATGGACTATAGCCTGTACCAGTGTAGAGAACACCCACATAGATGACCCAAAAGATTTGTTGAAGAAAACGCGTTAATGCAGCATACCTGTCCTCAACAGCTGACTGTTCCCCTGTAGTGACTCAAAGGCAAGCGACGTGAGAACACCCACAGACTTTTCTAAGTAACCGTGACATCAAGAGTCACTTTGGTGCAGTGGGTAGACTGCTAAATCTGGATCTGAGAACCTGAAGAAGCTTGGGTAATTTGCTTAATCTCTGTTTAGTTTCCTCTTCTGTAAAATTCAGAGGATTGGACCAAATAAGCTCTAAATTCATTTCTAACTGTAAATTTGTGCTTAGTCTAGAGCAGAGGTAGGGAACCTGTGGCCTCAAAGCCACATGTGGCCCTCTAGGTCCTCAAGTGTGGCCCTCTGAATCCAAACTTTATTAAGGTTATTTGTTCTGTGAAGTTTGGATTCAGTCAGAGGGCCACACTTGAGGATCTAGAGGGCCACATGTGGCCTTGAGGCCATAGGTTCCCCACCCCTGCTCTAGAGCGAAGGTCTTAACCTTTTTTGGGTCTCGTGGACACTTTTGGCAGTCTGGTGAAACCTGTCTCCTTCTCTGTATAATGTTTTTAAATCACTGAAGTAAATGCCAAATTCCAGTTAGAAGTTAGCAAAAATAAAGACGCATTTTTTCCCATCCAAACGTATGGATTCACTGAAATCTGTCCACGCCCCAGATTAAGAATCACTGATCTAAAATGACTGCAATTGCATAGTTATTCAGGAAGCTTGAGAACAGTCTTCCCGTTCAAGTCACATACTATGATCAAAACATGGATTTGGAGGGTGATGTGCAGCAGGGAGCAGGGCTGATGTAACCAGAAAGGTAATCCCTGATTCACCCATTGACAACTACAGAATCTGCACTTTCCACCCAATCAGTCAACAAGCCTTTATCAAGTACCTCAGGTGTGCCAGGTACTATGCTGTAACGTTGGCTATTTAAAAGAAAAAAACTTGGTTATGAATGCCAAAGCAAAATGGAGAATTGGGTTAAATGCCTGGGTAATTCAGCTAATCCCATCTTGGACCACACTTTCTAGGTCCTCACCACTCCTACAAATCAGAAATCTTTTCCTTCACTGAACAAATTTAGTCATTGTCTCAATTGGGACTAAAATGTATGTTGACCCAATTTTGCCAGTTAAATGATAACAACATACCTTATGATGGGGAATGACCATGACTTAATGACTTATTCTCACAGGGATTATTATGATGTTACCAACACTCCAGTGAACATCATGAGATGGACAGGAGCCAGACCTAGAAGACATGATTTGCATCCCATTTAGCATATGCTAAACCTTCAGTACACACCAATTCAGACCTCTGGAGCCTCGGTCAATTTGAGGATCTTCAAGGAATCTTGTCTTGGGCTCTCTCCAATAATCAAGAAGGGAATTTGCTTTCACTTCTTACTCGTCCCTTACTTCAGTGAAACCAGTAAATACAAACCCCTAGATAGCCCCTAGACCTAGTCTAGTCTACCACGGTCCCTAATTCTACTGGGATAGTCAGGAATCAAACTAGACCTACATGATCACTCGGAAGTACTGAGCACTAGGTCTTTTAAAGACCCGGAACAAAGTTATACAAGCCCAGCAAAATGGTGCCTTTGCTATTGTCCTGGGGATGACCTAATGGCATAGATGCACCATGGTCAAGCAACCCCTCCAGAAGGCCTCCAAATTTCTAGCTACACAATTTTTCCTTTTGACATTGATGACTTAGCCTATGGATGCCATTAGCATGGTGGGCAAAGTTGAGGTTAGAGCAATGAAAATACATTCCAATCCCATCAAATAGCACACCCAGCATGAGGCACAGCCTCCTGAGTAACCAGGAACAAGAGACGGGGACCAAATGTGATAAATAGGTTAATGAATGGTGGTATTACTAATGCCATTTATACAGCACTTTAAGGTTTGTGAGACACTTTGCATATGTTGTATCATTTAATCCTGACAACCCTAGGAAATATTATCCCCATTTTATATATATATAAGGAAACTGAGGCCCAGAAAAGTTAAATAACTTGCCCAGGGTCATAGAGCTAGTAACTGTCTGAAGTAAAATTCTAACTTGGGTCCTCCTGACTCCAAGTCTAGCATTCTAGAGGAAGGGGAAAGAATATGAAGATTAAGTAAGACCCATTCCCTGCCATCATGAATCTTGCAGTCTGGTGGGCAGTCAGGATGGGGGGAGTAAGATACCAAACTGAGTACAGTATTACGTGATAAGTATAATAGAGCTACAAATCAAAGCACTTTGGAAGGTCTGCCAGAGAAGATTGTTACCACGTGGCTTGAGGAAGTCTTCCTAAACTCCAGAACAATAGTTCTCAAACTCTTTTGGGTCATGGACCCTCTGGCAGTCTGGTGAAGCCTATATGGACCCCTTCCCAAGCTGACATTTTAAAATGCATAAAATAAAACACATAGGATTGCAAAGGAAACCAATTATATTGAAATAAGTTAACTTAATTTTTTTTTAAATGCTCACAGACCCCAGGTTAAGAACCCCTGCTCCATAGGAAGTAGAATTTGAGTTAGGCTTTAAAGGACAGAAAGGAATTCAGAAAGCAAAGGAGAGGTAGAGACTGCATAGACATAGACATAGAAAACATTAAAAAAAAGACCCAGAGGAGGGAGAGTGCAATGTATGTTCAGAGATAGAAAGTAATCTGATTTGCCTGGAGCTTAGACTGAGATGAGAAGAATGATATAAGATCCAACTGGAAAAGTAGGGTGATGCCAGATTGCAAAGGGCTTTGAATACCAGGCAGTGGAGTTTAAATTTTCCTCAAGAGATAGAAGGGAGGAACTGAAGATAACTGGATCCAGGCAAAAGAAGGATCCTTCTGGCAAAAGTATGTGGGTGGATTGGATGGAGGAGAGTAAACTATGAGGATATTGCAAATGATACAGACAGGTGATGATGAAAGCCTGTTCTCCTTGAGATCACCAAAAATGAGAGAGAAAGGAAAAGACAATGATCTTCTGAAATGCAGTGAATGACAGGTGAGAAAAGATGCTTAACCACTTTGGTAGCAGCCCCACCAGTGACCCATTGAGAAGATCCTGCTTTGAAGACCTAGGATTGGGGCCAGAAGGTCACAAACAGGTGACTTTTAAAATAATAATAAATGCACCCATTTTAATGTCATAAAATTCTACTCCTAATAGCTCATGCATAGATATCCCATGATCAGGACCTTATGTTACAGTGAAGGCTCAAAACTGTCAATGTACAGTATGTAAAAGGAATTCTTAGGTAGGAACTGCATGCCTTCCAAGGTCTCTTCCAAACCAGAGACTGTAACCTTTTGGGAAATCCACATGGAGGGGTTAGGAAGAAGATGAGGCACCATTGAAGAATGCAGAGGAACAGCCATAAATGTAGGAGATCACAGAATCTAAAGGTGGAGTCATGAATCCTCTCTGCAACATTCTTGATAAAAGAACATCCAGCAATTGTTTATAAATATCTCCAGTGAAATGAAACACACTGCTCCATTGGGTAGCCCATCCCACCTCTACTCAGCTGTCAAATTGATCTTCCTAGAATTTAAGTCTGACCATGTTACCCCCTATTCAATCAATCTATTATTGCCTCTTGGATCAAATATAAAATCTTCTGTTTGGTTTTTAAAGTCTTCTATAAGCTGATCCCTTCCTATCTTTCCAGTCTTCTTAAATCTTACACATGCACTGTGTACTCTGAGATCTAGTAACATTGGCTTCCTTGCTGCACTTCCCATGAGATATTCCATTTCCTCACTGCAGGTATTTTCACTGGCTGTCTCTCATGCCTAGAACTCTTCCCTCCTCATCTACCCCTCTTGGCTTCCATCAAGCCTCAGCTAAAGTCCCACCTTCTGCAAGACCCCTTTCCTAATCTCTCTTAATGCTATTTCCTATTATCTCTGATCAATCCTGTCTATATTTTGTTTGCACATAGTGTTTACATGTCATCTCTCCCATTAGACTGTGAATTCTTTGAGAGCAGTGACTGTCTTTTATATCGTGCTTGGCACATAGTGGGAGTTTAAGAAATACTTGTTGGCTCTCTAATGGTTAAATTCTATTGAATTGAAACTTCCACCTTGAAATTGATACCTGTGCTCTCCATCCTCTCCCCTCTATCTCTTCCAGAACCTTGCTCCTTTGTCTGCCTCAAGCTTCTCTCTTCTCTCCTCTTCTGCCCTCTCCCTCTCCTCTTCTCCCCTCTTCCTCTTCTTCCCTTCCTCTTCTCCTCCTTCCCCCCTGCTTTCCTCCCTCTCTCCTCCTCCCTCCCTTCACTCTGCCCCCTGTGCCTACAAAAAATACTCTTCCTCTTGACCTAAATTTATTTCATAGGTTGCCAATTGAAAATGAGTATCCCAGAAGGCAATCTCAAGGCACATGGTAGGCATGAGGAGGTTGCAACATAACACATAAGAAACTTGAAGAAGCAGTAACCAAGGCTGTTGTTAGGAAAACAATCAAAAGAGAAGATGTGCTGGTCATGTGATAAAGGCAACAGATGACAAGTAGACAACCTGAGAGCTCCGTGAGTATACTGCTGATATCAGGGGAAAGTAAGGATGGCCTCCAACATGTTGGATAGACTCTCTGTGGTGAATTTTGGGAGGAACATGGATGAGAGTCATAGAGGATGGAGAGGAATAGATGGGCTGCAATCTGCATCTCTGGAGGGAACAGTCAAATCAATGAAATGAAAGGCAGATCTGTTTGTTTATTTGGGTCCTTTGATCCTGCTGATCCCTCAAGCTATTGTCTTGTATTTTTGTTTCTTTCCCTGACAAATTTCTAAAAACAAGATTGGCAGCTCTCTGCCTCACCATGTGCTCACTCCTTAACCCTCTGAAATCTGATTGCCGTTTTTAAGCCCCTATAGAATTTCCATCCCTTATGGACCACTGACCTCTTAAACAACTAATCCAGAGGCCCTTTTTTTCCTTCAATATTTATCCTTGGCTGTATTGGAACATTTAACACTGGATCCCCAAGAGAAAAGCCCAATTCTACACATCAAGTCCCACTAAGGCTTTTTTCGTGACTCTAATTAGAGGAGAAACTGAGTCAAAGCTGACATATTGCCCAGGGAGCTTCGGCTGTCTGTTTGTATTTGTGTTTTTTTTGGTTTGGGTTTTTTGTATGAACAGGTGTGTCTGCAGCCAGAAGGGCAGTAAAGAATGAACGATCAAATGAAATATTTCCGATTCAGAGAAGAGCTGGGCACTTGCCAGGCCTACTGAAGAATAAGCATTTCTTAGTCAGCTGCTCAGTTTGTGGGTTCCAAAAGCCAGGGTGGGCACACATACTGCTCTACTGCATGGACAGTTAGACTTAGGGGAAATTTCACTAGGGGATGGTGAGACGGCAAAGCAGGAGGAAATAACTGTGGGCACGACCATCATGAATGCAAGAGCTGAAATATTTGGGCTTCTAAAAGAGGAATAAAAGCCGAAGTAAACACAGCTGCTGGGCAAAAACTTGATTGCAGATTAAACCTCAGGCCAAGGATTCTGAAGGCCTCAAATGGGGCCTTCTGCAAACCTCCAGAGAAAACAGGGTTGTTAGCACTTTATACCTCTGCAAACAGAATTAAAGACCTCATTTCTAGCTCCAGCTAGGCGTGTGAAGGTGGAAAGCATACTGGGTGAAGGCAAATTGGAATTGTGGGAAGCATGCAGGAAGGAGGTACTCTGGGACCCAGCTCCCTCTCTGCTCCTAATCTTGGAAACTTTTGACAATTTATTGCTTGGAATTAGCACCAAAATGGAGAATTAGGAAGTATTTATGATCTCTGCTGTGGGAAATTAAGAAAAAGAATCATTTTCTATGGCCCTAGTACGTGTGCTTAAGGCTTCACCTTCACTGAGCTAACCTACAAGAGCATTTTAAGCATTATGGCACTAATCTTCGGGAACAGTTTGGGGATACGGCAACTTGGAGGGGTGGGGTGGGATGTCACGGTTGTTTTGTGGGAGAGATGATGGGAATAGGCGATCTGCCCCAAAAACCCCAACCATCTTCTTACTTATCTTTCTATTTTCACCAGACACCATACCCTGGAAAACTTAACCCTTTATGCTCTGGAATTCCCATCCCATCCCGGGGGTCTTGTTATGATGAGTGAATGCCTCATGTGGCCCTCGGTATGTAGGCCGGCTCCAGGCAAGCTTCACTTTATTCAAAGTGGTAAAGCTGGGACCTTCTTTGGGTAACAATTGTCATATTTCCATTGTAAGCATTTATTTACACCTTAGAAATCAGCAAATATTACAAATCAAGGCTTGATTTATTGTGCTGTTGATTGACTAGAGTTAAGAAAATTGATGAAGAAAAATTTTAATAATGAAGATTAAACTTAAAAGTATTTCTGGTGGCCATTTTTTTTCCCAGAGAGCCAGTTGTTAAACATTTATCATCACACCCCTGCTCTCCAACCACTAGCCACCTTTCTCCCCATCTCACCCCTTTCCTTTCCTGTTCTAAAATCAACATCAAATCTATTTTACATTGCTACGGGAAAGGAGATGCCAATGTAATCTCTTATAGCCTCACTCTCCAACCCTGAAATTTTCCAAACCAAAATATACCTCCTTGGCCACCACTCCCCTCTGTGTGCTTTCTATCCCCCATTAGAATGTGAGCCACTTGAGGGCAGAGACTCTTTACTTTTGTATTTGTGTCCCCAGTGCTTAGCATAATGCCTGGCACTAATGAATGCTTTTTAATTTGTTTGTTCATGTCATAGAAAAAGTACTACTGAATTTGAAGTCAGATGATCTTGGTTAGTACCCTAGCTATACTACTTACTAGCTATGATGCCTTGGACAAGTTATTTAACCTTTGGGGCCTCTTTTTCCTCATCTGAAAAAGCAACAGATTGGACCAAATGCTCTCTGTGGTGTCTTCTAGATCTTAATCCTGTGATCTCCACCAACTCACTCCTTACTTTATTCCATTAGTGAAGTCTTACTGGAGTAGGCAATCCCTGGGTCCTTTCTCAAAGAGGAATGGAAGTTATTTTATAATAATGTGTGTATAAGAAATGTATCTAAATGTATAATAAATATCTAAATGAAGGCCACTAAGAAGACAGGGTTTTTTCCTCTTCCTTAGATTGTGAAGGATTTTATTGTTTACATTCATATAGCCCTAGGGTCATTTCTAGCCTTAACCTTCACAGCAACTCTGTAAAGGTAGGTACAACAGATATATCCCCATTTCACAGGTGAGGAAGCTGAGGCCCAGAGATGTTAAGAAACTTGGCCCAAGGATACCCAGTGAGTCAGTAGCAGAAGCAGTACTCAAACCTAGGTCTCCTGGCTTCTAGTGCTCATTCTGCCCACTTTTAGCTTCACCCAAAGATAGAACACTGGTGTATCAAAAGGGAAGTCAGACGCCGATCTGTGAGCAAACTAAACCCAGAAGTCACAGGCACAGGCTGCAGTGGTGAAGAGAAGAAGGAATATGTTAATTCCTCCACAAACACTTGTCCAGCACTGGGCCCTTCCTTACCTAGGAACATCAGCCAGATCCTAACAAAAGACAAGTATCGTATTAATGGAAAGATCACCGTACTTGGGCTCCAGCTATTTATCAAAAACCTCTCTGAACCTCCATTAACCTTTGATAATACCCAAAATTCAATGATACTTCTTCCTGATTTGCAAATGAGGCAACATGAGGCCTGTAAAGAATCCTTTATTCCAAAGGTAGAGGATTATAAAAACTCTCCAAGGACATGTCTGACTTATCCTTCTGCCTTCCCTCTCTTTTTAGGGTACTTTAGCAAAGCATTACTTTATTTAAAAAAAAAACAACAACACACCACCACCACAGTCTGACTGTGCAGTCTTACTTCCTGCTTCTGCCATAACCACTTCTAAAACTCAGAGATGCTATGAGTCCACACTTCCTGTTCATGCTACAGCTACTGTTTGTACTTCCCAGTCTGAAAGTACAGCTTGTTACATGGTCAGATACAGCTCCCTTAAGCTGACCGCCATAGCTGAGGGCACATATATAGCCTGAGCGCTTCTAACATGAACAGGACCATTCAGATGAACACCTGCAGCCTCTAGTTCAATGCCTTCCCCCAACTTCACTCTTACCTGCCTGAAGCCAAGGCAAAGAGGGCATGGCATTAGAATAGGGCTTGCCAGAAAAGTAACTCAGTGCTCACTTCTCTGATCCCAACCCCTGTGAAGGGCTCAAGAGGACTGGCTCAGGACTTTGACAATTGTCAAAGAGAGTTTGCTACTCTAAAGCCCTTCTCTGTTTCCTCCCAGCCACCGACTCTTATGGCATGATGGAAAAACCACTAAAATTGGATCATAGGATTGGAGATTTAGAAGGGATTTTAGGGTTCATCTAATCTAACTCCCTCATTTTACAAAGAAACTAAGGCTTGAATAGATTAAGTGAATTGCCTGTGGTCGTATAGCTAGTTTCTTAGCTGGGAATTGAACCCAGGTCTTCCTCATTCTGATGTCAGCCAAAGGACCTAAAGTTGGACTCCATTTCTGTCAAATGTGTGACTGACCAAGTGGCTTGGCTTAACCCCTCTGGGCCTTAGCTTCCTCCTCAGTAAAAATGAAGGGTCTGGACAGCATAATTTCTAAGGTCTCTGATATCGCTATGATATCAGAGACATCATATGATGTCTGTTCTCCTATGACCCTATTCTCCCATTCTTTTTTTCCTAGTAAACTGAACAGAGAGTCAGGAGACATAGGCTCTGGTCCCAGCTCTCCACTAGCTAACTGTGTGACCCTGGGGAAGTTCCTTTAGTTCTGGACCTTGGAAAAATAGATCTCTTCCAACTTGAACATTGCATTATCCTTCTTCCATTATCCTAAAGAAACCAAATCCCAGGAATGTCTACCCTTTTCTCTCCTCTCATTTTCTAAGTGAATTTTGTGAGTTTTGGAATAAAAATCTCTAAACCAAGATCACTTGGGATTCAGATATTCAAGGTGGGGGGGAAGGTTTGAGGAGGGCCCAATCTCTAAAGTGACAGTTAAATGGTAGAATGGATATCCCAATAACAGAAAGAAATTAGTTCAAATCCGGCTTCAGATACTTACTGGCTGTGTGATGCTGGGCAAGTCACTTAACTCTGCCTAGCTTCAGTTTCTTCATCTGCAAAATGGGGATAATAATAGCACCTACTTTACAGGGTTGTTATGGAGATCAGAGGAGATAACAGAAAAAATTTTTTGCAAACCTTAAAGTGCTATAATAAATACTATTGTTATTTATGATGCAAAATTGGTTCAGTAAACTGGAAAAAAATTCTATGCCATCTACAAATATTTTTTAAAGGGGCAAAAGAAATTTTTAATTTAAAGAGACAGTTTGGTTAAAAAAAGGCCTATTGTTACTCATATTTTAAGTTCATAGTTGTCTTTCTTCAAACAGTTTTAATTTGAAGGTTTATTTTCTGTTCTCATTTGGTTTGATTTTTTTTGCTGCAAGTGCTGAGTTTATACATTTTTTTTAATTGAAGAAAATAGTCAAATATCACTGCATTTGTTATTTATTCAGGCCAAGGCAGAGGCATAAGTGCTTCTATTCCATTTGGGTCAACAAAGTTTACCATGAAAACAAAACGGAAGAAAATGCTTTCTCCTTATCTGGAGGAAGCAGGTTATAAGCAGCTTTTAGCCTTGCCTGGCTGGCTCTCCTCAGTCACATCAGCAATCTCGGCCAGGGAAGTGTATGCAGCCTGGCTTTACTGGAAAACGCTAGAGTTTGAGGGCCTTGTCTCCCTCAGTGAGGGACATTAGACTAATTAGACAATGGCCATTGTTAGGGTCTGTTCAGGCCTTGTGCTGCAAGGAGGGCTGAGAAAGGAGGCAGTGTCACAAGTGGAAGGGACCTTGGAATAAAGAATGTCTGAAATACCATAGAAGGAGCCATGGATATGATTGAATGATGGGAGCTAGATCCTGGTGTACAGAGCCAGGATCTGAACCCAAGATTTCTGATTCAGATTCATGCCTCTTTCTCCGTGGCTTTGAAAAAATATTCAGTACCATGAGATGAATACATTAAAATAAGACATTTAGTGCCATGAGGTGAATACACTACCAGTTCGGTTTAACAAATGGGAAAAAAATACTGCTTAGAAACTCAGACTAAAGACTTCATGTACACACATCCAAATTCACACATTCTGGCAGTTCTAACCTCAAATGTCTTATCCACAATAAAAATGACTCCATTTCATAAATCAGATTGCCATCCCAATGGGCTATAGCTACATAAATAAATTACAGGTTTGCTTCTAGTGATTCAGAGCTCCTCGCCAAGAGTCCAAGACCTGAAGTCAAGACTTTGGTTTCAATCTTAACTGATGCTTATTAGTCACAACCTCTTAGAGCCTCGGTTTTCTCATTTGAGAAGTGAGGATAGTGGATAGAGCACTGGCCCTGGATTCAGGAGGACCTGAGTTCAAATCCAGCCTCAGAGATGTAACACTTACTAGCTGTGTGACCATGGGCAAGTCATTTAACCCCATTGCCTAACCAAAAATAAAAAAAACAGGAAAAAAACCAGAGAAGTGAGGATAATAATATTTATATCAATAACAGCAGTGTGGTAGTAAATATTTAACAACTGGCTCCTGCTGGGCACCACCACCCTCCCCCAACGCTTGCACAACACATTTAGGTTTAATCTGCATTGAAAAAATTTTCTCTATCATCATCATTATCATCACAGCTAATATTTATATAGCTTATCCATATATCCTTATCTGGAGGAAGCAGGTTATAAGCGGCTTTTGGCCTTCCCTGGCTGGTGCTCCTCAGTCACACCAGCAATCTCAGCCAGGGAAGTGTATGCAGCCTGGCTTTACTCAAATTCTAGAGTCTGAGGGCCTTGTCTCTCTCAGCAAGGCCCAGAATCCCTTTTTTCCCACTAACTAGACAATGGCCATTGTTAGGGTCTGCTCAGGTCTTGGGCATTTACTAAGAGGGCTGAGAAAGGAGGAAGGAGAATGGCAGTGTCAGAAGTGGGAGGGACCTTGGAATAAAGAATGTCTGAGATACCAGAAAAGGGATCATGGATATGTGCCCTCCTAGGTGCCAGGCACTGTGTTAAGCACGATGCAATTATTATCTCATTTTAATCCTCACAATAACTTTGGGAGGTAGGTGCTATTATTATCCCCATTTTACAGATGAGGAAACTGAAGCAAAGAGAAGTCAAGTGACTTCCTTTTCTCCTTCCTTCTTTCTTTTCTTCTTTTCTTTGTTGCTCTCTTCCTTTCTCTCTTCCTTCCTTCCAAAGAACAGGAGGGAAAGTAGGAGGGAGAACTAAAATAAGTGCTTAAAAATGAAAAAAAAAACAATAAGAAGGAAGACGAGACCTCCATACACAATGGAATATCAAAGGTGTCCTCCAGCTTCTTCCCTCACCAGTCAGTCCTCTCCAGCAGCTCAGCAAACTAGATGCTGATGTGGTCACATAGCTAGTAAGTGTCTGAGGCTGGATTTGGACTCAAGTCTTTCTGACTCCAGGCCTGCTGCTCTATCCATTGCACCACTCAGCTACTCCTATCAATTTCATCCTTCCTTTTTTCCTTCCTTCCTTTCTTCTTTTCTTCCTTCCTTCCCTCTCTGTCTATGTGTTTCTCTTTCCTTCTTCCTTCCTTTCTCTCCTTTCTCTTTTTTCTTTCTCTCTTTTTCTTTCTTTCTTTCCTTCCTTTCTCTCTTTCCTTCTTTCCAGTGAACAGGAGGGAAAGTAGGAGGGAGAAAAAAAAATGAGTGCTTGAAAATTGAAAAAAACAATAAGAAGGAAAAAAAAGAGAGACCTCCACACACAATGGCAGAATCTCCCACCGAACACAAATGCTTCTTCCCTCACCAGTCAGTCCTCTCCAGCAACTTAGCAAACTAGCTGGTGATGTGGACAGTAGGGCCATCTAAAATGGCAATGTGGCCTGCTTTAAGAAAACCTCTGGGTCTGGGTGACTCCGGATGGTCACCAAAGAGTACAATCACATACTAGTACCTTTCTGGGTGACACTGTACCTATCTCCAAGTCCAAGCCCATAGAACTCCCAATTTTTTACTAGCTAGGAGGGCTCAGGTCCCAAGATCCTCCAACTCTTCACTAGAGGAGGAGGTTACAGTGGAATCCCAATGCTATTGCATTATTCTTTGGGGCTGGTATGAGGAAAAGGTGAACGATCATGGTTCAGTGCTAGCTGACTCTAAAGGGGATGGGTCCATGGGTGTGAAAGCAGAGCTTCCATACTACATCAACAAAGCTCCTCTCAAGTGATGAATTCTCACTCTCTGCCCCTATTTCTGGGCCTCTCTGCAGAGGACTGTGTGGAACCCTGAGCCTAGAGCTGTCAAAGCCAGCTGGGGTATTTGCCTAACCCTATGCCCTGCTTAATCCATACCACATTCCATTGACAAACAGGGTGATGTAGTGAGTTTAAAGATTGCTTGCTCAGGAGTGGAGAAGTTGTCATTCAGTTGTTTCCAGCTCTTCATTGACCCTGTGGACCATAACATGTCAGTATTGGCCATGGGGTTTTCTTGGCAAAGATACTGGAGTGGTTTGCGATTTCCTTCTCCAGTGGATTAAGGCAAACAGAGGTTAAGTGACTTGCCTAGGGTAACACAGCTAGTAATTGGTTGAGGCCCAATTTGACCTCAGGTCTTCCTGATTCCAGGCCTACCTCTCTACCCACTAAGCTACCTAGCTGCCTCCAGCTGGTGTGGAGAACAGAAGTTCAAATCCACCTCTGACACAATTTGTGTTACCTTGGCTAGTCACTCAACTTTAGCATCAGTTTCCTCATCTGTAAAATGGGGTTAATAATAAGTGAAGTACCTACCTCACAAGCTTGTCATGAAGATTAAATGCAATCAGTTAAGTCAATTGCTCTGCAAACCCTGAAGTATTGTCTGTTGTTATTAGAGGAAGACCCAGGATCCCTTTCCCCAGGAGCTATTTATAGACTAGAAACTACCCTTCAAGGGATTTCCCTCCCCATCCCCTATTTACTAACAAGGTTCTTGATCCTAAAATGAAAAAATCTGTTCTAACAAAGTAATGACATAAGCTTCCTCCCAAGCTACCATCTGCCAAAATTATTAGAGTAGTAACTCCACCTTCTCCTAGCACCATGAAAGGACATTTCCAAGGCCATCATATATTCATCCAAAATAAGAAAATTATTTTTAGAAGGGAGTTAAAAGGCATATTAACTCATATCAAATATGGATTAATGGAAAGAACAAAACTCAAGAAACCTGGATTCAAATTCTGGCTCCATCACTTACTAGCCATAAAACTCTAAGTGAATTTACACCCTTGGCCTCTTCCTATCTTTTTTTTTTTTTGGTGAGGCAATAGGGGTTAAGTGACTTGCCCAGGGTCACACGGCTAGTAAGTTTCAAGTGTCTGAGGCCTGATTTGAACTCAGATCCTCTTAACTCCAAGGCTGGAGCTCTATCTACCACGCTACCTAGCTGCCCCTCTTTCCAGTCTTCTTACATCTTATTTCCCCCAAAATATTCTGGATCCAGTGACACTGGCCTCATCTCCATCTCTGGATTCCAAGCCTTTTCATTGGCCGTCCCCAATGCCTGGAATACTCTCCCTCCTTATCTCTACCTTCTGGCTTCCTTCACGACTCAGATAAAGTCCCACCTTCTGGAAGGTGCTTTCATGAGTCCTCCTTTATCTTAATGCCTTCCCTGTGGCTCATCTCCAGATTATCTACTATATATCTTGTTCATACACAGTTGTTTCAATATTTTCTCCCCCATTAGACTGTAGGCTCCTCGAAAGCAGGGACTCTTTTATTTTTATATCCCCAGCACTTAGCATGGTGTCTGACACATAGTAGGTGCTCAGTAAATGTTTGTTGACCAACATGGTCTCTCTGAGTCTCAATTTCCTTCTAAGTAAAATGTCCTTACTTACCTTATGGTACCATGGTGAGGAAAGTGTTTGACAAACCTCAATGTGCCAGAAAAACCTAAGCAATTATTGTTTAAAGTCCTCAGCCATCATTTACTAAACGCCTAGGGCACCAAAATGTTGGCGTCCTTAGGTCCACACTCTAAGATAATCTGTGGAAAGAAATGGGGAAGTTTAGTCTGAAGGCAGAGAGGAATATGTACTAAGGAAGTGATGGCTGTCTTCGAGTACTTGAGGAGCTATCATGTGTAAGAAGGAAGAGCTTGGTACTTCTTGGCCCCAGAGGGCAGAGCTAGAAACAAATTGTAGAAGTTGCAAAGAAGTCAATTTAAGCTTGTTCTTGAGAAACAATTCTTAACAATTACATCTATCCAAAAGTGGAATGAGTCACCTTGAAAGGTATTGGAGGTCATCAAGCAGAGGATGAATGACCATTTGTTGGGTAATAATAATAATAACAATAATAGTATTTATAGAATGCCTACCACGTGCCAGAGGGGCACCTAGGCAGCACAGCAGATAGAATGCTGGGCCTGGAGTCAGAAGGACTTGAGTTCAAATCCAGGCTCAGACACTTACTAGCTGTGTAACCCTGGGAAAGTCACTTCATCCTGTTTGCCTCAGTTTCCTCAAGTGCAAAATGAGCTGGAGAAGGGCAGCTAGGTGGTGCAGTGGATAGAGCACTGGACCTGAAGTCAGGAGGACCTGAGTTTAAATCCAGCCTCAGACCAAACACTTGACATTTACTAGCTGCGTGACCTGGGTAAGTCACTTAACCCCAATTGCCTAAAAAAAAAAAGAACAAGAAGGGGGGAAAAAATGAGCTGGAGAAGGAAATGGCAAACTACTCCAGTATCTTTGCCAAGAAAACCCCAAATAGGGTCACAAAAAGTCAGACACAACTAAAAATGACTATACAGCAACAACAGCTGTGTGACAAGTGCTATGCTAAGTGCTTTAGAAGTATTGTCTCTTTCCTTCCTCATAAGAACCTTGAGAAGTAGGTTCTATTGTTATCTCCACTTTACAGATAAGGAAATGAAGAGCAATAGACGTTAAGTGACTTGCCCAGGATCACAAGTAAGTGTTGTTTGTTGTTCGGTCTTTTCAGTAGTGTCTGACTCTTTGCGACCCTATTTGAGGTTTTCTTGGCATAGATACTACAATAGTTTGCCATTTCATTCTCCAGCTCATTTTACAGATGAGGAAACTGAGGCAAACAGGATGAAGTGACTTGTGCAAGGTCACATAATTTGAGGCCAAATTTGAACTCCAGTCTTCCTGACTCCAGGCCCAGTGCTCTTATACACTGAGCCGCGTAGCTGCCCCATAGGCAGTAGAGGGGATTTTTGTTGATACGTATTGCTGATAAGGTCCCTTTCACTTTGGAAATTCTGTGATTTTTATGAGCAGAACACTGTGCTACACACTGCAGGAGACATAAAGCTAGTTCAGACATGTCCCCATCCCCTGAACTGAGAACCATGGGGGATGGAGAAGACACAGTCTCTTTCCTCAAGAAGCTTTCTAGTTGGGGAGAAAAAACATGCACACGCACAAGACAAACACAGAACATGAAGTAAGTAAGAGCCAGAAGGGGAAGTGTTTAAAGATATTGAGTAAATTAGGTTTATGAACTGGATAAGGGAAGGTCAGCTGGAATAGGTGACCCCAATGTCCTTCCAACTCTAACATTCTGTGATCCTACTAAAGGAACAGAAATGTTTAAGAAGTGTACAAGCAAGAATTTGTAAACCTTTTTTTTAATTTTTTTATTTTTTGGCTAGGCAATGGGGTTAAGTGACTTGCCCAGGGTCACACAGCTAGTAAGTGTTATGTGTCTGAGACCGGATTTGAACTCAGGTCCTTCTGAATCCAGGGCTGGTGCTCTATCCACTGTACCACCTAGCTGCCCCAAGAACTTGTAAACCTTTGTGAATGGAAGTTGTTTTCAGGGATTCAAGGCAAGAGGGAACTGCTGGGAAGCCAACAGGAGGCTACTTCTCTTGTCACAGTCATAGGATCTCAGATTTAGAGCTGGAAGGGAACTTAAAGGTCAGTAGTCCAACCCCCTCATTCTACAGATGAGGAAAATGAGGCCCAGAGAGATTAAATTACTTGACCAAAGTCATGTAAGTAGTAAGTGGCCAAGCCAGGATTTGAATTCAGGTCTTCTGATGCCAAATAGAATTCTCTTTCTGTTTTATATTATTGTTTATCTATTTAATAAAAGCAGCCAAGTGGCACAGTGGACAGAATTCTGGACCTGGAGTCAGGAAGACCTAAGTTCAAGTTCAGCCTCAGATACTTCCTAGCTGTGTGACCCTGAGCAAGGTACTTGACCTGTCTGCCTCAGTTTTCTCCTCTGTAGAGTGGAGATTATAATAACACCTACCTCCTAGGATTGTTGGGAGGATAAAATGAGATAATATGTGTAAAGCACTATGTGATACAGTACTTAATAAATGTTCTGATCTACATATCTAACCTGTCACTCCCTGAGCTCCAATCCCATATCATCACTGCCTATTGGACATTTCAAACCATGTGTCCCAGGGATACCCTAAGCTAATCACATTTAAAACTTGACTCATTATTTTTTCCCACAAACCACCCCTCTTCCAAACTTCCCTATTTCTATCAGAAATATGATCATTCTTCCAGTCTGCCTGGCTTATAATCTTGGTGTTATCCTTGACCCTTCACTCTCCCTTACTCCACAGATCCCATCAGTTGCCAAATCTTACTGTCTAGGTCCACTTCTCTCCCATCTGATATATCTCCACTCACCCCACTCCCACCTTACTCAGGCCTTATCACCCCTCACTTTGATAATTCCAATAGCTCCTGTTTGGTATTCCATGCCTCAAGTCTCTCTCCCATTCCAGTCTAGCCTTCCCTTAGCTACCAAAGTGATTTTCCTTTAGCACAGATCTACGTCATTTCCCTACTCAATAAACTTCAATGTCTACGTATTGCTTCCAGGATTAAATCTAAATACTTCTGTTTAGCTTTTAAAGCCCTTTACAACCTGGACCCAGATTATCTTTCCAGCCTGCCTAGACTCTTTGATCCTTATTTCTCATATACAATACTCTACCTCCCATCTCTGTGATTGCACTGGTCATCCCTCATGCCTGGAATTCATTCCCTCCCTTGTTCTGTCTCACACAATCTCCTTCCTTCTTTGAGATTTAGCTCAAGCAGCCCCTTCTACACGAAGCCTTTCCTGATCCCTCTAGAAAATACATAGAATGAATGAACTCTTCAGATGACAATGAGATGAGTTCTCAGCTCAGGTAACATCCTAGGGGAGGTCCCCTGAAGTTTCCAGGGAGGCAAGCTGGAAATCAGGGACATGTTAAGGAGCTGCTTTCCCCCTTATACGTTTACAGTTCCCAAAGTCTCTCTGTCTGTCTCTCCACATTTCTGTAGTCAGTCCTGAAGAAGGTCTGGAACCACATGTGTCTCAAAGAAAAAAAAATCTCTCCTCTCCAAAGCTCTTGTAGCAACTCTGGCCCTCATGTAGGTACCAGGGCAAGTCTGCATTCACTCCATCTATTAGGAGAGTCTCGTCCAAAATGCCCCAGGTTTGGTTATATCAAAGTGTAACCAAAGGTTCCAAAGTGAAACCCAGGTTACACAAGTATACACAAGCAGGGGAGACAGAAAGGCTAAAACAAAACAGTCGTGAGACTCAAGGATCTTCTATTCTACTAGGGAGAGGGGAGGATGGGAGAGGACAGAGGAAGAATACCAAGATGTACACAGGTTAGGTAGTGAAAAGGCCAAGTGAATGACCAAGGAGCCCTAGGAACTAGTGCTCTCCCTGCCAACATGCCTTGTATTTATTCTTATTATATGTATTCTATGTGTCCTTATGTATGTACTTCTTGTCTCCCCCACATTAGATTGTAAGCTCTTTTAGGCTAGAGATTGTTTCATTCTTTATATTTGAATCCCCGATGCCTAGTACTGACCCTCTCACATGGTAGACACCTAATAAATGCTTGTCAATGGCCTGAAGGAGAGAGGAAACCAGTGCCTTCCACTGCAATTTGTTCCTCATATAACACCCCCACCCCACCTGGCCCCCCCAGGCCTAGAGACTAGGATCAAATGAACAGATCCAGAAAAGGTTGTTAGTCCAAAAAGCACTCACAGGGCAGCCCCACCCCTGACCCCCGGAAGGCAGGGGAGGGTGGCAGAGTGGGGCAGTGGGGCTTTTGGGGAGTTTAGTGAGTTGTGAGAAGACAGTAGGGTGATGTGTGGAAAGCAGATTAGGGGCCTGGAATTGAATCCTGGCTCTGCGATTTACCTTGGCCAAATCACTTCATTTTCTCAGTCTCAGTTTCCTCCTCTGTAAAATGAATGGGTTGGATTTATTATATAACCTTTACTTTTTGATCAGACCTGTGATTTTATGTACAAAACCCTCAGGGAGGAAACTATCTCTGCCAATGCAGATCCACACCTACAACTTACAGACTTTAGAGAGTTACTTAAAGGGGCATTTAAAGTTTAAATTACTTGCCCAGGATCACATGGCTTGTTAAATATATATAATTATCTCCATTTTATAGATGGGAAAACTGAGGCTGAGAGAGGTTAAGTAATGCTAGTGTCAGAAACAATATATAAAGGCAGATCTTCTCGACTACAAGTTCAGCACTTCAATTCACAATGCAACACTATCTCCATTCTACTTCGGCCCTGTGCCAAGCAAGTGTGTGCACATGCCCATGTAAGATATGTATGTCCATATGGGTTGTCTAAATGTGGCTCTCAGAAGGCACTGATAGATATCTCTGGAATGCGGCCCACTCCTCTCCAAGAGAGACTGAATTTCCTGTCTTGAAGAGATCAGAAAGAGCCATGAAGCTAACTGTCCTCCAGTTTCTGAGTGAGGGAATTATTTCTATTGATCCCCTTAAATATTATTGGCCCAATGGTACATAGGTTCAGAATAAAGCCACTACCATGGCTCCTATCCCTAAAGGGGGGAAGGTTGCCCCAAGCTTACACCTGCCAGCTGGGCCTTTCCCAACAAATGTAGGTTTACACAAATGACCATCACATATGGTTACTAGCAAATAAACTCATTTATAGCAAACAGAAACAAGAGAAGATACATAGATTAGAATATGCCAGAAAATACATAGAATGAATGAACTCTTTGGGTGAGAATGAAATGAGTTCTCAGCTCAGATACCACCCTAGGGGAGGTCGCCTGAAGTTTCTAGGGAGGGAAGCTGGAAATCAGGGACATGGTAAGAAGCTGCTTTCCCTTATATGTCTACAGTTCCCAAATTCTGTCTATCTCTCCACATGTCTGTAGTCAGTCCTGAACCACATATGTCTCTCAAAGAAAAAAAAAATCTTTCTCCTCTCCAAAGCTCTTGCAGCAACTCTGGCCCTCATGTAGCCACTGGGTCAAGTCAGCATTCTCTCCACCAATTAGGAGAGTCTCATCCAAAATGCCCCAGGCTTGGCTAGAAACCCAGGTTATGCACAAGTAGGAGGGGATAGAAAGGCCAAAACAAAAAAGTCCTTAGACTCAGGGATCTTCTGGCACAGAGGAAGAATATCAAGATGTACTCAGGAAAGTATAAGATAGGTTAGGTAGTGAAAGGGTCAACAGAATGACCAAAGAGCTCTAGGATAGTTTAAGATAGCAGACAGCATGAATAATTAGCAGTATCAGGGAGGCCTCCATAGCAGATATGGCACCTGAGCTGAACCTTGGCAAAAGATAAGTATTCTGAGAGGTGGAGTTAGAGAGATTCAGTGCAGGCACAGAGAATGAAATATTAAGTTCAGAGAACAACCAGTAGTCCTATGGGGGGGGGGAAGGTGGGGGAAATGACCCTGTTCTGAGCTTTGTGTCACCTGCAAACTTGATAAGCTTGCCATCTATACCTTCATCCAGATCACTGAAAAAATGTCGAATAATACAGGTTCAAGGACAGATCCCTTGGCACTCTCCTAGAGACCACCTTCCACATGACTATGCACCCAGTAATATCTACTATTTAGATCAAATTCTTCAACCAGTTCTGAACTCGCCTATCTGTATTATCATCTAGGCCACACCGCTCCATACGATCCATCAAGATGGAAAAGTGAGAGATATTCACTGACTTTATCAACACATGGCATTAGGAGAAATCACACTGGGAAAAGGAGGGAAGGTAGACTTAATTCTGTGTCTGTGTATATATATGTATGTATGTATATATATATATATATATATATGTGTGTATGTATGTATATATATATATGTATACACACACACACCCATATATATATAAACTTTATGCCCTGAACATCAATGTGATTATATATAGTATCATGTTCCTTCTCTTCCTCTTCTCTCTCTCTGTATGTATATGCATATACATATACATGTAAGTGTGTATATATGCGTGCTTCATATAAGTAGAGTCCTAGATGTATATGTGTGTGTGTGTGTGTGCATGTATGTGTATACTATATATAGACCCACTGACATTTAGAGTATGAAAGTTCTGCCAGGGGCTGAAGGTCTCTTATATCACTTGGCCTTGAGCAATCATCTGAACCCATCCATGACATTATTATGAGGCATGTTGTCTGGGGCTGTACTGGGAGATAAGCAATACCACTATAGCACCAATTACTGTTCAGATCATGGAACCTTTTCTATAGGAAAAAAAAATGGATTCTGCTCAGGTTGCTGACAGTTTTTTCTGGTCCCACGGCAGCCCTGACCTCTGGAGTGGCGATGCCCTGCCCCTGCCCCACTTTGGTTAGGCAATAGGAATAGATTCCTCTAGCATGGAATCCTGGCAATGACTTGAAGTCACCTGGAGCAGGGGCTCAAGGGGTGAAAAAGGGGGCTGGGGGCCAAGAACATTCAAGGTGATGAAGAAGTGAAACTAATGGGGCAAAGACTACAGGTTCCAGAGACAGTGGAGGGCGAGCTGTGTGAGAGTCTGTGTCAGTCAACAATAGTCAGCCAATAATTATTTATTAAAGCACCTACTACACACAAGGCGTGGTGATAAACACTGGGGATATAAAGGCAAAAACAAACAAACAAACAAACCACCAGTGCCTGCCCTCAAGAAGCTAACATTCTAATTGTGGGGGTGAGGGGATGCATGTGGGAAGGTAGTGGTGAAGGAAGGAAGTGGGCAGTATAAAGCTAAAAGGTATAATCTTCCTCCTTCTCCTCCTCTTTATTTCCTAATCATCCTCCTCGTTGAGGAGGAAACACAAAAATGAAAATAAATAGAGAAGAAGAAGAGCAGCAAGTCAGGATTTCCTTCCTCTTAACTGCTGCTTTTGATACCTTACAAAGCATTAGGTAAAGGGGAGGAAAGGAATATCATTTAAGTTTCTTTTAATAATCAGCAATGGGCCAGGGTGTGGGGGGAGTCTGGGAAAGAGTGGGAATGGAGGAGGATGGTAAAATGTAAGATATATGTAAAAGAGGAATGTCTTACATAACCAGCTCTGGATCTGGAGTCAGAAAATCTGAATTCTGCCAATTGCTTGCTATGTAATCTTAGACAACAAGAACTCTTAAAATTACTGCAACTAACATTTCTAGAATCCTTTAATATTCATGTACCACAGTTTGTTAAGCTATTCCCCAGTTGATAGACATCTGCCTTGTTTCTAGTTCTTCACACCTGTCTACCTTTCTTTCTTGCATGTCCAAATTCTTTCTTCCCTGCCTACATGAGTCACTTAAAGAAACTTTACTGGGACTTTTATTCCACAGATACAGTTTGTATCTCCCAAGATGCTCAGCACGTCATAGGTTCCTCAGATCTCCACAATTACTTGACGTCACCCCACACAGAGACAGGCAGATCTGTACCTGAGAGGGACTAATGTTCATATTCTTGATCAAATCTCAGTGGCCTGGAACACTGATGATGATGGTGACTGAGACCTGGGGCTGTGGAACTTCAGTGCTAATTCCAACTCCCTGCTCTGCCTCTCACTTCTCCCAGATCCAGGCAAACTTGAAGGAGTTGTGGCCAAGCTGACAGCCCTGAGGGAAAATTGGAGTTGCCCTGTGGCATAGTGGAAAGCATACTGGAGGACTAGTTCTGTGATCTTCACTGCTCTGAGGCTTGGTTTCCTCATCTATAAGCTGAAAGGGTTGGACTAGACACCAAGGGGGTCTTAATTTTTTTCACAGCATGGAACTCTTTGGCAGTCTGGTGAAACTTATGAACCTCTTCTCAGAATGTTTTTATTTTATTTCATTTGGTTTTTATGTTGATTCTTTTTTTTTTTGGTTCAGTTTGGTTTGAAACTGGCTCTTCCTATCTTGGCCATGATCTTCACTGCTCTGAGGCTTGGTTTCCTCATCTATAAGCTGAAAGGGTTGGACTAGACACTAAGGGGGTCTTAATTTTTTTCACAGCATGGAACTCTTTGGCAGTCTGGTGAAACTTATGAACCTCTTCTCAGAATGTTTTTATTTTATTTCATTTGGTTTTTATGTTGATTCTTTTTTTTTTTTTGGTTCAGTTTGGTTTGAAACTGGCTCTTCCTATCTTGGCCAGGCTGGAAGTGCAGCTGCTTTTGACAGTCTGAGCCACTTTCTATCAGCATGGAAGCTGGTTTACCCCTCCTTAGGTAGCCTGGTCTCGAACTCCCCGACCCTCACAAGCAACTCACCATTCTGCTGCTAGACTTAGCGCGAACACTCGGTCAGCTTTAGCTCTACTGAAGCTCAGAATTTCAGAGTTTAAGTCATCTATTTGTCTTAGACTCCTAAGTAGCAGGGACTACAGGCACGTGCCATCATGACCAGAAGAATACTGCTTTAAAATGCATGATTACAAAGGAAACCAACCACACTGAAATAGCATCAAAATATGTAGAAGCAGTTAGGTGACACAGTAGATAGAGCACTGCACCTGGAGTCAGGAAGACTCTTCTTCCTGAGTTCAAATCTGGCCTCAGATACTTACTAGCTGGGTAACCTTGGGCAAGTCACTTCACCCTGTTTGTCTCAGTTTCCTCATCTGTAAAATGAGCTGGAGAGAGAAATAACAAACCACTGCAGTATCTTTGCCATGAAAATCCCAAATGGAGTCATGAAGACTCAACCACAGCTGAAAAATGACTCAAAAACAACAACAAGCTCACGGCCTTAGTAAATCCCCTTTCCCATAGCATGTAATCCCTCCTTTCCATCCCTGACCATAGCTGAATATTGGCTCATGATGATGACATGGCACATTCATTGTGATTCTGCACTTGGAAGAGCTCATGCTTTCTGTCCCCAGTGAGGAGGCACGTGGCTCATGCTGATGCTCCAAGCTCATCCCCCAGCTCTGTAACCCTAGGAATCCTTCCAAGGTAGGATGCCTCTCTCCTGAGCAGCTGCCATTATGCCCTCCCCTGCAGAGGGACTTCAGGTGACACTAGGGCAGGTTCAACCACAAATATTTATGAGAAATAATATTAAATCCACTGAATGCATTTTTAACAAAATAATTTGCTTTAAACCACAGTTAGGTGAAAACAAGGCTGGGGTAGGGAAAGGCCCACCAGTTCCTTTTCACTGCCTTGTTTTTCTCAGCAGCCTAGCTACTGGGGCTCACTACACAATAAATACACACACACACACACACACACACACACACACACACACACACACACACTCACACACGTACCTCCAGGGGCATTCTGGAACCAGCTGAACTAGCTCCCAAGAGAGCTGATTGTTAAATTTTTAGTGTTAGCATTTACACCTCAGAAGCTGGCAAACACTACAAATCAGGGCTTGATTTATTGCTTTGTTGATTCTCTAGAGTTAAGAAATTCAAGGAAAAGATGCAGATTAAATTTAAAAGCATATCTTGCCCTACATTCCACCCCCCCACTCCACCCCCGCCGCTGGTTGTTAAACATTTACCAGAGCTATGACACTTCCCAGAGTATTTATTTTTTATGACCAGCCAACCCCTTGTCAGAGATTGTTACAATAGGATCAAGAATTCAGAGTCATTATTATTCCCATTTTGCAGATGAACTTTATAGTAAGGGAGGGAAAGTTACTTTCCCTAGTCATACAGCCAATAAAATCAGAGCTGGGTTTCAAACTCAGATTTCTGACTTGGACCCTGAGATGGCAGGGAGGATCATTATTCTTTGAAGTGCTTTGCACTGGGGGAGGAGGTGTTAGAAGAAATCTTCCCATTTGTTCAAACCCCTAGCTTGCCTCTTCCTGCCTCCTCCCTCCAGCTATTTTTGTTTTTGTTGCTATCTTTTGTTTTAAATCACTTTTATTTCCAAATATATCCTCTTCCACCCCCTCCCCAGGGAGCCATCCCTTGTACAAAGAATAAAAAAGGAAAGGAATAAAATTTCAGCACAAGGAGGACATCAACTGAATTTAGTGGCATGTGCATTGTTTCAGCCCAAAGTCCTCCCTACACACCCTGGCAAAGAAAGGTTTCACCTCTAAGAGGCAGAAGCAGTACTCCAAGGCAGGTGTGGGCATTTGGGCCTATGTGTGGGTTTGGTGGGGGGACTTGGGGAAGGGGTAGGGAGTAGGTCCCACCTGGCTGGCAGCCTCTTCCACCCTCTCCAACCCCTGGGGGGTCCAGACCTCTGCTCTGGTAGATAAGATGCCTGTCTGTTGTAAATCTGCCCAACTCCACGTGGCAGGATCACCTCAGTCTCCATCCTTGATCCCTCCTGAAAGTCCTTACTTGCTCCTGGCTCCTGAAAGCCTCCAAGCAGCATAGAGCTCAGCTTTGTATTCCTCCACCCCCACCCTACTGCCCATTGCTGGGTGTATGGGGTGCTCAAAGAGCACTAGCACCTCCGGTGTGAAGGCTTGCTGGGCCCTTTTCAGGAGCTGCTGTCTACCTGTCACTTGACTCTCACCTGTGGCTCTAAGAGGCTGCAGCATGCTCTGCAGCCACATCTCGGTAAAGCCATCCAGGAAGATGGCTAAACCAGGTTGGGGGTAACTGATAGGACTCAAACCTGTCAGTGAGTTAGGGGGATGTCTACCCCAAACAGGTGAAGATTTCCCCCAGCAAAATGGGCAGATGGGAACAATTTGTTCCAATGGCCATGAAAGTGGCTGGAGCAGGCACTGTGGAGCGCTTAGAGCTTGGTCAGCCGTGGAAAATGCCAAGGTCATCCATCCATTACATCCCAGGTCATCATCAGTCATCTTGACTTTTGTCCTGTCACTGGACTTTGATGACTCTGGAAGAGAGAGTTAAGGTGACGACTTTGTGCAACTCTGCCTCATTTAAATCCAGTTCATGCACAAGTGAGCAGCCATCACATTGTGATGTCACTGGTCCTTTATGAAAATGAAGGATGAACAACAACTGCCCACCTCCTACTAGATTGCTACGAAGTTTTAAAGGCCTCCTGCTCTGACCCAGCTTCTGGGCAGACAACAGGCCCCTGTGAAGGGGTCCATAGGCTTTACCACACTGTCCAAGGGGGTCTATGATAAAAAAAGGTTAAAGCCCCGCATTAAAGCATGCTCTAGCGTTCCGGAGCCCAGGTGAGCTTAAACGGGGTCCCCAGGCAATCTTTCTCTGTACTTTTTCTTCTCTCATGGTAACTCCCAAAGTGCCCTCTGCCATTTTGCCCTCCCTACCCACTATGCTTCTCAGTTATTCCCTGGTCTCATATGCTGTGACCTTGTCATCTCCCAATGGAAACAATACAACACGTATAGATGCTGGCTCTCCCGCTAGTAGGATGACAGAGTTTAGAGATCATTTTGTCCAGTTCCCTCATTTTACATATGTAGAAACTGAGGCCACAGAAAGATAAAGTGATTTGCCTCTGGTCACATAGATAGTAAGTAATGGAAACAACATATGCCCGAAGCCTTTGCCTCCAAAGCCCCAGTTCTCATGTGACCTTGGGAAATATACTTCACTCCCTGGGCCTCTGTGAAATGAGAGAATTAGCCTAGAACTAAGAGTTCTTAATTTTTTATCATGGACCCCTGTGACAGTCTGGTGAAGCTTACAGACACTGTAGAATGGAATGTAGAATTCTATATTCCAATGCAGAATTGGAATGATGTTTTTAAATACATAAAATAGAACATATAGTATTACGAATGAAATGTTTGAAATTAATTATATTAAAATAGTTATCAAAATATTTTAAAAACAAGTTCACAGACCTTAGGTTAAGAAACCCTAGTTGACTACTAAGGTCTCTTCTAAGATAAAATCTCTAACCCCATGATTTTCTTCCCCTTTCTTCCGATCCTGGAGTTAGGTTTGTTGCCCTGCATAATGGGCCAGCCCTAGGAATGTTCCCCAACCCCTGGTCACCCTTCACTAGATGTACTATAGTGATAGCTTCCTTGACATATGTTTGTTTGCGTGCTGTCTCCCCCATTAGATTTTAAGTTCCTTGAGGGCGAGGACTGTCTTTTGCCTCTTTTTCGTATCCCCAGTACTTAGAATAGTGCCTGGCACACACTAGGCACTTAATAAATGTTTGCTTGATGGATTGAAAGAAGTACAATCAATGAGAATTGAGTGTCTTTTGTATACCCAGCTCTATGCTGGGAGCACTAGGAGGGATAGAAAGAACTGGAAAATGCTATCGTGATTCTTTACAAGAAATTGGAATGGTGCAATTGAAGAGCTAGAAGAAACCTTAGAGAGGCAGTGGAGGAATGGGAAAGACACAGTAGTGGAAGTAAGGAAACCTGGATCCTAGTCTTGGCACTGCCATTAACTCTAAGGTCAGTTCTGGTGCTACATTCTCCATAAAGCCTTTCCACATCCCCATCCTATCTCTCACTAACATGCCTTGTCTCCAGTTGAAAGTGAGTTTTCTTTCCTTAGATTTTCCTGGTCTATTTTGTCTGGCTTTTTTCCTGCTCTCCTAGAACATTCTCATGGGATCACAGGATTTAGAATTGGAAGGGACCTTACAGGTCATTTAACCAAACTCTCTCATTTTACAGAAAAGGAAATGGAAACTGAGATCCATAGAATTTAACTAACTTGCCCAAGGTCACCGACAGCAGGCAGTAAGAAGGCAGAGCCATCAGAGCTACAGTTCAAACCTAGCTCTAAATACAATCATCTTTTGATTAAATGCGGGAGAATTTCTTAACCTAAGATCCCCTGATCCCCTGGAGATGTATGGCTAGATTTCAGGAACTTGATTTGGGGAGAAATAATATCTTGATTTTCACTAACTTATAACTGAAATTTATCATTTCCTTCAATTTCTTAAAAACAACAACATTATTTTGTGAAGGAGTCCATAGGCTTCACCAGACTGTCCAGGGGGGTCCATGACACACAAAAAAGTTAAATCCCTGCATTAGAGCATGCTCTCTCATGTTCCCAGGAGCTGGATAAATTTGTATCTTGTTTCCCTTTTATTCAATTGTGAGCTGCTTAAACAAAGCGATTATGTGATTTTTTTAATATCTTTGTATCCTCTAGTATGTAGCAATGTCAGGCACATAGTAGATATGCTACATAATAAATATTTTTTGTGTTGAGTGGTATTGAGATACCTGTGTGATCTGGGGCATATAACTTCTCCTCTCTGATCCTGAATTTCCTAATCTGTAAAATGAGGGGGTTGACTTAGATCGAGGTTCTTCCTATTTGAAAGCGCTGACTCAGAAAGAAAAGTAAAATTGCTAAGGTCACACTGCTCATTAGCAGTAGAGCTGGGACCAGAACCCAGGGCTCCTGTTTCCTAGTCTCATGTCCTTAAAGAGAGGCTTTTCTTTTCTTTAAAAAACAACAACAATAAAACAACCATGGCCACTCAGCTGGTATTATTTATTTATCAGCAAGACAGCTTTCTGACAATCAGAGAGAAAAATGATGGGGGCCTTCTCAGTCTCCCGTTACAGGGAGGAAGTTTTTAATCTTGGCACTCAAGTGTTTGAGCGTCCCCACATTAGTCTATTGCATGAAATGTTGAATTTTGATGTTTTTATAATTATTCAGTCCTATCCCCTCTCCCCTCCCAGCTCCTGTCTTTGTTTTCATCACCAGCATTTAAAATGAACCTCTCTAGATCAACTGTATCATGTTACTCTTTCTATAGATCCTATATCTTCAAATGTTAATGTTTTTATAATAACTATATGAGTATAAATCTACATAAAGGGAGCAGTTGATATATTGGACTTTCTGCAATGTCTTCATAAAATCAAACATTTAGTAAAAATGTAAATAAGGTAAAATAAAATAAGCCTTCCTCTCATTAAAACAAGAAATTCACATATGAGAATCCAAATTCTGTCTGAGTCAAGGGGTCCCTTGAAGCAGCAATTCAGTGTTTGTTTTTCCAACAGTTGGGGGCTGGACAGAAGCATTTGACTCTATTTCTTCCTCTAAAATACCTTTTGTCTGCCAAGAATATGTGTCTTTTCTGAGCAGCATTTCCTCCAACAATAATTATTCATTCATCTGTCCCTTCAGGATGTCATATTTATCAATAACTGCTCTTTGGAAGCCATTTCCTCCTCCTCCAAGTCAGGTGGATTGTCCATATGGAATTGTCATTGAAAATGCAGAACAGAATCAACAGAAAGGGCACCCATGTCTCATAAGGCATTTCTTGTTACTATTCAAGAGTTGTGTCTGTTTAAGAAGGTTCCAGTGTTTGACTTGTATATTGCAAGATCCTTGCTAGGCCATAAGCCCATTAAGGGTAAGGGAGATATCTTTTTAATCTTTGCATCTTCCTCAGTGCCTAGCACAGTGCTTTTCACTGAGTTAAGAAGCATTATTTAAAGTCTGCTATGTGCCAGGCACTGTGTTAAGCATCAGGGGATACAAAGAAAGAGGAAAGTCCCTCATCTCAGGAAGCTTACAGTCTAATGGGGGAAACAACATGCTATGTATAAACAAGATACATGCAGGATAAGTTGGAGCTAGTCTCAGAGAGAAGGCCCTATGATGAAGGCAGACTGGGAAAGTCTTCTTGCAGGTTGAGTTTTAATTGAGACTTGCAGGAAACTAGAAGGTGCAGGTGAGAAGGGAGATAGTTTCAGGAATGGGGCATAGCCAAGGAAAATGCTTGGCATGCCATGTTTGAGAAATAGCAAAGAGGCCAGGGTCGATGTATCATAGAGAGTATATGGTGGTGAGAAAAGTGTAAGAAAACTAGAAGGGTAGGAAGGGCTAGTTATGTAGGGCTTTAAAAACCAGAGGATTTTATATTTGATCCTGAAATTGATATAGAGACTCTGTAGTTTATTGAATGGGAGATGACATGGTTAGACCTGTGCTTTAGGAGGGTCAGTTTGAGAGCTGAATGGAAGATGAACTACTGGTGCAGAGAAAGACTTGAGGCAAGGAGAGCAACCAGTAGGATATTGCAGTAGTCCATGTGCGGTGATGAGGATCTGTGCCAGAATGGTTCTAGTGTCAGAGAAGAGAAAAGGGCATATGAGAGAGATTTTTCAAACACAGAAATGACAGGTCTTGACAACTGGTTCAATGTATGTGTGACTGTGTGTGTGTGTGTGTGTGTGTGTGTGTGTGTTCAATATGGGTGTGGGGGGTGAGAATGAGGAGCTGAAGATGACACCTAGGTTGTGAGCCTGGGTGACTTGGAAGATAATTATGGAGGGAAAGATGATGAATTCAGTTTTAGACATATTGACTTAAGATGTCTTCAGGACATCCAATATGAGATGTCTAATAGGCAGTTATGAGAAGTCAGGAAAGATATTAGGGCTGGACAAAGAGATATGAAAATCATCTGTATAAAAATAATAATTAAAACCATGAAACCTGATGAGATCACCAAGTATGGTCTAGAAAGAGAAGAGAAGAGGGCCCAGGACAGATCCCTGGGACACACCAGCATTAGCAACATGACTGGATGACTCTACCAAAGGAGACTGAGAAGCAAAAGGAGAACCAGGAGAAAACAGTGTCCCAAAAACAGTGACAAAAACCTAGAATAAAGGGAGGATCAAGGAGAAGAGGGTGATTGACACTGTCAAAACCTGCAGAGAGGACAAGAAGGATGAGGATTGAGAAAAAAAAAACCAATACATTATGTAAATTAGAGATCCCTGAGGACTTCGGCCAACATAATTTCAGTTGAGTGATGAGCCAAATTACAGAAAGTGAAGATGAGGGTGAAAGGGAAGGCAATAGAGGTGGCTATTGTAGACAGCATTCTCAAGGAGTTTGCCATAAAAGGGAAGAGAAATACAAGATGGTAGCTATCGGGGATAGAAAGATCAGGTAAGGGTTTTTTGAGAATAGTAGAGACTTGGGCAAGTTTGTAGGTAGGGCAGCAGGCAGTAGACAGGGAAGAGACTGAAGATTAATGAAAAAGTAGAAATAATGGGGGGCAATCTTCTGGAGAAGAAGGGATGGAGTGGGATGACTTGAACATCTAGAGGGGTTTAACTTGGTAAGGAGAAGAGCCACCTCATTATGTGTTAACCGGGGTGAAGGTGATAGCAGAAGGAAGTTGAGTGATGTGAGATGAGGAGGGGAGAAGAGGATGGCCTAGGCAAATGGCCTCAGTGAAAAATGAAGCATGGTTCTCAGTGGAGTTGGTAAGGGAAGGGGAGCTATGGGATGTTTAAGAAGGGATGAAAGATTTGGAAAAGCTGCTGGGATGAGTAGAGAGTGAATTGCTCAGGAAGACATAAAAAAGATTGCCTTGCTATAGTGAGGGTCCAGTTGAAATCACTTAATAAATTTGTAGTGGATCTAATCAGCATAGTTTTCTGATTTTTCTCCAGTTTTGTTCAGCAGCATGCGAGAAAGAGCAAAGGCAGCAGGTGGTGAGAGTAACCAAAGGCTTATAATGAGGCAATGGATTGTAGAAAAAAGGACAATGTAGGGTTAAAGTGGTTCATCACTTTGAAAAGATGGAAAGGGAAAAAGAACATAGCCAATATAGGTGATGACCAGGAAAGAACTGAGAAATGGAGGGATTAGAGGTTATAGCAAAGACAGAGAACAGGGTTGGGGTTTCAAGGCAGAGGCAGAGGTGGAATGACAACAAATTATGATCAGATGAAGGAATCTCAGAGTTCATAAACATTGATGTGGAACACTTGTGGGTGATGGTGAGATCAAGGCTATAGCCATCTCTGTGTATGGTGTGGTGCTGTGGAGGAGTAGGTCATGGGAAATGAATAAGTCAAGTAATTGGGAGGTTAGGATGTTGGAGGAAATGTCAATATGTAGGTTGAAGTCTCCTAGTATGAGTGCAGGGGTTGGAGAGGAGAGAAAGACTACAAGTTAGACACTAAGCTCACTGATGAAGGAAGGAGAGTATCATAGAAGTTGACAGACAACAGCCACCAGGGGCATGTACGCTCTATCACAGTGGATAGAGCACCAGCCCTGGAGTCAGGAGGACCTGAGTTCAAAATCCTGCCCCAAACACTTACTAGCTATGTGACTTTGGGCAAGTCACTTAACCCCAATTGCCTCCAGAAAAACAAACAAACAGACAGACAACAGCCACCAGAATCTTGACTTGAGTGATAAATATGGATTGGATGAACTTCAAAAAAAGAAAGGTCACTAAATGGTGGTGGTAGAGGGAGAGCCCAGAAATAGCAATGGAATATTCCAACTCATCTACCTTGACTAGTGAGTGGGGGATGGGAGCGATGAGTGAAAGTGCAACCAGTGCTGGAAAGGGTAGCCAGTTCTCAGTGAATGCAGGAAGAGAGAAGGCATTAAAAAGGAAAATGTTTAAGATAAAAGCTAGTTTATTACTTATGGAGCAGGCATTCAAAACAGCACAGCAAAAAGACTGAGTAGCTTTAGAGTGGATTGTTGGTGGGGGTTAAGTTGAGGGGGATGGAAATAAGTGATTCATCAGTGGGTGACAGAGAACTGGGTTTGAAGATGACAACCAGGGGATCAGAATTGCTGGGATAAGGACAGTTTGAGGGGGTGGAAGTATATTCACTGAGGAATGAGTTCAGGTAGGTTGTCATTGTCCATAGGACTTAGACCTGTGGTAAAGTTGTCTGAGGGTGTCAGGCAGCTGTGTGTGGCTGGAGAGTGATGGAATGGTTGCTTCAGGGAGGCAGGATGAGGCCAGACAACTTCTTATATATATTACATAATTGATGTTTGATAACTATTTGTTGACTGGAGGGATGGATAAACGGGTGGATATATAGGTTTGTTTTAGTAAAGTCAATTTTGAGGCATTTGGATGCAAAATATCCATGAGAAATTTTTAACCATGGAATTGTTGTCAGTCAGTCAGTCAACATGCATTTATTAAGTGCCATGTTAAGTGCTCAAGATACAAAGAAAGGCAAAAATCACCAGTGTCATGGAAGCAGTGCACTGGACTGGGGTTACTGCACTGGGGATTTGATACATGCCCAGACAAGCTAAAATGGTCTCACTTGTGTGAGTGATACTTGGGAGCTGATCCTGGGAGAGAGGAGAACTGGCACATGTGTGGTCATTCCATATTGCTTTTTTTCATTGGTTGCATAGTCAAAATTCTCTGAGTCTTTGAATCTACAAGACTAAGCATGAACTCTCTCCTTTCTAGCATTCATGTTTAAGGCTGAAGCAATCATTCATTCACAGCAGGAGACACCACACAGCAGAGGATGAGGAGGAAGGGCCTAAGGGTCACCTTCCCTTGCCCCCTGCCTTAAGCTATATGGCCCCAAGAAACAGAGATGGGTTTTTGGTCTGTTTTCTTTGTCCTTTTCAGTTCTAGGTTCAAGATACAGAGCTCAAGCCATAGAGACTTTGGAGCCCTAAATTCCAGGCCAGATGTTGCAGCCAGCCTAGCAGAGAGGCTTTGAGGAACAATGGTCCAGTATGCTAGCCACTAGAGCTTTGGACTTGAGCTTGGTGAGACTAAGGCTATGTAGAAACTGAAGTAATCTGGGAGCCTAATTCTCCTCTCTTCCTCAGGAATTTATGCACACAGCCCTTCCCAAATCCTCCCCCAAAGTGTTGGAGGAAATTTTTGTATATTTTTTCTTTGAAATAAATATTCCTATGTAAAAGTTAATCTGATGGTAAGTGGTTAAGTGGAATGGGGTATTAATCACTGGGCCTTTGAAATTGGTGGGGGCTCCAGACAATGGAAGCAATGAAACTCCCCCCCCAACTATCTGAAGGTATTGAAGAACTCTGAGGGAGGGATGAAATGTAACACACCTGGTCTCAAAGAGTGGGACCAGAGTTAATCCATGTTGCCCATCAAATCCATGTTTTGCCACTGACTAGCTATGTGACCTTGAGCTAGTCATCCATCTTCCTCAAGTCTTTAGTTTCCTTTTATGTAAACAAGGGAGCTGGTGGCAAAAAAAAAAAAGAGAGAAGAAAGGTGGGAACAGTTAATGTCAGAGGGGCTGTAAGATGATAGGTAACTCATATACTGTTGGTGGAACTTTGAAGTAGATGAATAGCTCAATATTTCATTTTAGAACCTGTCTATACCCTTTGACTCAGCAATCCCCCTACTGGGCACAAATTCCAAGGAAGTAAAAAACAGAAACAAAAGTCCATTATACACCAAAATGTTAATAATAATACTCTATAATATCAAAGAACTAGAAACAAATAAGTGTCCACCATTGGGTGAAAATTGGCTGAGGTGTGGTATATGAATGTAATTGGATGTTAGTGTGCAATAAGAAACATGAGGAATTCAGAGAAACCTGGGAAGATGAATATCAACTGATGCAGAATGAAATAAGTAAAACCAAGGAAAAAAAATATTCAATGACTACAACAATGAAAAGATCATTAAAAGAAAGATCATTTCTTAATAGGAAAAGGAATAAGCATGTATTTAGTACCTACTATGTGCTAGGCACTGTGCTAAGAATTTTGCAAATGTTAACCCATTTTATCCTCCCAACAACTCTGGGCAGTAGGTGCTATTATTATTCCCAAATTATACTTAAGGAAACTGAGACAGACAGAGCTTAAGTGACTTGCCCAGGGTCACATAGCTAGTAAGTATCTGAGACCATATTTTAACCCAGGTCTTCCTAATTAACCTAACATACCCAGTGCTCTATCCACTTGGCTACCAGCTGCCTCTTAATAAAGGAAAAACCAATGCAATTTTTGGAGAAGAGATCAGAATTATGTTTCCCACAAGTGGGAGACTACTAGGAATACATATACACGTGCACATGCACGCTCACACACACACACATACACACATATATACATACAAACATATATATGTGTATATATACATGCATATGTATGTATGTATGTATACATATAGATATGGTTGTTTTCCTTCATTCTTGAAGAAGACCAAAATGACATCACTATGTTGAGGTCAAGGCACTGTATGTCTGATTGTGGCTGATCAGATCAATAGAAGCTTGGAAGGTTCTACCACAGTCCAGCACAAATAGTCCCATATGAATATCTGGAATGGAGATGGCTCTAAATTTGTGCATCTCACGTTTCTTTTGAGCTACTGTAATTCTGCTTTGCTCATAGAGTATGGCACCTTCTTCAATGTGGGCATGCCATGTTGGGTGGCCCTGTGCTAGTGTTTCTCATGTCATACAATGAGTCCAAAGGTCTTCAGAGAGACCTTTGAAAATCCTTGTATCACTTCTTCTGACCTCCATGTAAGCACTTGCCTTGTGTGAGTTCTCTCTATATATACATAACATAGCAGACAAGGTTTTTATAACTCATGTTTTTGCTTAATTGAATGAATGAATGAATGAATAAACAAATGAAAAGATATTTATTAAGTGCTTACTATGTGCAAAGCATTGTGTGAAGCCCTGGGATACAAACAGAAAAGGAAACAGCTCTTGGTTTCAAGGAGACCACATTCTAATGGGGCAAGAGGTCCTCATCTTGTTTTGTGCCATGGACTCCTTGGCAGTCTGATAAGCCTATGGACCCCTCCTTCAGAATAATATTTTTAGGTAATTAAAGGAAAATCCAAATTAGAGGTTAGTGAAAATAAAGATAGACTTTTTTTCCCATCCAAGTTTACAGAACCTCTGAAATCTTTCCACAGATCCCTTGGAGAGCTTTGGATCCCAGAGAACCTTGTAATAAGCGGGAGGCAACATTAGTAAGAGGTTTTAGCTACGAGTCAGATGGTTCTGAGGATACAGTAACTCAGATGGTAATATATCTTCTTTAGTTTTATTTCCATTGATTAAAACCACATCCACTTCTGGTATTGAACCACTCAAGAACTTGGTGATGAAAACATTTTTGGGGTCTTCAGAAGCCATGGCTGCTAAGGAGGCAGGGGCTGTAGTACCTGCAGAGACATTTGTCACTTCCCATCTACAGAAGGACTTCTTCCCTGGATGATGGCTGAGGTGTTTGGGCTGGAAGCCAGGACTGGTGGTCTTGGGGGAGGGAGGAATTGCTGTCTGATTTTCTTGGGTTACCAAAATGTGTCCTACACTGTCACCTTTGGAGTCTGAGGGAAGGTGGTGATAGAGGCGGCAGTGTTTTAGCTTACCTGCAACCTGCCACCTTCTGTCTTTCCCACAGCATAACTTACTGCTTTGCCTTGTCTACTCTACTGCCAGTCAGCTCTTCATTTCCCACGAGGCTGCTCTTCTCTGGACTTCTCCATAATAATTATAGCTAACATTTATATAACACTTACTATGTTTCAGGCACTGTGCTAAGAGCTTTAAAATTATTATCTCATTTGAATCTCACAACAACCCTGGGAGGTGTGTTATTATTAATCCCATTTTATAGCCAAGGAAACTGAGGTTAAGTGATTTGCCCAGGGTCACACAGCTAGTAAGGGTCTGAGACAGGATCTGAACTCAGGTCTTCCTGACTCTAATCCCAGAACTGTTTACTGTGCCAACTTGCTGGTAGTTGATTAATTGACTATGAGGTCTAAATCCATGCTTCTAACTAGTTTATTCACATATACATACATTAAATCTCTTTAATATGTAAACTAAAATAGGCCATATTCATTATTACATATTAACCAAGATAGATGTGCTACAATAGAGAAAAATAAGCAAACTGTACTCCACAAAAATTCTTATCCTGACATGATATGAATGCCCCAGAAAATCCTTCATGTCCCAGAAACCTCTTCATTATGAAAGATCACTTCAACCGTGGAACTATATAAGCAGGGACACATTTAAATAATTCAATTCAATTCAAAAAGCATTTGTTAAATACCTGCTCTGTGAAAAGCATGGTACCAAGAACTGGAGATACAAAGACAGATGAGAAACAAGTCGTATCCTAAAGGAGCTTAGACTGGGGGTGGGAGTGGGAAGATGACGACACGAACACAAAATATAACATACAGACCAAGTACGTGTTACTTGGGAGGTGCTAACAGCCAGGAGAACCAGGAAAGGCCTCTTGTAGGAGATGACAATTGAGCTCATTCTTGAAGGAAGTGAGAAGTTCTAGGAGGTGAAGGATTGGGGCGGGGGGGGGTTATTCCAGCATCAGTCTATGCAAGCACAGAAGCAGGAGATGAGGGAGAGAAAGGGAACAAAGCTTTTCTTCCATATGGAAGGGTCTGTGTTCCTCTGAGCCTTTAGTGAAATGGGCATTTCCTTTCCAGAAGGAGATGCCTTAACTCATATACCAATGCTTTGGAGCACAGAGCAGCCCTATCTTAGGTCTTCGGTCTTCATTCTATTTTTAAACCTGTACTTCTTACTCTCCGAGAGCAAGAAAGCTCACTCTGAGTTGAAGTTAGAAATTCCTTGTGGCTCTCTGCTTAAAATCCAGTTGCTATTCTGCTCCCAATCAGCATCTGTTTAGTGACTACCCTTTCCAAGAAATTACCAAGAATTCCCTGGATTTGGCCTTTTCCCCAGGTTCTCAACCCCAAAATTATTTTTGTCTCCCATGCAAATAAATGGTGGGGGAAAATGGGGCATAGGAATAAACCATAAAGTGGTGGGTCATTGTTTCCCCCTTGTCTGGAACAGTCCTGCTTTTGTGTGTTGCTGTTCATCTTTTGTTTCTGAAGAGGACCAATGACATTACGATATGATGGGTGGTGTTTTGACTCTCGTGTGAATTTTAAGTGAGGCAGAGTTGCGCAAAACCATCAGCCTCACTGTCTTTTCCAGAGTCATCAAAGTCCAGTGGCAGGACAAAAGTCAAATGACTGGTGATGGCCCAGGATGCAGTAAATGATCTTGGCGTCTTCCATGTTTGACCAAGCTCCAAGCTCTCTTCAGCCACTTTCATGGTCATTGGCACAAATTGTTCTCATCTGCAAATTCTGCTGAGGGAAGTCTTCATGTGCTTGGGTTAAACATCCCCCTAACTCAATGATGGGTTTGAGGCCTGTCAGTTATCCTCAACCTGGTTTAACCTGTCTTCTAAGATGACTTTACTAGGCTGTGGCTGCTGAGAATGCTCCAGTTTCTTGGAGACACAGGTGAGAATTGGGTGAAAATGGACACCAAAGGTGGATGAGCAGCCCTGAAAAGGGCTCAGCAAGTCCTCACACCAGAGGGGCTAGCCCTCCCTGAGCACCCCATACATCATATAAAGATTAGAAAGAGGATGGTCAAAGGGACAAGCTCCTGGAGAAGAGAGAGGGACTAGCCTTGGCCATGGAGAATAAGCATTTACATGGCACCCACGAGGCACTATGTTAGTTGTTCAGTTGTTTTTAGTCAAATCCAACTTTTTGTGACCCCATTATGGGTTTTCTTGGCAAAGATACTAGAGTGGTTTGCCATTTCCTTTTCCAGCTCATTTTACACATGAGGAAACTGAGGCAATCAGGGTTAAGTGACTGTCCGAGGTCACTTTTCCAGGCCTGAAACTCTATCCACTGAGCCATCCAGCTTTCCCAGGCACTGTACTGAGCAACTTATAAATATTATCTTGTTTGATCTTTACAGCAATCCAGGGAAGTAGGTGCTATTACTATTCTGACACTACAATTGAGGAAACTGAGGGAGGCAGAGGTTAAGTGATTTGCCCAGGGTCACAGAGCTAGTATGTGTCTGAGGCTGGATTTGAACTCAGGTTTTCCTAACTCTGCCACCTAGATGCCTCTGAGAAGAACTTCTTTCTCAGACACTGGAGCAAAAGTCAAGAAAATGAAGATTGATGTTGAAGTAGAATGGTCGAAGGAAGAATTTCACAATGGATTCCTTCTATTTTTCTCAGTAAAGTCTGAGACAAGTTCCTCTGCTGAAAGGAAGGAGAAAAGTAGCATCAGTCAGTGGAGGAGAGAAGGGAAGGTCTAGAACTGTTCCGGAGAATTTAATAGTCAATCAGAGAAGAGCCAAAGGATTGTTGTATAGCAATGAGGGCCCAGTTGAGATGGACCCAGACAACATGGTTGTATAACTTCTTCCAGAAGAATTCAGCAGCATGAAAGTAGGAGTAGAGAAGAAGGATGATAGGACAACCAAGGGTTGGAGCTCGAAAAGGCAACTGGATAAAGGGCAAGGAGTCTGAGGGTAGAGGACAGTCACAGGATTAAAGACCTAGAGCTAGAAGGAACTTCAGAGATCATCTAGTCCATCCCTATTACAGATGAGGAAACTGAGGTCAGAGGAGGTTAAATTACTTGTCCTATGGTATCAGGAACAAGACTTGAACCTGGCTCCTGACTCTACAACCAGTTCTCTCTCCACTATACTATGGTGCCTCTCAACTTCTAGTCAAGGTGAACCACGTAGCCACAAGGCCAAGATTTCTAAGGAAGGAAAGTGAAGCCAGAAAGGGGGTTAGTTAGGGTTAGGAGAACAGAGGGGCTAAATGACTAGAGGTCTTGGTGAAGATGAAGTAGATTTGGGATAAGTGAAGCAAAGAGAAATAAAAGGAGAGAAAGTTATGACTTTCAGAGTTCTAGATCATGACAGCTGAAAAGTTATTGGTTATGGAATAATTGAATATAATATATGATATATATTATACCAAATGTGATATAATCAGCTTTATGTGTAACTGAGGTGGTAGGAATGTAAGATCATGAAAGTTGAGAAAGTCACTAAGACCTGGGCATTGAGGGAGGTACTAATATGCATTCTGAAGATCGTAAATATGAGGGCAAAGTTTGGAGTGGAGAAGACTGAAATCCTTTAGAAAGGGAAGAGGATGACCTAGTGTCTGGGAGATTATAGTAATGAGTTTCTAGGTAGGGTGAATAAGAAGATGGCAGGAACCTTAGATAAGGAGAGGCTTGTTGAATAATGGCAGTGGAGAGAGGGCCCCGAAATAGTACAACCATTAACTAAGTGCCAGGCACTTTACAAGTATATATTAAGTATTATCTCATTTGATCCTCACAACGACCGAGAGGTAGATGCTATCCCCATTTTACAGTTGAGGAAACTGAGGCAGACAGAGGTTAAGTGACTTGCCCAGGGTCACACAAGTAGTAAGTAGCAGAGAGGAAGAAGTCTAATACAAGAGTAGTTTGTTAACAATAAAACTGGGTTCCAAAGGAAGGGAATGGAAAGGGGAAGAAGACTGTGATACAATTCTAGGAAGTACAAAACTGAGTTCAAATCTGGCCTCAGACACTTATTGGCTGTGTGACCCCGGGAAAATCACTTCACCCTGTTTGCCTCAGTTTCCTCATCTGTAAAATGAGTTGGAGAAGAAAATGGCAAACCACTCCAATATCTTTGCCAGGAAAACCCCAAATAGGGTCATGAAAAGTCAGACATAACTGAAACACTGAACACGGAAGAACTGAAGTAGATGTGGATTAGGGAGTGGAGAGTGATAAAGGGGGAAAGTAGTTGTCATTTGGGGATTCTGCAGACTTTGAACCATATTGATTAGGCAAGAAGGAGAGCCTCTGGTCCCTAGGGCAATAGCTTGCCATACCCTTGTCAATAAACAATGCTTTGTTCTCAGGTCTATCCCAACTCACCCTTCCCAGATGTTGATTTTATTTTATCTCCCTGGGAGGACTAGACTAAGGCTGTGGTTCTGGTCTAGGCCTGGGTGGCTACTTGATGAGAACCATAGGTTTATAGATTTAGTGCTGATAGGGACCTCAGAGGACATCTATTCCAAAACTCTCATTTTACAAATTAGGAAACTGAGGTCCAGAAGGTTAATTGATTTGCTAAAGCCTAATGTTAGATCCTTTGATAGAAGCTTGAGGGAAGGTTGATTCAATCTCTACCTTCCCTCTTCCTCTTTTCCCACCCTTCACCAACTCCCACTGGCAACTCCATCCTACGCCCTGGATTGGATTTGGCTTCTCAGCTTCAATCTCCTCTTCTATAAAATGAATGGGTTGGACTAGGATTTTTTAAATAATAATTTCAGTTATATGGTGATTTAAAAATTTATAAAGTCATTTTCTCACATGACCCTAGTAAGTAAGTAAAAGTTATACTTATCTCTAGATGAGCAAACTAAGGCTTAAAGACAGGATGTGATTTACCAAAGATCATCCAGCTAATTAATGTCTAAATCTAAGTCCAATGCTTCCCCCCACTTCTTTAAACAGTTAACAAAAGGAAATTTACTTAGCAGTAGCATGGAAAAAAATATTCAGCAAGGATACAGCATTGATTCATTTGGTCCAGTCTTCCCTGGCTCCACATTTGTCATGGTGGTCCAGCTGTCAGATAATCTATGTGAAGCTAGAGAGAGAAACCTGGACTCTTCCTCTTCTGGCTTTTGTAGTTAGGTGATCAGGAAGGACCCTCAGTGAGCCTTGGGCTCTTGACTGAGTGGTCCAGAAAGGAATCAAGTGGTTCTAGTATGTTCACCCAAATCTATAATGTAACATATTGTGATCTTTTCCTTGATCAAGATTCCAATAAATGTTGCCTGATATCTTCTTGGGTTAGGGAGACACATCAGAAGACGTGGGAGGAGACGATGCTAATTTGGACACAGAATTTTAAAATTTGTTTTCTTGGTTACCAAACATTTAATAATCTTTACCCTACCCACCTTTCAAAATACATTGTATATAAAATATGAAATATCTTAAATATTTATACAAAGTAAGAAAAAAATTGAACTTTCTCTCCAAGCTAAAAACAGTTTGGATATATGTTAAATAAAATTATTTCTGGTAGAAAAAAAAACATCTTAAAGTCTGTTTCAGTGCCTTTAAAGGAAAAATTGGCTTAACCTGTGTGAGGCAGGTGCTTTACCTATATGAGGCATCCCACTGCAGGGATGAACCAAAATTGAATTAAGAATAATGGTTCCACTGAGGTTCAAACTTGAACTCAGATCCCTGGTTTCAGTGCTTTCTTTATTACCATTCTACCCTTCATTTCCCCTTTCTGAGTCGAAGTTTCCTGTAAAATAAGGAACATAAACCAAATGAGAGCTACTAGCATGGTCTAATGGAAAGAACACTTGACTTTGTAGTCACATGACCGATGCTTGATTCTCAGCTATAATGCTTCCTGCCCATGATACTTTGAGAAAAATCACTTTGCTACTCTGGGCCTCAGTATCCTAACCTACACAAGTTTGGCCTTGGACTAGATGGTCTCTCCTAAGCCTTCTGTTTCTAAGTCCAATGATTCATTCATGACATTATGCCTGGCCATTGGGAATTCAAAGCTGGCTAAGCTACTGTTTCTGCCATCAAGGAACTTACAGTCTAAAAATGATGACCTCCACTTATCTAATATTTTAAATTTTGAAAAGCACTTTGCCCACATTATCTCCTATGAACAACCCTGAGAGGTGAGTGCTATTATCCCTATATTACAGAGAAGGAAAGAGTCTCAGATTGGTTATAAAATGTCCCCAAATAACTCTAAAACAAACTAGATGAGGCATTCATTCATTTATCACACATTTAAATACCTACGCTGTGCCAGGCACTGTGGTAGGCAGTGGGGATGGAAAGATATTTAAGACACAGACCTTACTCTCACTTGGAGGGGGTGGCATAAAGGGGAAGGAGGAATTTGAATGAGGTTACACTTGGATGGGCCTTGAAAGAGGAGGGGGATGTAGCAAGCAAAGCATGGTGTGAGCAAAGGTATAAGGGAAGGAGTAGAACCAGTAACAGACAGTGCTCCAGTCTATCTGGAATGAAAAGTATGGAAAGGGAAGGATGTGAGATAAGGATGAAGAGATAGGTTGGAGCCAGGCTGAGGAGGGCTTGAACGGCCTGAGCTAGAATTTATATTTTGGTAGTGAATGGAGAACCATGAAAATTTTGAGCAGAGCTAAGTGATGTGTCCAAAGTAGTATGTTAAGAAGATTGCTTGGGTAGCCTTGTGAAGAATGGATTGGAAAGGGGAAAGGCAGAACCACAGAATTTCAGCTGGAAGGGAACTCAAAGATTGATTAGTCCAAACAGTTCCTAGATAGGAAACAATGGAAAAAGCCCTGATTCTAGAGTCAGAGGACCCAGGTTCAAATCATACCTCCAAGACTTCAGGCAAGTTGCTTAGTTTCCCTGGGCCTTGGCTTCCTTATTTACGAAATGAGGGAGAAATAAGTGACCTCTGAGGTCCCTCCTATTTGTGATCCGATCTATTAAAGAATCTCCTTTACAACCTTCCTGACATGTTGCCATCCTCCTTTTGCTTGAAGGCCTCCAGCAATGGGGAACCCATTACCTTTCAAGGCAGTCTGTTCCTCTTCTGAACAGCTCCAAGTATTGAAAAGTTCCTTCCTACCATCAGGTTGAAATTTTCACTCTTCACCTTTCACCTCTCATTTCTAGGCCTGTTCTCTAGGACCCCACTGAACAAGTTTGATCTCTCTTCTACGATATTGTAGGCAGGCATTATCTCCCCCAGATGCAGCTAGGTGGTGCAGTGAATAGGCTGATTGCTGTACCAGAATTCAGGAAGATCTGAGTTCAAATTCAGCTTCAGATACTTAACTAGTTATGTGATCCTAGGCAAGTCACTTCATCCCATTTGCCTCAGTCTCCTCATATATAAAATGAGCTAAAGAAGAAAATGGCAAAACCACTCCAGTATCTTTGCCAAGAAAACCCCAAATAGGGTCACAAAGAGTTGGACATGACTGAAAAATGACTGAACAACTGAGATCCTTCTTCCATCCACCAAAAATTCCTTCATACTAAGGATGCAAGATTGGTTAGAAGGTTACTACAGTCTAAGGTAGCTAGGGTGTTGGTCTTCGAGTCAGGAAGACTTCAGTTCAAATCTCACCTCAGACACTTATTAGCTGCATGACCCTGGTCAAGTCATTTAATCTCTCTCAACCACAGTTTCCTAATCTGTAAAATGGGGATAATAATAGCACTTCCCATACAAGATTGCTGTGCAAATAAAATTAGAAATTATATGCAAAGTGTTTTGTAAACCTAAAGCAATATATAAATGCTGGTTACTAATAATAATTATGATAATGATAATAACATTACCACATGAAAGGCAGCATGCTATAGCGGATAGAGAACTGACCTTGGGGTGAGAAAGGCCTGGGTTTAAGTTTCAGTTCTAACACCCACTACCTTGGTGATTTTGGGCACATGTGTTTAATCTCTGAGATTGCAAATTGATGAGAAGGTGCTTATCTGAACTGGTGGAGGGGTTTTCCTTATCAGGGAGCTCCCTATAACTGATGAAATCAAAGTCTGTTAAAATTTTTTTTCCAATCACAGAGGAGCCTGCTGTAGTCATGGTGATATGGTGGAAAGAACTCAGGAATGGGGCTCAAGAGACATAGATTCTTATCCCAGCTGTGTTGAAAACTAGTTGTGTCACCCTGGGCAAAGCACTTAATTTCTCAGGCTCTTGGTTTCCTCATCTAGAAAACAGGAATAATAATTCCAGCCTCCTGTGTCTCTGGAGATAGTTGTGAAGAGCAAATGAGATCCTGAAGAGGAAAGTGAGTTGAGAGGTATAAAGCACCAGGACTTATTATTCAATTGTCAGCACAAAACCTTGAGAAATTAAGAATCGGAGAGGCTCCCTGAGGAAGGAGATGAATGAAAGCTATCAGAGACATAAGCAGCATGGTAAGGGGTGGTGGGGGTGGGATTGCTCCAAGAGATGATGATAAGGAAGGCTTAGAGAAATGAAGTGGTCTACCCAACATACAGGTTGTGAACGGCAGAGGTGACTAAGTGTAGCTTGGGGAATTTTCTAGAAGAAATGGGACCATGGAAATTAGATGTGGTTCTATCCCTATAGAGTATAAACTCTTTGAGAACAAGTACTATTTGATTTTTGTCTTTGTATCCAACATGGTGCCTGGCACACAGTAGCAATACATACTTTGCTGATTGATTAAAAAGCAGAGAAAATTATAAAGGGATGGAAGAGAACAGACATTTAGAAGCAGGGTGGAAGAGATAAGAGAGTTGGATTTGGGGGCCCAAGACCTGGGTTCGTCACCTGCTTCAGATATTTATGTTTAGTGACCATCAACAAATCAGAGCCTCATTTTTTTCATCTGTACAATGGAGATAATATTATGTATGCAAGGCAGTTGGGAGGAAAGTGATCTCCAGTGTCTGTTATTATTATTGTTTTGTGCCTTTAAGTGTTTACGAAATGGGAATCTGACACAAATGCAGACCCTATCAGCTTACTCAACTCACACAGTCTTTCCAGTGGAAGATGCTAGGAAGCTTACTTCTAGGAGAATCATGATGACATGTAATAGAAAAGCCTTGGAGAGACTGTGGAATATGTTGATAGAGTATGTTGTATATTGCCCTCCTGTCTCTGCTTATTTCACTCTGCATCAGTTCATATAAGTCTTCACAAGTTTCTCTGGATTCTTCATAATCATCGTTTCTTATCATCATTCCTATTGGTTAGCCATACGGTTGTGGGAGGACCCTTTTTCAATTGATGGTGTAGTCACAGCTGTCAGCATTTTCAAAATGGCCTAGATTAACTTGAGATGCTTTTTTGTTTCATTTGCATCTGGGGGAGTTTGGTGACTATTTTGCTCACAGAATTTGGGGAGAACATATGTGGAAAGGGAACAGGCCTTCACCTCTGACCCCTCAGTTTTTTGCCTTTTAATTTGTTCTTTTCCATTCTATATGATGGTAGTGTAGTTTCTGACTTTGGTTGGGAGAGCTAGGCACAGGAATATATGGTAGTTGTAAAACTTGGCCTCAGTCAGAAGGCTTCTAGGTCCTCAGGTGTAGCCTTTTGACTGAGGCCAAGTTTTATGGAACAAATCCTTTCATTAAGCAGATTTGTTCTGTGAAGTTTGGATTCAGTCAAAGGGCAGCACTTGAGGACCTAGAGGGCCACATGTGGCCTCAAGGCTGCACATTCCTTACCCCTGCTCTAGACAATAGGTACTCTGTATCCACTTGGTTTTTCCTATGTGGATTATTAGGCCAATCTCTTTCTAGGGACTGTGGGTTTCAATGAAAAGTCTCCCTATCATGCTGGGGCTTGAATCAATAAGCACAATGCCCCTGGCAAAAGAAACATTTGGAGAACCTCCTGATTTATAAGGAATCCTGCTTCCATTTGGACTCTGCAGGGCAGAGTCCTCTATAAAATGGTGAACATCCTTGGGAGAATATTCACCTCCATGCTTAGTCTCCTGCTTAATGTTGATGTTCAGCATTTCAATCACTGAACAAAATTATTTTTGGAGCCGTATCTGTCATTTAATCTTGTATAATCTTAAAATAGATATCCATATGTGTATATGAATATATTCATGTATGTTTGTTGCTATAAATGCATTCCCATACATACATATAAGTTATTAAAGCTTTAAACTGCCTAAAACTTTTGGAACATCCTGTACATATGACTTCTTATCATAGAAATTGGTGTCTAGTGATCAGAAAACAAAATGCTCTTCTTTTAAGATTGTTTACACCAGATTGGAACATCCTGTACATATGACTTCTTATCATAGAAATTGGTGTCTAGTGATCAGAAAACAAAATGCTCTTCTTTTAAGATTGTTTACACCAGATACCCAAATACCAAATGACATCTACAGAATTAATAATTAGATAACTATTAATGTCCATCTCCTTTCCACCCTCTTTAATGGCCACTGGTTTTTCTTGTTTTATTCATCTTTTTCTCTCCTTTTTTCTCCTCCTTCCCTCCTTTCTCTTTACTCTGTCCTTTTCCTTGGTGTCTCTCTTTTGCCCTTCTCCTTCCCCCATGTTTTAGACCTGCCCAGAGCATTGCTTAGGCCCATTAACGACCTGAGTTAACCATCCCTCAAAATTAAATACCTTCTATAGATAGTGTGTGTGTGTGTGTGTGTGGTGTGTGCGCGCGCGCGCGTGCGCACACGCAAGTGCGCGAGCAGGAAGAGAGCTTTTCTTCCTTTTCAGCTTTGTGTTGTATGGAAAGAACATGGGAATTAAAGTCAGAAGACCTGGGCTCAAGTTCTGATTCTGACACTTTTTAGATATTGAGCAAGTCATTTAACCTCTCTGAGCTTCAGTTTCTTTATTTCACTGTTCCTATAAAATGAGGGGGTTGAGCTAAATGACTCTTAAGACTCTCTCCAGTTCTAGAACTATAGTACTATGACCATAAGCAAGGGTGATCAGGAAGCCTTCCTGGAGAAGGCATTTCAGTTTGACTTTAAAGAATAGGAAAGGATTCAACAGATGTGGAGGTAGGCAGGGTATTCCAGGCATAGAGACAGGTTAAGGGAAGGTATAGAGGAGTGAGAACACAGTGTGTTTGGATTCAGGGAGAATAGGGTGCATGGAGGAGCATAGTAAGAGAAGGAGCTGAAAGAGAAGGAAGTAGAGAAGGAAGTAGGAAGGTACCAGATTTTGGAGAACTTTGAATGCCAGGCTAAGTGGCTTAAACTTTACTCAGCAGATGATAGGGAGCCAATGAAGACATTTGAGCTGAGAAGAAAGTATGACTGTATTTAAGAATATGAAATATTATTGGGGCAACAATATTCAGGATGGATTAGATTAGGAACAGAGTAGATATGAGAGAAAGGAAGCTAATGAAATAATCCTGAGTGGTGGTAATGAGGGCCTATAAAAGGGGACAACAGCTGGTATAGAGGAGTGGGCAGATTTGAGAGATGTTTTGGAAGGATAATCAATAGGATCTGGTTAGTAATTTAAATGTAAAAAGAGGAAAGTTAAAAAAAATACAAATATAGGAGTTTTGTGGCACCACAAGAAAAAACAGGGAAATTGGATAAGGGAGGAAGTTTAAGGTAAAGATAAGAGCTTAGTCTCAGACATGTTAAGTTGGAGTTCGGGGGATCTCCAGGTAGAATCCTATAGAATTGGTAGGAATGTCCCATAGGCATTTTGTGTGGTAAGCATTTCTTTTGTGATGTGGGTGTGGATCTTAGAAGAGAGCATCATAAGACACAGCCTGGGCTGTAGACACAAAGGACTTAGGTTCAAACCCTGACTCTGCCTCAGTGAGTGCGGCTAAATCGCATAACCTCTCTGAACCTCAGTTTCCTCATCTGCTAAATGAGGGAGGGCATTGGATTAGATCAGGACACATCAGGACAGAAATAGCTCTGCATTTAATTACTGAGCAACATGAGAGAAGCATAAGAGTATTTCCCTAGACAGATGAAATTTACCCCCACTTTAAGCACCAATAATTTATTTTAAACTATTTTGATAAAAACTATATAAAATGTATCACAGATTTTACCACCCCACTTAACATATAATATGATTTTTCTTAATGACTGGTCATTTTATGTTAGGGTGGGCTATTTGACCCTATGCGGAAACAGACCTGTGCTAATGTTGGAGATTGTGTTTCTCTTTCCTCTTACTGTAACTGGTCACTTCCCAATAGGTCACCTTCAAGTAGTATCCATTGCTATCACCAGCACTTCATTTTTCATCTGCTGTTCATTCCAATCTCTAAAGAACTGAAGGAGAAATGGTATAACCAAGTCTGCTAAATTACCTTAGTTTATACACACTTCTGAGATAATAGGTAATTATCTAAATGGAATATTGGACAAGCCCTTTTTCATCTGTAAAGTGAGGGGAATGAGGAAGATTATCTCTTAGACCAGGTCTTTCATTCAGTGAGTCTATGATTCCAAGACAGCAACCCTGTCTGCCCTGGTATAGCCACCTCCCATTCTGGGCATAGTTGCAGAAGGTGGGAGCTGTCCACAGTGTGAGCTCATCTGAAAAAATAAGATGCAGTGACTAGAGGCCAAAATACCTTGGTTTAAAAGTTTGTAAATATACTCAGCATGTGGTGTGAAACAAACTGTAAACTTGTTTATACCACTCAAAGCCCATATCCCTTTGATTTATCTTATTGCTCTCCTATCAGAAACCCTGGTTTTGACCCTGGACTCAACTCTGACTGTTCCTTTGGACCTTGCTTATTGCCTGTTTTAAATACGCTTCTTGCCCCTGGCCCAGTATTTGCTCATTTGATGACCAGTCTCCTTCATAGTCCTGTGGCCTGTTTTTTCCCTCTGATACTTTAAGATCAGAATATACAGCTGCTCCTCTTTCAATCCCAGTTGGTATGGGCCACAAAGTTTCAGTGTGTAAAATGAGACTCCCAGCTTCACCACTACACTGGGTCTGTCCCTCTTCCTTCTCCCAGCCAGGAGGAACAGGGTGAGCTCCTGCTGGAGTGCATGAGCTTTGTGACAGCTATTTTTAAGATTAAAAAAAATTACAACTGACTTTGCATGACATTCTGCATGGTTGACATTTCAGGAAGATTTATGGCTGAATAATTAGTATGTTACTCTTTTTACTTTTACCAAGAAAGAGTGAGAAGTCAGGAGGACAAAAATAGAGGTTGAATATCTTCTGGGTTATCATTCTGCTACCTTTCACAAATAATAAAATTAACTTTCAAAAAAAGCAACAGCTCAGCAGGAAACAACATTCTGTCTAAGGGCTTTTGCACACGTGTTAAGAAGGGTTGCTTTTGCTTATAAAGTATGTATACTCTACAGCTGGGACTACAATGTTCACAATTTCTTGCCATTAGCAGGGTTGGTTTTGTGGTGAATCATCTTTTTACTTCAGTGGTGCCTATCCAAGGTAACAGAAGACGAGCTCATCACCAGGTTCTTCTCACTAGGATTAATTTAACTGCTCCAGGAACTCATTTGAGTAAACCAAAATAGACTAGACTAATTTTCTTAGCATCTAATCATTTCCAATGAGAGATTTTCTCCTTTGACTCACAAAAACCTGAGCTGGACTCCCCACCTTAGGCATCTCTAAAAGAAGCAGATCCCAGACTCAACATTCATTCAGCAGATACAGAGGAAGTACCCATTATTCATACTGTATTGTGCTTTGTTGTTGTTTAGTTGTGTCCAATTCTACATGAGCCCATTTGGGGTTTTCTTGGCAAAGATACTGGCATGATTCACCATTTCCTTCTCCAGCTCATTTACAGATGAGGAACTGAGGTAAACAGGGTTAAGCCTCGGGTCACATAGCTAGTAAGTGTCTGAGGCTGGATTTGAATTTATGAAGATGAGTCTTTTTGATTCCAAGCCCTATAGCTGCCCTATGCTGGCTAGGTCATAAGAAGAAGCCTTTTCCTTCAAGAAGTTTACAATCTAATTGGAGTCATAAGATATACACCAAGATAAGCATAATAAAATAGGAATACTTTGACCACTTGATCAACAAGCATTTATTAAATATCTACTATATGCTAGGTACTGGAGATACAAAGACAAAAATGGAAGTTATTATTCTCATGGAGCTTACCTTCTGTCAAGGCAGACATCAAGCAAATGTATAAGGAGATACAAAATACATATGGAAGGATGGGGTTGAAATCTCCCCATCCCATTTTAGGCTAGATACCTTAACTAGATGAACATGTCTCAATCAATGAATCACTCATAAGCCTAACACTAAGTGCTAAAAAGGCTTTGAACTTAAAGAATTGTATTCAGATAGGGGAAACTTGGCCAAGAGATTGTCTATAAATTACCAAGATAATTGAGAAGGGATTGATTTCCAGAAAGTGGAGTAAGAATGGTTTTCCCCTCTTGGACATGACACACACACACACACACACACACACACACACACACACACACACATCTGATGTTGGGAAAGACTAAAGGCAAAAGGAGAAGGGGATAGACAGACTTTGAGAGACAGTAGAGTATAGAAGGACCTGGTGTGCTATGACCTATGGTGTCACTAAGAGACAGAGACAACTGAACAACAGTATTTGGTGACTCTTCTAAATTTTCTTTGTAAAATGAGGGTGGCTGGACTGTATGACCCTAAAGTCCCTTCCAGCTTTAACATTTTGTATATTTTCACAGATTGATAAAAAATAATCCCTTACATTTGTATGATATAAAATTCATTTTATCATGTGATAAAACCCACCTTCTCATTTGATACAAGAATCACGTGAGGTGAGCCAGGCACTCTCATTTAACAAATGAGCTTAGGCCAGTTAATTGACTTGTCTAAAGTAGCATTTACATCCAATAAATGGCAAAGATTCAAATTCAGATCTCCCAGCTGCTTATCTGTGGCTCATCACTTACTAAACATGACATTCAATTTAACATTTATTAAGAGCTGATTCCTCTGTTCTAGGTAATGGGAATGAAAATATGAAACAAGACCCAGTAGCTGCCCTCTAGGTGCTTACAGTCTAAGATAAAGACCTCTCCCCAAATACCTCCGTTCAAGCTGCATACCTATCCTTCTCAGTCTTTTTTCCCTTCCCTTATTTCTGAATGGGAGGAGCAGGGCTTCTGTACACCACCCGACCAGACTCCGAAGCTCCCTGCAAGGCAGAAGGGAACTGGGTGAGGGGGAGGTGCTTGTAGCTTCTTCCTTTTGTGAAAGAGCTGGCGGTTCAGTTTTTTTCAAAGGTAAACAGTGTTTCCTCTTCCTCCCTCGAAGTGTCTCTTCCTTTTATAGTTATTTCTCGCCACGGTGCTACTGGCAGACGCCCGGGCCCGCGGCTCCTGCTGCTGCTTTGCAAACCTGTGGCAAAGTGACGTGAAATTGACCAACCCGGAAGCAGCAGCAGCAGCAGCAGCAGCAGCAGCAGCAGCAGCAGCAGCAAGCAGCAGCACTGGCCGAGGCTGCAGGAGACACCCGGAGGTGCCTGCTTCTCTTCGGTGTTGGGCTATTGCTTCATCACCCCCACGAACAGCAGCAGCAGGAGGAACAGCTTTCCTTCCCTCCTCTCCTCTTCTCGAGAGCAAGGTAGGGCAAGTGACCTTTTAGCTGAATGCCTCCCTCTGGTCCACTTATTCGAATCAATGGGAAGGTTGCTGGAACTGAGGGAGGGAGATCTCTGAAGGATGCAGGAAGGAGGAAGAAGGGTCAGGAAAGAGATATTTTCAGGAGAGGTTTGCACACATGCACACACATGCACACACACACACACATGCACACACACTACACACATACATCTGCGCCAGGCATGCACCTCCGCCCGGTGGGAGCAGAAAGCTGAGCTGCCTCGCCTCGCCTCGTCTCGCCTTGCCTGCCAGAAGGTTCTTCACCTCTGCCCTCCCGGACTCACTTCTCCGATACCTCCTTCCCTCTTGAGGTCCTGGGTTGTAGACTCGGGGCACATTTTAAAGAACCTGCGCACGCCCAGAGCGAGAAGGGGTCTCAGGAAAAGAGAGGGAGGACTGCTGAGCTCAGGGCAGGAGGGGGTAGGGAAAAGCAGAATTTCTCGGTCTTCTAATATTTGGGGGATGCCACTGGAGCTGCGGTCACCAGCTAGAGCTTGGGGCAAGTCCAGGAGTCGGTGCATCTCAGCCACTGGCTGGTGGGACCCGATAGGTCTTTAAGGATCTCAGAAGAGGGCCCTAGAGCCATGGTTACTGTCAGGTGGGGATGATGGGGTTAGTTCGTTGGAAGATGCTTTAGACTAGGGTAGTCCTTGTGAAAGATTGCTTGCAGCGAGTGATGCATAGAATTGTTAAAGCTGGAAGGGACCTTGGAAATCTTGGAGGTCAAACCTTTCTTTTTACAGAGAAGGAAACTGAGGCGCCAAAAGGTGTCTATGAAATTATGGTGTTGAACAACCTTTTCCAATCTAAATCCTAAGTGCTTAGAGTCAAGTTACTTACCTAAGGTCACAAAACTAGCCCACAGCAGAACATATGGATCCGGGGCATGAATTTTTGAGGCCTCTCCAGCTCTCAATTTTCTCTTTCATTCTGCACCCACCAGACATAATTTCCATTTGGGGTTGAAAGGCCAGAGTCAGAATTAAGGAACTACATGAAAAAAAAATCTTCCTGTGTCTAAATACTTCCTCATAGTAAAACAACCCCTCTATTTTTAAAGGCTACATCCTTCCTTATTTTTTAGTCTTCTCTCTCTCTCTCTCTCCCTCTCTCCTTTCTTTCCTCCTTAATGTGAGGTGTACACATCATTTTTCCCTGTTGGGGTTTTCTTGTGACTACTCCCTCAGTGGATTTCTGTGCATGGTTGTTTTTTTGAAAAGTGTATGCCTGGAGCAGGGTTGGGGGTGAGGGGAAGGGGAACTAGGTGGTGTGCTTACTTGCTATATCCTCCTTGTTTTCTTGGCTTCTCGTCAGGGGCAAAGCAGGGTTTGGTGCAAATAATGAAGGGGGATGCAAGCATGCAATTCTGCATTTTTGCTTCTTGGCTATGTAATCACCAGGTCTTAATCTCCCTCTACCCCTCTTTCAGCACAGGCATATATGGTAAACTGCACCCCTCCCTGATGAGGATTACCTTGCAAAAATATTGGTTCTGTGCAAAAAAAGCTTAGCCTCCATAAGGTTAAGATTGCCCTGGGTGTGGAAAGAAAGGGAAATGTTACTTTGGTGGCTGCCTGGGGCCCTCCTAAGCCCTGCTCTCTGGGGCTGCCCATCAGAGGTAATTTCCCACTAGAGTAGAGTGTGTTACTGGAAATACCGAGGAAGTTAAGTGATAGGTGAGTTCTCCCTTAACTGGGCAGGTGGAAGTGATGAACATAGCTAAGTTTCTTTTTCAATAATACATATTATGTGTAATTTGCATTCTGCAGATCCTTTTGAAAAAGTGTTGGGTTGTTTTTTTTTGTTTGTTTTGTTTTTTGGTGGGGTGAAGGGAAAGGCAGAGAGGTTTAGTGGTATTTTGGAAAAAGCATTACACTAGGTTTCAGGAGGTTCAGGTCACAATTTTGTTACTAAAGTTGCTGTGTGACTTTGGGCAAGTCACTTACCATCTCTAAGCCTAAAAAGTGCCGTCTGTAAAATAAGGGGGTTTGAATAGATGCTCTTTAAAGCCCTTTTCCAGGGCTGATAGTCTATGTTCTAAAGTCCCTTCCAGTTCTGACATTTTTATGGTTTTATGAATGCCTTGTTTTTCCAGGTAAACTGTAAGGCTCTTTGAGGAACTTCCCTTTTTATTTCTCTTTTATCTTCCACTGTGGCTGATACAGGACTGTGTATATAATAAAATGCTTGTTGAATTAATTAGATGACTAATTTTGGTCCCCAAGTTCAAGAGGACTTAAAAAACAAGGGTGGGAACAGTTATAAAGTGGCTTTAAAACAATTTTTCATTTATTCTCGAGGCCTGAATATTTACATTCTTGGATTTGAGCTTAAGTCACCCCGGGTCAATTTCCTAATATACAAAAGGAGGAGATTGTACTAGATGAGTTTTTTCTAGATTAAAATTCTATGATTCCATGACTAGATGAATTTCTGAGGTTCCTCTTTGGTCTGGTAATCTGTGATTCTATGATTCAGCCTCCTTCCCTTCATCTACTTTCCCTCTTTCATCCCCAACCCAGCTGAGTAAAGTTCCTCGTGAAATAGCATGTTCCCATTCTTCCTACAGATGATTCCTCTGTATAACCATCAGAGTTTTCAAAATGTGATGTGGGTTTTTTCAGACTGATTATTGACTGACTGTTGTCTGAAGCATCCACAAAATGTAAAGATAATTGCACTTGAGCATTTCAAGAAGAGTAAATTGGGGAGTCATTGAGTTTACATTCAGTGCTGCCATTGATTCTTTTTCTCTCTTTCCAAATACTGATGGGCTGCCATCTGCTCCAAAGACAGAAGGTACAAAGTTCAAAAATACACAGATAATTAAACATCCATGGGGAAGATTTTTTTAAAAGAGAATTTCTGAAGGAGATGCGATCAGGAACAAATCAGTTGTGACAGTGATTGTTTTATTTGTTCATATACTTTTCTTTTTTTCAATAATGAGGTTGGAAGATTTTGTTCCTCATTTTGCTTATTTGCTTTTTAAATTGTTGTGTTTGTTAGACTATAATATAACCTCATTAAAAAAATAAAGGCGTTTCTAGGGGTAGGATTTGTAAATACTTAAAGTGGTCTGAATCCATTGGAGGAATTAAATGATTAATTAAAACCCAGAAAATGTACATTTTAAAATAGCTCCTCTCCTATCCATATTTGCCTTCTGTCAGAAGCTGAACACAAATGTAGGGTCTTAGAGAGAAAATGGTGGATTTCTGGAAATGGCTTGTGGCTCCTTTTAATACAATCTGGAGAAGGTTCAGCCCCTGGTCAGCATTTTAGTGCATCCTGACAGCTGCTGGAGGGAAAAGTGGATGGACAGGTAGGGTGGTAGTAAGGGGAAAAGTTAATCAGTCAAGTTAATGATATTGAAGATTCTTGAGGGTAGGTATGTTACTGTGGCTTATACTTCTTTATATTACCTGATTGTTCCTGGACCAGTGACTTATACAGACTTGGTTCTTACTAAAATATTTATTGATTCATTTTTTGATGGAAGCAGGGCCTAGAACCTGGAATCCCCTAGTTTTGGTTTGGGCATAGAACCATACTTTCTTTTATGTGTGATTTGGATGTGTGGCAGTGGTAGTGTTGGCCGAAAGCACATGTAGCTCTTAGAATCATATGACTTTAGCTGAGAAAATAGAATGTTAGAGTTGGAAATGATAATAGGCCATAGAATATTATAGCTGGAAGAGTCCAGAGAACATCAATGTTCAGTTGAAGTGACTTCAGAAATAGAATGTTAGAACTGGCTTTTATGACATTCTCTCTCATGAATAAATGCCTGTTGAATGAATAAATTGACTTATTGGTAAATTTTTGGCCTCAAGTTAAAAGGACTGAAAAAGAAGGGTGGGAAGAGTTAAGCAACCTGAGAAATAGAACTGGCTTTCATGACATTGCTCTCTCCTGACTCTCAGAACTGTCTGCCTTATCCTTAGTCTCCTTTAGCTGATCATCATTCATCTTTCACCCCTAGCCATGTGTCTATCCATCAAGACTTTGAACTATGTCCCATTGACCTCTCAGACTTAATGTGTCCAAAACTCGTTATATTTTCCCCTAAATTCACCTTTTCCCAGACTTCCCTATTTCTGTTCAGGGTACCACTATTCTCCTAGTCATTCATAACTTCAGAGACATTCTTGGCCCTTATCATTCCCTCACCTTTCAGATCCAGTCAGTTGCTAAGTTTCACTAGTTCTTCCTCCGAAGTCTCTCTATTTGTTACTTTCTCTCCACTCACACGATTACTCTCTTATTTCAGGCCTTCATAACCTGTCACCTGTACTATTATTACAATTACCTCCTAACTTGTCTGCCTACTTACCCCAGTAGAATTAGCCCCTTGAGGGCTTTTTATTTTAATTCCTAAATAGTAGCAAATAAGTAGGTCTGATGAATAAATGAATGGATGAATGAGTGAGTGAATGAATGAATGAATGAATGAATGTATGAAGGGGCCTTAGAAATCACCTGCTCTGACTTCATACTTTTACAGCCAGGCCTAGAAAGGTCAAATCAGGTTTCTAGTGAAAGCGCAATGTTTCCATTGACTCTGTTGTGGTCTCATAGCACTATATGACTGGAGGCTAGAGGTCTCATTTACTTTCATCCCTTCATTTTGGTGATGAGGAAATTGAGGCATCATGAGATTAAGTGACTTCACTAAGGCTGCCTGGTACAAAGTGGCAGAGTCGGGATTTGAACTCACATCCTTTATCTCCATATCCAGCCCTCTTTCTTAGCTACAATGGATGTAGCCTCTACTACTTGAAATTCCTTTGAGGGAGACAAAGCCTTTCACTTAAAATGCTTAAAATTGCTTAAAATGCAAATATCCCTGGCCCACAGGACTCTAGCTTGTTAAGGTCTAAATGACTAAGACAGATGTCTCCTGGGAGCAGCGGGTAGGGTTAGCACTGGGTCTGTCTCTTGAGAGAATAAAGAAGATGGTAGGGGCAGCTAGGTGGCAAAGCGGATACAGCATGGGCCCTGGAGTCAGGAGGACCTGAGTTCAAATCTGACCCCAGACACTTGACACTTACTAGCTGTGTGACACTGGCCAAGTCACTTAACTCTGATTGCCTCACTAAGGAAAAAAAAAAGACAATGAAGGGGGCTTCTAAAAGGGGAAGGGAATGACACCAAAATTTCTTCATCTGCCACTAACTAACATGCTGTGTGACTCTGGGCAAACCACTTCCTCCTTTCTGGGCCTCAGTTTAGTCCTGTATGAAATGGACTAGACTCTAAGGCCCCTTTGCTTCCCTGACATTTTATGAATCACATTTTTGTCTGTGGCTGTTCTGCTCCTGAAGCTTCCAGAACCCCTTAAATCCAGTCCCAAGTGCCTGGCATATAACATCATCCTTAGATGACCAGGACACCTTGGCAAGCTGATGGTTGAGAGGTTTCCTGCCCTCTAGGAATTTTATTGAGTGGCTTCATGGCTTAGTTCCTGGTTTTCCCACGAATCCATCTCTCTGGGCAAGATGGGTCTTAGGATTTAGAGCTGGAAGGAGCCTTGGAGATTATCTAGCTCAGGGGTGTGGAACCTTCGGCCTTGAGGCTACATGTGGCCCTCTAGGTACTCAAGTGCGGCCCTTTGACTAAATCCAAACTTCACCCCTGATCTAGCTCAGTCTCTTCATTTCACAAAGGAAGAAAACTGAGGCTCAGTAAAGTGGGATTCAAATTTAGGCCCTCTGACTTCAAATCCTAGGAAGCAGTGTGGCCTAAGGAAAAGTGCTCTTTCCCTTAGGCCACACTGCTTTCTATGCCTATAGCTTAGGGAGGGGGCTGTTCCACTATTGCTGTGTTACACCCCACAACCCAATCTCAAGGTCCAGGAGCTGAAGAAGTTCACAGGGTTAACGTTATGAAAAATTTCTAGGCCTTACAAATTTCGTATCATGCAGTGCTGGAGTTTTTGTTTTTTGTTTTTTTGGCCTGCCTATTTGGTCATGATGGGGGCAGGAAAGAGAGAGCAGGCGCAGTGATGGAGACCTTCCTCACTACCCCCTCCTCTCCTAATCAGAAACAAGAGCTGAAGGAGAACTCTGGGGACTCTGTGGAAGTGAAACCCTAGCCAAAACACCATGGCCTTCTGTGGTCATGTCTGTTTGGCTCTCCTCTCCCCACTGTTCTTACAACACTTTGTTCTCAGGGACTAAAAACTATTCATGGGAATAAAAACATACCCATTAATTCAAGGGTATGTTCAAGGGTATTAATTCATTGACATAGGCTTACACCAGTTTACAAATAAAAATATCTACATTCAACCAACCAGTCAATCAGCAAACACTTATTGATACCTACTATGTGTGCAGCATTGTGTCAGAAGCTGGGTATACAAAGACAAAAATGAAAAATGAAACAATTCTTGCTTTCAAGAAGTTTATATTTGGTTAGGGGAAATGTATGTATGCATTTTGCAGCCATTTTCTCTCTTTTTTCCCCACCTTGTAGAATCTGATTTTGTGAGAGGCAGCGTAGGATAGTGAGTAGAAAGCTAGCCGCCAAGCTAGGACAACTTGGGTTCATTTCTTGCCTCTGATTCATACTGGCTGTGTGGCCCTGGAAAAGTCGTTTATCTTTTCAATACTCTTAAACAACTCTCTAAGAGCAGGTGATGATTTATATTGGTAGAGGGAGTTTCCTCATTTGGGAATTTCCTATACCAGAGAAATCATAGATCAGATCTTTAACTTTCCTATCACCAGTCTTGTTTGGTTTATGGAGGCTTATCGCCAGCTTGGCCTTAGGGTGCCAAGTTCCTTGGCCACAATGATTCTCAAAGGCTGTCTGCCAAATTGCCTGCCAAGTTGTAGAGAAGCTGTGAAATGATTGGTGGAGGCAGTACCCACACCTGGGGAAACCACTGCTCATCAAGGATGCTAGTATGTACAGAAGAGCAAACAGAGGCTGAAGGCACAAATTCTCTTCACTTTACCATGCTGTCTGCCCCTCATCAAACTAAGAACCTGGCCCTCAGAGTGCAAAGTAACCCTAGGTCCAGTCTGTTTTCTATTTCCAGCCCCAACCCCTTGAATAGACTTGCCCAGTTTCCTCTGAGACAGGGATTGGCAAAAAAAAAAAAAAGACTTTCATGCTTGGTTATGGGGTAGGGGTATGAACTTATTCAGACAGGTCTGAGATAAATTAAGGAGGTAAGGGGGTGTGTGTGTGTGTGTGTGTGTGTACGCCCTAGTGGGAAGGGCACTAAAATTGTATTGAGGTGACTGAGTCCTGGCTTTAATGGGTCCACAAGTGCTGTAGCTATAGCTCTACAAATAGAATCTCTGGTTTGTTGGCCAACATTGGTATTCCTGTTCTCTATATCTCTATACAAGTATGTCTTGTGTCAGTTATTTAAAAAAAAATCCAATCTTACTTTTATTGATACCTTTTGTTTTTTATATCATATTAGTTGCTGAATGTATCCTTTCCCCTTCCCTTGTAAGAAAGATTAAAAAAGAAAGAGAAGGAAAGCTGTCCAGCAAAGCTCAGGTGGATTTTCTTAGCCTTTTTCCTGTTGGTTCTAATAATTACTAGCTATGTAACCCTGAGTAACTGATTTCCCGTCTTTGATTTTGGTTTCTTGTAAATAAACAAGGGGTAATAATACTTGTGATATCCACTTCATTGGAGTGTTGTTAGTAAAATGCATTAAAGTCCTCATTAAGAATAGCCAAAACAAATCAAACCATTGCAGCATTATATACATGTGAGCTAGTATTATTAATCTCTTGCTTATTGTTAACTATCCAAACAGAAGTGTGGTAGTGACCCTGTCGGGGACAGTACAGTGTAGAGTTATGCCGGGGAAGGGGGGAGGTTGGTCGAGAATAACCTCGAAGGTCCTTCCTTAGTGAGAGACTAGGCATAATAAAGATTGGCTGTCCCCAGTGTCAGTGTGGTTGAGTGAGAGGCAGCATGACATAGCAAACAAAGTCTATACTTGGAGTCAGGAGGGAACCAGGTTCAAATATTGACCCTGACACTTAGCTGTGTAACCATAGGCAAGCCATTCTGACCCTGTAATCGCGTCTGTAAAATGAAGATGATCATACCTGAAGCACTTTGAGTCTATTGTGTAGAGGAGGGTGATGGTTTTATAAGATATGTATGGCATCTCATTAAGATAAGCATCATGGCAGATAGCGTAGCCAAGAACTATAGGGAACTCCTTAGCCTAGACTAGAGTTCAAAAATTCTGTATTCATGTTATGAGCAGAACATGGGGCTACTCTAATTGTTAAGGGGATCCCAGCTATCTGCAGAGTCAATGTCAAACTCCTCTGTTTGGCATTTGAGTCCCTCCACATTCTGCCACCTCCCTGCATTGCCAACCTTGTCTCCTACTGCTCCTTCCAGGTACAGGACCCTCCAGTCTGCCTCCCCAGTCAAATCACACTCTCTAGACTCTGTGTTCCACATGTCTAGATTGCCTCTTTCCCCTCTCACTCTGCCTGAAAAACTCCTATCTTCTCCACAAGCCTCTTCTCAGCAACTTTCCCTTTTCAGGCATAGCATTTCATTTGCAATTCTGACATGCATTGTTTTCTATTATGGCTATTTTGGCATGTGTCATATCCCTGTACTAAGCCTCTTACTATGTTGACATATCGGGGTGGGGAATCTGTGGCCTCGAGGCTACGTGCAGCCTTCTAGATCCTTGAGTGTGGCCTTTTGACTGAGTCCAAGTTTTACAGAACAAATTCTTTTATTAAGGGGATTTGTTCTGTGAAGTTTGGATTCAGTCAAAGGGCCACACTTGAGGACCTAGAGGGCCACATGTGGCCTTGAGGCCACAGTCATAGACCATGTTTTATTTTTCATTTTCTACCTCTCTGAGTCTCAAGCTAGTTCTCTGTACACACACAGTCAGTGCCTAACAAATGTTTGTTGAATTGAATTATTTCAGTGAGATTTGCTAGTAAGATCAACTGGACGTATAATATTCTTCTATGGCACCCTGTTTTAGACTTCTGATATGTAGTTGTGAACAGCATAGGTCAACATTTTATCCATAATACTTGGTGTATTGAAAGTTATGTTACCACAGCAGTGACATTTTGATGAACAGTGGGATTAAATATGAAGAGAAAAGCAGAGGGTAATTTGAGCTGGGCAGAAGGAAGTAGGACAGACACTTCTATTTCCAACTAATTCTGTTGTCTAGGAAAGTGTTCCTCAGATATTTTTTTCAGTCTCTGACCTATAAAATGGTATAGAGGTAAGAGCAATGAACTTGGAGTCTTAGAAAGGCTTGAGGCTCAATTATTTGCCAGCTGTATGATCGTGAACAAGTCACTTCTCTGAACCTCAGTTTCTTCATCTGTAAAATGGGGATTATTGCATATGATCTACTGTCCTGCAAGGGGTGTTGTGAGGATGAAGTGAAGTAGTTAGGAAGAACTATACATGCATTAAATTATTAGAGAGACAGGCTGGTATAGTGGAGAGAATTTGGGACTTAGAAGACCTGGTCTCAAGTCCGTTTACTTTGTGACTAGACATTAGAGAAACATCATTTAATTTTCCTAAGCTTCACTTTTCACATCTGGAAAATGAGAATAATAAAACTTGTATGACCAAGCTAACAGGATTATTGTGAGAGTCCAGTGAAATTTCTCATTTCAGATGAGATGGTTCTCCTCCTACCTGTCTGACTCAGTCTCCTTGTATTGGACCATTATCCATCAGCAACTCCCCAAGGGTACCTTTCCCCCAACGCTCTCTGCTAGGCTTAGAGAGTCTTCTCTCTCTACTCTCTCTTTTGGTCATCTATTCCCATGGGTTCAATGGTCATCTCTATGCAGATGACTCTCAGATCTATATATTCAGCCTTAATCTATGCCCTTAATTTTAATTAAGCCACACTGCCAACTGCCAGCTAACTCTGCATGGGATCCACTGTCAGTATTTTAAAATCAATGTGTCCAAAACAGAACTCATTATCTTCCTTCCTACAACCTTACCTCCTCCAAACTTTATTTCTGTTATGGGCACCCACATCCTCTTAATTATCACGCCTTATAACCTCAGGGTCATCTTTGACTCTTCTATTTCAATCATACCCCACACATCCACTCAGTTGCCAATTTCTTCCACTCCCACAGCCTCTCTTGCATCAATTGCTGCCTCTCCCTCCGTTCATTTGGCTACCGTTCCAGTTCAGGCCCTCATCTCTAAAGGTTCAACTGGTCTATTTCAATAGCTGTAAATTTTGTTTCTCCTGCTTCAGGTTTTGTCCCTGTCCACTTCGCTGCCAGAGTCATTTTCCTAAGGTACAGATTTATTCGTATCATTCTTCTGCTCAAAAATTCCTCCATGACTTCCAGTACCTTACAACACAGACTTCTTGGCATGGTATTTTCAAAGCTCTTCCCGTTTTGGCTCCTGCCTGCCTTTCCAACCTTGTTTCACATAATTCACCTCCACAAACAGCACATCCTAACTGAACTGGACCATTAGCCCAGAATACAACTTTCTATCTTCTGTCTCAGTACATAGGAACCAGCCCTTTTCCAAGCTTGGAATTCATTCTCTCCTCACCTCTCTATCTTTCTAAATACTTATCTTCCTTCAAGGCTCAGTTCAGTCAAGAAAACATTTTAAAAATTCACCAAAGAAAAGAAAAGTTCAGAACTTCTTTTTCTTTCCTTTTTTTTTTTTAAAGTCAGTTGGGGTTAAGTGACTTGCCCAGGGTCACACAGCTAGTAATTGTCAAGTGTTTGGTCTGAGGCCCCATTTGAACTCGGGTCTTCCTGACTTAAGGGCTGGTGCTCTATCCACTAGAACTTTTTTTGTTGTTGCAGATGGGGAAATTTGTTGCTGCCATGTTAAATTTAATAAACACTTTAAATAAGCCAGACTGCATATGACAAGTTTATAATTCCATACATATCCTTCTTTTTCATTTTATGTTGAAATGGTCATGTTTGTTGCAAATTAAGTTCATAATAAAAAAAAATTAAAAACAGTCCTGTTCAGAGATCATCTTCAGTCCCCTCCCCCAGTTAGACTTTCTCCTTTCCCAGCTCTTACTTAGTTGTATATATACTGTATCTGCTGTTCCTAGAATGTAAGGTTCTTGAGGGCAAGAACTGCTGTGTTTTTGACTTTGTATCCTCACTGCTTACATTTAATAAACACTTGTTAATTTGAACTGAATGTACTATTGTATGTCAGAGTACTTTGTAAACTTCAAAGCTATAAAATGTGAATTGTTATTGTTATTACAGGTGTAAACTTGGCCAGAATATGTCAGACCATCCATTATCTATCCAGCCCCACTCATCAACCCATTCATTAGTCTAGCCATCTGTCCTCCCAAACTTCTCTCCCAATCTGTCTCTCACAGTCTTTTGGTGTCCCCACAGTCTCAATGCAGTTTTAACCTTTAATAGCCTAAATTTAATAGCAATTAAAGCTTAACATTGCACTAAGACTTTTGGAATACCCTGTATATATAGTAATTATAAAGTAATGAGACTGATTTCACACAAGAACAAGAAAGCCAGCTTTGTTACTCTTATCTGTAAAAATAGAGATAATTATACCTATAGTGATTACCTCACTGGTGATATACAAGGCTGAGATAATGTATTAAAACACTGTGTAAACATTAAAATACTAAATAAATGGCAGTTATTATGATTATTATGTAACATAGAAAACCTGACCTTATGCCACGGAATAGTACATTTTGCTTATATCAGCACATGCCATCACTCACCACTTCTGTGCAAGAAGGGGTGTGGGGAGGAGGATGTTCCAGGAGGACTCCAAGACTAACCAAACTGGCCACCATAGTATATCAAACTACCCAGATGCACTGGGTAGGAAACTAGTTTTAGGAAGGGCTTAGAATGGGAGGTAGGGGTAATTTTTAAACAATGACATCCCTTGTGTTTAGTTGCAGTTTGTAACCTTCTGATGATCCTTCTAAGTCCAATTCATATTCCGTAGTGTTGAATTTGGAGTCAGGAAAGCTGAGGCTTGAATCCCATCTCATGTACTTACTAGCAGTGTGACCCTGGGCAAGTCACTTAACCTCTTCTAGCCTCAATTTCTCCATCTTAAAAATAGGCATAAAATAGCATTGCCCCACAGGGTTTTTGTGAGGATCAAATGAGATAACACATACCGTGCTTTGCAGATCTTAAATCTTAATAAAATGCATGCTATTATCTCTGTTTAAAAGATGAGGAGGGGCAGCTAGGTGGCTGCAGTGGGTAGAGCTCAGGCCTTGGAATCAGGAGGAGTTAGTTCAAATCCAGCCTCAGACCTTTGATGCTCACTAGCTATGTAATCCTGGGCAAGTCACTTAACCCCATTGCCTAGCCAAAAAAAAAAAAATGAGGAAACTGAGGTTCAGAGATTAATAGACTTCATCAAGGACATACTTTGCCAGGATATGACAGAACATGGACTAGAACCCAGTTTTCTTGTCACCAAGTGTGTCTATCCCAACCTACTATCTACTCTGCCTGATGTTTATTGTGTATGGACCTTATTTTTCTTACTAAGTGGTTGGCTTCTTGAGGGCAGGGCTCTTTAAATAGGAAGCAGCTGGTATAGTAGAAAGACCATTGCACTTGTAATCTACCCCTGATTATCCTTGAGGGTTTAACCCTGGCCTGGTCATTTAACCTTATCTGGGCTCAGTTTCCTCATGAGTAAAATAGATGTGATGGGGCTGTTTATGAGGAAAGAACTGGAAAAATGTGTTTCATTGTTATTCATCTTCATGTACCCCTCAGCCTGTAGCTGGGGGCCTTGTACCTTGTAGGTCATTTTTAAATGAGTCAAGTTGTATTGAGAATGCAAGTCCTGGTGGGTAGGGTGCTGACAGGCCACCTATTCAAGACTGCTTTGGTGAGATTTCCTTTGAATGAAAGCAGATTATCACTCATGTCAGAGCAGCTGGTGGATTTTGGACATTTCTATCTTTGTTGCTCTTCATGCAAATCATGCACCTGTTATTGACTCAAGGTTCTTTGAGTTTGTCCTGAAAGCCTGAGGCCTCCCAGTTTGCTCTGAAAACTTTATTGTAGGAGTCAGACTCCTCCTCTGCCAATTGAAGCTCAGCCTTCCTCTTAACCCCTGTCTCAGAGTGGAAATCTCACTTTCCCAATTTGTATTTCTAAAAATGTCCATGCTCAAATGTAAGGGGAAGGGGAAGTATAAGAAAAAAAATTACATACTTATAACCTGACCTGATCTCTCAGAAGTAAATTAGGAGTTAAATGAGTCACACATTTGTGCTGATCTCTAGACATAATAAAATTGCTTCCCAGTCAGCAGTGGCAGGAAGGGGAGGGGTAGGGGGAAGATAAGCCTATGAAAGTATGCCTCCTGATAACTGAGTGTCCTAGGACAAGTTATGGTCACCTCTGTGGTCCTTAGTTGCCCTGTTTGTAAAGTGAAGAAGTTGGATTATATAATGATTGTAAAGTTCCTTCTAGCTCCAAATTTCTGTTATTTTATGATTCTAATTTTAGTCTCAGGATCTTGAACATTTTTTTAAAAGGAATTTTTGGATGTCAGGAGAAAATATTGGTTTCTGTCATGGACTAGATTATAGCATGAATGAAATGGCTTCTACTCAAAAATAAATTTTGGGGAGGCATCTGAGTTTTAACTTTTTTTTTCTGAACTGCCTACAAAGACAGGTAGCGTAGTGGAATTATATTAAGACTGGGATTTGGGGGACCTTGGATTCTAGTCCTGGCTCTGACACTGCTTACCTGTGTAATTGTGGATAAGTCCTTATGCTCATCTGGAAAATAAGGAGGTCAGGCCAGAATATGGTAATTCTAGATTTCTAGTGACAAGATCCAGTGTTAAGGGCTTTTTAATCTAGAGTCTGTAAATTTGCTTTTAAAAATATTTTGATAACTGAATTTAATGTAATTGGTTTATAATCCTATATATTCTATTTTATACATTTAAAAATATTATTCTGCTAAAGTCTGCTAAAGACTGCCAAAGCAGTCTAGGATACAGAAGAGATTAAGAACCCCTGAACTAGATGATCTGTCTCTAAGGACCCCTTTCAGCACCAAAATTCTGTGACTTTGAAATATGTTTCATAAAACGTCTGGATTGATATCCCCAATATTCACGTGCTTGCAGCTAGGTACTCAGTGTTCTTGAATTGGGAGCTGGAGAATACTTCTGGGGTGACTCATTATGTGCCTGTTATCACAAATGAATTTGCATGGTGACCTCACTCAAGTTACTTAACCCCTCTGGGCCTCATTTGCTTCACTAGTATTGATTTTCCTCACCTATCTCAGAAAGTTCATAGTTTTGGCCACTTCCTATAGGGTGTAAAAGGGGACGGGAGTAAGGCCTAAGCAACCCTCTGAATGTTAATAGACTAAGTAACTGGAATGGAAGAATTTTCATCTGTATAGTGTTATAGAACTAGAAGGGTTCTTAGAATATGGAATGTTAGTATAAAGAATGTAGAGTATAAGAGCTGATGGGGATTTTAGAACATAGAACATGAGACAGAGAATATCAGAGTCTGAAGGGTCCTTAGAACGTGGTGCAATGGTAGAGGGATCATATAAAGTGTTTAGTCTAACTCCCTCATTTTACAGATGAGAAAACTGAGACCAATGAAGCTGAAGTGACTAGCCCACAGTCTCACAGGTATTAAATGACAGAGTCAGTATTAAAACCTCTCCCTGCCCCTCCCCCAACACCTGGTCAAGAGACAGCAAGGTGGCCCAGGGGAAAGCTAGGCCTGTAGTCAGCAAAACCTGCCTCAGACATTTACTCTCTGCATGACCCCTGAGCAAGTAATCTAACCTCTATTTGTTTCAATTTTCTCATCTGCAAAGTGGGAATAATAACACCTACTTATTAGGGTTGTTGTGAGGATCAATTTAGATATTTGTACCAAGCTTAGCACAGTGCATGGCACATAGAAGGTGCTTAATAAATGCCTATTCTCTTCTATTTTGACTCCAAATTAGTGCTCTTTTCATTATACCATCAAAATCTTTTCAGTAGAAAGCCTGTTAACAGCTTTGAGTATGGTGGGGGAGGAGGAAGGGAAGAGAGAAATGCCCACGACTCATTTAAACTGATTATTCTTTTTAGTGAAAGTTGTTGTCAGGTAAATCGCTGCTACAAAGTAACTACAGCAAAGCATTTGTCCATCCCAGGGGACATGTGAATATCAAAGTGAAAGCAGACTTCTTGCACCATTGAATGGACCTCTCTCTAAGAGGTTTTTTGAAGGGTATTTGGGAGAAACTTGCGCATCTGCTCTTTCCCTCCCCCCCAAGATAAAGAGAAATGTGTTCATTTGCCTGTGCCCACAGAGGAAATGCGGAAGTTACCCTCCTCCTGCAGGGTGGTAGCATGGTAGGCGCAGAAATAGTTTTGCTTTCCGAAAAACACCTTGGGTGAACATGTGTCAGTTTCAGTGGATGACAGAATCTAAGTGACTGGGGATTTCAGACAGCCTCTATTTAAAACAGAAAGAAAAGAAAGATGGGGATAGAGAGAGAAAGAGAGAGAGAGAGAGAGAAAGAGAGAGAAAGTGAGAGTTGTTAGATAATCCTAGAGTGTTAGAGCTAAAAGACACCTTAGATATAATTCAGCAATTCAGTGAAACAAACCATTTGAAAGTATCTATTGAATATAAAGCACTGTGCTGGGAGATGGCAGAATTGAAAATTTGGGATAGGGTATAGATCTTTCCTCAATAAGCTTACATGGTAACTGTGCCTAAGAGGTATACAGGAGGTGCTGTGTGGGGGGGGTTCAAGGAAGATCAGGAAGGCTTCCTGGAAAAGGGGTATTTAAGTTGGTTGGTAAAGGATGAGATTTAGCAGGTGGAAAAAGGAACCGGGGACCTTCAGGAAGAGAAGTGAGTTGCCTATGGCTGTAACCCAGATCCTTGAGTGACTGGAAAAGCCTAGCTCCTGCTTTTTTTAAACCATGCCAAATGCTAAGTGTTATTATATAGAGCTTTGGGTGGTTTGAAAGGAAAATAGATCTCAGAAATGCTGATTTTCTAGGGATGCTAAAGGGCACATGACCCCAGAAGGCATCTGTACCAGGACTCTGAAGTCCCTTCCAGTTCTAAAGTCTGTGAATTGAAGAGTTCATATTCCAGCCTCTTCCCTACACCATCCCCCCTGACTTGTTTTTGTCGTCAATTCTAGGACCGCACACACAGAGATAGTAGGCACTTCATAAATGTTTATTGAATGAATAAGTGAGTGAATGATTCTCTTATTTTAGGCCTGATTAGTATGTCAACCAAGGTTCATTGGATTCATTTAATATTTATTGAGTACCCATAAAGGACTTCTGCCTGCCCTCCTCGCTTCTTTGCTTCCTTGAACATTCTTCTGCCAAGTGGAACTTTGAAGAGCTTCTATTTCCCATTTATGAAATTTCTGGCAAAAAGATTTGGTAGTAATAATGGTTGCTAGGGGAATTTAAACACAGGGTAAGTGGGAGATCAATCAGTCAAGCACCTATTAAGTGTTTGTTATGTTTCAGATACTTGAGTGCTGGGGATTAAAAAAAAAGGCTAAAATCTCTGTCCTCAAAAAGCTTACATTTTAATGGAGGAGAAAACATGTGTAGGTATATATACAAGATGCATACAGACTTGACACTAGGTAACTTTAGAGGGGAAGGCACTAGCCGCAAGAGATGGGGAGGGAGAGGGAACTTGGAAAATCTTCTTGAAGATGAGATCATGACAACATAGGATTTGTAGCTGGAAAGGACCCCTAGATGTTCTCTAGTTCACTACCCTCATTTCATAGATGAGGGGACTGAAGCCCAGAGAAAGTTGTGAGTGTTACAAAGGAAGATGGTAATGGTGACTAATGAGTTCAAGTCACCAAGCCTGACCAAACTACATTCCAGTATACTGAAAGAACCTGGGGATGGAAATTGTAGAGAAGTGTTTGGAAAACTGTAGGGAAGAGGAGAGATGCTGCAGAATTGGAAACAGACAATATCTCAATTTTCAAAAAGAGGAAGAAGGTAGAACCTTCAAGCTGCAGGCTAATGAGCTTGGCTTTGGCTCCTGGAAGAATATCTAGAATGTGTTAAAAAGGATGGCTTGTTAGTGTTTAGAAAGGGAAAAGGGGATCAAGATGAGGCAGCATGGGCTCATAAAAGAAGTCATGGCTGATTATTATCTCTTCTCTTACAGGGTTACTATGTTGGCAGACCAGAGGAAAGCCATAGACCAATTATGCCCGGCAAAGCATTTGACAGAGTTTCCTGTGATATTTTTGTGGGCAGAATGGAGATATATGGGCTGGAGGATAATACAGAATTAGGTCTAAAAGAATGGCAATGAATGAGTCAATGCCAATTTATATTGTAGTAGGATGCACCAGGCCTCTATTTGTGGTCCTATTCTGATCAATATTTTTATCATTGACTTGGATGGAGGCATTGATGGCATACTTGCCAAATTTGCTCCTGATAACAAAGCTTGGAGGGGTAGCTATAACATATTGTATGGCAGTGTCGGATTTCAAAAAAAGGTCTCAGCAGGCTAGAATGATGGGTTGAATCTTGTAAGATTAAATAGGATAAATGTAAAGTTCTGCACTTGCTTCTTAAAAAAAGCAATTTCACAAGTAAAGGGTAAAGTAGTATATAGGTCTAAACAACAGTCCTTGTAAAGGAGATATGGGGGCATAGTAGTGCCTCCTGCTACCAGAATGATCAGTCCATGAATCAATAATCATTTATTAAATGCCTACTTTGTGCCTGGTACTGTGCAAAGTAGTGAGGATACAAAGAAAAGTAAAAATAGCCACTTCCCACAAAGAGCCTACATTCTTTTTAAAAGTTTTTATTTTTAATCTATGGAATAAAATAAGCACTTCTATAACACAGTACAATAAAAAAATGATTGCACATGAATCTGTAAATCTACTATGCACAACTATTCCTTTCAAATATGTAACAAAATTATCAGTAAATTTATTTTTTTTCTTCCCTCCCCCATTCCACCCTAGAGATGGCTACCATTAAATGACTCATATGTATGTGTGTGTGTGTGTGTGTGTGTGTGTGTGTAAAATTATTCTATACATCTATTTATGAGTTCTTTCTCTGGATGCAGGTACCATCTTTCTTCATATGTCCTTTATGATTAATTTGGGTATTTATAATATTCAAAAGAAGTTATTTGCTCAAATTGTATATGAGGTTCTCTTGGTTCTGCTCATTTCACTCTTCATTATTCTAACAGAGGACACAAGGACATAAATAAGTATATGCAACATACATACAAAGTATTTGGAAGGTGACCTTAGAGTGGAAGGCACCAGCTGCCTGGGAAGGTCCCCTGAAGAAAGTGGTATTTAAGCTGAATTTTGAAGGAAGCCAGAGATTCTCAGAAGTAGAGGTGAGGAAGGAGAACATTTCAGGTGGGAGGATGACCAGTGCAAGGGCCAAAGAGAGAGTATCATGCATAAGGAATAATGAATAGGTTGGACTGTATAATATATTGAGTGGGAGTAATGTGTGAGAAGACTGGAAAAGCCAGAAAGGGCTAGGTTATGAAAAGCTGCAGAGGACTTTATATTTTGATTCTGGAGGCAATAGGGAGACACTGGAGTGTGATAAGTAGAAAGATAATACAGTCAGTTCTGGGCTTTAGAAAAATACTTTAGCAGCTGTGTGGAGGGTAGATTATAGTGGGGAGAAACTTGAGGCAGGAAGACCAATTAGACAACAGTCTGGGCAAGAGGTGATTTCATATTTAACAGATATCCTCACATCACTGCTGTTCAAAATGTTCAGTGGCTCATTATTGACTAGAGTCAAGTTTAGACTCCTCTGTCTGGCATTCTGGACCCTCTTCAACCTGATGCCCCCACTTTTCCAATGTCCCTCTACCTTTCCAGATTTATTTCTATATCCTTCTTTTACATGCCCGTCAGATCCCTGCCCAACTAGGCAACTCTGTGCCCTAAGCACGTGCTGCATTCTCCTACCTCTAAGCCTTTGCCTAGGTTGTTCCCTATTCCATTCCCCTTTTCAACATTGAATTCTTATCCTTTAAAGCTCAAATCATTCAATATCATTCCTTCCATGAGATCATCTCTTAGTGTTCAGATTGATGAAGACCTTTCTTCTTCATCTCTTCTGTCAAACTTTGTTTTTTAGCTCTGTAATCTGCATTAATCATCCTCCACTAGACTGTCAGCTCCTTGAGGAAAAGTCTTATCTAAACTTTATAGCTTCCCTATGCTTAGCCTTGTGCTGTTCACACAGAGGGTGCTTAATAAAACGGTAGTTGGATTTGCATGTCTTCTGTGAGTTGTGTCTTCCAAAAAAGTGACTACTTCTTAGACTGCATTAAGAAGAGGATAGTTTATAGCGATGGTGTCAAGCTCAAATAGAAATAGGGGGGAGGGCATCAAGCCCTACATAAGGATCCCTGCGGCCATATTGACTTAGAAAACCACAAATTAACATTCTCTGTGATCCATTTTATTTTTACTTATTTTGTTAAGTAGCTCTCAATTACATATTAATCTGACATGGGCAGTATTGTATGTTTGACACCTCTGGTCTAGAATAAGGGAAGTGAAGGGAGGTGATATTTCCCCTGTTCCATGTCTTGCTCAGACCATATCTGGAGTATTGTGTTCTGTTCTAGGTGCCACATTTTATTAAGGACAGGGACAAGTTGGAGATATGCAAAATGAAAAGACAACACCATGTCATATGAGATGGAGTAAAGAAACTGGAATGTTTAAGCCTGGAGAAGAAAACACTTGAGGGGCAGGACAGGGTGGGGCATACTGCTGTTTTCACATACCTGAAGGATTCTCAAGTGGAAGGGGGATTAGATTTCTTTTCCAAGATTACAGATATTAGAACTAGAAGGAATGGGTATAAATTTCAGAAAGATGGGTTTCAACTTGATGGGAAGTAGAAATTCTTAAGTCAAGTAAAGTCAAAAAAATTAATTAAGCTCCTGCTGTGTGGCAGGTACACATATTTTAGCTGGGGCTACAAAGAAAGACAAAACAAAACACAAACACTGGTCCCTGTCCTCAAGGAGCTCACGTTCTAATGAGGGAGACAACACATAAGCAACTATGTAGAAACCAGATACAGGGAAAGGGAAAGCACTGGCATTAAGGGAGATCAGGGAAGGCTTTTTGCAAAAGGTAGAATTTTAGCTGGGCCCTGAAAGAAGCCAGGGAAGCCAGGAGGCAGAGAGGAGGGAGAAGATTCAAGGCAGGGAGGATAGCCAGTGAAAATGCCCAGAGCCAGGAGATGGGATTTGTTTTGTTAGGAACAGCAGAAGGTTATGAAGTGGCCAGGTTAGGAAGGGCTTTAAAAGCCAATCAGGGTTTTTATGTTTGAGCTGGGAGTAATAGGGAGCCACTGAAGATTACTGAAGAAGGGGGTGACATGCTAAGACCTGTGCTTTAGGAAGATCATTTTGACAGTTGAGTTGAGCATAGACTGAAGTCGGGAGAGACTTGAGGTGGAGACCTAACAGTTAGGGCTGCCCTAAATTGGAATGGGTTGGCTTTGGTGGTAATGAGTTCTTTAACACTGGTGATGTTCTAGTAGCTATGTGACCCCTCTTCAGGGGTGTCTCACAGGGGATGGCCTCTGTACTTCTTAAGTCTCTCCCTACTCTGAGATTCTCTGATTCCATGAAGGTCCATTAAAATTCAATGATGTATTTTATTTCCTTGCCTTTTCCCTGCTTAAGCCAGGTTTTCTCAATGTTTCCTTTTCTGCTGTTGCAAACCACTGTAGGTTAACTAACTGTAGGGCTTCCCTCTCTTTTGTTAATTAAGTGTTTTAAACAAAACCAGGAGTCAATGGTTTCTTCATCCTGTTTTGAGATTCTGTCCCTATATAGTGTTCAGCATGGGGGAAGATATTTGCATAAACCTCTTCTCTTTGTCTCTAAAAATTGGAGGATGGAGAAGATTGGACTGGATGACCATTAAAATCCCTCTTATCTCTAATATACAGAGCTCTAAGATTTCTTCCAGTTCTAACAACATTCTCTGATTTATATCCTGTGGTCCATGGTTAAAGAGTTCCTCTATATATAGATATTCTAAGTTCAAACTCAAAATGATCTCATCAATTAATTCATTCAGCAAATACTTACTAAGTGCTTACTATATACAGGCATACATAAATTTGGGCAGTTTGGTGGCACAGTTGATAGAGCACTGGACCTGGAGTCAGTAAGACTCATCTTCCTGAGTTCAAATCCATCCTCAGATACTTACTACTTAATCCTGTTTGCCTTGGTTTCCTCATCTGTAAAATGAACTGGAGAAGGAAATGGCAAACCACTCCAGTATTTTTGCCAAGAAAACCCCACATGATCATGAAGAGTTGGACACAGTTGAAACACCTAAACAGTAACAATGTACAAGCACTGTTTTAATCACAAAACAAAAATGAACCTTATGTTCTGTTTCAGTGTTCCTTCTATCAGTGTAGACAGATCACAGCTCAACAATGCTTGCCTGTCTTGTATGACTCTGTCCATGTCTTCCCTTCAGTTCATTATACGATTCACCCAATGTCATGGGGAGCCTCCTCAAGCTCTACTCACATCACAAGCAGCGTCGGGGGATACCCATTAGGCATCCCTCACTCTTATTACATGACAGGTCCACTGTCTTTTGTTAGTTATACATATCTTTAACACATTTTTCCTTTTTCTTTTTTCATAATTCCTTGTTTGTAATGTGTTGTGGATCACCCATGCCTGCCCTCTGCCTTTTTCTTGTCCTTTGGGTGATTTTCAGTTTCATTTCTTTGGAACTGACCCCATTTTAGAGTTCCATGGCTCATAACAGTGAAGCAGAATGTATATCTTAGGAACCAGGAAGACATGGGTTGAGATCCTACCCCAATCAAATTAGTGCCAGGAAATGGACAGAAGTAAAGACAAAATTAAAATAGGCCCTGCCATCAAGGAGGTTATATTCTATTGGGGGAGATACACACAAACGTGTATTTATATATATATATATATGTGCATATATACATATATACAAAATAAATTTGAGGTACTTTGATGGGGGAGGAGGTTGTACTAGCATCTGGATGATAAAGAAAAGCCTCATATACAAGAAGGTGTTTGAGCTAATCTTTGAAGGAAACTGGAGATTGTAAGGAATAGAAGTTAGGAGGGAGTGCCTTTCAGATTTAGAGAGGTCCAGTACCCAAGGGAGTACCAGGCTTATAGTAGATGCTTAATGAATGGCTGTTGAATGAATAAATTGGTTCTGAGGATTAGAAATTTAGATGAGTCTTGTTAATTAAATGAATCATTACTGTATATGCAACACTCCCTTTTACTACAAGAAACTAATTTTTTTATATTTTTATAAATATCTTTTTTTGTATCATACTCATTTCTCAATCTGCCTTTCCCCTATCTTGTGAACCTTCGCTGTAACAAAGACTTTTGAAAAAAATCAATGACACAGAAATCACATTGGACAGTAGATGCAACACTCCATACATAGTCACTTATACTTCCCACAAAAAAAAGGCAGTATCTTCATTTACCTCTCAGAACCATACTTGGTTATTATAACTACGTAGTATTCAGTTCTGTTATACTGTTCTTTCTATTTCATTTGTTGTAGCCATTGTATATATTGTTGTTTGTTTATTTTTCTGGTTTATTTACTTCACTCTGCATCCGTTCATATAAGACTTGCCATGTTTCTCTAAATTCCTCATTCATTGTTTCTTGCAGTCCAGTAACATATGATTATATTAATATGCCACAGTTTATTTAGCCATTTCCAACTGATGGACACCTACTTTGTTTCCACTTCTTTTCTTCCACAAAAACACACCATTATGCTCTGAAAATCAGCCTGCCTGAGAATGCCCCATATGGAACTCCTTCCCACTCCCTCTTCTTGTATTTTATTTTCATAAATCTCCCCATGTTGTTACTAAGGAAAACAGAAGCTATATGCACTTTTTATTGTTTAGTTGATCTAAAGGGCTTGCAGGCAGCTTCATGGGAAAGAATACTCCCTGGCCCAAGAGGCAAAAGCCTGGGTTCTAATCCCAATTCTGCCTCTTAATAACTGGGTGAATGTAGAATGTATCATTTCCTCTCTCTGGGCCTCAGTTTTGTCACCTGTAAAAGAAACAGCTTAGATGGGATGACCTCGAAATTTCCTTCCAGCAGCAGCAGTATTCCATGATTCTCTGGCTCATTTGTAATAGTTATGCATTGCATAAAATAAGGGATTAAAACCTGTCATCCTTAATATGGAAAGAATTGGCTTCTGACCTAGTTCTGCTAAGACCCAGGCTTCAAGTTGTGTTCCCAGTAGTAATGATGAGTAATTTGGATCCAGCTGATTTTTATTTTTTTCACTTACCCCTGTTATTAAATAGAATGGTTTAATGGACAGAAAGCTGGCATCAGAGGAAAGTGTGGGATTTGGAGTTAAGAAAACCTGGGTTCAAATCCTAGCTTCTCTACTTACTACCTCTATGACCTTTGGCAAGTCACTTAGTAAACTCTTTGGGCCTCAGTTCTTCTGTAAGTTGAGAAAGGTTGGATTAAGATGTCCTTTTGGGCCACTTCCAGCTCTAAATCAATGGTCATGCCTCTGACATATAACTAGGTGGATGACCCAAGGCAAGTCACCTCTTAGTGTCCCAAGCAACTCATTAAGACTATGCAGACAGGGCCAATTTGCATTGGTAGGAGTTTCCTCATTTGGATTTCCCTCTATCAATGAAATCACAGGTCTGATCCAAAAAGTAAATCCCTGTTGAAGAGACATGCAGAAGCTATTCCGAAGTTGAGATTTAAGATGATAATCCCTTAATAGCTCAATTTACATAGCTCTTTTCAGTATACAAAACACCTTCACACATAATAACACCTTTCTTTTATAAAACACAAAGCTAAGCATATTATCTGATTCATTCTCAGCAACCTATAAGTAAGGTAGGGAAGGTATTATTATCCCCATTTTACAGACTGAGAAGGTGAAATACCTCTCAAGATCACAGAACTTAATTCAGTAATTCAGTTCAGTTCAACCATCTTGCTACGTGTACTTATCATGGGCAAGGGAGGGTTGCAGGAGCTAAGAATCCAGTCATGAAAAGTGATACATGCCACCTCTGCCTTTCCTTCCTTCCTTCCTTCCTTCCTTCCTTCCTTCCTTCCTTCCTTCCTTCCTTCCTTCCTTCCTTCCTTCCTTCCTTCCTTCTTTCATCCCTCCCTCCCTCCTTCCCTTTCTTCCTTCCTGCTTTTAGGTGAAAAGCCCAAGGCATTCATCTGGATGTATAATTTATTGGATATTAACCTAATTAGATAGTAGTCTAAATTTATTAGATATTAGTCTAAAAACAAGTAACATCAGGCCATAAGAAAAGTTAGTATCATGACTTTCAGATAAGAAAGAATCCAAAGTTGGAGTAGAAGACAAATGAGGTTAAATGCTCAGGAAAGGGCCCTGCCTCTGGAGTCAGAAGATCCTGGTTTCAGTCCCTAACTCTGCCATGTACATGACTTTGGACAAATCATTTCACTTCTCTAGGCCTCAGTTTTGTCATCTGTCAAACAAAGGGGTGTGCTAGATGATCTTACTAGACTGCAGACTTCATGAGAGCAGGGTCCATGTCTCCTAAGCTTTTTTATTTTCTGCATCCAGTGACTACATACAGTAGGCCTTTAATTAGTGAATGTTGAATGACTCAATGAATTTCTAAAGTTACTTCCAGCCCTATCACTATGTTTTAATGTCCTATCTGGCTCTGACATTCTGTGTTCTCACGTCTACTTTTCATTGTTTCTGTGTTAAGTGCTTATCCAGCTCAGTGTTTTTATGATCCTGTAAGTCTGTAGAAAAGAGCCAAGCATAGGTAAGATGAGAGTCCTTGAAGTTGCCATTGTCTCTTACGGTTTTCTCATCTGGGAAATTATTAAATGCTCTGAAGCCTGAGAGAGCTGGGCAGGAGGGCCAAACTTTCTGGTTAGTGGTTTGGGAAATAATGTATATTCAAAAATGTTTTCTTTAAAAACACTGCAAAGCCAAACACCCCAGGGAAACACAGATTAAAGCACTGATGGAGAGTTTCATCAGCACTTAATCAAAGACATTGATTGTTTTGGCTCTTCAGGGCTCCACTGGTAACCCTTGCATTGTTGTCTTTAATTGTGGGAATTTGTTCATTAGGGCTTCATTAAGGCCAGTCTCCATCTTCACATACTCATTTGTTCCTTCTGATCTTTGTTAAGTCATCCACATCCCTGTCTGAGTCCTCTGGCTCTCCTTTATCTTGTACTACCCAGATTTCCTCCTCCATATTCTTGGCTGGACATTCACAGGCATCCTGTGGCTCATCTGAAGATCAGACCAGGCTGCCTCCTTCAGCACTGCTCTTTCCCAAGGCCCACAAGGACTTCTTCTAAGCACTCACAGGCATTACTAATATCTCCTTGGCCAGGTACCACTTGCTTCAGCTCTAGCTACTGCCTCTTGGGATGGCGACATCTGGACCATAAGAAAAGTTGGTGTGAATATAGCATGACTTTCAGAGAAGAAAGAACCCAAAGCCTGAGTAGAAGACAAATCAGGCCGAATCCTCAGGAAAGGGCCCTGTCTCTGGAGTCAGAAGGCCCAGCGGTAGTGCATTTGAGGTAGGCAGAGAATGTGGCACATAAGACGTCAGAACTGAGCCACCTGATCTTAGAGAAGCCTAGGATGTCAGCATTCTGAGGGGCCCTGGACATGTTCTAAGCCAACCCTTTATCATTGGTGAATAAAAAAATAGGGTCAGAGAGATGGAATGACTAAAAAGGTCCCTTCCAATTTTAGCTACAATAATACTATGAACCTCATTCTCCCTCAAACTCTTCAGGCTCATTATCTGATAGTTGTAATGAGGAACATTGATAAATAGCAACAGCTCACATTTCTGTAGAGCTGTTGGGTCACCAAACTACTTTCTTCATAACATAAGTATTACCATCCCCATCATACAGAGGAGAAATAGGCTCAGGGGAGTTGAGGCCATTTCATAGTCACACAGCTAGTGAGACTGGCTCAGGCTGGGATTTACATCCAGATCTCCTACCTTCAGGCCCAGCATTCTGTCCATTGCACAGGACTAATTCTCCCAGGGAGGTGTTCCTATGCAGCCAACATTAGTTTTATGTTGTTTAAATTTTTACTTAGGAGAAGAAAATCCAACTTGTACCACTGCAACTCACTAAAGCTAGGTTTCAAGAAATTTAGAACAGTTGGAAAGTGATGATAAAAGACATGGCATGAATTCATCAAACCCAGGTTAGGACAAACTAAGGTCATTTCCTTTTTTGGCAGGATCACTAGACTGCTAGATCAAGAACATGGTGTAGACATTTTTCAAGAGGTATTGGTGAGACAGTGGTTAGCACAACTGCCTTCTAACCAGTTGATCTGGGTTGGATTTCTGGCCACTGAAGATGAAATCTGAGGCAGCTATTTGGCGTAATGTACACATAGAGCGTCACAAAGACCAGAGTTCCTTTCCTGCCTCACTCACTAAGTAGCTGTGTGACTACACTTAGTAATTGGCCAAGCTACTTGAACTCTGTGCCTCAGTTTCCTCATCTATAAAATAAAGGGGTTGGGTGACTTCTAAAGTCTCATCCAGGTCTAAATTTATGATTCAGTGATAACCTGCAAAAATTTATGATGAGCTCAGTTTAAGATAAATTGCCTAGATTTCAGCCAAGCTTTCGACACAAGTGCTCTCCTCATGGACAACATGGAGGAGACGTAGAGTAGGCTAAATAAAGGTATGAATGGTTGGACTCAGAACTACTATTGACTTGGAAGAAAGACACCAGGGGATGACCCAAGGATCAGGACTGTGACATTTAACATTCATATCAATGACAGGAAAGACATAGATGGCAAGATTGTACATTGGCAGAGCTGAGAGAGATATAGTTAACACATTGGATGAGAGAATCGGGGTCCAAAAAAGACTTGAGAATCTAGAATGCTGGGATGAATCTCATAAAATGAAACTCCATAGAGAAAAATGTAAAATCTACATTTGTTTTTAACATTTTTTAGAGCAACTACCAAAGTACAAGATAGAGGAGACTTGGTTACATAACAGTTAATCTGAAAAAAATTTTTTTTTGTGGATTGCAAGCTCAATATGAGTCAACAGTATGACATGAATATGATCCCAGGATGCATTAAGAGAGACAGAATTTCCAGAGCATTGCTGATAGTCCTGCCGTCCTCTGTTCTGATCCAATCACATCTAGAGCACATGAACTAGAGGTCTAATGTGGTTCCTTCCAATTCCCAAATTCCACAACTGTATAAGTATTATTTACAATTCTAGGTGACACATTTTAGGAAGGACATTGACAGAGTGGAAATGGTCCAGAAGAGGGTATTAAGGAGGGTGAGGGGCTTTGAGACCAGCTATGCTATGTAAAGATTGGTCGAAGAAACTAGAGATGCTTTAGTTAGAGAAGAGAAGACTGAGGGGCAATAGGATAGTTGTCTTCAAGGATTCAAAAACCTGGCAGTGGAAGGATTTAAGTGGAAAGGTGGGACTTGCTGTGGTTGAGCAGATGGTTGAGCAGAGCTAGGAAGGATGGGTAGACGTTGCAAAGAGATCAATTCATGTCAGGAAAAAATTGCTAACAGAGCTGTCCTCATGCGGAATGCTACTTGGGGAGGTGGTTTTCCTCAGCAATAGGTCTTTAAGCAAGTCAGATTAATTCTTTAGGTCTTAATGTTTGCCAGATCAATTTTCCTCTCACGTATCCAGGCTTACATCATCTTTGACTTCTCATTTTCTTTCACCCCTTTTTCAGTTTGTTGCCAAGTCCTGTTGATTTTACCTTTGGAACCTCTCTCATATGTGCCCCTTTCTCTCTTATACTGTGACCAACCTAGTGCAGGTCCTCACCACCTTACTCCTAGACTATGGTAATAGCCTGCTGATTAATTTCCCAGCCACAAGTCTCTCCCCACTCTGGTCCATCCTTTGCTCAGCCGTCCAAGTAACCTTCCTAAAGATCAGGTCTGACCATGTCATCTCTGAATTCGATAAGCTTCAGTGTCTCTATATTACCTATACCAAATATCTCTTTATCACCTATATCATATCACATAAAAAATCCTCTTCATTGGAGTTAAAAGCCTTGGATAATCTGACCCATCCTACCTTTCCAGGCTTCTTACATGTTATGTTCTCTCCCTCTCCCCCCTCCCCATTATACTTTGCAATCCAGTTACCCTTTGCAGTCCAGCTTCCCTGCTGTTCCTGGCACAAGACACTCCATCTCCCTACTCTGAGTATTTTCACTGGCTGTTCTCCATGCCTGGAATTCTCTCACTCCTTATCTCTGCCTCTTGGCTTCCTTCAGGTTCCAGTTAAAAATCACACCTTCTACAAAGGTGTGATTCTTCTACAAAAAAGCCTTTCTTCCACATTGCCCTTAATGTCAGTGCCTTCCCTCTCTTGTTTGTCTCTAATTTATCCTGTATATCACTTGTTTCGACACAGTTGTCTCCCCCTTTACACTGTGAGCTTCTTGAAAGAGGACCATCTTTTGCCTTTTTTAAAAATGTCCAGCACTTAGCACAGTGCTTGGCATGTAGTAGGAGCTTAATAAATACTAGTTGACTCATTGACTTGACTCTGGAACTGGATAGACCCAAAGCATATTCACTAGTCCTCTGCATTTACTCTCTGCAAGGGTTAAGTGGTTCTCACTTGAAGAACTACTATCATTTCCTCTGAGATGATATTAGCCAGTGTCTACCCACACTTAATCTATTTTCTTTAAAGCACATTTTCATTGAGTAGTCTGAGTTCATAGACCTTGAACAAGTACAAATCCTCAATTTTAATTAGGAAAGCCTGTATTGGAAAAGGCAAGGATGTTTCCAATTCATTCATTGTGTTATTGTTAATGATACCAAAAGAGTAAAAATGTCTTTTTCAGAGTCTCAGTTACTTTGTCTATAAAAGAGTACTAATTTATATTTCTATACATCATGTTTTCCTTAAAGTAACCCAATGAGTTATGTACTGCAATTCAGCAAACATTTATTAAGCACCTATAATATGCCAGGCTAAGCACTAGACATAAAAAGACAAAAATCAAAGTCCTTGACTTCTAGGAATTTACATTCAATTAGGGGAGATTACATGAGATAGAGCATAGCTCCTGGAGTCAGGAAGACTCATCTTTTTGAGTTCAAATGTGGCCTCAGACACTTAATAGCTGTGTTAACCTAGGCAAGTCACATAACCCTGTTTGCCTCAGTTTCTTCATCTGCAAAATGAGCTGGAGAAGAACATGGCAAACCACTCCAGTATCTCTGCCAAGAAAACCCCAAATGGGGTCACAGAGAGTCAGACATGACTAGAATGACTGAACAACAAGGAAGATAACATATATGTACATGTACACATATATATGTACCAAACAGAAGGTATACAGAGCTGTTGTGCTGACCTTATTGTTGTAGGCCTGTGAAACTTTGATAGTCTACCAACCCCATGCCATGAAACTGAGTTGCTTCCATTTGAATTGTCTTACAAAGATTCTGAAGATCACCTGGCAGGATAAGATACCAGACACTGAGGCCTTTCTCAAACTAAATTGCCAAGTAGTCAAACTCTATTGCAGAGTGCAACTCAGATGGGCTGGCCATATTGTTGGAATGCCAAATGTACGAGTGCCTAAAAGACTAAAAAAAAAGACTATGTGTGTACATATACACACATTTATCTAATACATATAATACATAATATGATATAATACATCCCAACCCTTCCATACATATATTACATATCTGTGTGTATACAATATACATACATATATATATTCATAATACATAGAAAATGAATACAAGGTAGTTTAGGGAGGGAGGGCATAACAGAGAGGGGAATTATATCTTCTTTCATTAAAAACTGTAGTTGGAACAAGACCAAATTTTGGAAGTAATCATGGAAGTAATATGGAATTTATGTAATATGGAAGTATTATGGATGTCATCTGGAAGCCAAATGGAGTTTAATGAATAAGGAGTGGTGATACGGTCAGAATGATGCTTTAGGAAAATCACTTTGACAGCTGAGTGGAAGATATACTCTCTACAGTGCAGTGGGGTGAGATTTGAGGCTCTCAGCTTTGTGCATCTTCTCTGACTGTCCTTCATGCCTGAAATACTCTTCCCTCCTCAGTTCTGCCTACTGACTTCCCTGGTTTCCTTTAAGCTCCAACTAAAATCCCATCTTCTACAGGGAGTGTTTTCTGACTTTAATTGGAACGGCTTCCTTCTGTTGTTACCTACTTATCTTGTATATAGCTTACTTTGTATATATTTCTTTATGTGTTTTTCCCCTATTAACTGTAAGCTTCTTGAGGGCAGAGTCTGTCTTTTGCCTCTTTTTGTATCCCTAGCACTCAGCACAGTGCCTGCCATGTAGTAAAGTACTTAGTAAATGTTTATTTATTGTTTAATTCAAAGGAAAACCAATTATAAGGTTATTGTAATAATCAAGGTGAGAGTGATAAGGAACTATAATAGCGTGGTGGCCAGATTGTAGAGAATTTAGAAGTTAGTGAGAGAAGAGGAAGTGGAGATACTTAGTATAGACAAGAGGGGAGACATCATTATAATTGCCATCATGTAAATGCCATCATCATAATTAACAGGGATGGTTGGATCAAATGAGGGTTTCTTAAGGAGGGGGAAGTCTTAGGCATGTTTGTTGGCAGCATGGAGTGAACCAACAGACAGAGAGAGATTAAAGGTTAAAGAGAGAGATCAAAAGTATTTAGTAGTACTATTATATGCTTTGTTTAGGTCATGTCTATTTCTATCCGGCAGCTGGATTAAGAAAGCTCCCAAATAAAACTGTATTCAGGAGGCCCCTCTCCCCCCTTTCCTTGTAGCTCTGAATGCTACTTCCACAACTGGCTGTTTTTCAATTAAAATATAAGAAACCCTTAATTTACATAACAAAGGTTTCTGCCACTCTTAGCCTCCTGAGCCTAGTTATGAACTAGGTAACTATTATCAGTCTTTCCAGAGGGCCTTGTTGAGTGTTAGAGCCCTCTGAGGTTATTTTGTGAATGTTTCCTTGGCTCCCACCCACTATGGGGTGAAATGGTTTTCTTCTTGGTGCTAGATGACAGGATGTGGAGAAGATGTGGTATCTGACCAAAAGGAGGATACAGTTTTGTATCATGATGATAGCTCACCTTTATATACACAGGAATTTGACTTTCCTCACAAGATCCCCATGCAAGTATTATCACTATTCTTCCAATTTTAAAGATGATGAACCTGAAGCTCAGTTTTTAAATTACATCCTTGCAGTCTCATGCTAGTAAGTAGCAGAGCTGGGTGGGATTGAGGCTAAGGGCTCCCTGCACAGCTTCCATCTGTAGAACCTCGGGACTGGAATACAAGGGACTCCTAACATTCTCCTTTGGGGCAGATCAGTCGGATCTATCCCCCCAAGGTGTCTTCTCCCTCTTCTCTATTCTTTTGTTTCCAGTACACTAAATGTGTGGAGGGGCATGCAGCCCTTTCTGTGTCTCTTTATCCCTGTCACCAGTCTTTCTGTAGTCCAGCCTGGATGCCCCCTAAGAACCTGTAGAAGAGAAGAGGATAAGGAGCATGAAATTTAGATGTAGAGATCAGCTGCCATATGCTCCTTCTTTCTCTTTCCAATCTCCCTCCTTCGAGATAGTGGGTTCTTCCTCCTCACTGGAGGTTTTTAAGCAAATGGCTTTGGAGGACCACTTATCAGGGAAGTGAACTACGGGAATTCTTGCTCAGCGCTGAGTTTGACCATAGGGCCACTGAGCTTCCAACCCTAAGATTCTGTGATTCTGTGATACTCCACACTTCAGAACCTCCTACAGTTTTACCCATCCACTTCTGCTTTACTTGGTCTTGAAGGAAGAGGCCAGCCTTCTTGTCATTCCCTTATTCCCTTGTGTCAACTTGTGCCCTTGATCCCATCCCTTCCTGGTGCCTGCCCCATCTCTCACCTTTCATCTTCAATTTGTCATAGCTCACATTTAGGTAATGCTTGAAGGATTACAAAGGACTTTTTTGCTTATCTCATTTTATCCTCACAACAATCCTGTGAAATAGGAGCTATTATCCCATTTTACAGATGAAGAAACTGAGGTTGAGAGAGGTTTAAGTGAATTGCACAGAGTCACACAGAGAGTGTCTGAGGTAGGATTTGAGTTCAGATCTTCCTGGCTCCAAGTCCAGTGCTCTACTTGGCCCCTCCTGCACTGCTCCCATGCACAACTAAAGTCCTAGAAAGAATTGGCTACACTTGATGCTTCTATTTCGTCACTCTCTCTTAACCCCTTGAAATCTGGCTTTCAGTCCCACCACTCTTCTGAAATTATTTTCTCTATGGTTAGGAATGATCTCTTAACTGATGGATTGGATGGTCTTTTCTTGGTCCCAGCCTCCTTGGTCTCTTTTCAACTTTTGACACCATTGACTACTTCCTTCTAAATACTCCTTTCTTGGGGCAGCTAGGTGGCACAGTGGATAGAGCTCTGGCCTTGGAGTCAGGAGTACATGAGTTCAAATCCAGTCTCAGACACATGTCACTTACTAGCTGTGTGACCCTGGGCAAGTCACTTAACCCCGATAGCCTCACCAAAAAGCAAAAAAAAAAATACTCCTTTCTTCCTTTGCCTTCTGTGATCCAGTTCTCTCCTCCTACATGTCTGACTGGTCCTTTTTTAGTCTCCTTTGCTGGATCATCATGCATCTACCACACAATTAGCAAGGACGTCCCATAGGGTTCTGCCCTGGATCCTTTTCTCTTCAAAGAGATACTGAGCAAGTATAAATCTCTTCTGTTATTTCCATAGATATTGAAGAGATAATGGCTTAGTGCCAGAAATTGTGGATTTTGAACCCTATGCCAGTTTTTCTAGGCTGTCCCTTGTCTCTGCCTCCATCACCTTTCTTTGGAAGATTTGTCTTTTTCTTCTGCAAACTAGTCTTCAAGGATCTGTGATCCCATTCTTCTTTACCACTTCCTTCCTTTTTTGGGAATATGCATCTTTTTCTTCAATAAGTCATTTAGTAATTTTCTCCACATGAGCCTTTCCTTCCTGGCATAGGTCAAAATCTCTCTAAAACAGTCTTCAAGACCCGGGGTCACCATTATGTCATGATAAGGCACCAGAGTGGGGCTTTAGTGGAGGATATTGGGTACTTGTATCTACTCTTGCTGAAGGCTTATTGCTAGGGAATATTTGCCAAGTAAGACAAATCAACCGTCTTTCAAAATAAACTCTCTGAAGTGACCTTGTCATCCAACTGTCTGCAGAGTTGATCCACAGGAGCCACACAAATCCTTACTAACAAAGCCTTGAAAGAAATGAATATTAGAAATAAAAGAATGAGGAAAGATAGCTTTATTTGTCTTAGTGGAAGGACAACCAGTGACAATGATTGACTCTGAACTTATGGATTTAGCATAGATTTTGTAGACTATAATAGCTGGAAGGGACCTCAGAACACAGAATGTTAGAACATATTCAGTTGATCTTGTATATATCTTGTTTGTATGGTGTTGTTGGCATGTTGTCTTCCCCATTAGAGTTTAAGCTCCCTGCGAACAGGGACCTTGTTTTTGCCTTTCTTTATATCCCTAGTGCTTAGCCCAGTGCCTGGCCCACCATAGGCACTTAATAAATGCTTGTTCAATTGATCTGAATACATTAGAATGTTATAATTGGAAGTGACCTTAGAACACAGAATATTATAATTAGAAGTGACCTTAGACTATAGAATGTGAGAATACATAAACTGAAGCCCCCTCAATTTAACAGAGGAAGAAACTGAAGTAAAAATAGGTGAAATGATGCTATATCCTAGCTGATGGTGGAACTAGTACTAGAACTCAAATACCTGACCCTTGGGTCACTAGTCTTTCTATTCAACTATCTGTCTATAATTTCCATCATATCTAGCTCATTCATATACCCAATCCTGAGCAGGGGATTCTCTTCCAGGTATAGGTTAGATTAGAGATGGCATTGAGGTCAAAGGCTGTAGGCACAGCAAATGTTGATACTGGCAAAATTTATTTCTGGGCCCCTCAAAAGTGATTTGTTTGGCTCCATTTTCTCTGTAGCTAAAAGAAGTTAATCATTGAAAGTGAGAATAATGCCCAGAGTACCAGATTGAGTTTCTCTATCTACTGCCAAAGTGAATTATTCATTAGCACTGGGGAGGAAACCTTGAATGGCTCTACCAGAGGTTGTTTTAAATTCTTTGCTTGGGGGTCTGGGATGCAACTAATATCTAAAGCATTTGAATCAGTAACAGCACGTTATCCCTAGTGTAGACCTGGCCTGATTGATTTGCGTGCTTGCTTTCAGAAAAAAGGTTTCTGGTCAAACACAGCCAAAAACAACAGTGTGAGTCACATCCTTTTAGGCGGTGGAGGGGCCACTCCCCAGATCTCCCTCTTTGGGTGTCAGAAATTCAGGGGGTTGAACCCTGTACCTATTTCTTCTGCCTCCATTTACGGGAAGGATCTGTCATTTGTTTTTTTTTAAAAAAAAGCACTCCCGTTAGAGTCTTTCAAAATAAGCCATCTCAAGTGAATCGGCAAGCTAGTCAGATTGGCTTACTGCTGTTGCTAGGGAAAGTTCCTTATATATACTCTCAGAGACAGGCACGAGGCAGAGGGAATGAGACTTTTTTTCTTTTTTCTTTTTTTGCCAGATGTGGATTCTGAGTTGCTGAATTGGCAATTAAAGCTCTCATCACTGGGATGACACTGCTGTAGTTAATTGTCAGGGCTCTTCTTAGAGGTACCAGATGGAATACAGAGGATCCAGGTCTAACCACCTCCTCATCTCTTGGCCTCTGAATTTAAGAGTCCTATGATGTAGCAGCCTCCATTGACCAGGCTCTGCCTTTTGGGACAATGTACTTTCATATTCTTAAGCCTTTTTAAAGATCTCTGCCAGCTCTTCATTCCAGGCTGTCTGTGATCAGGCCAAGATTCCAGATGTGTTCCCAGAAGGGTATAATGGTGATCCTTCATATGAAGAGGCTGGGAATCAATGATGAGGGATGAGAGAATTGAAATCATGAAATCTACAATTGTCTTTACAAGCATAATGGTAGCAAGAATGAAAATATAATTTAGTGCTCCTTAAATGCCCTAGGAAATGTTATAGGCTTAGAGGTTTGCTTTTTTTTTTTAAGTTCCAGGCCCCCTAGTTCAAAAATCAGATTTTTGTAGGTTTTACATAAATATGCATAGCTACTTACTTCAAAAAGCTGCAATCCTCCCTTAGAGTAGACTAAATAGCAAAATAACAGAATAGATTAAAAAAGACCATACAATAATCTTTATCTCATTCCAGGAAGAGAGAAAATAGAGATTTAGTGAAACTTGAAAGCCACAGCCAGACCTAAGCTGGGGCCACTGAGGTTTGTTCCAGGGTGGGGAATTTAAAGGGCATGAAATTTGTAGGGCAAAAAATATAATATGTTCTGTGTCAGCCAAGGTGAAGAATCAAGAAAAGGAAGCAGCTGGCCCAAAAATAGGGAAAAGAAGATTGAGTCTAGACAGTGGGTCCTGTTCTTTCTTTCTCTGTCCCATAAAACCAACTGACCCTCTCCTGTCCCCTTTTCAATGTCCCCAGCCTTTAACAATGATCCAGGTGCTACCTTCTCATCTCCACTGCGTGGGAAGGAGCCTTACCAAAGCTTCTGTGGTAGAGCTGAAAGAGTATAAGACCCCCTGTGAGTTGGACCAGATGGGATTCTACCCTCTAAGCTGTTAGAGTAACTAATTCTCCCTCCCATTTGACTGAATTTGTTATAACTATGTCTTGTATCATGTTTGCATCCTGTATTACAAAATTGATTCAAGGGCCCATCTCCTGCAGCTTCCCCATTCTGATTGCATAGCAGTGGTTGCCTTGGGCAGCAGATGCCCAGTTAATGAAATTGCTGGTTATGGTTCCTCTGACCTCGCTGTTGTAGAAATGAAGGGACTCTCTTGAAGACAGCATGTTGGTATAGTGGAAAGAATGAGTCCTGAAGTAAGAAGGCCACGATTTGCATCCTATGTCTAACATTCACTAATTGTGCGTAAGTGGGCAAGTCATTTAAGCACTTTTTGCTTCAGTTTTCTCATCTGTAAAATGGGAATAATTCTACTTATACTATTATTTCAAATGGATGTTTTGAAGAAAGAAAGTACTGTGTAACCTTAAACTGTGGTATTTGTGATTGAATTGTTATTATTAGCTAGGAGAATGTCTTATTAAGTCTCCATAGTGGGTACTGACCTCTGCTCGGAAATAGTTTGAGAATCTGGAGGGCAGCAACAGTATTTTTCTTATTCTCATTTGACCCACAGAACCTAACACAATACCTTGCTTGATAAATATTTGTTAGATAAATGGATAAATGATTCGCCTCTCCAGATAGGACAAAACAGCAAATTTTGTAGAATGGAAGGCTTTGAAGGGTGCCTAGGTTGTACCTTATAAGACCTTGCAATTCCCAAGCATAAAAAGAAAAGACTTTAAATTTATTCCGTAAATTTTAATCAATAATGAGAGGAACCTCTAGATGAATAACAGTCTGCATGGATTAGAACTACAAAGTCCTTAGCAAAAAGGAGAAACATATTTTTGAGTGAATTTAAACTCAAATTCTCAAGCAATCAAGGACAGTCACAAGACTGAATGGAAATAGGGAAATGGTAAATGTGATTTCCTGTAAAATAATCCCACTTAATCATAGCACAGAGAAGACTTACCATTCCATGATGGAGAGAGTGCTATATTGGCTGTCAGGAGACCTGAGTCCTAACTCCAAGTCTTCCAGTGAAGTTTTGTGTGAACTTGGGCAAGTTGCTTTACTTCTAAGGGCCCAAGTTTCTTCTGTATAAAAGAGAGGAGTTGGACAGTATGAGCTCTAACAATTTTGGCTCTGCCACATACCCTGTGTGGTCTTAGGAAAGTCATTTAACTTCTCTGATCCTCCACAATACTGGGGAAGTGGTATAGTGGGGAAAGTATTGGATTCTTATTCCTAGTATAATTTTATTTGTGTCATGAACCCCATGGGGTCATTGGCAAGGAAGCATTTTGTAAAGCATAAAGCTTTCTGTAAGCATGAGCTATTCTTACTGCCTTCTGAGAATGAATGAGTGCAGTTTTTCCTAAGTAAACCCTAAAATACTCTTTCAAGATGCTGCATCTTTTAAGACACTAGTTAAAAGGATGCATGTCAACCACAAGGTTGAAACATTTTAAAGCAGTTTGTCAGGCATTCACTTAAGCTTAGTGAGTCTAGTTACCTTTGTCAATCAGCCTGTAGGGGCAGACTAACATCAACATAGTGTAAGCAAAACTAATTCCAAGGACAAAGTACTGACATAAAAGAGGAAGGGGATTAAACCAAAGTCAATACTAAAGAAATAAATGGAGGAAAAATGAATATGTGAATGGATTAAACAACCCAGTAGAAGGAGAGTGACAGAATGGATAACAAAACAAAATCTCCAAATCTGTTTTGTATGAGACACATCTAAAATGTAAAGACATGTATGGAACAAAAATTACCATGTGAATCCAGAAAATTTGCTGATGAATCCAGGAAAATAGAAGCCATAATCATTCTATTAGATAAAGCAAATGTAAAAAAGAAAATCACGGTATAATAAAGGTAAGGAAGAAGACTACACCATGCTTAAAGAAAACAGAAAATGAACCAATATAAGTGCTAAATGTGCCAAATGATATAATATATAACTTCATAAGGGAAAAGGTAACTGGATTGTAAAAAGTGATAGTAAAGCTAAAATTGTAAGAAACTTTAATGTTTCTCTCTCAGAGCTGGACAAATCTAAGAAGAAAATAACCAAAAAGGAAGATATAGAACTGAACTGCTGAAGAATTCGGACCTAAAAAAACTTATAGCATTTCCTCAATGGAAGCATTAAAGAATATACCTATTTCTCAGCATCATACAGTACCATTAAAGAAAAGATCATGTGTTTAGATACAGAGAAATTCTAAATAAATATTAAAAAAAAGAGGACACAATAAGAACATCCTGTACAGATTATAATGCAACAAAAGGATAATTAATACAAGGCACACAGGCAAAACATACAGAACTAAATGGGGACTAGTAAATGATATCATTAAATGACATCTTGAAATACTGGGTCAAAGATTAGATCATAGAAACAGTTAATAATTATGTGAAAGAGAATGAGCCTTGAAGGAAGATAAGAGTTCTGGGAAGTAGTGTTCAGAAGGAAGGGCATTTCTAGTATGGGGAACAGTTTATGCAAATGCATGGAAATGGGAGATGATGAATCAAGTTTAGGAAATGATGAACAGTCTAGTTTGCCTGAAACCTAGAGTCTGAGGCAAGAAGTATTAAAACAAGTATGGAAAGGTAGATGGGAGCTAGATTGTAGTACCAGGCTAAGGAGGTTGTATTTTACTCTTTTAGTGGTGGGATACCATTGAATATATTCAAGCAGGGGACCCTTTCTGACTTTTTCCAGCTATACAACAACAGCCTGAGTGAGATGGGGAAATTCAGTCTTAAAAAAACTTGTCTATACTACATAGACCATTTTCAAAAATTGAGAAAGAAAACACTTTACCAAACTTTTTCTTATGATATTAATATTGACCTAATACAAGGAAGGATAAGGGAAAAGATAAGAACCTTTGACCAATTTACTAATGAATATGAATTCAAAAATTTGAAATAAAATCCTAGGGAAAAGACTACAGCCATATATCTAAAAGTGTTCAATGTGATAACTATGATAAAATGGATACCAGGAGTTAAAAAAATGATTCAACCTTAGGAACAGTTCTTAATCAAAGAGGAGATTCTTTTATATCCTTCTTATCTTGTTTTGAAGCAGTAATCTGCTCATATGAAGGACATGATAAACAATGAGACTTCAAATTTTTAAAAAAAGTTTTGCTGATGACTTTTGTATATCACAATAGTGTCTTGCCTCCCCTTTCCTTTGTAAAAACAAAAAACAGTTAAATCCAACTTATATTATGACTATGTTTGAAGGTTTAGGTAACATTCCATAACTATAGTCCCTAACCTTGCCAAGGAATCAATTAACTAACAAGCATTTATTAAGCAAAGGAGAGAGATGCAGTATGGTTTTTTTTTTAAATTCTGTAGGCAGTGGGAAGCCACGATATATTCAAGTGAAAGAGTGACATGCTAGGACTTGTGCTCTGTTATTTACCAACCATATGGCAGTTAGGAAGGGCAGTGGATAGAGCACTGAGCTTGGAATCAGGAAGACTCATCTTCCTGGGTTCAAATCCAGCCTCAGACACTTACTAGTTGTGTGGCCCTGGGCAAGTCACTTAACCCTGTTTGCGTCAGATCCTCATCCATAAAATAAGCTGGAAAAAGAAATGGCAAACCTCTCTAGTATCTCTCACAAGAAAACCTCAAGCGGGTTATGAAGAGTTGGACACAACTAAAACAACTGAACAACCAACAAGCCTAGTACTATCCTTGTCTACCTTTCCAACCATGTTTTATACTACTCTCTGCTTCACATACTCTAGATTCCAGGAAAACTGGACTACTAGTCATTCCCCAGACTTGAGTCATCATCTCCCATCTCCATTCATTTGGACAAGCTCTTCAACATCCCTAGAATAATCTTCCTTCTCACCTCCACTTCCCAGAATGCTTGTCTTCCTTCAAAGCTCAATTCAATTGTTAATATCCCATTCTTCCTCAATTTTTCTTATATTATACTTATTAATGAAGATGCTGTGTGGTCCTGGTAGCGTGTAAGGCTCCTTGAGGGCAGAAACTGTTTGATTTTTGTCTTTTTGTGTCCAGTATCTAATATAGTACCTCATGTGTAGTAGGTGTTTGATAAATATTTATTGAATTGAATTAACCCTAAAAGTAAGAGATTGTTATTATTATGATTCTGACATTTTTTTAGGGACCAGAGACTTTTTAAAGTGTGGTATTGTTAGTTGGTATGAGAGATACATAGGGAAAGGCCAGTTGATTCATTTTAAAAGAGCACTCCCTCTCTCTGGGAAGTTAAGATGTGATTAAAAGCAAGGTTTAGTAGTTGAAAGCACTGTATATCCTGGGAAAAGTTATGTTAACCCCTGGGGCCCTTCAGGGGCCATTCTGGTGTCCTTATGTATAAACTTCTCAAGGGCATTGATCACATCTCTGTGTGACCTGAACAATACATAAAACAAAATGTTAGAACTTCCCAAAGCAAAGTGAACTCAGTGAGTTGAAATGTCTTTTTAAAGAAACAGTAAAGACCCATTTAACTCAATCCTTGACATTCTGAAATAAGTCCTGGTCAATTAATTAGTTCTTTATCACCTCACCAACAGTAAGGTTCTACCGAATTCAATTCCATTTAACGGATATTAATTTATTAAGGGCCCACAATGTGCAGAGTAGTACAGGTACTCTCAGAGATAAAAAGCATAGCTAAGACACAATTTACTCTGCCTTCATGGAGTTTATAGTCTAGTGTAATAATTTATAAGGCAGTTTACATATACCATATATTCACAAATGACTGTGACATGAAATAATATGTAAGAAGTGGATAAAAGGGGGTAAACAAAGTGCTATCTGTAGTGAGAAGGATATTTTATTATTGGGGAGATCAGAGCATGTTTGTAGGTAGCTGGGAGGGAGCCAGTAGGAATGGAAAAATTGAAAGTACAGAGTTCCAACTAGTATGGGGCAAACTTGGTTTTGTCCCAATGCACCATGGTGCACAGTACATGGGGGAGGGTGCACTTCCTCCCCATGATGACTGCCATTCTTGTGCCTTCTGCACTTCCACTGGCCTATTCTGTGATTCAGGGAGCCACTACCCCTTGTCCTGCCCACCTAGGATTTCATTGCTTTGAGGTTCTCTCACTACTTGTGGATGTAAGGCCCAAACTGCTCCCTCTCTAGAGAGGTATGATTGTACTCTTTATACCTCTTCTTTCCTCCCCTGAAATAATTCTAGCTGGGATTTTAAAGGTGTGTGAGAAAGAGGGAATAATGTTTTAAAGCGTGGTTGTTATAAACATTTGCTCTAGCAAGGACCTAGAGTAGGGATTCTTAACATTTTGGTGTGCGTGTATGTATGGACTTCTTTGACAATCAGGTGGATCCTACGGGCCCCTTCTCAGAATAATGTTTTTAAATACATAAAGTAAAATATGTAAGATTTCAAAGGAAACCAACCATACTTAAACATAGCTATCAAAATATTAAACACACAAAAAAGTTCACAGACTTCAGGTTAAGAACTTCTGCCCTAGAGCAAGTGGGATGAGATAGGATCAAGGTGTAATTAGCAAGGAGGACTGAGTTTCATCACCAGTTTTCCTTCACTCTAGTCCCAGTGAAATTGGTGTTCCTATTCTTTTTTGATTATAGGTCAGGACCACTCATGAGGAGGGCTACATTTTCTAGGACAGAACTGAAGGAGGAAAGAATGGGTGATAATATTGAGTTTGAAGGAATAACAATTCACATTTCTATAATGCAATTCAATTCAACAAGTATGTTTTTCCTGGCAAGATACAATATGTACAGAGATGAGTAGATACAAAGTATATGACACCAGAGAGGGAAGAGAAAGGATGTTAAAGGAGATCCTTAGAATTTAGAATACCTGACATAGGAGAGTCACATGAGAAGGAGAATTTCAGAGCTAGTTATCATTGGAGATGATGAGGAAGTTGCCCAGTTGGGGGTTTTCAAAGGCCTACTTTTTAAACCTAACTTCTTCTTTTCACAAGCTATATGCCACAATAACAACGTATATTGATAGCACTATAGAGAACCTACTTGGTGAAAGAGGAAATTCTCTGAATGGATAACATGGTTTATGGTACCCCATCATGTTTTATAGGACTTGAATACACCTAAAAATGGCTATCTTTTCAAGAGAATCATTATCTTTACTACTTAGTGGCAGCCTGAAACATTCCCATTACAGTATTGTTTAAGGTACCTTGAGTGTTTTCTCTCAGGATGGGAGACTCAGAGCTAGCAGGGATGTCAGAGGCTTATAATTGAGCAGAAATTCCCATTGTAATATCTCCAATAAGGAAGTCATCCAATCTCTGGTTGAAGGGATGAGAAACCATTACCTCTGGAGGCAGGCAACCTGTTCTACTTTGGGCCAACTCCAGTTGTTAAGAGCTAGCCTAAATTTACTTCTTTGCACTTTCTACTCTTTGCTCCTAGGACTGACCTTTGGGGCAAAACAGAACAAACATGACAGCCTTTCAAATACTTGAACAGAATAATCATGTTAGCCTGTGGGTTTTCTCTTCTGCAGGTTAAACATCCTTCCTTCAATGGATCCATGCTCTGTTTTATCATCGTCCAGGGAATCTCTTTTAAGTATGTGGAAGTTCACATTGTAACTTGAATATTATACCCTGGTTTCTCCCACTAACAATAATACCTAATCAACCAATGAGCGATAGTCTTTCATCACCAGTACCTGTCATTGGTATTAGCTCACCTCTAGACAGATGTCCCCCCAATTTTTTTTTGTTGTTTAGTTGTTTTCAGTCATGTCCAACTCTTGGGGACCCCATTTGGGTTTTTTTTTGGCGAAGATACTTGAGTGGTTTACCATTTCCTTTTCCAGCTCATTTTATACATGAGGAAATTGAAGCAAACAGAGTTAAGTGACTTGCTCAGAGTCACACAGCTAGTAAGTATCTGAGGTCAGATTTGAACTCAAGAAGATTCCTCATTCCATTCTGCACTCTATCCACTGTGTCACCTAAGGTATCAAAGATCTCACAGTCAGAAGCCACTTTCTCACTTGGATGAGATTGGATTCTGATTGGATCCTTATAACAACATTTAGTTGTTTTATCACTATTTTATAGATGAAACTGAGACTTAAGAGGGTTTAAGTAGACCTAGTACTTCTTCTACTAAAATAGCAATTAATTAGTAGATATGGCTACAAATGAGGTTAAATAGAATATTCATTTAGTTAACATCTGATGAATATGTTGCACTTCCTATGTGTATTGTACTGTCTCCCTAGGGGAGAAGACAAACTATATATAACACAAGAGCCTTTCCCCTAATCTTAATGTTCTTAACTTTTTTTGTGTCACAGATGCCCTGGGCAGTCTGGTGAAACCTGTGGACTCCTCAGAATAATGTTTTAAAGTGCATAAAATAAAAAATTTAAGATTACAAAGGGAACAGAGTTGATCTATCTATCTACCTACCTACCTACCTACCTACCTATCATTCATCTATCTGTCTGTCTGTCTGTGTATCTGTCTGTCTATCTATCTATCTATCTATCTGTCTATCTATCTATCTATCTATCTATCTATCTATCTATCTCTCTATCATCTATCTATCTTTTAAAGTCCACAGGCCCTAGGTTAAGAACTTCTGTGAGAGGGATCTAAAGTTTAGCTGCAGAAATAAACCACGCACCTGTGAAAGGTGAGCATGTATACCAAGTCTCAAATAAGCTGAAGAGACATTGAGTTCTGGTGGAGCTCAGAGGGTGGAGTGATCCTGGAGGGCTGGATGGTATCTTATCACAAGCCAGCTGATTATTCCAGGCTCTTAATTCAGTTGGCATATTTTATTCTAAAGATGAACAAACACTATGAAGTATCACTGTAGGCTGGCCTGAAGACATGGATGGTTATTTTTTGTTTCTATATTATCAAAACCCATCTTTAAAAAAATAATAGCACGGAATTTACAAACTCACAGAATCTTAGAGTTAGAAGGGACATCTAATCCATCTAGACTCTAAACAAGAATCTTCTCTTCAACATTCCAGTACAGATTCAATCCCGTCCAATCCAAAAAGCATTCATTAAGCTCCCACTGTGGGCAAGACCCTGTGCTAGGTGCTGGGGATTCAAAGACAAAACAGAAAACATTCCCTGTCCTCAGAGAGTTTACTTTTTACTGAGTATCAGTCATTAAACATTTATTAAGCACTTACTATGTTCCAGTCAACTGAATCTTTGCATTAGGCAAAATTATGTGTTATGTAGAACTAGTATTAAGAGTTATTATTTTCTTGGGTTATTGGTTTGTGACTTTTAATCCCACTTACCTTCTATCCTCAAATGCTACCTCCCCCCCTCCTGCACTGAAGTTGTATTTGTAAGAGCATTCCTGAGCAATGTGCTTTTTTAAAAAAAATGTAAGTTATTATGGCCAAGAGCATCAAGAACACATGATGTCCAAGCCCAATGGAGTGAGGTCTGTATACATTGAGGGTTTTCTGTAGAACTATATATTTTACTTAACTGAGCTGTGACACTCTATGAGGATAACTGGACTTCAATAATTTTCATCTCAAGATTGGTTATATGCAAGAAGGGCTTCAAGTGTTGGAAGTAGAACACAAACCATTGTAACAGAGCTTAGACAGGATCTATAGAAGGGGAAATGGATTGTAAAAACCAGGCACTACAAATGAACATGTCCACCTGTAAAACGGAGGTACTAATACTGGTGGTATTGTACCTACCTTACAGGACTATTGTGAAGAAAAGACTTTGTAAAATATAAAGTGCTGAATAAATGCATTACAATTCCCATCTTTCAGACGAGGAAGTTGAGGTCCAGAGAGGGAAAGTGACTTGTTATATCTCCTCAACCCCCGTATAACAGAACGTGTTGAGGGCAGGGACAGTTTTGTTTTTTGTCTTTGTGTACCCAGGGATACCCTTTATATGTTGTTGTTGTTGTTCAGCCATTTTTCAATTGTGTCTGACTCTTCATGACGCCATTTGGGGTTTTCTTGGCAAAGATACTGGAGTGGTTTGTCATTTTCTTCTCCAGCTTATTTTACAGATGAGAAAACTGAGGCAAACAGGGTAAAGTGACTTGCCCAGGGTTACACAGCTAGTAAGTATCTGAGGCCAGATTTGAACTCAGGAAGATGAATCTTCCTGATTTTGGGCCCAGCACTCTATCCACTGCCCCACTCTTTGTATACCTTTTACATGGTAGGCATTTAAATGTTATTAATTGAATTGAATTGAATTCAAGCCACTAAATGGCAGAGCCAGGGCTTAAATTCAAGACATCTGAAGTGGCTATTCTTTTGGGCACTAGAGAATCAGGAAACGAAGGAAGTACAGAAGCCGAGGACCAGAGGGGTTCATCTTCGCACTGTGGCAAGACACAGAAGTACAGAACATGGATATATAATATTCAGAGGTCCTATGGCAAGGCTGTACTACACAACAAATGCTTAGTGAACACTGAGGGTGTGAAAGGCACTTTGTACTACAGTCAATGAGAAATCATCAATATAAATATCTCAACTGGGTTATCTTTGATTCAAGCTAACGCTGATAGGGAACATCTATACTGCTTAGGTGATCTTCCAGGACAGGATGAAAATGGATGTTCCAAACATGGTTAATGATGAGAGTACAGCATCCTTCCTGAGGCCTGACCTAATCTCCCAACAAGAAGTGATTTCCCTTCTCCATATTCCTAGGGACTTATGGACCTGTTATATGGCACTTAGAACTGTCTGCCTTGGATTGTAGTTATTTGTGTACACTAGGCCCTTATGCCTCCACTAGAATAAAAGCTCCCTGAGGGCAGGGACTAAGTCTTACTCATCCTTGCATGCCTAAGACATAGCACAGAACTAAGAAATAAGTGTTGGTTCTACTGGAATGATTCCCACACAATGTTTTGTGTACCTTCCCAATTTTCAGCTTTTTCTAAGGCTCCCACATTTAAGATAATAGTGGTGTATTGTGGTGGGGGTAGTAGTTGGTGGTGGTATTAGTAGTAGTGGTGGTGGTGGTAGTCATAGTAGCACTAACACTTGACATTTATGTATCACTTTGCATACGTTCACATTTGACCTGTACAAGGACCCTGTGAAGGTAGGTCCTAATAACATACTCATTTTATAATTGAGAAAACTGAGATTCAGAGAGGGGAAGGGAAGAGAATAAGCATTTATATAGCACCTACTATGTGCCCAAGCACTATACTAAGCATTTTACTAACATGATCTCTATGATTTACTCCATGTCACATGCATTCAAACCCCAGTCTGGGTTTGAGTACTGGGGTACTCTTCTGATCCCTGGAGAGAGAACTATTGCTGTTCTTCCAGATAGCACCCTCAGTTGTGTCCAGCTGTTGTAGGTATAGAATAGGTCCTGGAACATGAAAAAAAAAAGACCATAGCATTTTCCCCAAGACATCAACATATCAGTGACTGTCAGAGCTGGAAGAAGCCATAAAGAATATCTAATGCAATTCTCTCGTTTTACATACTCTTATAGTCTTTTTGTCAAAATGTCCTTGGGCAAGTCACTTAACCTTTTGGAGCCTCAGTTGTTTCCTCATGTGTGAAATGGAAGTAATAATACTTCTACTACCCACCTCACAGAAATGCTGAGTGATTTAATAAACTGTAAAGCACCATATCATTGTAAGCTAGTTTTATTAACTTCTATTGGAAAGGTTGGCTCTACTCTATGATTGAGTGACTCTGGCCTCCACTCCACTTCTAGTCTCCAGGCATTTCACTGGCTATCCCCCCCCATGCCTGGATTATTCTCCCTCCTGATGACTTATTGGCTACCCTGGCTTCCTTTAAGTGTTAATAAGGTCTCACCTTCTGTAGGAAGCCTTTCCAGATCCTCTTAATGCTAATGCCTTCCTTCATAGATTGTCTCCAATTTGCATATATCTTGTTGGTAAATATTTGTTTGAATGTTGTCTTGCCTATTAGAATGTGAGCTCCTTGGGGGTAGGGACTATCTTTTGCTTTTCTTCTTATCCCCAGCACTTAGCACAGAGCCTGGTATATAGTAGGTACTTAATAAATGCTTGTCTGACGACTTTTGGAACTGTTCAAGGAGAACTGTTCAAGGTATTATGCACAAACATGAATAAAATAAGGGCCATGCTGCTAAGGGAGTTTGCAGTTTAAGAGAGGATTATCAAACAGATAACTATAATACAAATAAAAAAATTCTTCAGTTCACAGAAGTCTGAACGAAGTTCTTTGAGAGAAATTCGATAGAAGGAGAATGCTCCTGTCAGGAATGCTTTAGAAGGGTTTCTTGCTCTGGGTGAGATTGGCCTGTAAGGGCTTCCAGATCTGGGTGGGAGGTTCCTTCCAAGTGTGAGATTTTTCCACTTTCTGACGCACTGATGTCCTTAAAGTGACCCAGCTAGAAGGTAGCTGAACTGGGACTTCAGCCCCAGCGCTTCACTCTAGGAGGTGGAGTACCTGCTCTATTGTGCCACATTCTTTGCCTCCTCAAAGAACTTGAGTGTTTTTCAAGCAGTGGGTGCTGTTCTAAATCTAGAGCATAAGATGTGAATCACTGAAGAATTAAAATAAAATTGCAAGAGATTGCATAAAGAGGCCAGTGACCCCAAAATACTCTGTAAGAGCAGTGTTGCTTTTTATTACTGAAGTGTGGTTTGGTTATTGGACTTTCCACTGCTTATAAGGAGGTGTTACTTGATAAAAAGATGAACCATGGAAAAAAGCGATTATCCTGGTGTCAAAGCCTTGTTCTCAAGTCCACTTCCCTCAATAACACCAGAGCACTTGCTTGTTTACTTCCTGTTTTTAAAAACCATGTGAGCAATGATGTGACCTTATGGTACAATAAGGGAGACTTGGGGTCCAGGATTATCAAGGTGATAGACCCACTGTATTCTGCTCTGTGCTGAGGATATTACTTTGATACAAGTACAAAATATTTTAAATTTGATAGATACTTGTCCTGTTTAACATAAAAAAAAAAAGCCCCACCCTGATGCACTAACATCTGAACTTACAAATAAGATAAACTGGGCAATGTTTTTTTCATACTTTGACATAAGATTTTCCACAGGGCACCTTTAAGTACTGAGCTTTCATTCCTTGAGTATTTAAAATATGATGTAACTTCGAAAAAGTCTTGATTTAGACACAGCTTTTCAGGGACACATCTAGTGAGTGGATGAGTTCTGCTTGATTGAATTGGATTCAATGGTAGACACATGTGAAGATCTCTCTAGATTAAGGGAGGAATAGGAAGTCACATACTTTTATCACACCGTCCTTCCTTGTGTCTGACGGTGGCATTTTTAGTTTCCTCTTGTCCTCTCAAAGGCAAAGGAAATGGACTCCTGAAGGAGAGTACACTGAGTCAGGTGGAAAAGCAACACCTGTTTTGCTTTGTTTTTGTTTCCTGTTTGAAGAGGGTTATGGGAAGTGTCAGAACAATGACTGAATAGCCTAGCCTGAGAGATGTTGCCAAGAAGGGTTTCCAAATCAGGACCTTCTCTTACATTGAATTTGTAAATTAAGATATATTCTAGGATGTTTATCAGCAATCCTACCAGCATCTTGTGAAATAAAGGAGTCTATTTAAAAACTGAAGGCACCGCCTTGTTTAGGGAACCTTTTCTTATCCTTCTAGATCCTAGTACCTTTTCTCCCAGAATTATCTTGCGTATGTGGGGAAATTCCTACCAGGACAATACATAGAGAAGAATATGGAATTCATTTTTTTTCTTTGAGCCTTAGGTCAAATCTAGCAGATGTTTGTTGTTGTGGAGTCATTTCAGTTGTGTCTGACTCTCTGTGACCCCATTTGGGGATTCTTGGCTATTTGGTTTGCTATTTGCTTCTCCAGCTCATTTTACAAATGAGGAAACTGAGACAAACAAGATTAAGTGACTTGCCCAGAGTCACACAGCTAGTAGACGTCTGAGGTTAGATTTGAACTCAGGTTGATGAGACTTCCTGACTACAGGCCCAGCACTCTATCCACTGAGCTACCTAGCTCCCCCTAGAAGATGCCTTCCCCCCCAAATCAAATTCACACAGGCAGTTTTATTTAACAGTCATTTGATAAGCACTTACTGTGTACAAGGTATTATGCACAAACATGAATAAAATAGGGGCCATGCTGCTAAGGGAGTTTGCAGCTTAAGAGGGGATTATCAAACAGATAACTATAATACAAATTAAAAAAATCCTTCAGTTCACAGGAGAGGTTTGAACAAAGTTCTTTGAGAGAAGTAGACGTTGCTTCCAGATGGTGTGTGGAAGGGAAATAGTTGAGGGGGTCCCTGAGCTGGGCTTCCAAGGATGGGAAAGATTCCAATAAACAGAGATAGGGGTGGGTAGGGGAATGACTGTAATTATTACCCTTCTGGCCACTTTGCTAAGTCAATCCTATTTACTTAGGAGATATAGCTGGGATGTGGGAAGATTATGTGTAAACTACTCTGCCTGGCATTTATAGCCTTCAGATGCTTGCTGAATCACACCACATCAAGTCAAGTCAAGAAGCATTTTTTTAACTGCTTATTACAACCTGGTCCCAACTTATCTTTCTGGTCTAACATATTATATGTCATTTGCTTTCTACATTCTACAGTTCATCCAAGCTGTTCTTCTTGTTGTTCCTAACATACTATTAATCCATCTGCTGTCTTTGTGCTGGCTTTCCTCCATGCCTAGAATGCTATCTCCTCTCACCTCCATCTTTTGTCTCCTCGAGAATCAGCTCAAATCCCACCTTATATATGAAACATTTTCTTGTCCCTCTAGATCCTAGTACCTTTCTTCCCAGAATTATCTTGTATTTATTTTGCATAGACTTATTTATATACACGTTACCTCCCTCATTAGAAGACTCACACAGATTGTTTGTTCGTCCTCCATTCTTGAAGAGGACCAATGACATCAGAAGGGGTGATGTCTTGACTTGCAGGTGAATTGGATTTAGGTTAGGCAGAGCTGTGCAAAGTCATCAGCCTCATTCTCTCTTGCAGAATAATCTGTGTCCAGCAGCAAGACATATAGGTCAAGATAACTGGACTCTAGCCTCCAACAGGTTCACTCTTGATCTAGGCAGCCAAAAGGATAGGAAGACAGCTTTGGAGAGGTTAAATAAGTTTACTTTATTCTAGTCTACTCTTCTCAAAAGGGTTGCTGATAATGGGAGCACCAACTCCTATAGCATTCCCTAATCACCCTTCTCAAAGGGGTGGGAGAGAAGGGGGGGCAACTACTCCTATGTCTCGATGGGGTCAGTTGAGACAGGCACAGCATTCCAGCTTGTGCACTCCCCTAAATCCTCTCTAGCCTCAGTGGGGGCCAGTTGAGGCAAACACACATGTATTTCCTTATGTGCTCCAAATCCCTGCAAACCTTGAATGGGGGCCAGTCCAGGCAAGCACACATGCACATTCCTCTTGTGCTTTCCTATTCCCCACTTACTGACCAGTGAGCGCTTGATTTATAGGGTAACAGACAAAGAAAGCAATTTGCCAGCAATAGTCTCACAAGTTTACATTAACTCATCATTATATCTCACTGCGTAGTCACAATGGATATTTACAATTCAAGCACAAACGATTATATGCATATCATTATATAATGCTGCGCAAGTATGGTGGAGATGCTTATAAACCACGAGCCTGGGAACTAGAGGTTGTTATGGTCATGGATCCTGGAACTGTTATCTATGAAAGAATAACAAAATCCACTGAACACACACTAAAATCCACCTTACAGGCCCTTTGACTGAATCTAAACTGAGAAGTCAAGGGGCACTTGAGGACCTAGAGGGCCACATATGGCCTCGAGGCCGCAGATTCTTCACCCCCGGATAGATACTAGGGATAGGGGCTGACCTGGTGATTTCAGGTAAAGAAACTCCCTGTACTCCTGCAGGTTGACCCCTTCTCTGCAGCTCACAGTATTAGAGAATTATCTAGAGACTAATGGGCTTGCTGAGAGTCACACAACTAATGTGTTTCAGAGGTGAAGGGAGACATGATCCCAGTGGTTCCTGGCTTCAAGGACAGTTCTCTATCTACCACACCTTCAGTGGCATTGAAGTAAGGTGCCTTTTAAATGGTGAATTGAAGTGAAAGACAACTGGTTTTGGAGTTAGAAGCATTTGGATCCTAGCTCTGATACTTATTAGTTGTATGACATGGGCAAATGATTCATATGGTCTCTTCAGTTTGCTCACCTCCAAAATGCCTGCCCATTCTTTGTTGGTTTTATTTTTTTTTGAGCTAGTCAGTGGGGTTAAGTGACTTGCCCAGGGTCACACAGCTAGTAAGTGTTATGTGTCTGAGGCAGATTTGAACTCAGGTCATCCTGATTCTAGGGCCAGTGCTCTATCCACTGCGCCACCTAGATGCTTGCCTATTCTTATAGGGCTGTTGTGAGGATCATACAAGATAACAGGTCCAGGGCTTTGTAGACTGGAAATATGATATAATTCTCAACAATTGTAATAAGGATTATTGTTATGTCAAGAAAAAACCCAAGCTTTACAAAGCAGTATGTTTCCCCTAGAATGAAGTTATATTGGTAGCCAAGTACAAATGATGATGATAATGGTAATACTTATTTAATGTAATCTGTGATTTCACCAATAGGGGTACTCCCTGCAATGGTTCAGATTGCAACTCATCCATTGTTTCTCATCCTGTGTGATTTATTTCATGATTCTTCCACAAATGTTACATGGGGATTCTGAGCCTTTCTCTGGTCCCTCTGACACTGTGTGTTTGCCAGTGGGGCAGGTAGCTCTCATCCAGTTATTGCCTGCTCTTGCTCTAGGACTGGTTCATCTCCTTTTCCGGTCATAATATCAATCTCTTTGATGATATTCCTGATACCGCTTCTCTTGCCAAATTGTTGCTGGTAACATGCTGATTTACTTAGTGCATGCCCCTCTCTGTTGCCCTTTGGGTGACCTGCAACTCTCATTCTTTGGAAACTGATATTCCATGAGTCATGGACATAATTCAATGGAAGAATATCAAGGTTAAAAAGATGAGCCTTCATTTCAGTGAGAAATTTAGTGTTAAAAGCAATGTGCAGCATTCCAAAGGCAATCCAGCCCATTTGACTCCTCATATTCAATACTGGGCCCACTTTATGTTTGTTGTGTCTATTCGAGGTATATGTACTGATAGACCAGCTCTAGGGGCTATCCGTCATTCAACTGCATGTCATATTCTGAATGACAGTCATTCTTTATCCACTTGGTTCTTCATCTTTGGATAGTTAAATGTTCTGAGTTACTGTCATAGATCTCATTTTGGAGACTTACATGCATATATACATACATGTCTATGTGCACACGTAGGGAATCAGGTTATAAGAAGTCAGGGGTGGCCTTAGAGGAAATCAGGCATTCTAAACAGGTAGCCTGAGAGGGGAGGGCATAGAAGGAGAGAGGGGCAGGTATCCCTACTTTGCCTTAGTAATAGTGGGGAAGCTTCTCCAGATCAGCTGTATTATGGACTAGTCATTCATGACTGGATTTTAGGCCTTTTTTCTTTTAATGGTACCAGCTGGCATAGATAGCCTTTTCTAATTCCTGTAGGCTAGGCTAAAGGACATCCTTTACCCTGTACAAATGGGAAAACTGAAGCATACCAGACTGATCCTTGCTAGTGTTAATGATTCCCAGCTCTGCCTCACATGGATGCTGTTTGAGAAATGGAATTCTCTGGAACCTCAGCACATGCTGCCTTCATAGGAGAAGAGCTGACTGGGTTATCCAGATTTGCCTTTTCTTCGAGGCAAGCCCCACAGCGGTGAGTTCAGTGGCTAATAGAGTTACTAGTAGTAGACCTACCAACTCTCTCAGCCGGCCCCCCAAAACTTAAACTCCTGTGACTGGAAAAACTTCCAGGCTGGCTTCACTGAATTTTAAGCCCTTTGTTATCTTATACATGTGATTTGATATCAGGTCTCTGTGGCTTATGGTGCCATCCAGAGCAGGACTGGACTAGGGGATAGGCGATTGGGGTTCTAGACCTGGCTTTGCCATCAGTTAGTAAGCTTGTATGACTATGGGTAATTACTTAGCTACTTTTGATCTAAGTTTCCTCATCAATAATAATAGTAACAATAATAGCACTTATACCTCTCTAAGGTTTGCAAAGGACTTTACAAATATTATCTCATTTTATCCTCACAACGACCTTAGGATGTAGGTGCCATTATTATCTCCAATTTTTACATTTGAGGAAACTGAGGCTTAGAGAGCTTAACGGATTTGCCTAAGGTCACATAGCTACTATCTGATTTGAACACTGCTGACTCTAGGTCCAGAATGTTGGTACCTAACTTTCTCTACTGATAGTATATGCAGTATTCCACACCTACAGCCCCCACTTCTTTTTTATGTACTTATATGACACGGCATATTATAGTTATCTGTATAGGTATCATATCCCCTACTAGACAATGGCAGGGATTCTGTTATATCTTATCTTTGTTTTGCTCTCTCTACCCCTATTCCCATTCCTTTCCCCTTTGCACTGAACAGGAACTCAGCATTTGTTGAATTTTTATTTCTTCCTGTACCAAATTAGGAAAGAATGTTTTATAGAGACCTCCCGAGGCAGTTAGTAGCACAGTGGATAGAGTACTGGGCCAGGAGACTCAGGAGACCCTGAGTTAAAATCCAGCCTTATATATGTATTAGTTGTATGACCCTAGATATGACTCCTAACTTCTGTCTGCCTCAGTTTCCTCAATTGTAAAATGGAGATAATAAAAGCACCTACTTCACAGGATAATTGTGATGATCCAGTGAGATAATATTTGTAAAAAGTGCTTAGCACAGTGCCTGGCATAAAGTAGGTGCTAAAAAATTTTTATTCCCTTCCCCTCCCCTTACAGAGAGGGACTAGGCCTATTGCAAATCTCTGTATGGGGAGGAGGGGGGAAATAACTACTTACATCGTGCCAAGCAGTGTACTAAACACTTTACAAATATTATCTCATTTGATCTTCACAACAATGCTGGCAAATAGGTGCTATTATACATTCCATTTTATAGAGACTGAGGCAGCTAAGTGACTTGCCCAGGGTCATACAGCTAGTAAGTGTCTGAGGTAGGATTTAAACTCAGGTCTTCCTGATTCCAGGTCCAGCGTTCTATCCACTGGGCAGCCCAGCTGAACTATGATCTAGTTCATTGTGTTTGTTTATTTTGAAACATTTCACCTTTTGTGTGAGTGGGTTCAGCGTCTAGGTGACCAGATGGCACATCCTGGACGGCATAACTGCCCTGTTTCCTAGGACTGTTTGCCCATAATGAAAATCTGCCCCTTTTTTGTAACGTTGCAGATCTTGTCAAGGATCTCAGAGGTAAAATCCTTTGTGTAGCTAGAAGCTCAATCTAAGTGAATTTCTGGCTTCCACACTTAAATAGCAGTAGAGATCTAGGATTTCCTTGGGGTGGGAAACTCCAGTAAGGAACTTCTTCTCCTAAGCCAGGTGCTGATCCTTTACAATTTGAGGTTTGAGAGTCTGGGAGATTTGCCTAGAGCACTGAGAGGGTAGGTAACTTGCCCAGTGAAACAGCCAGTCTCTGTCAGTGGAAGGACTTGAACCCAGGTCTTTCTGACTTTGAGGTCTGCTCCCTATCCACTCTACCATGTCACCTCAATCATTGATTAGAGCTGTTCATAAAAGGGATGAACTGTTCTATGAGATAGTGAGCTCCTTGTCAGTAGAGGTGTTCAGAAGCTGTATAGTAACTATCATCTCAGGATAGCTGTATAGATACCAGGTAGAAAATAGGCCTAGATGATCTGGTCTGGACCAGTAACTGTGTTCATGTAGGAAATTACTACTTTGGAAATTCTGCCCACTGATGCACATCACCAATTCATTTCTAATTTAAGTTTGATCAGTCTTAGAGAGTCAGGGGGATACTGAGAAGTGAACTGACTTGCTCAGGGTCACACAGGTAATATGCATCACAAGTAGGATGGTACTCTGATCACAATTAGGACAGGCTGAAAATATAAATTCAGTCAAAAATGGTTTAGATAAATTCGAAGCTGAGAGACTGATAGCTGGAGGATACCATGGATTAATGGAAAAAACAGTGAATTGGTAAGTCAAGAGACTGCGGTTCTAGCCCCAGCTATATCACCATGGGGCCTTGGGTCAATCATTTTTTGCTCCTCCTCTCTGATATGAGGTGATTAGATGAGCTAATGCTCCATTTTTTTGCTTTGCTGATCTGTAATTCTAATATAACTAGGAGTTATGTAAAAGGATCAGCAGAAAATCTCTGTCACTATTTTGCTCTGTGATCTTGACCAAGTCACTTTTCCTCTGGGAGGGTTCACTTTCTTCTTCTTTAAAATGGGGGTAAGGGTAGAGTAATTGATCTTAGCCCTTCTTTATGGCTTTTAATATTTTGTGATCTTGGAAAGACAGAAAACTATAGAACAGTATCCAGCAAGTTTAGTAGAGTTCCTTAATTAAATAAATTCGCTGGCTATTTTACTGTTGGGTGATTCTGGGTGCCCCTGTGATAATTACAGTTAAAAAAAACAACCCTCAAAGCTGACAAGCCTCACTCAAGAACAATAATAACAGAAAATCCCTAACATACACAAGCAAATACAAATGTATTGTTGGGGAGGGGGAGTGTAGAGGAATGAAAATCTCAGAAGTGGATTGAAGTGATCACCAGACAACATCTCCCTGAGAGAATTAGACTCAGCATCTAGTGCTTTTATGAATAAAATGATTCTAGTGAAATAGCTTCCAGTTGTTTGGGCACCTAATGAAAATCAAACATAAACAGTGCTGCTGCAAAAGATGTGATCAAAATAAAAGCCAGGAAAAGACATTTTGTTCCTCTTCCCATGAGTAATAAGACAATCTCGAGGCTATAGAAACCTCTTTCTGCTCTTTGCATGAAACCCCCAGCTCATCCTTTGAATGCAGTGTCATTACATTTTTAGTCAGCCCTCTGATTCATAAACATTTGTGGCTGGTAGAGGCTTAGGAGTGACCTGTGAGATATGACTTAACCTACTAATTTTGTTTTCTCAAATTGTTTTTTCTCTACTGGACAAAACCTGAAATAGGAAGCATTCCAAGGACTGAGGGAGTAAGAGAATCAAAGAATGTTAGATTTGGAAGCTGATCATGGCTGACGTACTTTAGAGATGATCATGGCTGATGTGCCTCAGAGACAATCATGGTGTATCCAAAGCACCTCTGAGACCATCCTGGTTGGACTGTGATTAAACAAGAATCCTCTCCACATCACCCTGGAGAAGTGGTCATCCAACCTTTGCTTCACAACTTCTACTGAAAGGGAATCCACTACCTCCTGGGGCAGCCCATTCCATTTTGGATAGCTCTGAAAATTTTCCCTTACACTAACCATAAATCTGCCTCTCTGTAACATCTACTTGTCTCTGGGGACAATCTACTGGTTTTATCTGCTAGGTAGCCCTTTACGTACTTGAAGATGTTTTCCCTTAATCTTCTGTCTCTAGACTAAAAATTCTCAGTTTCTTCAATAAATCCTTAATATCATTATCTCCACTATCTCGCTTGCCCTCTTCTTGATGTATCCTAACTCTTCAATATCCTTTCTAAAATGTGATACCTCTGGAACTGGATACTCCAGATGCCATCTGACCAAGACACAAGATGGAAGGCTTGCTTCCCCTCTCCTGCCTGGTTTTGGACTCTGCTTTTCTTAATGCAGCTAAAAATCACATTAGCTTTTTTTTTTTCCTATCATGTCACATTATTGATTCAACAAGCATTTATTCCTACTTGTACTTCCAGATCTTTTTCTATACAAACTATTGTCTAGGCACATCTCTACCCATCTGGTACTTTTTGTTTTCTTTTTGGCTAGGCATTGGGGTTAAGTGACTTGCCCAGGGTCACCCAGCTAGTAAATGTCAAGTGTCTGGGGTCAGACTTGAACTCGGGGCCAGATTTGAACTCAGGTCCTCCTGACTCCAAGGCCAGAGCTCTATCCACTGTGCCACCTAGCTACCCCTATCTTGTACTTTTAAAGTTGACTTTTAATTAGAACCCAATCATGTACTTCCCACTGGACAGTAGGGAGAACATAATAATAATCCCCTTAGTCTTTTTATTTCCTTTTTCCATTTGATTCTAACCTCTACTCTCAATTTCTTTCATTTTGGAATGATGGAGTTTCAAGGGATCTCAGAGGGCATTTGGTCTCTCCCTCTGCTCCAAGGAAGGATTGCATTTGAGTAGGGTTGGAATATCTCTGTTTCCACATTGTTTCCACAAAGTACCTGGATCTGGGACTTATGAATTGGGTTGGAGTTCGTAGGGATTAGTGATATCATAGGTGTTATCACTTGGCAGTGAGGTTGGGTGTGGGATAGACCTTTCTCCTTCTTTTTGTCCTTCCAGTCCTAGTGTAAAAAATATAAGCCATCCAGCATCAGACAGGACAATACCACAAGGTCCTCTTGAGGAAGGAGATTATGAAAGATCACTTAGAAGACGGAACAGTACAGTGACAAGTGCTGGATATGGGTTCAAATTCTGGCTCTGTCAATTACTATCTGTGTGATCCTGGGCAAATCACTTTATTTCTCTGGGCCTGTTTCCTCATACATAAATCGACAGGATTGGACTAGCAGACCTCTAAAGTCCCTCTTAGCTCTCAACCTATCCTTCTATACAGCTAAGGATGTTCCTGAGGCTTCCTCAGGAACCAGTTCTATTGTCTTTCCCTCTGACCAATCAAAAAATTCTTCCTCTGGTCAACCTCAATCTGAGGAATTGTGTAGGAGGCAGTGGAAGTGTTTTCTACTCTTGGTTCTGATCACTTTTTACAAGTCTTTAGATAATATTTCCGGTCTCTGTTTATTATTCTAAGTAGAAGAAGCTTTGCTCTTGGATCCTAGAGTGAGAACTTTGTCTTTTCAAAAGTTTGTGCATAAGAAGTATGAATAGCTTTGGAAACAGGGCAAGGTACGGAGAAAATGTAGCCTGGTATTTCCTCCCTATTTATCTTCCTTTATCTTTATGACTTTCCAGTTGTGTGCACATCAAAAGTCCAACATCTACAGGACTTTTTGTTCACCCTTTCTTTTTAGGAAGGTGGAGATTTTTAAAACAGTAAGAATTTCATGTACCTGCATATTTATTTTATGAAATCTCAAATACTTCTAAGGAAATACATTTTATCAGAACCTGAGGCTTTGGTGATTTTTTTTCTAGTATTTGGAAAAGGATTTAAATAGATTATTCAGTATTAAAGGAGTCAAGTTCCCTTCTCTCCTCCCCCCAATCTAAACAAACAAGAAAACTGAGTCATAAACTTAGGATCTAAAGCTGAGAGGTACCTTAGGGGGTAAGTTAGCCTAAATCCCTTCATTTTACAGATGAGAAAGCTGAGGCCTAGACAGGTGGTCATAAGGAAGAACAAATGTCAGACCTGGGATTTGAATCCAGGCCCTTATTCTTTCTGCTTTGCCATGTTGAATGTACAGAATCAAAATTATGGTGATTAACCCATTTATTATCAGACAAGCTATCAGATACAGAAAGAATTCTTGTTTGCAAGTAAGGATTGGCCTTGGCACATTGTTTTGTCTGTTTGGTCTGATATTTGGTTAACTCATCAAACCTAACAGAACTTTTTTTTTCAACTATCAAGCATTTATTTTTTCCTCATTCCTATCTAACTCCGCACTCTCACTAGAAAAAAATTAGAAAATAAAACAAAACCTTTTTTTTAAAAACAAATAACTAGCTGAACATTTTAAATAATATTTCCAAGGGCTACCTTTTGTACTAATGAGGGATTTGCAATTGTAGAATCGGAAAAAGAAAGGAACCTCTTCATCATGTTAGTGTGGAGGCAGGTCTGGTACCTGCCTTATATCATATTGCAGTCTGTCATTTAGTTTCAGGGTATACCATGTGACCCAGAATATGTTTCCATCTGTGTAATAAGGAGCCTTGAATTTACAGTGCTTTGTTGAATTTTTCCTTTGGGACTCTGGAATTTATGATTGTTATTTTGCATGTTGTGGAAAAGTACACTAGATTTCACCAACCTTTTTATATAGTATAGTCCTTCCCTCACTTTGTGTTCTAGCCAGATTGGCTGATTTGCCAATCACACATGATATTCCATTTCCCATCTCCGGGTCTCTGCACTGGCTGTTCTTCTTGTCTGGAAAGCACTTCCTTCCCTGATGCTCCCTTCCCCCCCATTTCCTTTTGTAGTCCTTTGTTTCCTCCAAAACTAAATTCAGATGCCACCTTCTCCACGAAGCCTTTCCTGATCCTGCCAGCTGTGCAGTGCCAGATACATTGTAGATGCTTAAATGCTTATTGACTCATTGTTCTGGATTGAATGGGATAGGGTGGGATGGGTGGGTTGTGTATCAGGAATTCTGGATTCTATTCCTTACTCTGCCATTAATTAATTGTATGGCACCTAGATAAGTGATTTCATCTCTTTAAAGGTCAGTTTCCTCATCAGTAAAATAAAGAGGAAATCGAAGGTCTCTTCCAGTTGTAATCTATAATTCTATGTGTAGATTATTAAGATGGCATATTTATGGGTATAGAAGGAACAGAATGGTTAATTTTTTTTTTGACTTTGTAACCACAGCATCTTGAACATCTTGGGGGGAGGAAGGGTCTTGATCTTAGATTTCATTGGTAAGGGGAACTCCTGGCATAGAAACTTTTCTCAGATGTAGATTGGCAACTCATCTAACTCTAAGCCTTAGTTGCTTATAGGTACTGAGAAGATGTGACTTGTGTGGGGATCACAGAGCCAGTATGTGTCAGAAGCAGAATTTGAATTTGGGTCTTCCTGACTCCAAGCCTGGAACTGTGACACTTTGCCCTTACACTTTGCACACAGTAGAAGTTTAATAAATGCTTGTTAAATTGAATCAAATGCCTTTGCCTTCTCTTATTTTTCTTCCTTCCTTCCTAATCCTATTCTCCCACCTTTCTACCCCCTCCCCAATTCTGGGAGGCAGTCCAATGACAGAAGTGGATCTCTAACTGGTGCTTAAAAAAAAGAGGTAAGGCTCATGTGCATAGAGTCAATATATCACCATGCCATCTGTTGTCTCCAATCCCTTCCCTCCTGTCTTAAAGTATGGGACCCCTTGGACCCACACCCCTCTCAGAAAGTATGCTGTCCTTTTTCGATGTCTCCTTCACTTCAAGGCAGCTTTGTGTGTTCACAGGATTATAGAAACTCCACTGGAAGGGAACTTTGAAGCCATCTAGTTCAGTGCACATTCTGCTGAAGCCTAGAGAAGTTAAATGCCTTTCTTCATTCCTTTGGTGCTTAGTATAATGTTTGGCATGTAGTAATAAATGCTTGTTGAGAGGCCCAGGTAACAAGTTGCAGAGCCAGGATTCAGGATAAGGTTCTCTGCCTCCAAATCCAGCATTCTTTCCACCATCTCACTTGCCATGGATAAAAATGAGGGAGGGGAGCAGACAAATGCTGTGTCCTGGCCTAGTGTTCTTTTCCTGCTACAAGGACAGTTCTGCCTGGAAGATCCCTGGGCCTTGCATTTCTTTTCTCACCAGATGCTCAAATGGACTTGGTGAGCTTTTGGTTCTAGCAACTGTACAGGGTTCTGTGTTAGATACTAGATAGGAGATAGCTAACAAAACCCCCTTGAAAAATGCCACCTTTTGTGGAAAGGTACTGTGATAACTCCTGTAATCAGAGTCCCTTTGGGAGCAGCTGTTGTTTTCCATTTCAAGATTTAACTCAAGGCATCCCACCTTTTGTTATTATTTTTTTAAACCAACCATAAATTTGAGGAGAGTTCCTTTCCCAGGGTCAGATGTTTTAGAAGAGTGAATGAAGTTCTGAGAAAAGCAGAAGTACCATTGTCAATTAAGAATGCATCAGACTAATATTGGGAGGAAGAAGAAGAAAGGGAAGGAAGAGAAGGAGAAGAAGGAGAAAAAGAAGGAGAAGGAGGAGGAGGAGGAAGAGAAGAGAAGGAGGAGGAGGAAGAAAAGAAGAAGAAGAAGAAATCATCTTTTTTTGCCTTTCTTCCTTAAGGCTGCTATTAGCATTCAAAATAATAGAATAACTTATGTAATTGTACACAGTGCATCTTTCTCCTGGGTCCAGGTTCACTTGTGTATAGAAAATGCAGCCTAAATTTGAAGTTTATTTAAAACTGGTATGATTCCTAACTGAAACCACAGATGGATGGGCTAAACATGCTGTCTTCTCTGGTTTCCTTCCTAACATGTATAGCCACACTACTCACTGTACAGAGCTGAAAAATGATTTTCTATAATTCCTAGGTTAAATGACTTGAGGAAGTTATAGTTAGCCACACAAAGTCACCATAAATAATCTATACGTGTTCTACTTAGAGACACTATCTTGATTTTCACTTAAGATAGTTCTTCAGTTAGATATATAAAGTGTTTTTCCTCATAACAAAAAATAAAGGATGGTGGTGGTGGGGACTGGATTTTCAGAGAAGGTAGAAAGGGTAGGTGGTGGTAGTGATGCACATGCAAAGGAGAAGCAGAATTAGAAAAGGTCACCTGGTGCTTAGAGATGACCATTTCTTTAGAACTTAGCACTTAGAGATGCTGAAGGTGGCAGGGATGTCCAGCTGCAGCACCTTTGGGGGGGTGGGGTGGGAAGCTAGAGGGCCAGGCTGGCTTGCTGGAGCAGGTATCTATCAATCAATCACCAAGCATCCACTATGTGCCAAGCACTCTGCCAGGTGTGAGGGATACGAGGACAAAACAAAGTAATCTCTACCCTTTTATTCTATGAGGTAGGGATGGGAGGGAGTAGGGGCTGACCATACACACATACAAGAAGATACAAAATAGATTTAGAGTATAGGGATAGGGACTGAATCTGTGGTTTCTTTGAATTTCTAGGTATGGAAACTCAATAAAAGAAGTTCAACCCTTTTTCTGCAATTTGTAGTCTTCCAGAATTACCTACAGTGCTACAAGGTTGCACTTGTCCATGGTCACATAGCTACTATGTGCTGGGGGAGGAACTTGAACCTAGAGGCTTGGTCTCGATCCCTTAAGTCACACAGTCCTTCTCACAAAGGATATACAAAGTAAACACAAGGTAACTAGGGGGAGGGAGGTATTCATAGCTATAGGATCAGAAAAGGCCACAACCCATAGGATGTAGTGCTTTGATCTCGACTTTGAAGGAAGCTAGATTCTCAGAGATAGTAGAGGTATATAGCATGTGTGAGGGACAGCAAGGAGGTCAGTTTGGTTAGACCACAGAGTGTTAAAGGATGTAATGTGTGATCAGTCTGGAAAGGCAGCTTGGAACCAGGTTGTAAAGGGCTTTCAGTGCCGCAGGTAGTGGTACTCACATGGACGATGGTGATTAGGTATATCAAGGGGGCATGCATATGAAGCTGGAGTGTGCAGGGTAGGAACCATGGCAGTGCCATGCTGAGACAAGCCCAGTGCTAGAGGAAGCTAGCAGTCCTATCTGATAGAGCCCTTTTCCTTCTTCAGGAAAAGCCACCCACCCCCCCCAATCACGTGTTCCAACATGAAATCAGGATCCAAAATTCAGAGAGAAACAAGTGAAACCAGTCCAGCTTCTTCTCAGTTTAGACTGCTTTAGTCCTATGGTTCTACTCTTAGGGAAAAAAAAACCCAACTCTTTCTTATGCAATGAACTTTTTTCTCGGTTTCAATAAGAAACTTGGATATTCTTAGACCTGCCCTGATTGTTATATCTCACGAGTACCTCCTTAAGCCAGTATTCCAAAGGATCTGTGAGCTCAATAATGTGGACATGCCCTACGGGGATACAGATCATAACACATCTGTACCTGACCAGCTTGGTGATTCTTGACAGGGTCCGCTTGTAGGGTATTTAAAGGGTATCAGCCCAATGCACTGGGGATTTCTGGGGTTTCTTGGATTTCTTTTGGCATCACAAGAATACCAGTGGAGCAAATGAATTGTTTGTCAGATATCCTTGATATTGCTACGTGATTGGCTCATCTGTTTGGACTACATGTTTCTTCGATCTGTCCTTTATATTGCTTTTCCAGTAGAATTTCTTGTTGATAATGTGCTGCAGTCTGCAGGCACCTACCATATGCCTTTCCAGTGCTTTTGGGGTGATTGTTGTCCATTTGCATTATCGATTGTTGTTGTTGTTGAGCTGTTTCAGGTATTTCAGTCATGTCTGAATTTCTGTGATCCCATTTAGAGTTTTCTTCTTTTCTCTCTCCCCCTTTCCCTCTCTCTCTCTTTCCTTCCCTTTCTCTTTCTCTCTTTCTTTCACAAAGATACTGTAAGTAACAGACAAATTGATGATCTGTATAACTGGAGGGAATTTTTTACATTGGAAGATTTTTTTATACCAAGAATTCCCCACATCAATGATATCACATGCCTAGACAAGAAAAAGATGATGATTTACATTTTCCTGTACTTCTTTACAATCAGTGGTGAGGCAGATACTGTGAGTTTGGAAAGATTCCTGGCTCTGTTGCTTATTACTTGTGTGATCTTAGGCAAGTCACAATCTTTCAAAGCCTGTCTTCCCAACTGTAAGATGAGAGGGTTGCGTTGGACTTTTCCAGTTCTGTATAGGAAACAGGTTCAGAGAGAGCTGTCTTAATGAAAGGATTTACTCAGAGTCACTCCACTAGTAAGTGGGCAAACCTAGGTCTTCTGAGAGCAAGCCCAGTGCTGGTTTTTTGTGACATCAAGTTATGTTTCTTCACCTTTCCTTTCCACCAGCTTCTTCCCTTTCTTCTGCTTTCTCCGCCAAACATTTTTTTAAATTTTTTTTTTGGTGAGGCAATTGGGGTTAAGTGAGTTCCCCAGGGTCACACAGTTGTAAAGTGTTATGTGTCTGAGGTTGGATTTGAACTCAGGTCCTCCTGACTTTAGGGCCGGTGCTCTATCCACTGCGCCACCTAGCTGCCCCAAACACTATTTTTTTAAAAAAAGGTTTATTGATACCTTTTGTTTTTATATCACAATAATTTCTGGAAGTGCCCCCATTTCTCTACCCATCATTAAAGTTGAATTCTTTGGGGGTTCATGGAAAAAATCATTAGACAAAACCACCCATCTAATAACATATGCAACGATAGTTCCCTGTCTCTCTGCCAACACACATGTCTTAAGTAATATATGAAAAGATATTAGGTTAAGATATTCATGTGATTAATGTTTAGGTCTATGAACTTTTGATGTTTTTAGTAACATATGAGTATAATGTACGTTATTTAATATGGTAGGACAATATAAATCCATGTTATATATACATGTTGATTTTTTGTTGTATAATTAATTTGATTAAATAATATATAAATGTAAGATTAAAGAATATTATATGCCTGTGAAGGCAGGTTTCAAGGTCTCTTCTCTGGGATCATTATTGGTTTTTCAATTACTTACAGTTTTCTTCCATTTAGGAGTCTTTTCTTTTACACGAATACCATTTTAATGACAGTAACAAAGTTAAAAACAAGGCAAATCAGACACTTCCCCTCCTCAAGCAAAGACTTTTTAAAAGTGGCCTTGATAAAATTGTATAGCAAAATAGACAAAGTTTTCTCTTCTCTTTATTCATTATCTAACTTTGTGTATAGGGTTTTGGGAGAACTTTCAAACAGAGGCAATTACCAAATGACTTAGGGTCTCTTATTCACTATTCTGCCTGAAGGCAGGAGATAGGTCTAGATCTCTTAAAGTTCATTCATTCATTCATTCAATACATAAACATTTATTAAGAGCATTCTGTGTGTAGAGTACTTTGCTGGGAAGACACTCCTAAAACTCACAGACTTCACAGTCTAGGAGGGAGATAAGACATGAACAAAGAGCATTATGATATATAATATTACATGATAAGTGCATTAAAGAACTATGTATATTGGGGTTGTGTGGGGTGAGAGGAGTATGGAGATGAGTAAAGTCTTCTTTTCAAAAAAAATTTTTTTTCAAACAGCAAAAAAAAAATCTGTCTTTTCTCTCTCCCACTTCCATTTTGGGGAAGGACCCAAACCAACCATCCCTCAATTTTCTAGATTGAACCAACTTGGACATGGGTGCCTCCAACCCCTTTTTTCTTTATGGGGTGGGGTTTAATTTTATTATTTTTTCTAATTACACGTAAAAACAATTTTTAACTTTCATTTTTTACAGTTTTGAGTTCCAAATTCTCTCTTATCCTTTTTCCCCTCCCTGCTCAATGAGAAGGCAAGCAATCTGATAAAAGTTATATATGTGCAGTCATGCAAAACATGTTTCCACATTAAGTCATGTTGTGAAAGAAAACACTGACAAAAAAAGTAAAAAAACAGTATGCTTCGCTATGCATTCAGATTCCATCAGTTCTTCTGAAGATGTATAGTATTTTTCATCATAGGTACTTCAGAAGTGTCTTGGATCTTTGTATTGTTGAGAATAGCTAAGTCATTCACAGTTGATCATTATATAATATTACTGTTGCTGTGTACAATGTCCTCCTAGTTCTGCTCACTTCACTTTGTAACAGTTCATGTAAGTCTTTCTAGGTTTTTCTGAAAGGATTCTGCTCATCATTTCTTATAGCACAATAGTATCCAATTACAATCATAAACCATAACTTGTTTAGCCATTCCTCCATTGGTGGGCATCCCCTCAATTTCCAATTCATTATCACTACAAAAAGAGCTGCTATAAATTTTTGTACAAATAGGTATTTTTCCTTTTTTTTAAAAAATCTCTTTGGGATACAGACCTAGTAGTGGTATTGCTAGATCAAAGAGTATGCACAGTTTTATAGCCCTTTGGGCATAGTTCCAAATTGCTCTACAGAATGGTTGACTCAGTTCATAATTCCACCAACACTGCATTAATGTCCCAGTTTTCCCACATCCCCTGCAACATTTGTCATTTCCCTTTTCTGCCATATTAGCCAATTTGATAGGTTTGAGGTGGTACCTCAGAGTTGTTTTAATTTGCATTTCTCTAATCAATAGTGATTTAGAGTATTATTTCACAATACTATAGATAGCTTTGATTTCTCTACCTGAAAACTGCCTGTTCCTTGACCATTTATCAATTGGGGAATGATTCCAATCCCCTTTTTCAACTCCCTTTTATATAGACTGACCTCCCATTGGAACGTAAGCCCTTGAGGGCAGAGACAGTCTTTTTGCATTTACTTGTATCCCTAGTGCTTAGCAGAGTGCCTGGCACATAGTACTTGGGAAGCAACTTCTCTGGAATAACACTGAAGATTCTCATAATGCTACCTGACTGTACTTTATTGAAGCATATAATATGAGAGGCATTCTTTAGGAAGAGCTTGGCCATAAGGATAAATACAGGATTTCTATTCTGTTGTGCCATTGGCCACACACTGAGCAGAAATGTCTTGTTTTTTTTTCCTTAAAGAGGAGAATCTACCATGTGTCTTGTTAGATTTTTCTGCAAGTAGGCAATCTCTTTAGAAAATTGGTTTTTGGAAGGCAAATTGCTCAAAATATCATTAGAGTTATGGATCCACTACAGGCACTTGAAGGAACTGGGGATGTTGACCTTAGAAAAGATACTACTCAAGGGGGCTATGTTGTTGTTGTTGATGATGATGATGATGATGAAGATATGATATCATATAATACCTTACATTTACAGTGATTTAAGGTCTATGAAGCCCTTCTTTCCTCTCAAGAATATTTGTCTACAAACATCTATAGGGCTGATAGGTGGTATGATGGAAAGAGAGGTAATCTCAGTAGAATCCAGGAGAGCCAGGTTTACTTCCTGACTTGATGACCTGGGTAGCTTACTTTATCTCCTTACTCTAACCTCTGTTTTTATAGCTCTAAAATGAGGATAATATTCCTTAAAGAAATTTCTTAATCTTCCAGCATTGTTGTGAAGAAAAAACTTTATAAATTTTAAAATATTACAAAAATGTGGGCCATCATTAATTTGTGAATGAGGAAATGGATTTTCTCTGTGTGGTTCCTGAGGGCAAAGATTAAATTAGTTCAATATAAGGAAACTGTCTAACAGTGAAAGGAAGCTGCCTCTGGAGGCAATGAGTTCCCAGTCACTCACATTGTTTCAGCACAGTCTAGATGACCACTTGTTTGGCAGTTACGTAGCATGGTAGATAGAATGCTGGATTTGAATCAGGAAGACTGCAATTCAGATCCAGCCTTAGATACTCATTAGCTGTGTGAACCTGGGCAAATCACTTAACTACTGAGTGCTTCAGTTTCCTCAACTGTAAAATAGCGATAATAATAGCACTTACCTCCATGGATGTTGTGAGGATGAAATGTGATAAAATTTATAAAGCACGCTGCAAACCTTAAAGCACTATATAAAATGATAGCTATTTTACGATTATTAGTTGTATTCAATAATTGCTGAGATCCCTTACCAGGTTATTGGGGTACATGAAGAAAGAAGTGAATGCAGGAAAAAGTAGTTCATTTTTCCTTCTTTTTTCAGGATTAAATTTTTGGAGGGGGTCTGGATTTGTGAATCATCAGTATGAGGAGCTCTTGGGGGTGAAAACTCCCTCTACCTATGTACCTTTTCTATAATTTATAGTCTTAGATGAAAAGGAAGATTTCAGAGAAACCTGTGAAGATTTGTATGAACTGATGCAGAGTGAAGTGAGCAGAACTAGAATTACACATACACACACACACAATCATAATATTATAAGGACAAAATAACTTTGAAAGACTTAAGAACAGTGATCAATGCAATGACTAATCATATTTCCAGAGTACTGATGATAAAGCGTGCTACCCAGCTCCTGACAGAGAGGTGAGAGATTCAGCATGTAGCATGAGACATGTTTTTTAGACACGGCCATTGTGGGATTTGTTTTGCTTGACCATGTATATTTATTACAGATATTTTGGTTTTTTTTCTTTTTTTCCAGTGGTAAGGGGGGGGAGAGAAGAGGAGAGAGACAGAGAAAAGAGAGAAAAGAAAGAGAAGAGAGAAGGCAAAGAGAGAAGAGAGAAAGAGAGGAAGAGTAAAGAGAGAAGAGACAGAAAGAGGAGAGAAAGAAATGAGGGAAGAGAGAAGAGGAGAGAGAAGAGAGAAAGAGAAACTGGGTTATATGAGGGAGAGCAAATTGATGGATTTCATAATTTTAGGAAACTATGAGATAAAGAGGACTTTATGGCTCAGGGGAAGGAAAAAAGATCAGTTAATATTTCACAATAGGGTGGTGTCTTTTGAAGGGAAGCATTGGTTTTATCATAGGATTCTATTTATGTTGTAGGTTTTTTTCTCTTTGTTCAGTGTCTAGCCTTGCAACAGGCATAAGTAGGAAAATGAATTGTAGGAGAAAGAACCCTGGGTTTGGACGTAAAGGACCTGGATTCAAATGTCACCTGTGCTTACTATTTAGTACCCCTGTGGCCTTTCACTTAATCTTTTCTAGCCACTGTTTCCTCATCTGTAAAATGGGGATAATAATTTCTCCTTACCTCATAGAATTACTGTTGTGAACAAATGAGATGACCTCTACAAAGCACTATATAAATGTCAGCTATTATTATCTACAGACATTAATTCATGTTAGCTCTTACACTGCTTGCATCACAGATCTCTTGGTCATTAGTTTATAAGGACTGTGGCTTGGTGCTTTTAAGGTTTTTCTTCCTATAGGCAGGTCCTAAATTGGTACTAGATGGTGTAATAGATAAAACAGTGGTATAGGAATCAGGAAACTTACCTTCTAAGATGGACTTCACCATTTATAAGCTGTGTGACCTTAGTTAAGTCACTGAATCTCTTTTGAGTCTCAGTTTCTTCATCTATAAAATGGGAATGATAGTTTGAGATGAAAGGAAAAGTGAGACAGAAAGCCATAGATAGTTTGGAGCTAGAAAGACTCTTGGGGAGGGGGATTTAGATAAGAAAAGGGACTTGGAATGGCATATTCAGCTGACCTAGGAATCTAATGTTCTGGAGATAGCCTTCAAGAGAGGATGAATGTTGTAGTGAAGAGATGAAAGGGAAGGAGTAGGTAGGTAGAAAATGGCCTTCAGTTCACATCCACTTGTTTTGGTTAAGGACAAAGGGATATTTGATTTGGAGAAGACTGAGTGGAGGTAAGAATAGTGCCTTCAAATATTTGGAAAGCCGTTACATAGAAGACTGTTATTTTACATTTCTAGAGCTAGTGGGTGGAATTTGCCGGAAGATAGATTTCAGTTAAACATGAAAACTTTGTCAAGAAGAGCTGCCCAACAACTGCATGGCTTCCACCTTAGGGAGTCAGTTCCTAGAAAATGGAGGTGGTGAGGTGCTGCAGAAGGTGGCTGGATGCCCATATTGTTCGGGGACACTACAGAGAAGATTCTTGTATTGAATGGATTGGATGATGTCTAAGAATCTTTCCAGTTCTTCAGATTCTATATCATCTAGGGGTTAGTTCCTAGAAAAATCTACTCCCTGGTTAGAGGTAAGACTTATGAGGCTGTAAACATTTCAATGTTGTATCGTCTGACCTATGGACCCAAAGTTCTTTTAAGGAAATTTTTAATGCCATCGACACACACACACACACACACACGTATGTGTGTGTGTGTGTGTGTGTGTGTGTATATATATATATATATATATATATATATATATATATATATATACATATATATATATATATATATATATAAAAGCATGAGGTCAGGACTACCTACATTTTAACCAGATTGATGAAGATGATATATTGTACATCACTAGTAGAGTTATGACAATTAGAACAGAAGGGAAATGGTCTATGGAGCCCTGCCATAACATTGTTCTATATAAGCCACCTAATTTTCTTGGGCTTTAAGTCCCAAATTTCTGTTGTGTTGAATTAATACCACCTGATCTTCACCCATCTCAGATGGATGACATAAAGCTTCACCTTCCATTGGTGGGGTCTTCATGCATGATATGATTTCACAGACATAAGAAAGGCCAATATCCTTCCTTTTTCTTCCTGAAATTCCCTTAGGCTTCAGCTCTAAAACTTAAGGCTTTGATATAAAAATGGAAACTTCCCCAAGATAACACTTCAAGCTGTCAATCATTTATGGCAGGGCAAGTTTTGAAAGTGGGGTTGGAGGAGAGGTCTGGAACTGTCAGGGTATAGTTGGTAGAAGAGGGGAAAAGCCTGGGCATAGAGTGTGTGTGTGTGTGTGTGTGTGTGTGTGTGTGTGTGTGTGTGTGTGTGTTGTGTGTGAGAAAATGGGAGTGCCAAGGATCTGGAGGTTCTTTGCCTCTTTCCCAGTTTGTCAAGGACTTCTGAACAAGATGATATATCTCAAAGTGCATATGACACTTCTGCCTAAAGGTACTATGCAAATGTAAATTTCTGGGCTACTCTCCTAATTTGTATTTGTGGGCTGGGTCCCCAGAAAGTGGCTACCACCCTGGGTCCTAGGAGCAACCCTGGGGACCTGCACTCCTTACACTATGACTTCCGTTCCCCTGATTCCCATGAATAATCCATCAGTAAACACAATTACCTCTTAGCAAAGGCATTTATTAAAAAGGTATAGTAAAAATGGTAGCCAGAAAACATTCCTCTACCCTCCCTCTTCCCAAAAAACTGAGGTGTGTACTCATAGTATCAGTGCGAAGAATGAGCTCAAGCTTATGGAACAACAGTAGCGAGGCACATATATAGGATATATGTGTGGCAAAGGCAACACACTTCTTCTGGTACTACAGGAAGTCCTTTCTCTCTTAGGGTCCTCATGAAGTTTTCCCCTTGAGGAAAGCATCTTTGCTGGGTGGTTTGCTCAAATGATCTCCTAGGGTCTGCTCTCCATAGCTTGACTCTCAATTGAGAGCTGGCTGTCTTCTCTGCCGCAAAGTATCCTTTTCTTTTAAGCTGTATCTCTCTTTGAGGGACTGCTTTTCTGTAGCTTTGTCTGTTACGAATGTGTCTCTGCTTCCTCCTCTATGCCTGCAATTTGCTCCAACAGATAAACTCTGTTGGATGGGGTGTTCTGGGCAAGTCACTGTTAGATGCCATGGCCAAGTAGGAGATGGGAGGGGAAGAAATTCCCTCAGTAGAGATTTCCTCCACAAAACCTTTGGAACTCACAAACTGACTCTCTTTTAAAAGAGTGTGGGTTAGTCGTACTCCCTTCAAATAGCCAATTAGACTTGCCCCTTCTGATTAATTCAGAGAAAGGGGTTCACATCTCATAAAGTGATCTGGAGTAGAAGTCGTCAAAAAACATTTTTAAGGATCTAATATATGACAGAGTAAAGCACCTTTATAGTAAATTTAATAGATCATGATTATAATTCTGTATTTTCTGGGGTGGGAGGTTGGTAAAAAAGAAAAATCAACTCCCTCATACAAAACAAAGAGGACATTTTATTGTTTTTCTTGTGCTTGGGAATTCCATTCTCTCCCTCCTCCAAACTATTAACACCACTTCACAAATCCTCCTATGTATAAATCTAGTTATGCTACTCCTCTGCTCAGAATCCTTCAGTAGATTGGTATTGCACACATAATAAGGCTCAAATTTCTTTGCTTGGCACTCAAGACTCTCCACCATTTAGCCCTACCTTTCTCCCACCCTAAGTCTCTTTCTGTATTTCAGGCTATTCCCTTCCACTTAGCCTATGCTCCAGGCAAACTAGGCTACTCTCAATCTTTATACACCTCACCCGTTCCTGCCTCTGGGTTTTGCTCAAATGCCTTAAATTTTTCCATCATCCTCTATGCCTACTGAAGTTTTTACTCATTTTAAAAACCTGACTTAAATGCTCTATCCTCTGTGAAATCTTTTCTACTTTACTCAAATTGAGAATGACATTTCCCTCTTAGACTTCATGTGGTACTAGCTTTCTGATTTTCTTTAAAAAAACATTCAATTTTATTTTATTTTCCAGAAAATTTTCATTATCTACACCTCCTCTCCCACTCCCCAATAAGAAAGCAAGAAAAACAAAATCTCTGTTCCTGCATCTTCATTGGTCATGTCCAAAAAGACAAGTTACAATCATCACTGAGTCATCTCAGTGGACTCCAGGAGTTGGGTGTAGCATGTTTCCTTCATAAATCCTATAGAATTCTGGTTGGTCATTGTATATATGCACTTATAATGTATTCTTTTATATTACAATTTGTGTTATATAGTTACCTGTGTAAATATCAAATTCCTTGATAGATTGAAAGCTTCATGAGAGGAGAGACCTAAACTTTTCCGCAGTCTAGGTCCAGTCAAAATTCAGCTTAAATACTTTCTACAAAATAGATAGCAGAAACAAATGAGATAACACATAAAGCACTTTGCAAACCTTAACGTGCTACATAAGGACTAATTATTATTCTACAAGAAGCCTTTCCTGGGCCCCCAGTGCACCTTGTGTTCTCCCCCATGAGCTTATGTTTTATTTTGTATGTGCTTGTATACTCTATATGTCTTTCTCATAGAATGTAAACTCCTTGAAGGCAGTGACTTTTCATTTTTTATCTTTAGTTCTTAGCACAAGGGTCTGGGGCGTAGTAGGCACTTAATTAACTGCATGTTAATTAACTGCACTCGGTCTGCACTTTGGAAGCACTTAATAAATACTCAAGTTAAATTGTGCCTGGGAGTGTCAGTCAAAAAGCATTTATTAAGCGCCTAGTGTGTGCCAGGCTAGAATACAAAGAAGTGAAAACAAGGACCCTTTCCTAAAGAAACTCTCTTTCTTATTTAAGGTATATGCACAGCAGTTGATACCCAGTTGAGGGGCTTGTTCCGTGAGGAGGAGGGCGGAGAGGGATGGGTGAAACTTTTCTGGTTCACCTCGGTGGGACTGTCCCGCCCTGATGTCCCTTTAAGAAGAGGAGGGGGAGCGAGGAAGCCGAGGGGAGGGCCGTCCCTCCCTGCCCAGTGCCAGCCTCTCCTCCTTCGCCTAGCGCTAGCTCAGCCCGACCACCTGTCTCCGGCAGCCACCCCACCCCACCCCTTTTCCAGCGGGGAGGGGAGAGGAAGGGAGGCGGAGAAAAAGCCGGCGGACAATTTACCTTGTGGAGCGCGGCGCATGCGCACGGCCGGACAGGTCCCTGGCGTCCTCACTTCCTGGCATTCCCCCTTCCCTCCCCCTTCCCTCCCCCTTCCCCTGTACATCCGGGTCACTTGCCCTCTCCGGTCGTAGCCGCCGTTGCCGCCTCCTCTGCCGCCGCCTGGCTCGTCGCTGCTCCGCCACAAGGGCAGGTGCGGAGGGCTCCCGGTCCCGGCCGTCGCTGCTTCCCCCGCTCCCGGCTCGGGGCTCCCCCTAGCGCCACAGAGGAGTCGCCTCCACCTCTTCCTCCTCCTCCTCCTCCTCCGCCGCTCCGGGGGGGAGGCGAGAGGAGCGGGGCAGAGCCGAGCCCGGGAGGCTCTCGGGCTACGGGTGAGTTTCTCTCTCGTGAGGGGATTTTACCCCCGCCCCCGCTCCTCTTTCAGCCCGCCCCTCCCCCCCAGCCCCGAGGCGCCCTCCGCCCCGCCGCTCGCTCTTTCCAGCACCCAAAGCCTTCCTGACCGCTGCCCAGCGAGCCCACGCCGCCTGCCCTCCCGAACCCACCCCCCACCTCCCTCCCCCTCCCTGGCGCCGCCCCCTCCCTTCCTTTTCCTCTCTTCCTCCTCCTTCATTCATTCATTCATTCATTCATCTATCCATGCTTCGATTTCGCCCCCTCCCCAGCCCCCCCACAACTTTCTTTACCTCTCCACCCACTCCTGTCCCTGGCTTTCCCTGCCCTCTCTTCGCCTCTGCCTTTTACAGAAACTCGTCTCCTTTCCTGCCCCTGTCCTGACCCCTTCTCTAATATTCCCCTCCCACGTGGACTCCCCTTCACCCCTCACTCTACTCCCAGCCCTGCCTCTTAACCTTCCCAGCCCTCAGAGGCTTCTTCCTCCCGTTAGATTTTGTCTTTCCCATGCTGGCCTCACCAGACCCCTCTGGAGTTCCTTACACCCCGTCTTCGCTAGGACCCCTCACTGCTTGCCCCCCGGGCCCTGTTCATCCTCGGCTTCTTTTCCTGTAGCCGTCCTTTGGGGTATAGAATTGGTCATTTTCCTCTATCACCTCCCTCCACCTGCTCAGTCTCCCCCTCCCCCCTTTAAAAAATTCTTTTTTTCTTTGACCTCCTCATTCCCACCATTAGGGCTTCTGATTCCCATTCAGCTAGGGTGTGGCCTTCGGGTGTTTCCAAAACATATAATTTTACTGTAATTACCAAAAACTCGTGGCAGTCAAATTCTAGTGGAAGAGGCCATTGGTGTGTTTTTTTTTTAAACTTTAAAAAATGTCATGGATGTCCTGACCACATCAGATAACTGTCTCTGGAAGATTATATTTGATTCTTTTCTGATTGCAAAATTGGGCAATAGCTTCTTTACTTTAATACTCTGCTGCTGTGGTTTTTTAATATTTCTGTGCCTGATGGGACAATGTAACCTGCTAATAGAAAATGTTTCTTTGAGACTTTTTCTTGTCCAGTCAGCAACATTTGAGTGTCCACTGTGTGCAGAGCACTGATGGAATTCATGAATATTCTCAGTGAACTAGAGTGCCATTCTGGGTTGTTCAGCTAAGTTTTCTGTATGGAACAATACCCTCACTATTAAGGACCTATATTTACATTTCTCAATCTCCAGTTAGTTGATGGAGTAGAAAAACAGTTATCACTCTTTTTTTTTTAAACTCTGTAAGGGTATTTTTGTAAGAGGGGGAAAATGCACATTTTTGTACTCTCTACTTAAATCTTAAATCTACTTAAAGCTTAAATCTAAGAATATTTTGTTCTACTCAAAGATTTCAGTCAGGTGAGCATATATATACTTTGTTGTTGAAGGTAAGATTAGCTTGATCTAAATGAATTTATTTTTGATTTTTTGATTTTTTAGTTGTGTAATGTTAGAAATAACACTTTGGGTCTGGAACTGCATGATAATTGGGGATCACAGTAAGTATCAGTGAGCTAAACATTAGGTCAGTGGTCACTGAATGAAATGACAATTTTATTTTTTTATGATTGGTATCTGTAGTCACATAATAAACTACAAGAGATGAAATTCATTGTCCTGAGGCATTTGAATAATGTTTGTTCATTTACATAATTTATTCATTAAACATTTATTAGTGGTGATTTAGGTAGAGTATACTCTTAGGTGCTAGGGTGCTGTGTGTGACCCAAAGATAAGTGGTGTCTCTGACCTCAAAAAGTCTACAATATTTTTTGCTGGGTGTGGGAAAGGGAAGGAGAAGAAGGGGGAACAGAGGACCCACATATGCACATATACAATGATAATAGTTCCGTACCTTAAAAGATTTCATGGTTTGATTTATGTGGGTCATCTTTCCACTGAAATGGGTCAAAACCTTTCCTCACCTTAGTAGTCATGATTACCACTGGCTAAAATCTAATACAAATTAACATATAAATGTATAAGAGAAACATAAAGGGATCTGAGGGTATATTGAGTGCTAAGCTAAGGAGATTGATCTCAATTTCAATTAGAAAATGTTTAAGAACTTATATGCAAGGGACTATACTAGGTATTGGAGTTGCAGGACCAAAATAAAAGTCTTTTCCCTCAAGGAGATTATATTCTTCTGGGGAGATTACAACATATGAGAAGATAAGTATATGGGATGGTAGTGTAGCATAAAGGGAGAGAACTCTGACAATTTAAGGGTGGGTGAGGTTTTCTAGGAATGACTTCACAGAGGAGGTGATATCTGAGGTGATCCTTGAAGAATTATTGTAGGAGAGAAGACTTGGGGAGTGCCTTCCAGGCAGGAGAGATGTCCTCAGTGATTAGTAGGGAGATAGGAAGTAGACTTTATGTTGGGCAACAGTTAGTTGGTAAAGGAAGTAGTAAGAAATAAAGTCAGAAAAATTACAGCAGTCAGGTTGTTGAAGACCGTAAGTGCCAGTGTAAGGGGTTTATATTTTAATATGCAATTGAAGTCACTGAAGTTTTCTGAAACAGAGGAGTGGCATAGACAGATATGTATCTTGAGAAAATTATTTTGGCAGCTGTGTGGAGGGGGAGTTAATTTAGAGAGAGAGAGATTATGGAAGTAGGGACATCGATTAAGATATATATACAGTAGTCCAGGGAGGACAGTGTTAATGGAGTTAAAAGGGTAGATGAAAGAGAAACAGTATTGGATAGGAAATCTGGAGATTAGAGAGTCAGGAGTGACTCTAAAGTAGTAAACTTGGGCGACTGGGAGGATGACAGGTGTCCTTAGTAAAAATAGGGTAAATTTGAAGGAGAGGAGTTTTTTGGGGGAAGATAATTTCCTTGCTATCAAGTACATTCTAATGAGAGAGACAAAAAATAATAGCACATCGGTGACTAGAGAAAGGTGTTTTGGTCTGGAGAATCATAGTGATGGTAACTAGAGAACTACTGGGCAGTCAGTTTGTCTCACCCTTTCCTGTAGTAGTCGCGGCGGTAATTTTGATGACTGTTCATAGAACCTACAGGTGGATACCAGAGGTGGGGGATCAGGACAGGTAGCAAGATGTCTGCCCTATTAGCCCTTCATTTCCTTGTGGATGACTAAATCAGATGTGAAGCATAGACTGGGGCTGCATAGAGTGGTTTTGGTGAGTTTATACTAGCCCAGATCTAGTTCTAAAGCTCAGGGGATTAATTCATACTGAATGTTTTTTTGTATGTGAGTTTTCATTCGGGAAGAGACTCATGTTCAGAAGGCTGTGGTTAATGTGTGACTAGTAGGCAGTGAAGAGCCACTGAAGGTTTTTGAGCATAAGAGTGAGGTGGTCATAACTATGACCAGAAATTGTGATGGTGCACAAGAATAATTTGTCAGCAGTGTATATAGGGTAAATTAGATTCAGGAGAGACTGGAGGCAGTATTATCTATTAGTTCTGATCCTCATTAGTTCAGATGAGAGGTAATGACGGCCTGAATTTAGGAGGACTTTATGAAGTTGCCTTGCTGACAGTAGAAATGGCAAGGAAGAATAATGCAATATATCACAGTCTTCAATAATAACATTTTTAAAAAACCATTCCTCTGGAGAGCTAAAATTTTAAAATGATTCCTAATTATTGGTGTACCTGTGTTTTAACTGTGAGGTTCAGGAATGAACATCTCTGAGTGATCTGAGTGATAAAGATTTTTATTGATAGATTTATTGAGTGCTAAATAATTAGAAATAGTTTTAACAATGCTGTAGTTGACTCATTTGAAACTTTTGTTTTTATAAAATTCGGTAGAATATATAACATGTACATTAGACTATAAGTTGCTGAGTAGAAGCCAGATTTCTCAGATACCTGAGAACATGATTGTTAACCAAAAGGATTAGTAGAGGTGTGGCTCGTAAATTGATTCTACTTATTATGACAAAGTTATAATTTAACAGTGTATTTCATCCAGAGGCACAGTGGGATCAGCCTAATTCTGATAGGTTACAGTTAATATTTAATTAACTTGATTCAGATTTTATTCTTCTGAACTTTCCAAGTATGAATTTCTTAATAAAAATAGATCCAGCAGATCATGTTTGATGTAGTTATTTTATTTTCTGGTTCCCAGATAATTTCTTTTTGGTCAGTGATGAATGTGATGAAGGGGAATTTAGCTAATGAAAGAAAAACAATGTGTCTTTAATTTTTCTTTTTTCATCCAGTAATCTCTTATGTGCCTCGTGTTGCCCCAGACCTTGACGATAAAAAGATGAGTACGAGTTTCATCCTCTCCAGAAATTTCTGACAGCAGAATTGTTTACGTTTATATAACATTTTCCATTTTCAGTTTGCTTTACTGATTTCATTTGATCCTCAAGAGCAATCATGTGGGATCTGTAGTGCAAATAGCATTATCTCTATTTTACAGATGTAGAAAGTGAAGTTTAAAAAATTAAAAAGTCTTAGCCAAGGTCACATAGTTAGGAAATGTCAGAGTTCAGTTTTTGATGGAATGTTTGTTTAGCTTTAAAATGAAATATTATCTGGTTCATTTGTAGATTGAGATTGTTCTTTATTCCAGCCCTATCATTTTCCAGTTCCAGAATCTTACATGTTGTTTTATTTCCTTATGTATAATGTCACTCTTAAAAATTAATTTAGTTTTAAAACAGCCATTTACCTATTAATTCAGTTGGAGAAACAATTTATATCAGAGGAAAAAAGGCTTATTTACTAATTTAATTAATTATTAGTTTGCTTCTTTGGGGAAGACTTTGAGCTGGTTTAAAATGAAATCTGTAAGGTTTCTTATTTTGGCCACTTTCTTAGGAGGCTGTTTAACATTTATTGAGTGCTCAATTTGTAGCTCCTGTAGAGAATGTGGAATTGGATAAGCATTTAACTTTCCATTTGACATTTGAAAGGAAACATCAAAGAGTTTGAAATTTTTTAATCTTATTAGCTCTTTACTTGTACTCCAGACCACTATCTTCCTGACAATGGGGAAAAAAATGTTAGGTCATCATAACATTCCAAAAATGTGGTATAACTTTTGGAAAAAGCTTGATTTTTGCTTTTCCAAAATGTTGAAGGTTAATAATGGGTTACATGCTACTTTGGTCTCCTTTGGGGAAAAAGACTATAGAAATGTCATTAAGTTTTTTTCTGGTGCTCACTGACTTGAAACAATGCTGTCTGCTAACAGAATGGGCATTTGAAATATGTATGTTGTCAGCATTTGTTACCAGTACTAAAGTGAAATACTTTTTTATGCTGTTCAAAGTTGTTAAAATTCAACATTAATACAAGAGCTTAGTATTTCATTCAGTTCATCAAATGTAGTATAATTTTTAATTGAATGAATTAATACGAATATCTGTTAATGTAAAAATGATAATTCTCTGCCTCTAAATTTTCCAGTAGTGTCATAGAGGACAAAATAACGATTCTAGATCCTATGATCTGATAGTTTGACATACTTAAATTTATAAAGCAAAATGCAGTTTTGTAGAGCTATTGGTTATATTCCAGTTTTATCATATATCAAGCATTCATTACAACAACCTGCTTCGTGCCAGGTTCCGTGTTAGAATATGGAATAAAGAGGAAAATGGAATAGTCTGGCCTTTTGGGGGGGAGGGTAGAGCTCTTGTTGGTAGTAGAGACACGATGGTATGCCTGCCATACATCTAGTATATAATCAGTTGTCAGCATGTGAATAATCCACTTTATGGGTTTCCTTACTTAAGCGCCTCAAGGATCTTTGAAGGTATTCCAACTGCCATTGGTAGATTACAGTCCGTCTACACCTTTAAAGGTGGTTCTGTGTTGCCAAAAACATTTATTACCTAGTGATCAAACTTTGGTGATGAACCTCTGTTGTGTTGGTTGTGGTAAATACTAAATTTTAGGATGACTTTTTTTGCGTCACTCAGCACATTCTACTCTCTCTGTCATTTGTTATATACTTGGGGAATTCAAATTGAATTTAATGTTTAGCACTAAGTGAAATATTTTAGGACCTTATTTATATAAAGGGGAGGGAAATGACATCCTGTAACCAACTAAAAATGAGTTTCTGGTTATATGTGCACCATTACTTCATAGATAACAGAATTGACATGTGCTGAAATGACTTTTAGGATCCCTTAGCTAATTTATTTTTCTTTTGTCTAAAGTAAATTTGTTGAAAGTAAAGTTATGCAAGATGTTGACTAAATTTGTTTTCAGAGTTGAATTAGTATAAAAGTGTAGTGGTAAGAACACTTTTTACAAGTAATTGGACATGCTGTTCTCTGTCTCTAAAATGGTATTACCATTTTTTGTATGTCCTGTAAGAATGTTGTGAAAATTAAGTGATGATATGGGGAAAACCTGGACCTGAGCAGATTATTAAGATTTGAAAGACCTGGGCTTGATCTAGCTCTGCTGTTTACTACCTATGAAACCTTGGGCAGTCAGCGTATCCATGCCTCAGCTTCTCTTTATCTGTCAAAGGTCCTTTCCAACTCATACATATTATGATTGCCGTCAAAAAAGATGCCACTATTCCTTGCTACTCAGGTGTCTACTGAGGGACTACAAGCTAATTTTAATATTTCTAAACAAAGTGTTAGGAAGTTGTCAGCTCCTTTTCCTCATCCTTCCTTTCTCTCTGCCTATAGATCTTTTGGATTATCTTTGCAACTCTTATGCATTAATTAATGTGCTTAATTAAGAATTCACTATATAATATATTCATGATGGTAAAGTAGAAGTAATTATTATAATATGTATGTTTAACAATTAAAAGGAGGGTGTGCTCAGGAGATAAAATTTAAAAAGCCTAGGGTGCTGAATCCTGATCTTGTCACATAAGGTTTCTTCATGTTGTGATTATGCTCTGTGTTACATATCTTTTTCTTATTTGGTGTGATTGTATGATTATAGTCACACTGGATAAATTTAATGACTTTTTTTCTAAAAGTAAATAACATGTTCAGACAGTCTTGGGTGAGTCAGGAATAAGATGAGTATACAGTAGTTGTACTAAGAATTGCAATTAAATTGAGGTTGTTTCCAAGTATGAAAGAAGCTCACCTAGTTGAAATTATGACTGCAGGGTATATGATATTCCTTTGCTTTGCCTGCTTTGATTACATCAATATATGCATCCTTTGCTATGTCAGCTAAGGACAAACCTGTTTAAAAGAGATTTTTTTTTAAACTTTTGGATGTTCAAAATTTTGTGTAGTGAGTCATAAGGCAAGTTTAGAGGCATCATTAAAATATTTTATTGATGCTTTTTTACAGCACTTGTCACTTGGCAATGACCTCCTCCTCTCTCGACCCCCATAGCAGAGCCTCTTCCTTTTGTAACAAAGAAGTATAATTAAGCAAAACAGATTAACATATTATGCTGTCCACATCTCTGTAGAAAAGAGGGAGGCACTCTTTGCTGCTGGTACTCTAAAGTCAAGATTGATCACTACATTGATTAGAATTCTGATGTCTTTCAGTTTTGTTCTCCTTTAGCTTGTTGGAGTCATATAAATAATTTTCTTGGTTCTGGTTACTTCAGTCTTCATCAGTTCATACAGATTTTCCCAAGGTTCTCTGAATTCTTCATATTTGACATTCTTTAAGATAATATTCCATTACACACTACAGTTTGTTCAGCCATTCTTCAGTCTGTTTGCACCCAGTGTACTTCTGTATATTTGCTTCTACAAAAGTACTACTATACACACACACACACACACACACACACACACACACTCTTTTTTTTTTTGGCCAGGCAATTGGGGTTAAGTGACTTACCCAGGGTCACGTAGCTAGTAAGAGTCAAGTGTCTGGTCTGAGACTGGATTTGAACTCAGTTCCTCCTGACTCTAGGGCTGTTGCTCTATCCACTGCACCACCTAGCTGCCTCTATAAATATATTTAAATATATACTAAAGGCATAAGTTTTCTTGTCAGCCTTTTTACTTCTCAAAAGTAGCATTTATTAAAAAATCAGACAATCCACATTCTCTCCATTCATGCAACCATCACCCTAGTTCAAGCCCTCATTATCTTCTTTCTCCTGGATTATTTTAGTAACCTCTTAAATGGTCTCCCTGCCTCAAATTTCTCCTACCCTAATCTGTCATCCATAGTTGGCAAAATGATTTTCTTGAAGTACAGATATCACCATGTCATACCCCATCAATAAATTCCAGTGACTCATTGTTTCTAAGAGATTCTTAATTTGGAGTCTATGAACTTAATATGTATATATGTATATATACATGTATGTACACACTTATTTATAACTTTATAAATAAGAACTTTAAATATATATTAATAAATTTATAAATAACTTTAAAAATAAACATTATATATATAACTTTTTAGTATAATTGTTTTTCTTTATGTTTATATTTCTTGTGTATTTTATTTTATACATTTAAAAACTTTATTCTGAGAAGGGATCCAAAAGCTTCACCAAACTGCCAAAGAGATCCATGACAGAAAAAAGATTAAAGACACCCAGTTCTAGAATCAAATGCTAACTCTTCCTGTTTGGCATTTAAAGTTTTTGACACCCTATCCCTTCCTGTCTTTCCACTCTTTTTATACTCCCATACACATTGCATGATCCAGGCACATTGACCTGCGAACTCTTACCTGTTTGCCTTTGCAGTACTTATCTCTCTCCTTCCTCACCTCTGTCTTTTTGAATCTCTGACTTCCAGACTTGAGTCTGGACACAGCTCAAACAACACCTTCTGTAGGAGGTTTTTCATGGTCTTCCTAGCTGGTTATGCCTTTTCTTCTAAGGTTATCTTCCATCTACTTTGTATGTATCTTATATGTACCTATTTATGTACATGTTTTCTCCATTAGAATGTAAGCTTCTTTGGGACAGGAGTTTTTGTTTTTTCATTATATTATTTCTTTTTTCTTTTCTTTTCTTTTTTTTTTCTTTTTAAGAGTCAGTTGGGTTTAAGTGATTTACCCAGGGTCACATAGCTGGTAAGTGTCTGGGGAGGGATTTGAACTCAGGTCCTCCTGATTCTAGGGCCAGTGCTCTTACCACTTAGCTGCCCCTTTTCCTTGTATTTCTAGCGCTTAGCACAGGGCCCTGCTCATAGAAAGTCTCTAATAAATGATAACTGACTGATGAAATTTTTTTTCTCCCATAAAGGGACATAAATTTTCTAAAATAACTTAAAAAATTAGAATCCTTTGTTTTCTAAATGATATTTTATTTTTCCCCAGTTACATGTAAAGACAATTTTTAACATTCCTTTTAAAAAAAATTTTTGAGTTCCAAAATTTTTCTCTCCTTCCCTTACCTCCTGCCTCTCTGAGTCAGTAAGCAGTTATAAGTTATACATGTTCAGTCATGCAAAACATACTACCATATTAGTCATGATGTGAAAGAAGACACAGACCCAAAGGGGAAAAATAATGGAAAAAAAGTATAGAAAATGAAAAATAGTGTGTTTCAATCTACATTCATATTCCCTTGGTCTTTCTCTGGAGATAGAAAGCATTTTTTCATCATGAGTACTTTGGAATTGTCTTAGATCAGTATATTGCTGATAATAGCTAAGTCATTCATGGTTGATCATCATTCGGTATTGCTGTTACTGTGTACAGTGGTTCTCCTCACTTCACTTTGTATCAGTTCGTGTAAATCCAGGTTTTTCTGAAAGCATCCTGCTCATCATTTCTTATAGCACAGTAGTATTCCATCATGATCATATACCATTACTTGTTCAGCCATTCCCTAATTGATGGGCATCCCTTCATTTTCCAGTTCATTGCCACCACAAAAAGAATTGCTATAAATATTTTTGTACAAATAGGTCCTTTTTCTCTTTTCTGGACCTCTTTGGGATACGGACCTAGTAGTGGTATTTCTGGGTCAAAGGGTATGCAGAGTTTTATAGCCCATTGGGCATAGTTCCAGATTGCTCTCCAGAGTCTCAGAAATGGTTTGCAGTTCCTCCAACAGTGCATTAGAGTCCCAGTTAAAATAAAAATAAATTTAAAATTAAAAAATTTGGTCAAAAAACTATTTTTGGCAAATTGACAAAATTTTTAATTTTAAATTAATTTTGTCAAAATGTTTATAAATTACTTGTGCTTTATATACTCTGAATTTAAATTTTAAATGTATTTGTTGGTTAGAATCTTTTAAAAAAATATGTGGTGGCATACCATGTATTGGAATTCAAAGTCTGGAATTATCTTTGTCTTTGAGTAAGAAATATAGAATAGTCACCTAAGGTGGAGTTCCAGCTCTAAAGTAGTTGACTGGAGCAATAGCTAGATGCCAGGGAGACTGCATGAACCTTCTCAGCATGTTACAGTTGCATTTGCAGTATGCCAAAGCATTTACTTCTGTAATTCTATGAATCCTGACTTTAGAATCAAGCCAGTCTGTTGGAAGTTAGAAACAGCCTTTGACAATTGAGAATTGCCCATTTGAGCTGACCAGATTAAAAGTAAATATATTCTCCACTAATTTAAAAAATGGATTTGCAGAATTAAAAGAACTCTTAGGTACCACCTCGCACCTATCAGATTGGCTAATATGATGGAAAAGGAAAATGATGAATATTGGAGATGTGAGAAAATTGGAACATTAATGCATTGTTGGTGAAGTTGTGAACTGATCTTACCATTCTGGAAAACAATTTGGAACTGTGCCCAAAGGGCTATAAAACTTCATATTCTTTGATACAGAAATAACATTACTAGCCCTGTATCCCAAAAAGATCATAAGAAAGGAGAAATCACCCACAAAATATTTATAGCATCTCTTTTTGTGGTGGCAAAGAATTGGAAATTGAGGGGGTGCCCATCAGTTGGGGAATGGCTAAACAAGTGATGGCATATGATTGTGATGGAACACTATTAGACTATAAGAAATGATGAGCAGGATGCTTTCATGGAAACATGGCATGACTTATATGAACTTGGTGAAGTGAGCAGAACCAGGAGAACATTGTACACAGTGTAATAGCAACATTGTGTGATGATCAACTGTGATAGACTTCGCTCTTCTCAGCAATACAGTAGTCCAGGACAATTCCAAAAGACTCATGGTAGAAAATGCTGTCCACATCCAGAGAAGGAACTATGGAGTCTGAATGTAGATCAAAGCATAGTATTTTCAGTTTTTATTTTTTCTTTCTCGTGGTTTTTCCCTTTTGTTCTTATTCTTGCACAACGTGACTAATGTGGAGATGTAACATGACTGTACATGTATAATCTGTATCAGATTGCTTGCTGTCTTGGGGAGGGGGGAGGGAGGGAGAAAAATTTGCAACTCAAAATTTTACAAAAATGAAAGTTGAAAACTATCTTTACATATAATTGGGAAAAAATAAAATACTATTAAGTGAAAAAATTTTTTTTAGTGATGTGCAGATCAGAGAACTGAAATAGTCAAAATATATATAATTCAGGGTGCCTTTCAAAGTGTATAGTGTATTTGTTGGGTGAGTGACCATGTGCTGACACTTAAAATTGAATGGCTGTTATGAGTGAATAGGAAACCACTGTTAATCTTAACCATTTGTGGACAACTAGTATACATACCTGTCGTGACAGTACATGTGATTCAAGAGACATTTTCATGTTCTTGGCTGTGTAAGTTTTTTTACACTAATCTCATGGTTTATTTTCATGTTTTATTTAGCTCTCATTTGATAGTCATTTTATTTGTCTCATCTTGGTTCATACATATTAATACCCCTAATTTTGCTTACTGATTTGAAGTATTGTTGACCAGTAGTTCTGATGTTACATTAAAATTAATGTGAATGGGAGTGGAATGGGAGTCAAGATGGAATAGTAGGGAAAAGTATAGGCTAACTCCCCCAACACCATTCTTCTACAAAGATCTACAGTAGAGGTGTCAAACTCACTACCCCAGCTCTGCCTGAACCAGATTGTAAATGAACCAGATTACCAAAATGTAACTGGAAAATTTTAACAATATATATAAAAATACAATACAACATAGAGAATGTTAATTTATGGTTTTCTAAGTCAGTATGCTACCTGCAGGGATTCATTTCTGTTCGGGGTTTTTTTGTTTGTTTGTTTTTAGGCAATTGGGGTTAAGTCATTTTCCCAGGGTCACACAGCTAGTAAGTATCAAGTGTTCGGTCAGAGGCCAGATTTGAACTCAGGTACTCCTGACTTCAGAGCCGGTGCTCTATCCACTACGCCACCTACCTGCCCCTAAAAATCTCACTAGACTGAATCCTGATTAGAAAATCTAAGAAAAAAATCATGAGTCATTTTTCTAGCACAAGTCCAGCTCAGATTGGTATGGGGAAAGCTGTGAGGAGCATTCCAGTAACCAAAAACTGAAAGAGGACTGTGGCAAGAAGAGGTCACAGGGGCTTCTCAAATTAGTGCACGCTATAGGAGTAGATGCCAACTGGCAGATGTTTCACTCACTTCCCAGTTCTGGGGTACAGATCCAAGGGGAGACTGAGGGGACCTGTGCCCTGGGGTGGCATTCTGGAGTAAGGCGGGCAGTCAGGGTACCTATGCTGTTTAAAGAACAAAGAACAGGTTCAGAAGCAAGTAGCAGCTGTGTGTGTCTCTGATCACACCCAAGGGGAAAAGCAAGGGACAAGAATAAGAGATAAAACAAGAGTTTAAAACAAAACAAAATGAAACAAAAACCCCCCTAATTTGTAGTTACTAGCCCAGTCTGCAGCCTGCAGTTAGAATAATCAGGTCAGGATTCCCAGACCAAAGGGGATCCTACAATTCTGTCATTGTGAACCTGTAGAGCTTTCCATCTGACTGATAATAGCTAAGTCTAGCAACAGTATCCTGGAACTTCCAACTTGGTATAAACCTACGGTCATGTTACATTCCTGAGACCCAGACCTGGGTAAGGAACTTGCTGAGCTCAGACCCAGAAGGTAGGGAGCACACTTTGTCCTAAATTGGATCGCCTTAAGATTATTGAAAGCTTGAAGATCTCCATTCTAAGTTGTTCTTGAGATCCTAGTATAACACAATGCTCAATGTTACAAGAAAGCATCAGAATGACCCAAGAGGACAAAAACTCAGCTTAGCTTGGTCCTAACAAAGTTCAGAGCCAGGAAATAGGTTGGAATAATGAACAAGCAAATAAACAAAAAAATCCCATCATCAAGAATTATTCTGATGATGGGAGCATTCAGGGCACAAACTTAGACAAAGAGAATGACTCTAAATACCTACAAGCAAATCCTCAAAGAAAAAGGCAGCTGGGAGACAAGATCTCTTCCTGGAAGAGATAAAGCAAGAGGGTTTTTTTGTTTTTGTTTTTTTCTTTGTAAGGCAATTGGGGTTAAGTGACTTGCCTAGGGTCACATAGCTAGTAAGTGTCAAGTGTCTGGTCTGAGACTGGATTTGAACTCAGGTCCTCCAGACTCCAAGGCTGGAGCTCTATCCACTGTGCCACCTAGCTGCCCCAAGAGTTTTTATAAAATGCTAAAAATTATTTTAAAAACAAGAATGATAGAGGAAAAAATTGAAAAAGAAATTGGAGCTATGGAATAAAGATATGGAAAGAGAATTAACATCTTGGAACAAGAATATAAAACTTTACCTAAACAACAAACTCCTTGAAAATTAGAATTGATCAAATAGAAGCTAATGACTATGTGAAACATCAACAAATATTAAAAAAAGAGTTAAACTGAAAAAAATAGAAGTAATTATAAAGTATTTTATGGCAAAAACCAACTGAACTGGAAAACAAGTTGAGGAGGATTAATTTAAGAATAACTGAACTGAAAGCTGTGACAAAAAAGCCTAGACGTTATGAAGGAATCATAAAAGAAAGTGCCTAGATCTCTTAGACTCAGGACAAAATAGAAATAGAATCTAGCAATCACCTCATGAAAGGAATCCCAAAATGAAAATTTTAAAGAATATTGTAGCCAAAATCCAGAGCTCCAGATTTAAAAAAGAGGTGCAGGCAGTCAGAATTAAAAGTAGGGAGGAGCTACATTCAGGATCACACAACATTTAACAGCCACTGCTTAATAGCAGCAAACTTGGAAAACATGTTGCAGAAGTCAGAATATCTAGACTTATAGTTAAAAATAACTTGTGTAGCAAAGCATTATAATCCTACAGAGAAAAAAATTACTTTTTAATTTTTATTTTTTTCACATTGGTGAAGTTGTAAGTAAAAATTAAAACCGATAGGACGAACCATCAGAAAGATGAAAAAAAACTCAACAGAAGGTAAAAATAAGTGATAGCAATTCGACTTCCATAGTTCTTTCTTTGGATGTGGACAGCCATTTTCCATCCTGAGGCCTCTGGAGATGTCTTCGATCCTCGTAATGCTGAGAAGGGTTCAGTTTAACAATCTTAGTTATTGCATAATGTGGCTGTTATTGTGTACAAAGTCCTCTTGGTTCTGCTCACTTCACTCAGCATCAGACCATATAAATCTTTTCAGGTTTTTCTGAAGTCAGCCTGTTCATCATTTCTTATAGCATAATAGTATTCTATTACATTCATATACCACAACTTGCTTAGCCATTCCCCAGTGGATGGGCATCCTCTCAATTTCCAGTTCTTTGCCACCACAAAAAGAGTTGCTATGAATATTTTTGTACATGTGGGTCCTTTTCCCATTTGTTTATCTCTTTGGGATATAGCCCTAGAAGTGCTATTGCTGGATCAAAGGGTATGCACATTTTTGTAGCCCTTTGGGCATAGTTCCAAATTGTTCTCCAAAATGGTTGGATCATTTCACAACTCCACCAACAATGTATTAGTGTTCCAGTTTTCCCACATCTTCTCCATCATTTATCATTTTCCTGTTTTGTCATGTTGGCCAATCTGATAGGTGTGATGTGGTACCTCAGAGTTGTTTTGATTTGCATTTCTCTAATCAATAACAATTTAGAGCACTTTTTCATATGACTATAGATGGCTTTAATTTCTTCATCTGAGAACTGTCTGTTCATATCATTTGACCTTTTATCCATTGGGGAATGGCTTGTGTTCTTATAAATTTGTCTTAATTCTTTATATATTTTAGAAATGAGGCCTTTATCAGAGAGCCTGGTTGTAAAAATTCTTTCCCAATCCCAATTTTCTACCTTCCTTCTAATCTCAGTTGCATTGGCTTTGTGCAAAAACTTTTCAATTTGATGTAATCAAAATTATCCATTTTGCTTTTCATAATGTTCTCTATCTCCTGTTTGGTCATGAATTCTGTTCTCCATAGATCTGATAAGTAAACTATTCCTTGTTCTCCCAGTTTACTTATGGTATCAGCCTTTATATCTAAGTTATGAACCCATTTTGACTTTATTTTGGTATATGGTGTGAGATTTGAGTCTATGCCTAGTTTCTGCCATACTCTCTTCCAGTTTTCCCAGCAGTTTTTTTTCAAAGAGTGGGTTCTTACCCCAGAAGCTGGGTCTTTGGGTTTATCAAATAATAAATTGCTATAGTCATTGACTACTGTGTCTTGCATATTTAACCTATTCCACTGATCCACCTCCCTATTTCTTATCCAGTACCAAGCAGTTTTGATGATTGCTGCTTTATAATACAATTTAAGATCTGGAATTGCTAGGCCACCTTCCCCTGCATTTCTTTTCATTAGTTCCTTTGATATTCTGGACCTTTTGTTTTTCCAAATGAATCTTGTTATTATTTTTTCTAACCCTATAAAATAATTTTTTGGTACTGAATAAGTAAATTAGCTTAGGTAGGATTGTCATTTTTATTATATTAGCTTGGCCTACCCATGACCAACTGATGTTTTTCCAATTATTTAGATCTGATTTCATTTGTGTGAAAAGTGTTTTGTAATTGTGTTCATAGAGTTCCTGGGTTTGTTTCGGTAGGTAGACTCCTAAATATTTTATGATGTCTACAGTTAAGTTTAAATGGGATTTCTCTTTCTATCTCTTGCTGTTGGGCTTTGTTGGTAATATATAGAAATGCTGATGATTTATGTGGGTTTATTTTGTAGCCTGCAACTTTGCTAAAGTTGTTTATTATTTCAAGTAGTTTTTTACTTGATTCTCTAGGATTCTCTAAGCATATTATCATGTCATCTGCAAAGAGTGATAGCTTTATTTCTTCTTTGCCTATTGTAATGCCTTCAGGTTCTTTTTCTTCTCTTATTGCTAAAGCTAAGGTTTCCAGTACAATATTGAATAACAGTGGTGATAATGGACATCCTTGTTTCACCCCTGATCTTATTGGAAATGCTTCTAGCCTGTCCCCATTACATGTAACCTTGCTGAAGGTTTTAGATAAATGCTATTTATTATTTTAAGAGAAAAATTACTTTTTAATGAAATAACTTCTAAGCATTCCTGATAAAAGATCTAAACTACAGAGAATACAGATACAGGAATCAAGAGGAACATAAATAGGTAAACATGAGCAAGCAATCATATGGGGCTAAAAAAGGACAAATGATTTATTTTCTAATATTGGGAGATGATAAATGTATTTCTTCAGAGTTCTATCATCATAAGGGGTTATAGAGGTATTCTAATTAATGTAGATGGTCTGGGAGGGATTCTTTGAGTTTTTGATGCTTCTAAAAGGAGAATGGAAAGAGGGGAGAAGACTACCTTGAGGGGGTAGAGAGAGGGGGCAGGATGGGGAAAATTACTTCATAATTTGGGTGCTTATGTAGAAGCACAACAAGGAGGAGGGGATGGGGAGCAGGTGACATTTAAACTGTACTCATCTGAAGTGGCCAAAAGAAAGGAAGGCCCCCCCCCCGCGCGCGCACACACATATTTTGGTAGAGAAAGGGAATAACGGAAGGGGAAGGAATAAGAGGATGAATGAATTAGGAGAGTGATTACTCATAGTGAAACAAAAGAAGGGCAGGAAATGAAGGAAAAATATAAGAGAATAAAATGTAGAGGAGTACTACACAATTAACAATATAACTAAATGTGAATGATATAAACTCACTCATAAAATGGAAGGGGAGAGTAGAATGGATTGGAAAGCGGAATCCAACAATATGTTGTTTATACACTTGAAACAGAAAGATGCATGTGGAGTTAAATAAGGTAATAGAGCAGAATCTATTATGCTTCAGCTGAAGTAAAAAAAATGTTAGGGAGAGCAATCATGTCAGAGAAAGCAATGGCAAAAACAGCTAATTAAAATTAATAAACAGGGATATTACATTTTGCTGAAAGTTGTCGTAGGCGATGAATTCATATCAATACTAAACATATACCTTTGCATGACATTTAAATTCTAAAAGGAAAAGTCAAATGAGGTATAGGGAGAAATACACAGTAAATAAAAGTATAATAGTGCAGGACTGCAGTTTACCCCCTCAGACCTATGTAAATTAAACCAAAAAAGAAATGAAGAACCTTAATAGAATTTTAAGAAAAGTTAGATATGATAGACTACTGGAGACTATAGAGAATAGAGAGTATTTCTCAGCCGTGTGTGGTGCCTTCACAAATATTAAACGTGTACCAGGGCAAATTCAGAAAAGCAGAAATATTAAACACATTTTAATAGACCATAATGTAGTCAAAATTAACTCAAAGAGCTGCTGACGAAACAATTAAAAAATGAGAAAATGGATTTTAAAGTCTTGTTTTCAAAACATGATGTAGGCTCACAAATGTTTTTAAAGGTTCTTTTGGTTTCTACCGTCTTTTATTATATGCTATATAGAACTTTGTGTTGAGCTGACAAGAATGGGATGAATTATTGATTTAAAGGAAAGAAGTATATCTCTGATTTAATATATTTGACAAGAAGCTTTCTTCAAGTTATAGTTGAAACAATGTTTTTATCAGATCTTTAAACACAACCTATTACTAGGTGTTTGCTATCTACCGTATAGCAAGATTCCTGTGTATAAGCCTTAAAAATCTTGATTTTTTTTGTTTCACTGACATGGCAGCTAGGTTGTGCTGTGGAGAAATTATTGGCTTGGGAGTCAGGAAAACCAGAGTTCAAATATGCCCTCAGGCACTTACTAGCTGTGTGACCCTGAGCAAGTCAAATAACATCTGACTGCCTCAGTTTTTTCAGCCAACCTCATAGGGTTTTGTGGGGATCAAATGAGATATTGGTAAAACACTTTAGCAGCGCAGTGCCTGGCACACAGTAAGCTCTTAATATATGCTTGTTCTCTTTCTTTCCCTAGTCTATACTTATCTTAATGTTTCACCAGATTAAGTGTAATTTTGTAAATCAAAGTAGATCTTTTGATTTCATTGTTACATACAAGACTTGATTGGTACATAGAACAAAAAAGGTTGTCCCTTTCTTTGTGTTTTTAATTCTTGTTCCTTGGATTAAGTAAGCCCGTAGTTTGTCTTTCACCTAATTGATCCCCTCTTTCAAGCATTTCTGTAATAATAGGAAGTTTTATAGTTCTTTAAAGTGATGTAGCTCATTCTTCTAGAACCTGATGAGATTGAAATAAATCTCTTTGGGCCTCAAAGCTACAAGTTTTATCTTTACAGTTTTTATAAATCTTCTTTTGGAAATCAGATAAATTTATTGGCATTTTATAGTATTATTTTAGAGCCAGTATCTTTAAATAGCATGTGTGATGTTGAACTGTTTTCAGAAGTATCTGAGATCATATTAGTTAACTCAGATTTTACTTACACGGCTTTATAAAATTGGCCGATTCTTGATAAGTCTTAATTTTTTTTACCCATTGTACGGTATGATTCCAACTTTCTCATCCTTGATAAAACCAGACTTTGGATTTCTCTTATCAGTTACTATTATAGTTTCACCTTATTGGAATACTCTTAGATTTTACAGTTGTAGGTCAAAACTTATCACTAGGAGCTCCATTAGCATCACTTTTTTCCCCTTAACATGGAATTTTGTTATGAGTAGATTCTTTAAAAATGTACTAGTTTATAGGAGCCAGGGAAGAAAAATTCACTGTTCAGTGGCTGTAGCAAATAAGAAAATTTTTGAACTGAATAGATGAAGGACTACATCTTCACTTAAAGACCCTTTCTTCTCAAAGCTTTTGGATCTTTTTGTGCTATTTTAATGGATAATGTATAAGTTTAAGTCTTTTGGTGGTATTGGGATTTTTGAGATAAGGGAGTTTATAAGCTAACTGCTATTGTGAAGAATTCAGCTCATCTTAGTATACAAGCATATATTTCATTTCTTTTCAAGGAAAGATTTAGAAGCATTGGGAAGAAAATTTTTTTTTGGTTTGTTTTTTTTGGGGGAAGAAAATATGTTGAGATGAAGATGTATTCCTTTATCATCTGTTGAAAACATTTCAAATTTGCTAGAAATAATGAATAGCTAACTCTCCTTCCTAGCTGCTGTAGACTAGGAAATTTTTTAAAGCAGTCATTATAACAAAATGAGGTATCCAAAAAAAGGCATCAAAATTTTGATACTTTTTTTTTAAACTTATAGTCAATTCTGGAACTTTTGCCTTTGCTCCAACTTAACCCTCCTTTGTAACAAAGAAAAAAGATTAAACAGAAAATAATCTTATACCAAGACTAACTATACGTTTGTTACATATAACTTCTGAGAATTTGTGCAAGTATATCTAGAAAGCAGCTGTTTGCACAGTGGATAGAGCTCTGGGCCCAGTGCCTTGAAGAACTGAATTCACCTTGAGCTTCAGTCACTTAACTAGGAGTGTGACCCAGGGCAAGTCACTTCGCTGCTATTTTTCTCAGTTTCCTCAACTATAAAATGAGGATAGTACCTGTCTGGCAGAGTTGTGAGAATCAGATGAGTTATCCACTTAACATAGTACTAGTACTTAGCAGGTGCTGTATAAATGCTTATTCCCTTCTTTTAAGTTACTGAGGGACTTAGAATACTTTGGTATATAGACCTAAATAATGACATCACAGGTTTAGAGCTAGAAAGAGACCTTAGAATCTAGTACAACTACTCCTCCTCTCCCATTTTACAAATGAGGAAATGTAGGTGTGGGGATGTTGTTGGCCTTCTAGGGTAGGTAGTAAATTTGCTAGGTTGAACAGTAGATAGAGTGCTGGGCTTGGAGTCAGGACGACTCAATTTAGTGAATCAAACTCTGTCCTCAGATAACTTTGTGGCCCTGGGTGAGTCACTTAGCCTTGTTTGCCTCAGTTCTTCATCTGTAAAATGAGCTAGAGAAGGAAATGGCAAACCACTTCAGTATCTTTGCCAAGAAAACCCCAAATAAGGTCATGAAGAGTCAAATAAGACTGAAATGATTGAACAGCAACGTAAATGGCAAAATTATTCAAACCATGATCCTCAGGAGACATCCTTTGGTGATGTGATTTTCTTTGTGCAGAAATAGTGTTTTCACTTTTTGGAAGAAACTTTCCCGCCTTACATATAAGCCAAGTACCGTTTGACATATCTACATTTATTTGTGTTTTGATTTTTTTAACAAATTATTTTTTTTCCAACAAATATTTACTATCTTTCCTGTCTATTGATTCCCTTTTACTGAACAATTAAAAAAAAATAGAAAAACCCCAGACTGCCATAACAAACACATACTTCACCCGTAATAAGTCAGCAAATATTTATGAAGCGCCTCCTATGTGCTAGTCTAAGCACCGGGGATACAAAGAAAAGCAAAATCAAACCCCTGAAAACCCACTCTTCTCTCAAGAAGCTCATAATCTAATAGGGTAGACAACATGCAAGCAGCTATGCACAAACAAGATATAGACAAGATAATTTAGAGATAAGCATTGAGGAGGATCAGGAAAAACTTTATAGAAGGCGAGATTTTAACTGGGACTTGAAGTAAGCCAGGGAAGTCAGGAGGTAGAGATGAAGACCATTCCAGGCAGCCAGTGAAAATGCCAAGAGATAAGATGGAAAATCTGGTTTGTGGAATGGCAAAGGAGGCCAGTGTCAAATTTCTACATTGGCCATGTCCAAAAAATGTGCATGTCATTTTGAATTTTAAGTTCTTCCCTTCTTTGGAAAGAGGTTGCCTTCCCCCCCCCCCCCGCCACATGACATTTGATTAATTTGTGTGGTTTAATAATAATAAGAATATTGCCTCAAGGTTTGCAAAACACATTACAAATATTAGCTTTTATTTTATCTTCAAGATAATCCTGGGAAGTAGGTGCTATTATTATCCTCATTTTATAGATGAGGAAACTGAGGCAAACAGAGGTTAATAACTTGCCCGAGGGGCAGCTAGCTGGTGCGGTGGATAGAGCACTGGCCTTGGAGTCAGTAGGATCTGAGTTCAAATCAGACCTGAGATACTTGCCACTTAATAGCTGTGTGACCCTGGCTAAGTCACTTAACCCTGATTGTCTTGCCAAAACCAAATAAATAAATAAATGACTTGCCCAAGTTCACAGGCTAGTAAATCTCTGAGGTGGGATTTGAACTCTATTCTGGGCTCCAATGATATTCTACCCTTTTTGCCTTCTGGCTGCCTATTCTCTGCATGTGTTCTTAAAGCCCGTATCATAATATAGCTAAAGCACTCTGAGATATAGGAGGCAGCACATGTCAGACAAATCAAACTACTATATCACCTTGGCTTCCCTCAGACCCCGGATGGAGACAGCCCAGGGCCCTTAGTTATCCAGGGAACTAAGTAACCCCTGTGGAGATGTTGTCTCAACTGTGCCTGTAGCTGTTATATCCCCCGCTATTGAAGATCCAGAGAAGAAAACATGTGTTAGCAAAATTCTTGACACTGTTAAGTGGTTCGCTATCAGAAATTGATAAGATTTTAATAAGTGGAAAAATGACATAGAAGAGCTATTTGGTTTGCTGTTGTACCTGAAGGACTATGGGACCTTTCTATCCCACTTGCTGCTGAATACACTGTGTTGTTTACCCTTAACGGAATGTGATCTCCTTGGAGACATTTTTCTATTTGTACCCCCCTCACTTAGCACAGTACTTTGCACATAGTAAGCTCTTAATAAATGTTTCATTCATAGGTTTTTACCTTTTTTTTTTTGAAATTGACTAACAAATGCAGAGAATATACAATTCCCATGTGCTTTTTTTTATTATGAAAAAAGTTGAATTGGCAGAGCAAAATGATACCTTAAAGGCTATTTTTTAAGAAGTTTTCTTCTGTTCATAAATCAAAATCATTCAAGGTTTCTTGAAAGGCTTATTCAATGTGTTAAAGAAAATCTGCAGAGCTCCTGTTGAAGAGTGAGTCTCAGGGTGCTGAGGTCCTCCAGATGTTGCTGTTTGTAGGTGTTATTGTCCTGGTTTGTTTTTTATTATGAACTTAGCAAACTTCAACAGTCATGAAAATTTAATTCTAAAAAAAAATAGAAAAGAATGTCAGTGAACTTATGTTACATATTTGGGTTTTTAAAATATTTGTTAAATTTAACAAAGCAACCCTTTTTAACCATGTCCCATTTTGATCTTGTTTCTGCTTCTGTGTGTTTTTAAATGTCTCCTTGGTACCCTTTCTTTTAACTTCATTTTCATTATTTACCATCTCTTCCTCCCCATTGAAGTCTTTCCTTGTTATAAATGTCAAGCAAAACAAATCAATACATCGGCTATATCTGAAAATATATCTGCCTCTTTAAATCTATCATCTTTTTTTTTTTAAGGCATGGGGGTTAAGTGACTTTCCCAGGGTCACACAGCTACCTAGTAAGTGTCTGAGGCTAAATTTGAACTCAGGTCTTCCTGACTCCAGGCCCAGTGCTCTATCCACTCCACCCACCTCGTAGCTATGCCTAAGTCTATTGTCTTTTCTACCAAGACATTAATCATGCTTTCTAAATCAGTTTTATCAGTCATCCAGCATTTATTAAGAACCTGCTCTGTGCCAGGTACTGTGCTTAAAGTGCTGGGGATGATTGGTCATTGCGTTTATCAGAATTTTTAAGTCTTTCAAAGTTGTTTTCCTTTACGTTATTATAGTCATTGTATAAATCATTCTTCTGGTTTTGCTCACTTCAGTCTGTATCAATTAATAGAATTGATATAATAATTCCCAGATTTCTTTGAATCTGTTACATATTTCTTATAGCGCAATAATTTTCCATTAAGTTCTTTCCCTCAGTGGAGAAACAGTTCTTGCCCTTAAGTTCTTTCCCTAAGTGGGGAAAACAATATAGATTCACAAGACACTTACAAAGCAGACATGCAATAACCTTTTCATATTAAAATTTTCTCAAAACAATGTTAATACTTTGAAGAGATGCTGTGAAATAAAATCAAAGCTACTTGTTGAAGTTCATGATGTGTTCTGACAGAGTAGTATTGTAGATGTTTTTATACTGATTTCTTTTTGCCTTTGAGAAATTTTTTTTTTTTACCTTGAAAGTAGAAAAGAGTTCATTGCTTTCTCATGAGAAAGGGTACCCTCTTAGTTGCCATTTCAGGCCAGGAGAGTACCCAAGAAATTTTTCATATATTAGTCGGTGCCTATTGTGCACATCATTCGTTGTTTTCTGCTAGTTAAACTGTTTAACACCAAACCCAGAGTAGATTATTTATGGATTTCGATTTTTTGTGCTTTTTTTTCCCTCCCCCCCCCTTTTTGCTTTTTGGTGAAGCAGTTGGGGTTAAGTGACTCCAAGTTTAGCACTGGTTCCACTATCCTACCTGTAAGGTCTTTTATTTTTCAGGCATTTATTTTTATTTTAGACAGTCTTTTAGATGGCAAGCAAATTAGGACCAGCGAATTAAAATGAAAGCGAGGGAATTCATGGTAGATTGAAGTTTAGCTTTGGATCTGGAGCCAGGTGGGATAAGTTATTTTATTTCTTCAACTTATAGCATCTGTAACCATCCATGGGAGTTGGTCTTTTTGGATTTCAATTTCTTCTGTAAAAATTTGACTATTAGATTTCTGAATTTGCTCTTATCTCTAAATCCTATGACTGACATAAGTGATAACCTGACAGAATTGGTAAAGAAAGCAATAAAATGACCTTAAGACCCTAAAAAGAGCAATTTGGGTTCATTAATGCATTTGAAAAAAAAAAGCAACAACACACAGCTATACATATGTAAACAACCTCTAAAGACGTTCTGGAATGCCTGGCACATAGTAATCACTATATAAATATTAGCTATTGTTGTGATGATGACTAAAACATAAACAAGAGGGTTAAATGATCAGCACATTCTGTTCATTAATGAAAATCCTAGCTGGTTTATAGTGCTTTAAGGTTTACCAAGCATAGTTACATATATTTACATATATTTCATTTGGCACAATGGTGAATTGGGCCTATAGGGCAATGAAAATGCTTTCCAGCTATTTTAAAAAAATTTTTGGTTCTTGAGGGATGTCATCTGGAAAATTCCTTAATGTGGAGCATCCTATTGTCTAAGAAATTCACATTAAGTAAGGAATTGCTATGCTAGGATTTAGTAGCAAGAACTTGAAACATTGATGTATCTGTCAGAAATATGTTCCTTTGGGCAAACTTGTTTCTTCTAAATATGAGCTACTTTTCATATTCTCCTTGTATGTGCCCTTTACTTCCCCAAAATACCACTTGGAGGCAAAATGTCTGGAGAACAGACGGGAGTCTTTGAATTATGGGGAAACAGAGTTTATATTTAGTGGCCCTTGTGACTTGAAGGTGTAAAAGCCCTGTCAGAAGGACTGCAGAACAGTTCATTTGAAAGCTTGCATATTTGTTTCAGTGAGGAAGGCAGATGATAAGAGCATTTATGAGGAGGGTAATAGGTGGTGCAACTTGAAGTACATAAAACTGAAAGAAAGCATCCATGAAAATAACAAAGAATCACCTTTTCATTGTGTTTTCAGATTGAGCTTATTCTTTTACATCTTGAGAAGTCTTCTATTCTTTTAGTAAATCTGTGATTTTTAGAGACTAATCTTGGTGTTGTCATCTGTTCTTTCCATATGTTCTTTTCCATTTTTAAATAATTTTTTACTTATACTCAGATTTGTACTTTTAACCTTCCTTAAGTCTTTTCTGATCTAAGTATCTGGTAAAGGTATCAAGGTATCATTAGCTTTGTACTAGCTCTGATGTCTTAAAATTCCAACTTTATTTCATATCTGAGTACATGTTTGTTTCATATGTTAATATACAGTATCTTTTCTAATCAATTTATAAAATACTTATTTTAAGAGAGGCTGTTATTCCAGGTTAGGTGCTATAAGTGAACTTTCTCTTTGAGGCCATTATTTGTATATTAAAAATACCCTATTTCTCAAGTGAAACTATTTTTAAAAGCTTGTTTTTTGTTAAAAATATTTATGAAGTATAACATTATTAGTAGTATTGATCTATTAGTAATTAATATTGGTGTGCAATATACACAGTAAGGACTTTAATAAATATTATATTATAAAAATGAGAGGATACCTAGTATGTAGAGTTGTCCTTGGCCTGGAGGAACTAAGTCCCTTCTCTGGCACATGTTGGCTTTGTGACTCTGTACAAGTCACTTAACCTCTCAGTGCTGTAGGCCAGTAGTATTGCAAGTGTGGTCTGGGACCCTTTCAGGGGGTCCTCAAGTCAAAACTGTCTTCATAATAATATTAAGATGTTTTAATTTCTAAAAATAAATTTTTTTCATTTCTAAAAATTCTCTGATAAATATCCATAGTTATGAACTACATAAACAAATACCCTTGGGAGTTCCTTAATAGTTTTTAAAAGTGTAAAGGGGTCCTGAGACTAAAAAGTTTTTTAAGAACCAACATTTTAGGTAACTCAGTTTATTGCAGAGGTGCTTACACTGGTAGAGTGAGTTTCCTTGTTTGAGAGTTCCCCAAGCTGAGTTCCTATCCTTTATTCCTTTTAAGAATTTAGCTGCCCTGAATTTTGTAAGGGACTCATGAAATAGACAGGACATCAAATTTAACATGAGGACAAGATCTGAGCATAATTGCTTGAAGTTTTGTATTTTTTTTTTCAAGCCTTTTATCCAGATTTCACCCGGTCAGCACCTACTCTTTTTTGACAGGCTTTATGATAGGCTCTTGGCAAACAAAAACAAAACAAAAATGAAAGTGTCCCTGGCCTCAAGGACCTTATATATTATTGGGATATGCAAAATAAATATAAAACAAATATTAGAGTTCCATACTGCCTCATATTTAAAACTTGTTAATTAACTGCATGCAAAGCACCTTTAGGTACTAATATAGCACACTTTGTAAATAATTTTTTAGTTTGGGCTCTGTAAACACACGGAAGTTTGGTTGTAAGGACAGAAGTGGAAAGGTATAAATTATTTCATGTATATAAGCTCACTAAAATAGGTCCTTATACTTTTGGAAGTCTCAAAAAGGTAAGATCGTTCTCTGGGTGACTTCCCTTTTGGTTAAGACTTTCAGTTGAATTATTTTACATAACAGCTTTTTCCTCTGCTTTTTTAGAGGAAGCAAAACATGAAAAGTCCATGTTGAACAGCAAACATCTTATGAAATAGTTAAAACTCAAAAACACAGATGACACCCTTCTAAAATTTAAATTGCATTTAATAGTTTATTTGCTCAGGCTTAAACTTCAGATAGTATGTTGATATGAATTAATACAGTAGATATTTGATCATTTTCTGAATTTGAGTACTTGATTTTCCTAAGTCCCTCTTTCCTCCTCTCACAACTCCAACAAAATCACAGTAAAATGATCAAATCAATTTATATAGGTACCACCAATAAATAATCCCATCCCGTCCTGTCCCCTCGGTTCCCCGTCCCCTCCCAATCTTTAAAATAGGTCCCGGAGAGTTCGGTGAAGTTGAGAGAATGCTAAACTTGGATTCTGAAGATAAGAGTTGACTGACTTGCTAGTTAGCTCATCTTGAACAACTCATCTAACTTCTCTTGGCTTCAGTGTCCTAATTTATAAAATGAGGATAATAATACTTCTTGCATAATGGTTGTTTTAGGGATTACAGGAATACAGATCAAGTTCTTTATAAACACATACACATGCACACACACAGGATATCATTGTAGTGTGGTAGTGAAAATGCTAATTTACTCATCTGTAAGGCACTGGTTCCTTTCACCTTTAAATTTGTAATTCTGTGGCCATTATTATAGCCAAATGGGAGATTAGTAGCATTTCTAGGGGTTGTATTTTTTGAGAGTACTGTGGGGTAGAGGAAGGGTAGGAAGGAGAGGGAGGAGAGAGAGAGGGAGGAGAGAGAGATGGAGACAGAAAGATAGAGACAGAGAAACAGAGAATATGAGAGAATGCTTTTAGGTTCTTGATTGAAGATTTTTATTACTTTTGGAATGTTTCCTCATCTTTGAAATTATTTCCTCAAGTCATTGTCTGGATATAAAAATGACACTTTTTGATGTAAACAAACACATTTGGATGTTGCATTATAGGAGGCTTAATATAAACATGTGAAATTAAGGAAATCTACAAATTAAACTTTAACATTCAACAAACATTATTTTAAATGCCTAATGTGATTAGGATACAGTACTAGGTCTGAGGCATGGTGCTAGGTATTCAGGAAGAAACCAAGTTTTGATAAGACATGGTTCCTGCCCTATTAGGAACTGTAATCTAGTTGATTGTTGACACATCTATGTGCCAAAGACTGTAGACTAGCAAAGCATATTTGTTTTAAAAATGTAAATATCCTAATCTGATTTAGTTCTTGGCAAATGAATGCCCACGAGCCAGTGGTAGGTATAACGTTTATATCTTGACTGTGACATTATACATTAACTCAGATCTGACACAGTATTTTTAATATGATTTTTGACTATCTAGTCAGATGATCACAGAAGAAAGCAAAAAATAGAATTATTCTTTTAAAAAATTGTCATGCAGTTATTTAGGGAATCTTTACTCTTCTGTCTTGCCATTTTTGTTGTTTGGTCTTTTCAGTTGTGTCCAACTCCTTGTGACACCATTTGGGGGTTTCTTCATAAAAATACTAGAGTAGTTTGCCATTTTCTTCTCCAGTTCATTTTATAGTTCAAGAAACTGAGGCAAACAGGGTTATTAAGTGAGTTGCCTGGGGTCACACAGGTAGTTAAATGTCAGGACAAATTTGAACTTGGGAAGAGAAGTCTTGCACTATATCCACTGCATTGCCTAGCGGCCCATGTTACTCATGGGTGCTTAATACATGCAGAATTAAATTCTTTGATAGAGTATGACTATTGACATTTTTCAGATGGCTACCTAGGACTAGGGATACAGTCTTTCAGCATGGTTAGGACAGAGCTTTCCAGTGAGTCTAATTGTCCTGTGTATGCTTTAGACCTGTAATATCAGCATTATTAGTATTATATTAGTTAATTATCCTAGACCTATGTTATTTATAAGCAAATTTTTACAAAACATATTCTTACTCTTAATTTCTGATTAGTTTGAAATGTTAATTAATCAAACACATTTGTTTATTTAAGTAATTTGTTTTTTAGGCCCACAGTGAAATACTGAGTCTTTAGTTAAGATTTCCAGAAGCACTAATAGAACTTAAAGATTAGTAGACAACTAATATCATAGTAAGATATCATTTCTCTACTTTTTTCTTTTTTTTATAATTTATTTATTTATTTTTAGCTTTCAATATTCACTTCCTCAAGATTTTGAGTTCCAAATTTGCTTCCCATCTTGTCCCTCCCCCCACCCCAGGATGGCATGCATTCTGAATACCCCTTACCCTATTCTGCCCTCCCTTTTATCTCCTCTCCACTTCTCTTATCCCCTTCCCCTTCAGTTTTCCTCTAGGGCTGGATAGATTTCTATACCTCATTTCCTATATATGTTATTTCCCAGTTGCATGTGAAAACAATTTTTTTAATATTTGTTTTTAAAACTGTGGTTTCCAAATTTTCTCCCTTCCTCCCTCCTCACTCACTTTCATTGAGAAGGCAAGTAACTGATACAGGTTATACATGTGTAGTCATGCAAAATATTTCCGTAGTAGTCATGTTGTGGAAAACTAAGTATATTTCTCTTAATGCTATCCTGCCCCCCATTTAATCTATTCTCTCCTTTGACCAGGTCCTTCCTTAGAAGTGTTTGCTTCTAATTACCTCCTCCCCCAATCTGTCCTCCCATCTGTCATCCCCATGCTCTCTTGTCCTCTTCCCCCCCATTTTCCTGTAGGGTAAGGTAAATTTCCATACCCAAATAATTGAGAGTGTATGTTATTCCCTCCTTAAGCCAAATCTGATGAGCGTTTCTCTACTTCGTAATGAAACTTTAAAGATTGTTGTTCAATAGCGCCTGACTCTTCATGACCCTATGGATTGTAGTAAACCAGTACTGGCCATGAGGTTTTCTTGGCAAGGATATTATAGTGGTCTGCCATTTACTTCTCCAGTGGATTAAGGCAAACAGGTTAAATGGCTTACCTAGGGTCACACAGCTAGTAAGTGTCTGAGGTTGAATTTGAACTCCTCTTCCAGACTTTGTGTCCAGTATTCTAATCACTGACCCACCCAGCTGTGTCACTATAAAGATTAGGAAGGCTATATCTGGAGATGTAATAATATTGGAAGGACATGTATGTGACTTTAGTGGTTTTGTGAGATAGGGATTCTCTTTCACTTTTGGTTGTTAGAAATTTTGGTTTATAGAAATTGGAATATTGTCCATTTAATGTATATGTGCTTTTCAACTATTTCATGGATTTTAAGATATGAAATTCTTCTAACATACTGCTTAAGCATGCACTTAGATGTATCTGTAAGAGCTTTGGAGCAGCAATATTCCCATCTTGTGGCCTTTTAAGGTATTGCCACTAAAGATTTTTAAAGCACTGTTAACATTTGTCACAATTTTTGACATAGATTGCTGTGTGAAATTTTGGTACTTGCCTTGGTATGGGCTGGGCATATTTTTTTTGTTTGTTTGAGAATTAGTCTTTTTTAAGTTCAGAGAGATCTAATCATAAGCATGGCACCTGGATAATGAAATTTTTAGTCATAACAGCTCTTAGTGGCCATGTATTAAATCATAGAGGATTTGCTTTCTGCATCAGTGAAAAGAGTAACTACACTGAAGAACTATGATCAAAGAGAATTGGAAAAGATATTTGATCAGTGGTTTTATGAAAACAAAAATGAGCCATATTTGACCCATGGGCTGTAGGTTTCCTGACATTAGTCTAATGCCGGTACAGCCCTTGGCTAATTTTTATTGGTCCATGAAATTTTTATTATTGAAGATCTCCACCTTTTCAGAGCCATAAATCAGAGTTTAGTGGTAGGAGGGAGGTGGCTTGGGAATGGGATTCCTTTTACTCCTTTCTTCTTCTCTTTCCCATGGCCTCTCTCTTGAGCTATTTGCTCCATTTCCTATTAAGTCAGTCAATATACATTTTGGGGGTGGGGCTAGGCAACGGGGTTAAGTGACTTGCTCAGGGTCACATAGGTAGTAAGTGTCAAGTGTCTAAGTCTGGATTTGAACTCGGGTCCTTCTGACTTCAAGGCCAGTGCTCTATCCACTGTGCCACCTAGATGCCCTCCAATATACATTTTTTAAAGTGCTCATTATGTGCAAGGTTTACTAGGACAAAAGTGAAACTACTTACCCTCAAGAAAATTATATTCTTTCAGAAGAAATAAAATTTATGTGTATACAAAATAACTGCAAAAGGTCATTTTGAGAGGGAGGCATTAGAAGCTGGGAAGGAGGTTGATTAAGTACAGAGAAGACAAGCTGCAACGTTACAAAATCTTTGACCTGACCACTCAGAAAATGAAACAAGGCCTGTGCAAAGGCAAAGAATAGAATGTGTGTTAGGAGCAGCAGTAAGGTTATTTACGCTAGAATCATAGGAAATGTGAAGGGAATAATAATCCTGGAAAAGTAAATTGGAATCAGGTTGTAAAGGGCTTTAAGCAGAAAGCCATCTGAAGGTACAAATGACCAAGTAATCGGGGGTAGAAAATTGAGATTTTTTTTTTCTGGTCTTCAGTATATAGATTAGCTTGGGTCTACTGGTATAGTCAATATGCCTATTCCTGACATGTACAGATGATAGAAACATTCATGAAAACTTCTATAGAATGCAAAACGAGATGACAGGAGGTAGATTCCTTTGCTTTCTGTAATTCCCAAAGTTAGCTTTGTTTATCCTCTCTGTATTCTTTGAAATTGATGAACCTTTTTCCATCTGACAGTGATGACACTAGTAGTTGTAAAATATAGTGTCCCAAATTTTTAGTGCAGTTTTAAAAATCTGTGTTAGACAACAGCATGTGTAGTTTTGAAAGTTTGATTGATGCAGAAACTAAATTTTCAGTACAATTAATAATAGGTAAGAAGTAGCCTATATTAGTAACAGGCTAGAAGGAAATTTTTGTACAGATTGCAAGTATATGAAGTGCCCACAGTCTGAATAGCATGAAATTAATTGAAACAATTAGATTTTGATGCCAAACATTTTGCCATTTTAATTCAGCACTTTTTTCTTTTTGGGTGAGGCAGTTGGGGTTAAGTGACTTGCCCAAGGTCACACAGTTAGTGTCAGATATCTGAGACCGGGATTTGAACTCAGGTCCTCCTGACTCCAAGGCCAGAGCTCTGTCCACTGTGCCACCTTGCGGCCCTAATTCAACACTTCTTAATAAAGACTTCATGTACTTGATTTCTAGTTGTCTTTACTGGTTTATTTGGTAAGCTTTTTCCACTGCTTTCCACTCATTGGCACATACAGAGTTAGGTTCTTTGCTTTAAGATGAAGGTTCTAGGAATTGTTTAAGGATCTCTTGTATGGAGAGATACAAAAGAAATAGAAGATGTAACTATTGTCTCTGAAAAGGTAGGACAGATGTGAGAAAGATGTTTGTATATCTTCAGAAAGACATATAAACTTGAAAATATATGTATATATAGTAGTAACTAGGAAAGAGAATGACTAAGGTACTTGATACTTTAAAATTTTTATTGATACATATTTGTATTTTATATTTCACATATATTTATTTACTTTTGACACATAAAACTTAAAAGAAACTCCTAAAATTTTTCCTCTCCTCCCAATGTACATTCCACAAAAAGCAGTTTATTGGTTAATTGAAAGAAGTGATAAGTTTTTTAATTTTGACAGTTTTGTACTAGCCCATGTCTTCCTCTTACTGAAAAAATGATCAACTTGGTCCATCCATCCTTGCTAGCTGTCAGATGAGATAATATTTGTAAAGTGCTTAACACAGTGCCTGACATGTATAGATGCTTAATAAATGCTTATTCTCTTCCCTATCATTTGTCTATCTCCCTTTTTATGGCTAAACTCCTTGAGAAGGCTGCCTATAACAGGTGCCTCCACATCCTTTCCCCTTGTTCTCTTCTTAATTTTCATATGACTTTTGACATTGTCATCATTCAACTGAAATAGCTCCCTCCAAAATTTCTAACAATCTCTTAATTGCCAGATTTAATGGCATTTTCTTATTCTTCATTTTTCTTGATCTTGGCAACTTTTGGCCCACTTCTCCTTGATATTCTTTTTTCTCTAAGTTCTTTTAACACCACACTTTCCTTCTTCCAATCTGTTGCCAAGGACTATTCATTTTACCTTCCCAGCATCTCTTGCATGCACTCTCTTCTCTCCACTGACATTCCCACCTTCCTGGTGCATGCCCTGGACTGTTACAATAGCCTGTTGGTTGATCTCCCTGCCGCGTCGTTGCCCACTTCAGACCATGTTCTACTCAGCTGTCAAAGTGAAATTCCTAACTGGCAGGTCTGACGATATCACCCCCTTTAGTCATTCAACTCCAGAGGCTACCTATCATCACTAGAATCATATATAAAAATGGGTCAGTCAGTAAACACTGAGTGGCTACTATGTTCCAGGCACTGTGCTGGAAATACAAAAAAAAAAAAAAAGAAAAAGACAGTCTTTGTCTTTAAGGACCTAGCGATTTTAAAGGGGGGGGGAGATACAGTACATTAAAAATAAGCTGAGAATAGGGAAGGAGGAAGATAAGGGCTTCTGATGGGAGGAGGGGCATGATGAAGTAAGGAAATGATGAGAATGGCTGCTCTTGGTGCACTCTTTACATGGAAGATCTGGGAGGAGCTCTCCATCCTCTCTAATCAGAGGGCAGAAAGAGCCCCAGAAGCACAGGGTACTGAGTTCCGGAATTCTGTGAGTTTTCAGAGGTGATATGGTCTTGCAAGATGAGGAGTTTTTTAAAGGCCATGATGAAATCTAGTAGTGCAGTTGGGTGGGAAATGTTGAAGTGGCTTTCCTGGGCAGCCCTCCTTAAATAGAGGATCTGGGAGGAGCTCTTCAATGTCCAGCTTTTCATAACCTGCCCTTCTCTTCCTTCCTTTCCCCTAGCTGCCTACCTTTCCAGTCTTCTTAAGTCTCCCAGTGTACTCTTTGATATAATGACACTGGCCCTCTTACTTTTTCTCAAGCAAGACTATCTCCAAACTCCACGTGTTTTCATTAACTATCTCCTATCCCTGGAATGCTCTCCCAACTTATCTCTCCTGGCTTCTCCACTTTCCTTCAAGTCCCTGCTAAAATCCCACCTTTTATGGGAAGATTTTTCTGATTCCCTTTAATGCTAGTGCTTTCCATTTTTTGACTATTTCCAATTTTTCCTGTAAATACATTGTGTATAGTTATTTGCATATTACATCCTCCAATACACTGTGAGCCAGGGACTGTCTTTTGCCTTTCTTTGTATGCTCTGTGCTAAGTACTATGGCTGGCACATAATAGGTGCTTAATATGTGTTTCTTGACTTACTAACCAAGAACAACAATACTTTTAGACATGATTTCATTCTCTTGAAGTCATCTTAGAGAAATTATCCATCCGACTTTTTATAGATGAGGAAGCTCAGGCAGTTTACTTGCCCAAGGTCAAGTTAGGGGCATAAGATTAGTTTGCTTGTTTGTTTGTTTATTCATTCATTCATTTATTTATTTTTTCATGTAAAGCTTGATAAAGAAGGTTACAACTTTTGGCCAAAATTATATTGTTGAGGCTCTGTGTATTTTAGCTATTTGTGTTAGTATGTTTCTTATTTTCATGGGCCATCAAGTTTTGACTGTGTAACATTTTCATTGCCTTTATTCTAATTTTATAGCTTTCATTTCACATTAACCTTTTTTCCGCCACTGTATCCTTTAGCTATTAATAGAATAATAATTTTATATATTTTTCTCCTTTTGTCATTATTTGGCTAAGCTAAACATGGTGGTTTAATGATTTAAGACTTTAAAAATAAAAATGAATATTCTTTTCCATTTTTCAGTGGTTCCTTTTTAAGAAAGAAAAATTATATTTGTGAAATCTCTCAGTCCCTCGATGTTCTTTTAATTTTTTGGGTCTCTGGAATTTAACGTTGTGTCTTGTGGGCTGTATCTTAAGAACCTCAGATTGAAAGACTTTACAGGCATCTGGGTGTTGAAACACATGAAACTTATGGCAGTCTGTGAGTTAATCAGCAGGCATTCATTAAACATTTACTGTGTGCCAGGCACTGTGTTAAGTGCTGGGGTTGTAAATAAAGGCAAAAACATTGTCCCTGCTCTCAAGCAGTCACATTCTAATGGGGGACATACCATGCAAACAACTGCGTGTTTCCAAGATATCTCTGCCTCCCTCCCTCTCTCCCTCTCTCTCTCCCTCCTCTCTCTCTCTCTTTCCCTCTCCCTCCCTCCCCTCCCTCCCTCCGTGTCTCTCTCTCTCTCTCTCTCTCTCTCTCTCTCTCTCTCTCTCTCTCTCTCTCTCTCTCTCTCTCTCTCTTCTCTCTCCCCTCTCTCTCTCTCCCCTCCCTCTCCGCCCCCCTCTTTCCCCTCTCCCTCTCCCCCTCCCTCTCCCTCTCTCCCTCCCTTCTCCCTCTTTCACTCATAGAGAAGGTAATCTCAGAGAGCCCTAACAGTGGGAGTAATTGGGAAAAGATTTCCTGTAGGACATGGGATTTGAACTGACATGAAGGAAACCAGGGAATCTAGGAAGTAGAGGTTAGTATGACATTCTAGGCATGGGAAATAGCCACTGAAAATGTGTGGATTTGGGAGATGGAGTGTCATGTACGAGAGTCAGAAAGAAGGCAGCTGTCCCTAATTGTAGAGTTTGAGGATGAGAATAAAGAGTAATAAGAATGGAAAGATAAAAAGTGGCCAGGCTATAAACTGTTTTAAATGCAAAAGAGTGTTTTATGGTTGATTCTAAGCACTTGGAATTTATTTATTGGCTAAACCTGTACTTAAGGAAGATCACTGGCTTTTGAGTGGAGAATGGACTGGAGTGGCAAGAAATCATCATACTTATGCTGTCTAGACTTAACTGTTGTGTGATTTTGAGAAAGTCACTTAACTCCTGCCTCAGTTTCCTTATCTACTTTCCATAGTTGTTGATTAAATGAAGTCATATATATGTAAAGCTCTTTCAGACAGATGATGATGATGATGAAATTTGTTTGAGTTAGTGACAGATTTGTCATTTGCAATTCATTTAGGTTTATTTCTTCTTGGAAGTTAATGATTAACTTTGTAAAATCTGTTTTGTAATTGGGACCAGTCAGATGGAACTTGCTGACTTCTCCAAACTAATAGTTTGAATTGGGTGTTGGCAGAAATATTGAATTATTGACACTAGTGACATTTATAGATTAAAGAAATGTCAGTGTTACCAGTTAGCAGACTTGTAGGTCTTCCATAATTTACCTGTTATAACAGACATGATTTTAAGGTTATTGTATGATATCACGTAATTATGAAGGCTTTAAATTGGTAATAAAGCAAATACATTCATTTCAAGGGGCTTTGTGATATAGTAAGAACATTATGATCAGTATTTAGGATATGTGGGTTCTAGCCTCAGGTTTGTCTTTATAACTAGATAGGTCAAGGGACTAACTTTTCTTGATCTCAGTTCCCTCATCTGGAAAACAAGGGATTGGAAATAAACTCTGGGGATCTCTTCCAGCTCTAAATCTGTGACTGTGTTTTGTTCAAAGGAGAACAGAGCAAAAAAGCAGAACTTTATGTGCAGAAGGTTCTGTGGACTTAATGAAATGAAGAGAAATTGTTTTACCTAGAAAACAATAACTTCTTAGAAACAAAACTCTGTATTCTGTACATTTTGATTCTCTCCAGGTTATCCTGTATATATTTTGTTCTTACATAGTTGTTCTCATATTGTCTCCTCTATCAGACTGTGAACTACTTAAGAGCAGGAACTTTTGCCTTTCTTTGTATCCTTAGCACTTAGCATAGTGCCTGACACATAATAGGTGCTTAATAAATGCTTGTCCACCCACTGAGAACTGGGATTATTTAACCTGGAGGATAAGGTTTTAAGGGAGTCATACTAACTGTCCTCATATATATGTGTTCATCTAGTAAATAGATCATGGGGGACCACGGGCTGGAATGTAAACAATAATAGCTTTTATATAACCTTTTAGAATTTCAAAGCCCTTTTCTTACAATTCTGAGATAGATAGGGTAGAGGAAGAAACTGAGTCTCAAAGAAGTTGCAGAATTTGCCCCAGGCCACACAGCCAGGTCTTTAAAATATTAAATTTATTGATAAATTTTGTTTTGACATAGTAGCCACTTCTGAACAAAACCCCAGACACACTTGTAAAGTACTTTTCCTGAAAAAGTTAATCAGTTCTTAACAGAAAGGAAGGTTATGTCCTTTAAATTGATGGTATGAAACTAACATTGACTTTTGTAATTGATTAGATATCTGTTTGATTTCTACCTTGATTTCGTTTGTGTGGTTGTAGTCACTGTGTATGTAGTCACAGTTCATTTGGTTCTGCTTTTCTTGCTGCCTATCATTTCCTCTAAGTCTTCTCATGTGTCTCAAAATTCTCATATTTGTCATGTTGCTTTATGACACAGTATTGTTTCATTCCATTATAATATACCATAATTTGTCTCACTACTCAGTGTTTGGGCAAATATTTTGTTTCTAGCTTTTGTTATCACAACAATTGCTTTTTTGAACATTTTTGTTCATATGGGTCTTTACTTTGCTTCAGTAACCTCCTTTTGATATGATCCAGGTAGAGGAATTCTGGGTCAGCAGTGTGACATTTATTAAACTTTTTTTTTGCATAATTCCATATTTCCCCAGAGTTTGTTGAATTAATTTACAGCTCTGCTAGCAATGTTTCTTTCCATGGCATCTCCAACAGTTAGTTTCACCATCTTTTAGCACCTTTGCTTGCTTGATCTCATTACCCATCTGACTTTGGGCAAGTCACTTCTGGGACTCAGTTTTTCTGATTACGAATTGAAGAGGTTGGATTAAGTGACTCCTAAGAATCTCATCCAACTCTGATTCTATGAAATTACAAAAAGGGACAGATCTGAGGAGATACCTCAGTTTTAATTTGTACTTTTCTCATTATTAATGATGCTAAGCTCTTTTCAGGTGGTTATTGATAACTTTGCCTTTCTTTAAAAAAAAAATGCCCCAAAACATTTAGTACAGTTAGGAAACTCCTACTAATGCAAGTTCAGCAACCTGTGGTTTTAGAGAGTTGCCTTTGTTTTTTAAACATTTGCTGTTTGTGTAAATTATGAGAGAACCTTTTGGACTGGGCTAACATTGACTGTTTGAAGGTTCTTATTGTCATGGAATCGTAGGATCATAGAGTTGGAAATAACCTTAGGGACTATTTGGTACAACTATATTTGAATAAAATCCTTGTCTGTGATATTCCTGAAAAGTAACCATCCTTTGCTTTAACAACCTCCAATGAGGGGCAACCTGAGACCACTCATTCTTTTTTTTTTTTAATAGACTATTAGGAAGTTTTTTCTTACACCAAGTCTAATTTTTCTTGTTGAAACTTCCATGCCATGCTCCTAATTCTGCCCTCTGTGGCCAAATTGAACAAGTTCAATCTGTCTTCCTAGTCCTAAATGATTTTCACAGGATGTACCTACAGTATATTAGTGTTTCTTTAGGTATGCTGTGAAGCTTTGGATTTTTTTGGCAGATAAATAAGAATTTATAAAATAATTTTAATATGAATTTTACTTATCTAACATATAGAATGATAAAGATAATTTTTGTAAAATAAAACTTGCCTATTAAACATACACAGTAACTTTGAACTCACAAAGAACTCAACAAAAATGACTGCCTTTATTTATTTATTTGTTTATTCATTCATTCATTTGCTAGGCATTGGGGTTAAGTGACTTGCCAAGGTCACACAGCTAGTAAGTGTCAAGTGTCTGAGGCCGCATTTGAAGTCAAGTTCTCTTGACTCCAAGGCTGGTGCTCTAGACACTGCACCACCTTGCTGCCCCCAATGACTGCCTTTACTGAAGAGAAACCATACATAGGTTAGGCTTCCTACTCTCTGAGTGTTGCCAACTGTATGTTCAGCATACTGTGATTCCTCAAAGAAAAGAATACTGTGCTGTGAGCCAAACTTTTTTTTTTTTTGCTTACAAACCACTGTCCTACTCTCTCTGCCTATTTTAATGTAGCCCAAGAATGCATTAGCTTTTGGCTTTCATATCACACTTTTGCCATATCATTAAAGTTACAATCCATAAAAACACTGATCTTTTAAAAATAACCAACTGTCTAGGCTGTATCTTGTCTCTCTTGTATTTAAGAATTTAAACGCAAGTATAAAACTTATATTTAGCCCTGTTAAATTCTGTCCTGATAGATTTTAGTGCAGTGTTCTTTCAGCTCAGTGTTTTTAGTTTTAAAGCTATTTTAGGAGTTTAGATCTTGACTTTGTCATCCAGAGTGTTAGCTATCCCTCCCAGCTATGTATCCTTTACAGATTTGTCAAGCATATCATTTGTACCTTTATTCAGCTCATTGATAAAAATTTAAATGCCTTTAGGGCTGGGCATGAATCCCTGGGATGATTCACTGCAGACCTTGTTCCAAATTGGCATTTATACCGTTAATAACTATGATCTTTGTTAGGACATTCAACCATTTCCAAGTCTACCTAATTATGCTATAATCTTAGCCTATTTGTTCTACTTAGTATTATTTTATTCATTTATAATTGGCACATGAATTAGCCGTTTCTTTGTTATAAATAATAGGTGCTTTTATAAATATGGGTGTAGTATTTTTTTTTTAAGTTACATTGGAGGTCCTCAGAAGATGCAGGATGATGTAGGAAAAAGAACCATATTCAGTTTTTAAATACCTGGATTTTGTCTTGCCTGTGTTGGTGTGTGACCTAGGGAAAAATCACTTATCACTGCACCTCATTATCCTTATCTATAAGGATATAAGCATCTGCTATGTCAAACTTGCCCAGCTGCCATATTTCCCTTTTTCTGTTGAGAGTACTACCATTCTCCCAATAATCCTTGACTCTTCTTTCTTTTTCGTCCCCTTCCATTCAATTAGTTTTTGCCAAGTCTTTTGATTTTATCTTCATAATGTCAACTCACATTCATCCATAGTCATTAACCTGGTTCAGACCCTTGTCACCAATTGCTCAGACTGTTGTATAACCTCCTAATTGTGCTTCTTACTTTCAAACTCTTCTCTCTCCAGTCCATCCTCTGAACAGCCACCAAAATAATCTAAGGTAGGGGTCTAACCACGTTACTCTCTCTCCTGGTTAAAAGCCTTGTTAAGGTAGACTGCAAATACTTCATCCTGGCATTTGAAGCACTTCATAGTCTGATTCAGAACTGCCTTTCCAACCTTTTCTCAGATATTCTTTCAAATAATTTAATATCCCAAGTACTCAATCTGTTCAATTCTTTTTTTTAAGCAGTGCTTTTTAAAAATTCGTTTTGAACTTAAATTCAAAATGACAAAAAAAATTTCCATGTACACAGCATAGTATAAAAAGAGGATTCAATATAAAACCATGAATTTCCATTTCACTATTTACTTTTTTAAAACTATGTAATAAACATTATATAAATTCCAAAGCTACTCTGTTTTTCTGTGCTTTCTTTTAAGTTTTCTTTTGTTCTCTACTCTGCATTTTTTATTTTTTTCTCCTTCCCTCCCCACACTGACCTAGAGAAAGCTACCATTAGACACAAAAATGTGGTCTTTTTAGGTCTTTTGTAGTTGATTTGAGTATTTATAATATTCAAGATGACTTACATCAAAGTTTTTCTTAGAACAATATTACTGTTACTGTGTGCAACATTCTCTTGGTTCTGCTCATTTTGCTTTTCATTTTTTCATGCTAGTCTTTCCATGTTTTTCAAAAATCAACCAGCTCATTACTTCTTATGGCACAGTAGTATACCATCACAATTGTATACCACAGCTTGTTTAGCCACTCCCCAGTTGAGGGGCATCCCTTCAATTTTCAGTTCTTTGCCACCGCAAAGAGAGCTGCTATAAATATTTTAGAACATAAAAGTTCTTTTCCTTTTACCCTGATCACCTTGGGAACCAGACCTAATAGTGTTATTGCTGGGTCAAAGGGTATACACAGTTTTATAACTCTTTGGGGATAATTCCAGGTTGTACTCCAAATGGTTGGATCATTTCATACTTCCAAGAACAGTGAATCAGTGTCCCAATTTTCCCACATCCCTTCTAACATTTGTTGCTTTCCTCTTCCTATCTGCTCAACTCTTATGACTCTACTCTTTTACTCTCTCAGCTATAGTCTTGATCTTTCCATCATTCATAAGTGCTGCATTTCCATGAATGAGAACTCTAAAGTCCTTTATCTAATAATGATCTTTGATCATTCCATCTCTCCCTAAACTCTCAAAATCTTATACTACTTTCTCGTTTACATGCTCTGTTGTCCAGTCACTTTGGCCTCCTGTTTCTCGCATAAAATGTTCCTTCTCTTTTCTCTGCCTTGATACTGCCTTTCCATACTTTTTCTGCTTATCTGCCTCTTGGAATTACTTGGTTTCCTTTTATAGGAAGCCTGTCCTGGTACATTCAGCTACCATTGTCTTCCTATCCAAGAGTACTTCATTTCTACTTTCTGTGTACCTTGTGTAAATATGTTGTTTTTCCCACTGGGGGAAGGGAACTTGAGTGTAGGAACTGTTTCAGTTTTGTTTTTATATTCCCAGCACTTAAGGTCTGTGCCTGGTCTATAGTAAACATTTAATTAATGCTTGTTGTCATTTTCATGGGTCATTTCCTGGGCTTCTCCCCATTCTTCAGGTGCTTCCTCATCCTCTGTTTTGTTGATTATCCCCTTTAGTCTAACTTCTTCCCCCCTACTGAAACTTTTTCCTTGCAGAAAACTCCTAATAGTCAAATCCCAGTAGCCTCTTATTAATTCTAGTTCTTGACATCTCTACTGTATCTGACACCTTTGGCTACTTCTACTTTGACCTCATTCCCCTCAGGTCCTCTTAATTATATTGTTTCTCCTATCTAAAAAATGGTATTTCTTTTGACTCCTCATTCATCTTTTGTCTTGATCCCTGTTTGTGGGAGTTCTCTGTGCCTCAGTTTTTGACCTCTAACATATCTCTTGTATTGCTGTCTTAGGAGAGTATTCATACTTTCTCATTTGTATAGAAGGCATTTAGGGTTGGAGAGTATTTTATGTACATTATTTTATTTTAGCATTGGAACCACTTTATTACAAGCTAAAAATTTAGAATGAATTCATTCCTCAAACATTTAAATGCCTATTGTGTGCCTAGAACTCTTTCTATTCTGTGGGAAAGATACTAAGTATAGATAATACTGAGGCTTCTACCATCATGGAATTTACAGTCTAATACTAAATTGGTCCCTCCCCTTTCTTCCTTATAGCCAGTTAATCATCAAGTATAATCACAAAAGTTAGAGATAACAGGGTTATTTAGAAATTGTCTAATCTAATCCCCATACTTTGCAAATGAGGGGAAATGATTTGATTAGATTCAAACAAATAGCAAGTTAATAAGCAGAATTGGAATTTGGACTCAGGTCTTCTCACTCCAAATTCAGTGTTCTTTCTGCTACTCTTTTATGTCTCTTTTAAGGTTTAACTTCAGAGTATCTCATTAGAGTGTCTCATAGAGGCAAGTTGCTTTAGTAGATTGATTCTTGGTCTTGGGCTCAAATTGTTCCCGACACCAGCAGTGTGACCCTGGGCAAAATAATTTAACCTCTTTTGACCTTAGTTTCCTTATCTGTCAAATGTGGTGACTGGATTTGATGGCCTTAAAGTCCTTTTCCACCTTTAAATCTTTAATCTATATTTTATCTCTAGGACTGTCCACTACTGTGTGCCAAGCAAACAAACTGCATTTGAATTGTCTGGTTCAGTTCTAGAAGGGGCTATCTAGAAGAGGAGTGGAGTGGGTGGGAACTGAAAGTATTTTATACTAGGAGGCTGAAGATACTAGTAAGATTTAAGTTGTAGAAGAGATTTACAAGAGTACAGTAGAATGGATATAGTAGCTGACTTTTGACGATTAAAGGGCTGTCATGTAGAAGGAGGTATTAGACATTTTCTAGTGAAGAGAATGATGAGATAAATATGATAGTCACGAAAATTTAATATAGAAACTAGTCTGTAACATATAGCATGTAGGAAGGTTGAGACTAATTAAGGAGAAAACACAGGAGACTTTCACAAACCTAGGAGTGACATAATGAGGACCTGGATTAAACATGATCATATAGCTTCCGATTGACTACAGATGTGGAACCGTAAGATGATTGTTGCTTTTTTCCCACGTTTCCTTTCTGTTTTCACCTTAATATGGTTATGATTTGAATGGTCTGAAATAAAACATGTTAGTAAGTGCTACCTAGTCTACTTATTGTAATAATTTACTCCCGAATAACTTAATTTTAAAGAGGTTTACTGCATGTTATTCAAGTTCCTGGTTTGCTATTTTTAAGTCTTCTATATTTTTCATTCCGTATTCCCGTTTAATAAAACACAGTGACAAAGTAAAGTAGACTTGAACAATCCTGAGTTTTTTCTTCCTTTAACAATTCTCTTTTTGTTTCTTTTGTTCATGAAGAACAACCAGTTAGAACAAAAGACTGCATTTAAGCTGATTTGTGTTCCTGAGAAAAAGCTGGTTAAGGGATGTTTACATTTAGAATTTCCTTTGTTTTTCAAATCAGAGATTTGGGACTGTTACTTTGACTCACGGGACAGTTGGCTGTCATTATTTTCCCATTTAGTGAGAGGTACCTTAGGATATACTACAGCAGCTTTCGTAGACCTTTTCATCCCTCCTCAAGGCTTCCCTTCTTCCTAGTCTCTCAGCTAAGACTCCCACTGAGCTATTTCACTGGAAAAATTGAGGCCATTCGCTATGAGCTCGCTCTTCTCTTCTCACTCTGCATCAGTCAGATGCCTTTTTTCTCTACCACTTCTTTCACCCTCTCCCATGAAAAGGTGGACTTTTCTTTGCCATGCACAAGTAATCCTATTCCAACCTGTCTTTTCCAGCAGATTACCCCCTCTATTATCTCTACTTTCCCCCTAATCTTCAGTCTTTCCCTGTCTACTAGCTGTTTTCTTGCTGCCAACAAACATACTTATTATCTCTCCCAGTTTTAAGAAACCCTCGGTTGATCTGTTCATCCCTGATAGCTATTTCCTATTTCTCTCCTTCCTTTCATGGCTGCACTGCTTGAGAAAGCCATCTACAATTGGTGCTTCAACTTTCTTCTCACTTTTTTTTTTAACTGTGCCATTTGGCTTCCAGCCTCACTATTCAATTAAAACTACTCTCTCCAAAGTTACCAATGAACTCTTAATTGCCAAATCTAATGGCTTTTTCTTAATCTTCATCATTCTTGAACTTTTCAGCCATTTCCGCTGTGGATTAACCTCTTCTTGATACTACCTTCTTTCAAGGTTTTAGTGACACTCTTCTTTCCTGGCTCTCCTTCTACCCGACTACTCTGTCTATATCTCATTTGTATCTTTATCCAAGTAACGACTGCTAGCTGTGGATGTCCTCAAAGGCTTTGTTGGGGATTGGCTCTTCCCTCCCTCTCTTCCTTCCTTTTCCCTTCTCCTCTGTCCCTTCCCTCTCTCTCCTCCTCCCTTACCTCTCCCACTTCCTCCCTTTTTCCAATTCTGCGCTAGAGGTCAACACTTGATAGAAATATGTATGTGGAACCATTCTTCCATTTTTCATTTCTTTCTCTGGAGGTGGGTAGCATCTTCTTTTGTAGGTCCTTTGCGGTTGATTTGAGTATTCATATTACTCAGAATACCTTAGTCATTCACAGTTACTCTTCAAACAATATTGCTGTTACTATATACAACTTTCTCTTGGTTCAACTCATTTTACTTTTTATTATTATGTAAGTCTTTCCATGTTTTTTTAAAATCACCCCAGCTCATTTCTTATGGTACAGTAGTTTTCCATCTCAGTCATGTACCACAACTTATTCAGGTTTTCCATAGATGATGGTCATTGTATCCCCTCAATTTCCAGATCTTTACAACTGTAAGGAGAGCTGATACAAATATTTTAGAATATATAGGTTCTTTTTCTTTTTCCTAGATCACTGTGGGAAAGAGACCAAAAGTAATATTGCAGGGTCAAAGGGTTATAACTCTTTAGGCATAATTCAAGGTTGCTCTCCTTGTCTTCTTTCTTATTTATTTTTTGTTAGGTTAGTTCTGAGAAGGGAAGGTTCAAGTCCTCCACTATTAATAGTTTTGCTATCTGTTTCCACTTGTAATTCATGTAGCTTTTCCTTTAAAAATCTGGTTGCTATAGCAGTTGGTACATATATATTTAGTATTGATATTACTTCATTATCTATGATACCTTTTAACATAATGTAGTTTCCCTGTTTATCTCCTTTAATTAAATCTATTTTAGCTTTAACTTTCAGATCATCATTGCTATCTCTGCTTTTTTTTTTTTTACACATCAGCGGAAGTATAATAAATTCTTCTCCAGTCCTTAATTTTTGCTTTGTGTGTCTCTCATTTTTTAAGTGTGTTTCTTGTAAGCAATATATCTTTGGGTTTAGTTTTTGGTTCATTCTGCCATCTCTTTCCATTTTATGGGTGAGTTCATCTCATTTTCATTCAAAGTTACAATTATTAGTTGTGTATTTCCCTCCAACCTATTTTTCCTCACTGTTTATCCTACCAGAGCACCACCCGGGGGTGGGGGGAGGTTAGGTCCTTCCTAACGTCCTCCCAAGTTGTTTTAGGCTGGACCACTGCTTTACCCCAACTTTTAATTATTTCTGCCACTTTAAAATTTGCTTTGAGCCATTATTTTAAGTTGTTTAAGAGGGAATTTGGGAGAGGCAGGTAATTTTCTGCCTTATTTAGCCATCTTTCTATAGTTCCTCCTCTTCCTTTCAATCTCTATACTGTTTTCATTCAGTGAGCTCATCATCTGCCATTAATTCACTTATCATCTCTTTGCAGATGATTCTCAAATCTGTTTATTCAACCCTAACCTCTCCCCTGGCCTTCACTCTTTCATCTCCAACTACCTCTTGGAATCTCGAACTGGATGTTCCATAGACATCTTAATCTCAACATGTCTAAAAGTGAACTCATTATCTTTCTCCTCAAGCCTTCTGTTTTTCCTGGATTTCCTATTGTTGTAGTGGTCATCATTGCTCTCCCACTAGGCTCACAATGTAAGTGTCATGCTCTTTCCCACACTCTTACCCCCCATACCCAATGTATTTACAAGTCCTATTGATTCTACTTTGGCAACATCTCTCATATTCCCAGTTCTCTCCTATGATACTTTCAGTACTTAGGTGCAGACCCTCATCACTTCATACCAGAACAATTGCAACAGCTTGCTTGTTGGTTGGCTCCCCACCCCAGTTCCTCTTCACGTGCTATCAAATTGATCTTTCTAAAGTGCAGATGTGACCATGTCATCCCCCCCTATTCAGTAGGCTCCAGTAGCTTCTTTTTCTATTTTATCCTCTCGTTTGGTTTTTAAAACCCTTTTTATAACCCGGCCCCTTCTTATCTTTCCTGTCTTCTTATGCTTTACTAACCTCCATGTAATCTGCAATTGATGCTGACCGCTTTGCTGTTCCTTACACAAGAAATTCCATAATTCCTAGAATGCTTTATCATGTTATCTTGACATCAGGAAGAAGTCTTTCCTGGTCCTGCTTAATGCTAGTGTCTTCCCTTTTAGAATTTATCGTGTGTGTGTGTGTGTGTGTGTGTGTGTGTGTGTGTGTGTGTGTGTGTGTGTATCATGTTTGTACCCAGTCATCAGCATGTTTTCTCCACTATTAGAATGTGAGATCACTGAGGGCAGGAACCAGGTTTTTGCCTTTTATTGTATCACCAGCGTCTAAACACGGTACCTGACACATGGTAGGTGCTTAATAATTTGTTTGTTGAATTGAATGGATTTGAATCTTCACAAAGTGTACCCATTGTTGCTCGTTCTGTCTTCAGGAATCAAGCAGGACAAGTCTTAATTTCTCCTTTTAGGTCCTTTTAGCTTTAAATCTGTGATCCTGTGAGCCACATGTCAACTTTTCAGTTATTTGAAGGTAGCCATGATGTTTTCATGTGGTACCCCAAACTGAATACAGTATTCCAAATGTGAACTAAATGGAGTAGAGAATAGTGGCACTCTCATCTCTCTTCTTGCGGACTATAGTTTTATTAAGCCTAAGATGATATATGTGCTTTGCACCTAAATGTAAAGCACATATATCATCTCTCCTCTCCACCACCCCTTTCCCCATTATCCACTGTATAAAGAGCACAGTGACAAATAATTTTAAATAAAAAAGTTCTTGCCCTCGAGGAGTTTATAGTTTAATTAGGGTAATAAAACGCAGATACTTCTAATTAAAAATTTTACAAGTGCACAGTGTTCTGTGATCATGTAGAATGGTGGCTGGAGGGAGGTAGAAATGTCAGTGGTGAAAAATAGGTTATGCAGATTAACTGATTTTAGTTTTTTTCTACTGTGATGTGTTCTTATGCATAATTACTCCTTGGCAGGGCAGATTCCTAGCTAATGCATAGAAAGCGTGGTAAGTCATAATGCACCTAATATTCAGTACTACTACTATTTCAACTATGCCTAATCTACATTTATATTGTTTTTATGGGAAAATGCTTTGCTGAATACCACCTAAAGATGCCAGGAATAGTTGCTCTCACCTTAGCAATAGGTTTCCCCCCAGCAGTGAGGCGTTAATCTTATTGAGATGTAGGGTGTGTACTGGAAACTTGTTATCTACATCTGCCTAAGAGAAAGCAGCTTTTAGAAGTTGATCAAACTCCAGGTATTTTCAATTAGGGGGAAACTACCATGAATTTGTTGTGGGGTTCTCATTTTTTGTGTATACTGTTTGAAAGTTGAGTCTTTATAAATTGGAGATCTGTGTCCAAACATTTCAGCATTGTATATTGTTGAATTTGTGTTTTATAATACAGTACTGTGTCATGAAATAATCCTATAGTGTAAAGAACTTTGACAATATGTAATTGAATTGAATTTAAAATTTAAAAGCTGAAATAAGCATCATACTCTTGAGAGTGATAAGTTGAATGATTGACATTGAGTTGCCTGATGAGAACAGTGTGAGAAATTATTTGTAAAAATGTTAACTCCTTGAACTAGTGGGTTGTATAGTAAAAATAAATTAGAATAAGCAAATCAGTTTCTTGGCTGTGGGCTTACCCTCTTTTGATACACCTTTTTTTTTGCCAGTATTCATGAGTTGCTCTGTGCAAAGAAATTTTATCATCTGGTAGCTATTCTTTTGGTACTTAACCTTTACAAACTTAGCTAGGTAGGCTGATGCTTAAATAAAAGACACGTTCTGCTGCTAAGCATTTATTCAAAGACTTTCAGCTTGATTGGACCTACCAGAGCTTTGAGAACCCAGAGTTACTTGTGGCACAGTGAGGGATAAGTTGCATTAATAGCATTAGAGTAAGAAAAGTAATTTCATAGAGTGTATATAGATATAACATTTTAAAATATAGTTGAGCTTTTATTAAAGTGATACTGCTATAGCTTCTAATTGAGATGTTAGGTTAAGCTTCTTATGAAACCTTTACTGATAACATTTTAAGACTTAAAATGGTATAAACATGCAGTTAAATTTTAGTATTTAACACACATTTCTTTAAATTTGGCTTCTCGAACCAAATCAGATACTTCCCCATCATGAAATGTCCAAATTTTTGACAAAGTGCTTTTCTTATGACTTTTTTTTTTAAACTATGGAAGCTTGTTTGATCATTTCAAATATTTGGGTGGCAATATGAGAGATGCAAACTTTGTATTGAAACTTAGAAGAATATCAGATGTTTTAAGACTTTTCAAACATACCTTCAAGAACATTGGGCCTGATGGTTTCATAATAAATAATGTATTCAATTTAACTTTTCTCATCTTGTTTCCATTTGGTGTCTGAACCACTAGGTTATCCTATAGAAGTATATTGAAACAGTGTGGTATGATAGCTGTTATTTGTTCATTTTTATATAATTGAGCTGGGGCTTGTCTTTAACTGTCCTATCCTACAAAGTATCTGTCTATAATGAACAATAATCAAATAATTGTGTTGAATGTTACAAAATGAGTAACTTAAAATTTGGTACAAGATGTATATATATAATTTATAAGGCATAATTAGCTTTATTTTTTAAAGTTGTCTTTTTCCAAAGTTTGTATAGAAGCAGAGTAATATTTCAGAATTTTCCTTTTCTTTTCTTTTTTTTAAAACAACAGATAGAGGGACAAGAACAGAAACACCAGCACTGGCTATAGGTAAGTAAAGCTTTGTGGGTATATTATTATTATTCAAATGTACATCAAAATTTAAGATTATTACCTAATTATAGTTTAAAGGAAAATTTCCACTCTTAACTGATTTGGAACTCACTAAAAAAATGTTACTTATGGAGAACCAGCTTTTTTGAATTTGTGGCTTAAAGTAGAAAATATAGTAATGAAACTAAATTTATCACTATTTTTTTTTATCCTGCTTTCTTTAGAAGTGGGAGGGAAGCATGTTTTTCTGGGTAACTGTATTAATTTCAACACCCTTTTTTTTTTTGTTTGGGCAATGGGGGTTAAGTGACTTGCCCAGGGTCACACAGCTAGTAAGTGTTATGTGTCTGAGGCCAAACTTGAACTCAGGTCCTTCTGAATTCAGGGCCAGTGCTCTATCTACTGTGCTACCTAGCTGCCCCTCAACACCCTTTTAGCTGTAAATGATAACAGTTGCTAAAAGAAACTCAAGTTTTGTACTTTTTAAAGTTCTGCTTTTCCTGTTGGAGAGCTGATATATAATGTATATGTGTATGTGTACATACATATGCGCGCGCGCGCACACACACACACACACACACACACACACACACACAATTAATTGAAAGACCGGATAACTTTTGTCTTGATTAAAATTTAACCTGATGGTGGTTTTGGATCTGTGTTTACTTATTTCTCGATTTAAAAAAACTCATTGCTCTGTAGATATGTTTCAAATTCATTCATTTAACCAAAAGCCTAGACTCTATTTTGAATCTTTTTCTTATCTCTAGTCCTCATTTTCTTTTTTTCTTTTTTCCTTTTTTTTTTTGGTGAGGCAGTCGGTGTTAAGTGACTTGCCCAGAGTCACACAGCTAGTGAGTGTTACGTTTCTGAGGTCACATTTCAACTCAAGACCTTCTGACTCCAGAGCTGGTGCTCTATCCACTGTGCCACCTAGCTGCCCCCCTTTTTAAAAAAATTTTTTTTTTGGACTAGTCCTCATTTTCACATCTTATACCAGGGATGTTAAAGTTTTAAAACCCCCTACTAGTCAATTCATTATGGCAAGTGTGGCAGCTATTTAGCTGTTGTTTAAAAAAATTTAATCACCTTATTTGTGCCATGTATCAGCCCGACGTCAACTGATTTCCATTACTAATTTACTGATATTTATTCACACAAGTATCTCTTCAGTCTGCTATGAAATCATGCATTGTATATTTAATATTTTATTTAATAATTTGGTGAGAAGTTTCTTTTTTTTTTTCCATTCTTTTATACCTTTTTCTCCAGTATGTAATTTTTAAAATTATGGGTATTGTTTGTACTTTACCCTTAATGGCCTGAATTATTATTCTGAAGAAGTATTAGTTAATAGCCATAACAGTTAATTGACTTTATGTTCTAAATAATTGTCTAGTATAAATCTTTAAAGCCTTTCCCTACATTTTTCATCCTTTATTGAAATTTTGATCTCAGAGCAGCAGTGGTAACAAAGACGAATTTCCTCAGTTACATTAATATGAAAATAATAAACTGTGTTCACTGTAGTAGATCTTGAACAGAAGAATTATAATGCCTACCCAAATATGTTGCACTTGAGATTTGTACTTGTTGTACAAGACCTTTGTTAGTTGGTCAGTATACAGAAGGTTCTTTAAAAGAGTGGTCTAGTCTCATCAGTGTGGGCACTTTTCTACAATACAGATTGCAGCTCATCCAAATGTTAGTAGAAGGTTTCCTAACTTCTGTGGCCACAAATTTTTCCTTTGTTGACTAATACTGTGATGAAGAGCCTCTCCAGTCTTAGCTAAGTTGGTTCTCAGATGGCAAGACTACATACTTGAAATCTTTCTATCTTGATAGAATGTCACCGACGCTATCTTGGTGTATATTCTTCAGGAAAAGCTCCTAGGTAGTCTTGTATAATGGAAAGAAACCTACCTATCTAAATTAATAATAGTCAGGAGACCTCTTTTCTCAGCTTTAATAGTAATTAACTTCATAACTTTGGATGGGCCACTTATCCTCTTTGAGTTTCATTTGTAAAATAAGGGTGTTCAATACAGTGATCTCTAATGGTCCCCTTTAGCTCTAAAGTTTTATGATTCTAGTTAAGCATAATTAATCTTTTGTTATTGGGATTCTAACATAGAAAAGTCAGTTTTATATAGCCTGTAACAATTGTATGGGATGACATCAAGTCTTCTTTGATAGTGACCTTATAAAATATTTTTGTTTTCAAAAAGCTTTAATTTGAGAATTTATTAATTGCAGTCACCTTGTCAGAGAAATTCTTGATATTGTAGTACTTCCTGATACAAATGAATTAGACTAGAATTGTATAACAGTTCCATTGTATTTAATCTGTTAATCATTCAAGATGGAGCTTATATTATCCACACTTTATTTTATTTTATTTTGGTTAGGCAGTGGTTAAGTAACTTGCCCAGGGTCACACAGCTAGCAGGTGTCAAGCGTCTGGGGCTGGATTTGAACTCAGGTCCTCCTGACCCTAGGGCCGGTGCTCTATCCCCTGTACCACCTAGCTGCCCCCATTATCTACACTTTAGATACTCTAAATAAATTTCCAGTAGAATTCTCAGAAGTTCTTGATACCATCTTCCTCAAAGACACAAGCAAGAGTTTTTACTCATTGACAAATATTTATTGGGAATCTATTGTGGGCATGGCACTGTGTCACAAGTATTGTGGTGGATATAAAGAATACTGAGTGTCCCAGTAGGTTGGTGATATTGTTGGGGAGATAAAGAGTAGACATATTTAAGTTAAAGTTCTGTGTGGGAATATACACATTTGAATAGGCTTCTTAAATCTCTAGTAGAGATCTCCCAGGTTTGGGCAATATAAAGTAGGAAAGCAACTCTTAAATCTCATTTTCTCATTCTTCCTTGGAATTTATTTCAAGACTGTTAAAAAAAAATACACTATTTTAAAAAAAAGTTTAGCTCATTTTACCCAGCAGGAAAGTAGTAGGGAAAGGGGTTAAGAGAAAGGAGTGAGAGAATGGAAATAAGAGGGAGGGTAGATTAAGAGAAACTGTGGTCAGAAGCAAAGCAGATTGTTAGAGAGAGCAGGGGGACAGGGTAAAAGAGAGAAGGATAAGTAGGAGAAGATAGGATGGAGGGAGATACACAGTTAGCAATCATAACTGTGAATGTGAATGGGATGAACTTGCCCATAAAACGGAAGTGGATAGCAAAATAGATTAGAAACCAGAATCCAGCAGTATGTTGTTTACAAGAAATATACTTGAAATAGAAATCTATGTATAGAGTTAAAATAGGGGGCTGGAGCAGAATCCATTTTGGTTCAGTTTAAAGGAAAAAAGTTGAGGGTGGCAGTCATGATCTCAGACAAAGCAAATGCAGAATTATATATAAAGAAATAAACAGTGAAACTACATTTTGCTAAAAGATACCTTGGACAATAAATTAATATTAGTAGTGAGCATATATGCACCAAATAGCATTGTGGCATTTAAATAGGTTTGAGAGAAATAATTTCTGGGTAATGTAATCACTTTGTTAACATGTTTATTATTACACCAAAGACTCCTCATGGTGGTGGGCTCACAGTTTATATGCCCTTCGAAGAGTAGGTGTTCCTGAAGAGTGGTAATAAAAACTGATTGGTTAACAATTAATGAGAGAATGAATATTACAATGAGAGGGTGGACTATAATTACAGTGAGGGTCTTGGGGTATGTGACTTGGATCACCCAAATCTTAGTCATAGAGACTTAGCAATTTCCATATCACCTGACAAAAGGGAGGATCCATATTTTCCCAGACCTGTCTGAGCAAACACAATGAACAGGAATGTACCCATTAGCCTAAACTTAGAATTTCTTTTACTGTCTGATTAGATCTTGGCTTGGGTATATCTTTGGGAGAGATTTCCCACACTGGTTAATTTGTGGATGGAGGAGTAGATTAGCAGAAAGACCATGGTACTAATACAATAATTAGTTATTAATAAATAATCATTTCTCACACATAGCATCTAAATTCTTAAGCGAAAAGTTAGTTGAGGTATAGGAAGAAATAGATAATAAAGCTATCATATTGAGGGACTTCAATTTATCCCTCTCAGAACTAGATAAATCTAACCATAAAGTAAATAAGCAAATAAATTAATCATTTGAATAGAATTTTTAAAAAAGTTAGATATGATAGGCCTCTGGAGAATATTGAATGGAAATAGAATGGAGTATAGGTTTTCTTCAGCTCTGCATGGCACCATCAGAACCTTACAACCAGATGCAAAAAAGCAGAAATATTAAATGCATCTTTTCCTGACCACAATGCAATAAAATTACATTCAATAAAGGGCCTTGAAGCATAGATTAAAATTTAATTGGAAACTGAATAACAATTCTAAAGAATGTGTAAGTGAAAGAACAAATAAATCATACAAACAATAAATAATTTCATTAAAGATAATGATAGCAGTGAGGCTATATACCAAAATTTGTGGGATACAGCCAAAATAGTACTTAGGAGAAACTTATTGACTCTAAAAATTTCATCAAGAAACGAGAGAGAGAACAACAAATTGGGCATACAACTAAAAAAAAATAAGAAAGCCAAAAAAACCAAACAAACCGCAATTAAACACTAAATTAGAAATCCTGAAAATCAAGGGAGACATTAACAGCATTGAAAGTTAAAAACAAACACACATTGAACTAATAAAAGTAGGACCTGGTTTTTTGAAAAGCAAAACAGAGCAGCCCAATAAAATAAACTGTTGAGTAATTTTATTTTTAAAAAGGAAAGAAAACCAAATTGTCAGTATCAAAAATGAAAAAGATGAATTTATAGCTAGTGAAGAGGAAATAAAAGGAATTGTTAGGAACTATTTCTTCCAACTCTATGTCAATAAGACCGACAATCTAAATGAATAGGTGATACTTAAATATAAATTGCCCAGATTAACGGAACAGGAAATGGGATGCTTAACTCTGCCTTAGAAAAAGATATTGAATAAGACATAAATAAACTACCTAAGGGGAGAAAAAAAACTCAGGACCAGATGGATTTACAAACACATTCCACTAAACATTTACAAGAGAAATTAATTCCAGTACTACATAAACTGTTTGAAAATATAGGTAAAGGAATCCTACCAAAAGTCCTCCTATGGCATAAATGTGGCTTTGTTATTAAACCAGGGAAAGTAAAAACAGAGAGGGAAAACTAGACCAATTTCCATATGGAATATTGAGATAAAAATTATAAATAAAACAGTAGCAGGGAGTTTACAACCGTATATCATAAAGATCATATACAGTGAACAAGCTGGATTTATACTAGGAGTGAAGGACTGAATCGATATTAGGAAAACTATATACATAGTTGACCACATCAGTCACAAAAACAACAAAAATTATATGATTATTTCAATAGATGGAGAAAAATCTTTTGACAAAATAATCACCCATTCCTTTTAAAAACGCAGGAATCAGTGGAGCTTTCCTTAAAATGATAAGTAGTATCTACCTAAAATCAAGAGCCAGCATCATCTGTAATGGGATAAGCTAGAAGCCTTTTTAGGAAGTCATGGGTGAAGCAAGAATATGTATTATCACCATTATTATTCATTATTGTTCCAGAAATGCTAACTATAACCATAAGAAAAGAAAAAGAAATTGAAGGAATAAGCATAGGCAGTGGGGAAACAATACTCTCATTTTTGCATTTGCTATGATAGTCTACTTAGAGAATGCTAGAAAGTCAGCTAAAAAACTTATTGAAATAATGAACAATTTCAGCAGTGTTGTGGTATATAAAATAAATCCTTGCAAACCATCAGCATTTCTATATATTGCTAAAAAACCCCAACCTAACAGGAAGAGATAGAATGAGAAATTCCATTTAAAATAACTACTAATAGTGTAAAATACTTGGGAATCTATCTGCCAAGACGTACACAGGATCCATATGAACACAATTACTAAATAATCTTCACACAAAGACATCTAAACAATTGGAGATATTATTCACCAATGTGTAGGCCAATCCATTATGATAAAAATGACACTACTACCAAAATTAATTTACTCAGTATGATATCAATCAAACTACCAAAGGATTATTTTATAGAGCTAGAAAAATCATAACAAAATTCATCTGGAAGAACCAAAGATCAAGAATATCAAGGGAATCAATGGGAAAAAAAATGAGAAGATAGGAGGCCTAGCATCAGCCAGATCTTAAACTAAACTACAAATCTGTAAACATGAAAATTATTTGGTACTGTGTTAGAAATAAAAAGGTTGTGATCACTGGAACATATTAGGTGCACAATATACCAAAGCAAATGAGCATATATTCACCTACTATTTGATAAACCCAGTGATTCCAGTTATTAGAGCAAGAACTCACTATTCGACAAAAACTTGGGAAAATTGGAAATTAGTCTGGTTAGAAAGTAGGCACAGATCAACATCTCACACCATATCTTAAGATAAAGCTCAAACATTATTTAGGCATAAAGGGGGACTGATTAAGCAGATTGGTGAATTATGGAAGAAATTACCTATCAGATCTCTGGAAAGAGGAGGAGTTAATGACAAAATCAGAGTTTGAGATGTTCATGAAGTGGATAATTTTAGTTACATAAAAAGTTTTTGCACAAACAAAGCCAGTACAGCTAGAATGAGAAGAAAAGCAGTAAAACTGAGGGGGGAAAGTCTTTGTAGTAAGTTTATGATAAAATCCTCATTTCTAAGATATGTAGGGAACCGAGTCAAATTCACAAGAAGTAGAGCCATTTCCTACTTGATATGAATAGGCAGTTTTCAGAGGAAATCATGGCTATCAATAGTAATATGAAAAAATACTTTAAATCACTAATAATTAGCGAAATCCAAATTAAAACAACTCTGAGCTATGACCTCACAGCCATCAGATTGGCTAAAATGATAGAAAAGGGAGATGACAAATGCTGGAGGGGATGTACAAAAACAGGTGCACTAATGTACTATTGGAGCTGTTAACTAGTGTAGCCATTCTGGAACTGTGCCCCCATGACCAATCACAGTTCCAAAGGACTCATGATGAAACATGCTGTCCATATCCAGATAGAGAAATGATAGACTCAGAGCACAGATTGAAACATTTGTTTTGCATGGCTACATTTTTGTATTGGGTTTTATTTTTCTTGACTTCTGAATGGGTGGGAGAGAATTTGGAACTGAAGATAAGATTTTAAAAAAGAAAAATAGAAAAAAAGTCCAGGTATCTAAAATACTCATTTGGGTAGTGTTAACCACTTCCTCAAGCCATTCTGTCTTTACATGGTCAGTATGTTAATGAATGGCCTCTTTTGGATTTAATTTAATATTATATGACTTTCTTGTTAACAAATGAAGCAAAAACTTTTAACTGCATACATACCTAAGGAGATATGTAAAATCATTGTTGTAACCTGCTTGATAATGTAAAATCTATAGGATTTGACTATAATGGGCAATTTTGAGATTTCTTTCTAGGAAATGATAAAGATTGTTTTTGCTTTGTCCTGATATTATTTAGTGCTTGTTAAGTACCTTTAATCACGAAGCATTGGACACTTGTTGAGAAACTCAGAAGGACTATTTTTTCTCAAGCTAACATTTCCTCCTTGCTAATGTTCCTAACCAGATTAAAGGCAATTTGTCTCTACAACCGCATACCTCTCTTCACCACCTCCTCCAAAATAGGATTTTATTCTTTAATTAGAAACAAATGAGTAGTACTTACAAGTTTAGGTTTTTTTGCCCCAGTCTATTTCTTATCAGTTTCAAATACTTTTAGGTTAAGACTTATCCCTTTGTATGCTATTTCATAATATAAAAATGAGTTGTCAGTCCCAAATTTCACTTTGATATATCCTGCAAAGAGTTCCGTTTTAGTCTTTTATGCTTTTTTAGTTATTCTGCATTATGAGACATATATTTTTAAGACCCTTATAATAAATCTTCTTGGGTACCCATATTCTAAACTCAGTCTTCTTTCAAAGTAAAGATCTTTAGAGAAACTTTGCCAGCAAACAAACCAAAGGAGGCAACATTCTAAAATAAAATTGAACCTAAGTATAGTGCCCTTTTATGTATGATTAAATATACTTAACATAACTTTGGACATTTGAATTTTTATACTTTATATAAATTTTCTTGTTTGTACTAGTTTTTAAGTTTTGTATTCTCTTTTTCTGGAACACTAGTTACTTAATACATCAAGTAATGTCGTAGATCCATCTCAGAGAGACTGAATTTATTAAATAAGAAATGTTAGAACCTGCAGAGACTAGGCAAACCTTCCTTTTGATTTTGTTCCTAAAAATTAGAGATACTGTTAGATATAGACCACTACTTTCGGAATATTGTTAGAACAAACTCCAAAAAAAAAATAGTAGTGGTTGGCTCATATCTTTTCCTTTTTTCTAATTTTCATTTAATATTTCTTGAAGTTGTGTTACCCCCTTGTTACTTTGTGCACTGTCAGCAGTTGGAGGGTAAGCTAGGAAATTTTAAAGGTTGGCGTCACTATATAATGATAGGGTAGAGGGAGGAGAGTAATAGGTTAAGTTGTTCAGCTCTGGGTTGGAGACTTGATATTTTAATGTTACTAGTTTTTAGTCCATTTCATTATTAAATTTTAAGATTGTTTACTAGTTTTAAGGGCAGCTAAGTGGCACAGTGATTACAGTGGCAGGCCTGAAGTCAGGAAGACTCATCTTTCTGAGTTCAAATGTCGCCTCAGACACTTACTAGCTGTGTGACCCTGGGCAAGTCACCCTGTTTGCCTTAGTTTCCTCATCTATAAAATGAGCTGGGGAAGGAAGTGGCAGACCACTCCAGCATCTTTGCTAAGAAAACCCCAAAAGGGGTCATGAAAAATCAGACACAACTGAAAACACCTAAACAACAACAATAACACTTGATTATAAACTTCTTGAAAGCAGGGACCATCTCTTGTTTGTGCTTCCATCTTTTCCCACAGCTTAACATAGTATTTTGTACATAATAGATGCTGGAAAAACATATAATGAACATAAGGGGTTTTTTTTTCCCATTTCCAGTCATGCCCTAGAGCTACTACGAAAATAAATTTCCTTCTGTCATTGTGCCTGTCTTCTGCATCCTCCCCTTAAGTGATTTTTGCTAATGATATGATGACTATCTCTTTTTTACACCTCATTTTGTAGTGATTTTCTATATAAGACGTGTATGTAGTCAAAAATCACCTGTATTATCTTATCATAGGATTGTCAGTACAGTAGTATCCCAAATAGTTGTTCTTTTGTGCCTGTAAACATGCTTTATTCTTCCCTCTTTTCCCTTCCATTTCCTTGCCTCTGTCTCTTACCCTCCTCCCTCTGTCAAAACCAAAGCAAGTTTGCAAAACATTTTGAAGTTGATGAAGGACATTTAACATTGTATATTTGCTTTATCCAGAGTACACACTAATCTGTCTAAATGAGCTGGTATTTATAAATGCTTATTTTATTCAGGAACTTGGTATTAGCAAAACATTAGTATAGGCCTTTGGCCAGGATGTGAACATAGCTTTTTGTACAGAAGTTGGTGTTCTAATGTCTGATTATAAGCCTAGAGACTTGGGTTCTGGTCCTTTCGGTGCTATTAATTCTTCAGACCTTCGTTGTCTTTTCTGTTTTCCTCATTTGTAAAATGTGGGAGTTGAACTAGGCAGTCTAAAACCTTACTTCCAGTTTTAAGCATCTGCAATTCTGTTATATTTAAAATTTATAGCAAGAAGATGTTTTCACATTTGTGATAATTAAATACAAAAATAGTTACCACTTCCACATCAGGACTTTGTCCATTGCAGTTTTGATATATTGTGGGTCAGTTAAAAAATTAAATGGGAATTTTTTGGAAGTTTTGCAGAAGATGCAGATGACATGTGAAAGCCATCAGACAACATAAAGCCTATGATGAAATACTTAATCCATATTTTACAATAAGATACTGTAAATATGCCTTAAAAGAAAATGAAAAAAATTCAGACTTCTCTGGTAGGAAGGGAGGGCCCAAAATTTTTACGTGGATTTTCCAGATCATGAGACTGCTGTGCCTCTAACCCCAATGATGTAGAAGGGATAGCTGTATATTTTGAGATTTTTCTCTTCAGATTTGCGACTTAAGAAGTATGGGTTTTCTATAAATGCAAATAGACCCTTATATGTCTTAGTTTAGATGAGTTTTCCTGAGCTGCTGTACTTCCTTTCTTCCTTCATCCCCCCTCAAAAAAAAGTTATAATTCATCATCCTAGCTTGATCCTTGAGTGACATACATTCATACATACCTATGTTTGTGCATATATGAACATGTATACATATGTATGTGCATATGTGTATTCTAGCATTGAACCTATATTATAAGCCTTTCCACATTGATAACCTGCTACAATTTGTGCTTATATAAACTTGAAGAATTTGTGGTAATTTCTGTACCATGAAGAGGATTCATCGTTTGGTCTTCATTGAAGGATTTTGGGATTAAAAATGATAAAATTAACCATTTAAAACTGTTGGTACATACATTTACTTTGCATTTTGCAGAAAATAAAAATCGGAGGTAGATGAATAGTTTCATTATCAGAGTACTTTTTCAAAATAACATTCAAAAATGAACTGACCTTTTTAAAGAGAATTTATGTGGTGATTTCCTTTTTATGGTTTTTTTTTAAGCGTGTGTCACAACAGTTGTGTTTAAAAGCACAAAATCTCTGAATGTTGATGTTATTTTCTGCTAAAACATGTTTCTTAGTGGATTTATAGGATCTTTTTTTGAGAGATTCATAAACCAGATACTCTTATGAAAATGATCATTTTTATCTGTCTTTAAGATAAAATACTAAGGCTCACAAAATTTTACTCATCTGAACTTTTATACTACCTCATTCACTCAGTGTATATAAATCAGCTTATAGTATAAGTGAAAAGTTACAGTGTTGAAGCAGTACTTTGTAAATTTTGTGGGTCATTTAAGACTTTTTTTTTTATACTTCATATTTACAGTTGTTTAGAACTGTGTGGGTGGGTTAATGACTAATTTTCCTAAGAGCTTTATTATTATGTCTGGGGTAAAGAAGTCAGACTAGTGATTTTGTAGGTTGAAAGAGCATTAGATTTTAAGTGAGGACATTTGGGTTTGGGTGTTAGATCTACAGTCTGTGTAACCATGGGCAAGTTGCTTTATTTTCTTGGACTCATCTTCCTTACCACTTTATGAATACGGTTGTATTAGACTTATTTCAAAGGTCTCTTTTGACAATGTGGTGAAGCCTGTGGACCCCTCCTCAGAGTAATGGTTTTAAATGAATAAAATAAAATTCATAGGATTAAAAAGTAAGCCAGTTATGTTGAAATAGTTATTAAAATGTAAAAAAAAAAACCGGTTCATGGACCCTAGTGTTAGAGTTATTACAGGTTCATTTTTATAGGTAGATTAGTTTAAGATTAATTTCAGTTGTATTTGCTTTAAGCCTATATGTTTTGAGTTTTCCTTCTCTAAAATTATTTTTAAAATAGACCATTTTAAGTGTGATGTAAATCTCTTAAGACTAGAGAAAGACTGAGTTTTCATGTCACTGCTGTCACATTGTCTACACTGAGGAATACTTTTTTATATATAAATTTATTTTTAGTTTTCAGCATTCACTTCCACAAGCTTTTGAGTTTTAAAATTTTCTCCCCTTCCCTTCCCACCTCTCTCCTCAACACAGTGTGCAGTCTGATATAGTCTTTATATATACATTCCTGTTAAACATATTTTCACATTAGTCATGTTCCGAAGAAGAATTAGAACCAATAGGAGGAACCATAAGAAAGAAGAAACAAAACAAAACAAGAAAGAAAAAAAAGAGCAAATAGTATGCTTCGATCTGCATTCAAACTCCATAGTTCTGTCTCTGGATATGGATAGCATTTTCTATCATGAGACTTTTGGAGATATCTTAGATCCTTGTGTTGCTGAGAAATGCTAAGTCTTTCAAAGTTAGTCAGTACACAGTGTGGCTGTTACTGTGTACAGCGTTCTCCCAGTTCTGCTTACTTCACGCAGCCTCAGTCCATATAAGTCTTTCCAGGTTTTTCTAAAGTCTACCTGCTCATCATTTCTTATAGCACAATAGTATTCCATTACATTTATATACCATAACTTGTTTATCCATTCCCCAAATGATGGGCAGCCCCTCAGTTTCCAATTCTTTGCCACCACAAAAAGCTGCTATAAATATTTTTGTACATGTGGGTCCTTTTCCCATTTTTATGATCTCTTTGAGGTACAGCCCTAGGAGTGGTATGCCCTTTGGGCATAGTTCCAAATTGCTCTCCAAAATGGTTGATGAGGAATATTTTGAACAAAATAAGGATTGTTGTATGAGGATTTAACAACGTGGACCGTCTGACAGTTTGTATTGCTCATTTGGCCAGTCAACAAGCATTTATTAAACTGTGTGTCAGGGCGTACTAAGTGCTAGGGACACAAAGAAAAGCAAAAACCTCATCTCTGCTCACAGCCTAATGAGGACGACAACATGCAGAAAAGGAATATAAGATACAGAGTATCTCAGCAGGAAGGCACTAATTAGCAAAGGGAATCTCTGGTGGGAGAGGGAAAGGAAGAAATCGAACCAGGAAAGGCCTCCTGTAGAAGGGGGGGATTCAAGCTGAGTTGTTAAGGAAGCCAAGCAGCAGAAGTGAGGAATAAGAACATTCTACGCACGGAGTGCAGACTGGGGAGTTAGAGTGTCGGTCTTAGGTGTTTAGGCACCAACTAGTAGTTTAGTGATTATATCTTTAGAACATCCTAATTTCCATTTCATGTCTTAAATATTACTACGACCTGAATGTAAGGAAAGCCGCACCATGTACTTGTCAAAACAATTCTAATGTTGTACTATGTAAATAGCTTATACAACTTTAAGCCCTCAAACTAAGAATGACAATTAATAGTATTTAGGCTATTAATTTCATATTATGTTTATAAAATAGTTTCTATTTTCTGTGAGCAGTTAATGTCAGCAGATGCCAATTTTCTAGTCAGAGCTATTCATTAGTACATATAAGCACTTGGAAAGTAAGTTTTCCAGATGATTTTGAGCAACCTGTACTAGTGAATTTAAAATTTTTGAAGTGATATGTTCTAGAAATCTAACAACAGCATTAGGCTATAGAGCACCTGGTTTCAAACACTGGCTTTTTCAGTTGCTGCTTCTGAGACCTTGGATAGGTCAATTCAACTGATATTTTAATACTTTCTGTAATAACTGTTTAGATTTATATGCTTTACATACTTATACTTTAAGATTTGCTAAGTGTTTTGCTTTAAAATAACACTAGGCTATAGATGGTACACATACAAATATCCTCATTTTATAGATGAAGAAGCTGAAGTTAAGGTTTAACTAACACTTACTGTACTCACTCTAGTTTTTTATCTTCCACCATAGTCCTCTATACTACTTAGGAATGCTGATAATATGAAATGTACTATTTCTGCTTTCAAGAACCTTATGAAGACACAGGTGTTTTATATAACACACAGCTGTGTATTTATATGTTATCTATGCTTGATAACACTATGATAGTAAATGATCTGTGTGTAAGATAAAATGATATGAGACAGTGAGGTGATCTCTAAGCCCTCTTTTAGCACTAATATTCGTTGATTTTAATTGATAATATGTCAAATTGAGTGGTCCAGAAAATAGAAATCAATCGGTCAATCAATAAGAATTTAATTAAGCACAGGGGAATTGGGAAGATATAAAACTAAAACAAAATAATTTCTAACTTCGAAGAGTTTAGGTTCTAATAGGGCAGATTTTCTGTACGCATAGAAGTATTTGCAAAGCATGTACAAAGCAACCTTGGTCTGAAAGGCAGTTTGGATGGAACCTTTTATAGTGGGTGGCACTTGAGCTGGTTTGCAAAGGAATCCAGGGAATTCCAAGAGGCAGAGGTGTGAAGGAAGATTATTCTAGGAATGTGGAAGATGAGTATGAAGACACAGTGAAAGGTATGGAGTGTCTTGTGTGAGAGCAGCAGCAAGTAGAAATTCAGAAAGAGACTGGAGAAAGCCTTCATAGTGTAATGAGGCCTTTAAATGGTCTTGAACGCTAGCTAGGAATTGAGTAAGAGAAGAGCAGGGATTTTGAAATAGGTATGGGGACGGAGAATTTGATACAGGGAAGTACAGTATATGCAAGGGAAATCCTAGAGTAGAGTGAGAGCTCTGGGACACACAACTGAATAGGTAAAATAGAACTGGATAATGGAATATATGGCCTTAAGAGTCATCCAAGCTTCAGAAAGACTCTTTGAAGTTCGTAAAAGATTCTTTTATACTATAAGTACTGGGAAACACAGAAGCAATATTTAAGGAAAATTAATTTGCTGGTAATGTGTAGGATGCTTTTAAGAAGGAAGAACTTAGAGGCAAGTTAAGCACTTTGGAGGACATTATAGTAATTCAAGTTGATGGTACTTAGCGCCTGAATTAGAGTATTTTTAGTAGAAATAGGAAGGGACAAATAGCTAATGCATTTGGAAGAGAGAATTTGAAGTAGTTCATTATTTTTTTTTTAATTATGAATGAGATAAACATCAAACTGATTCATGAACATTTCAGTATGCAAAGAATAAAGGATCGTATATGAAATTGAACTTAATTATATAGTTTTAAAAATAACATTATATTTAACAAGATAGTTTTTTAAAAAATTGATCTGCTTCTTTTTGTCCCTGTCTGAACTTTTTTTTTTCTGTTATGTGAATTTTAAAAATATTTCATTGATCCTCTTTCCTTTTGTTTTGCTTTTTTCTTTTGGTATTCTTTTTGCTGCTTACCCCCTCACTGTCTATATTTACTTCTCCAAATAGAAGCCCTCCCTTCTAACAAAGCAAAGCATATTTACACATTAGCCAGGTCTAAAGAGATTTTTCTCCTTCACCCGTAGTACATTACTTCTCTGCCAAGAGGTGGTTTCTTACAGTCTTCTGAAGTTATGATTGGTTATTACATTGATCAAAAGTTTTAAGTCCTTCAAAATTGTCTTCTTTTGCATTATTGTAGTCATTGTGTGAATTGGTTTTTTGGTTACATTCGTTTAACTCTAGATTTTTAAAAATTGATCCCTTTGTGTTCAGTTTATCATTTCTTATGATATAATAATATTTTATCACATTTACATCACAAATTGCTCAGCCATTCCTTACCTGATGGTCACTTTGTTTTTAATTCTTTGCCACAAGAAAAATGCTGCTATAAATGTTTTACATATTTGGATTCTTTCCCTCCATCTTTGACTTTTTTGGGACTAGCATATTGACTTTTGGGGGTATGATTTTAAACTGTTTTCCAGAGTGGTTGTACATTGGTACACCGTTGGTATGGTGTTCCCATAGCCCCTCCAGCAATCGCTTTTCCATTTTTGTCATATTTGCCAACCTGACAGGTGTGAGGTGTAGAACCTCAGAATTTTTATTGGCATTCTCTTAGTGATTTGGAACATTTTTTACATCCTTTGATTATTTATGTTTTGAAGAATAACTATTGTTTATATCTTGCATATCAGATCTTTATTAAGAGAGATTTGCTGCAATGATTTTTTCCCCAGGTACCTTGTTTATTTTCTCATTCTAACTACCTTGATGGTGTTTTTGTCAAAACTTTTCAGTGTTATTTTTAATCAAAATGTGTATTTCATCTTTTATTATTATTATCTCAATCACTTATTTAATGAAGAATTATCCTCCTATCTATATTTGTGAGAATTCTATCCCTACTTTCCATTTCAAACTTATTGTGGTAAATGCTATGAGATGTTGATCTAAACCTAATTTCTACCAGACAGCATTTAGTTTTCCTACCATTTTAAATTTAATTTTAAAAGAAATAACCTGGCATTAAAAGATGCCGTCCAGTTTTCATTGAAATTTCAAAACCATGCCCTCTTCCATTTTTTCTCTTGAATAAAATAATTAATGAGTTAGAGATATTGCTTATTTTGAATCTGTATTGTAAAATTTGAAAGGGGGTGAACGGGGAGGGTTATTGGAAGATAATGAGTTTACACTTAATGAGTTTATGCTTTCTTTATGGTATCTAATTTGAAAGTAGGAGAAGATGGTTATAGATGCAGTGTCATCTTGGGCAAACCAGGTCTCATGAGTACAAGTAGGTGGAAGTAATGTGAGAGAAAGAGATACAGAATAAAGAGTATTAAGTTCATTATGAAGTGGAAATTATAGAGATCACTGTGGAAAGAGTGTACAGAGTTGGAATAGGACACAGGAACTGCAGGGTTGAAAAGGTTGGGGATGAGAGAAAAAGTGAGGTTAAAAGGTAGTAGTATAGCAGATGATTAGAATGCTCACAGTCTCTGTGCCTTTGCCTCAGGATCTTTGAGAGGAATTGACAGGGCAAAAGAGGTGCTATTTCTTAGTTAAAATAACATTAATACTTAGGTTTCCTGAAAGAACTTGGACACAGTGTATATCAAGTTAATTTTAAGCTGTACTTATAAGTATATATTTTTCTTTAGTTAAATTATTGTTGGTTCTTATAAATCAAACTACTGTGATAGATAGATAAACATATCTAAAATCTGTCATTTGTGGGTGAGGGCCACGAGCTTATAACTAAACCTTGCCTTCCACTTATTTATTCCTAAACAATTATTTTTGCTTATGGTTTAATGAGTGTATTATGTTTTGGACTTGGTGTTAGAAAGATGTGGGCTACACATTTATTAATTATGTGATTGTGGACAATCCAGTTAACTTTTCAGAGTCCCAGTTTTCTCATCTGTAAAATAATAATAGTATTTGTAATACCTACCTCAGGGGGTAGTTATGAAGCTCCTCTATTATATTAAAGTCTTCTATTTCATTTCTCAGTTTTGATGGGTAAGTTATCCTTGGCTATAGCGCAAATCCTCTGAACATCCTATGTCAAGTTCTCCCCTCCTTTGTGGCTGCTAAATTGTGGGTGATCCCGACTGTAGTTCCTTAAAACTTGAATTTCTTTCTGGCTAGCTTGTGGAATTTTTCCTTTGATGGAAGCTCTGGATTATGGCTATGATGTTCCTGGCAGTTTTCATTTTGGGTTTCTTTTGGGAGGTGACCAGTGGATTCTTTCTGTTTCTACTTTGCCATCTTGGTTCTAAGAGACCTGGGCAGTTTTCTAAAATTTCTTGAAACTTAATGTCTAGGTACTTTTTTTGGGTCATGACATTCACAGAGTTCAATGATTCTTAATTTTTCACTCCATAGTTTATTTTCCTATTCACTTGTTTGTGCTGTAAAATGCCTAAGATTTTCTTGGTTTTTTTTTTCTTCTTCAGCTTTTTGACTTTAATAACTTCTTGATTGCTTTCTGTTTGGTCCACCCTAATTTTGAGGGTCTTTATTGCTTGGGCAAGATTTTGTACTTCTTATATCAAGCTGTTAATTCCCTTTCCAATTTTTTCTTCCATAGGTCTCATTTCTTTTTCATTTTTTCCTCAGTCACTCTAATTTCCATCTAGTCCAAACTCTTCCTTCTACAAATGGAGGAATTGAAGTGCAGAAATAAATGTTTTTTCTTTGATGTCATTTAGCTTATAAAGCTAGGACTCCAAATCTTTCCTGGTATTCTTTTTATTATATTAAGCTGCCCAGCTCAGAGCTGCTAAAATAACAAAAGCTAAAAGACCTCTAGGAAATATTATAACCCATGTTTATAAAATGGGCATTATTTGTAATAAGACAAATTAATTAATTCATTTACCAAGTATACCTTTATTAAATAATATTAGAACAACAGTAGCAACAACAAAACAACCAGGATAGATGATAATATGGTTAGGTGTATTTAGAATTGTTTGAATGGCTTTGCTCAAAGAGTAATTTTTAATCACTTTAAAGACTGACTGTGAATGTTTAGCCAGGAGATGAAAAGACTTGATGAGCAGAGGAGATGATAGTATAGCTGCTTTCAAATATTGATTAGCTGGATTAGGATCAATATATAAAAGCTAGAGACAGGAACATATTAACTTGACTGAGGAAAAACTTCATAACAATTTCGGCTGTCTTTTGAAGTCTTGAGTTCTCTATCTCTGGAGGTCTTTTGAGCAGAGACTAGATGACTTCTTGTTAGGGATTTTGTGGAAAGGATATCTACTACAGGAATGGGTTTGAATAATTAGTTTACTTCTGAGGGATCTTACATCTCTGTTCTATGATTCCATTAAGAGGGAGCAGTATTTGTGGTCTCCTCCTTCTCTTCCTTGTAGTACCCTCATTCTCTTCCTCCTGTCTTCCTCCTCTTTCTCTAGGAACAAATTTCTTTCAGAGCATCTTGGGACAATCATCTCAATAGGCCGAAGAAATATTTTCTCTGGTACATTTTGCCTTTCGTGGTGGAAACATATTTGGGTGTCCTGCATTTGGTTTAGAGACTATAATTCATATTTAATGTGCAACTAACATTTATTAAAACAAAATGATTTAACTTTAGAAATTATAAGTAGAATGCAAGCTTCTTGAGGACAGGAATTATTTACTTTTGGTTTTTATATCCCCATTGTTTAGGATGCACTATTCCCATAGTGGGTGTTTAAATATTTGAATTTATTCACCCAGTTATAGATTTCTTGAAAAAGGGGTGTGCGTGTGTGTGTGTGTGTGTGTATAGGTGGTGTGTAATTCAGCATGACACACACTTTGGGGTACATCTTAGGTTTGCTGTACACATTTTAATCATTCTGTCAAAATCCTTGTTTAAATAGCTTTTATTTTGACAGTCTTTAAGAAACTTTGAATTAAAATATTTACAGCTACATTTACATCATATTCCCTATAGCTTATTTTTATTATATAAACAAATTATTTATCACATATCATTGTGGTTCCATGTGTGAAAAATGTAATATTAGATAACTATCTAAAATTACTGCAGAAAGATTTTCTGAGCAAAAATGATAATAAATTTCTCTAAAGAAAATAGCATTTACATGTCTATAAGATTCAAACTGTATGGTCATAGAAGAAAAATGCCTAACTGGCTTGATTTGAACATATTTAGTTCAAAGATTGAGACACTAATTAGTTTTTGTTTGTTTTTTAAAGTCTGGAAGTACTTTTGCAGTACCTGCTTGTAGCTTCTTTAAAGCAAGGACAGTATTCTTTTTGTCTTTGTATTTCCTCAGCACTTAGCAGTATCTGGCACTTAATAGTAGGTGCTTTATAAATTCTTTTTTGATTGATTGCGCATACTCTTAGCTCTTCACTTGTCTCCCTTACATTCTCTCCAGATGACAGAAATTTCCTTTATGCTAATCTTTAGGCTCTACACTTAGTGCTATTGTGACTTTGGATTGTTCAGTTTGATTTACTGATTGCTAATCTTGCTTTTGTATTACCCTAAGCTGTTTCCATTTATCTTTAAAAATGGTCTAAAATTACGGAACAAAATACTTTTCATTAACTTAAAAAAATATGTATCTGCACTCTGGTACTTGAGGAAGAAAAGTGAGGATTCAATAATAAATTTACCATTGCAAAATAAATCAGGAATTGCATGTCAAGAGTATATACATTTCTTAATAGCTTATGTTACACCATTACCTGTGCCAACAGAACTTACTTTCTAACCTGTGTAACATTCTAGACTAAAAATTCCCAAGATTAAAATTTTGTGCAATAAAATAGAGCCTTCTTTATTGATTTTGTTAGCTTGAAATTTCAGAAGGGTGGGCTTTATTTAAAATAAGAAATTTTAGTTGTGCTATTGTGGTATTTACACTACAGCTAGTAATACTTCAAATAATTTAGCCCTTTATAAAGGTCAGATCAAATCTACATTATAATTTGAATAACAGTAGATTTCATTTCAGTCTGTAGTAAATATTGAATGGACTGAGTTGGGTCTGTAATACAAGTTTTGTTAAATTTTTGTTTTAGTATATTAATACAAAACACATGAAAATAATTTCCTCCTTTTAGCTGCTAAGACCTGAGTTCGGGGTTGTTTCCCCTGCAAGATCTGATGACTTCAACATCCAACACAGTCCTGAGAGTCCAGATTGCTGTTCTCTTTTAGGTGTTAGTGATTTTATCAAGAAACAAAGAATATTGAACTCTGGAATATGCAGGTAAAATGCTTTTCCATTCACATTTTATCACATGCTACTTCATTTTGGGTAGTAATAATAATAATAATAATGATGATGATGATGATGATGATAATAGGCTGGCACCATGGTGCATAACACTTGTAAAGTTCATTTTTCTGAAAATTGTTGCTGTTGTTTAAACTTGGCTAGTCACAGGAGATGATTGTTAGTCCAGGTGACCCCTTTTGATTTTGCACACAAAGGAGTTACTAAAGTGTCCTATAATGACATCGTTATTGTAGGATAGCAATAAAAATGGTAGCCAGCCAACATGTGATGTTTTAATGCCACATAGTCTTAGAGTAGCTAAGAATATAAGCCCCATATTTTAACTGTATTTTTATTTACTTTCTTTAGTAAGTTTTTTTTGAAGGAGACAAGTCTTCTGTTTTTAGAGTACCCATAAAGTAAGTAAGTTATTGTTGATACAAGGTAGTATACTCAATTAAATGCCACATAATAAAGCTGGTACAGTTTGTTTTGTATACTGACATCACTTCCCAAAAGAGAGGTTAATGTGTGTTAAATAGATTTGGAGAAATTCTTCACTTCTAGGCTGCCAGAGTTAGAACTTGATTGTAACAGTTTGAGGCCCATATTATTTTAAAGGCAATGTTCCTTGTACAATAAAGCTAATTTAGACTCGAAAATGTTGATAATATAGACAGTTTATACTATTTTTTAGTTTTTGTATCTCACACCCCCCACACACACCCCCACCCTCCATGTTTGCATCTTCCTAAACATTAGAGTAACCTGGTTTTAAAAATATTCATTTGTTCTCTATTTTTCATTTATATTATGGTCCTGAGTTATTTATAATGGATTCATAAATAGAAGATTTACCTAAGAATGTAGAACTTATTGAATTAAGGTTTCCTTCAGTGTTTTGATTGACTGTATATAAATATTTTGCTTTATAGCACTTAAAGCTGAAAGAGACTTAAGGTATAAAATTCAGCTCCTATCTTTTTTCTTAGTATATTTTCTTTGAGAGGCAGCACCAGCCAGAGTCAAAAAGACCAGTGTTGAAGGTTCTGCCACTGACACAATTGCCTGATTTTATGTCCTTGGGAAAGATATTTAACCTCCCAGTGACGTAGGCAATTCTCTAAGACTACAAGTCACAGAGGAATATGTTGGTTAAAGGCTCACCACCAGGATCTCCCTAAATCTGAATGAAATTATAGGTCCAGTAAAACAAAAAAAAGTTTGCTCACATTTAATGTTAACAAATCGCAAATAACCAGAGGGGAGAAAAGCTTTGATTTACTTCGTATGTCAGATGTGAAATATGAAGTGGCAATTTTGATCTTAAAAGTTATTAATAATAATAGCTGGCTTTTTATAGTGCCTACTGTGAACCAGTGTGCTAAGAGCTTTACAAATATTATCTCATTTTGTCCTCACAACAGCCCTGGGAGGTAGGTGCTATTGTTATTCTCATTTAACAGTTGAAGAAACTGTGGCAAACTGGTGACTTGTTCAAGGTCACAGAGCTAATAAGCGTTTGAGATAGGATTTGAATACAAGTCATCTGAATTCTGTGCCCAGCATGTTATTTTCTGCTACCTACAAATGTTTATGCTATTCCAGAAATATGTATTAAGTGCCATATTATTGAGCAATTTAATTTCTCTGTACTTCAGTTTGCTCACTTTATAATGAGGTTAGACTTAAATGATCTTATCTCTGTAGTAAGCTCTGATCTCTAAAAAAATTTTTTTACTGTTTCATTTCAATTGGATAAAAATATAGTAATTAGCATTTATATAAATGCTTTAAGGTTTTCAAAGCACTTTACAAATATTATCTCATTTGATCCTCACAACAGTCCTGGGAAATAGATGCTAATATACCCCCATTTTACATATGAGGAAACGGAGGCAGATAGAGGTTAAATGACTTCCCCAGGGTCACAAAGCTGGTAAATATCTGAGGCTGGGTTTAAACTTGCTTATTCCTGACTCCAGGTCTTGTACCTCCTAACTTCTTCTGTGATTTAAATTTAGATTATGAAATTTATTCTTTTATATAGAAATTAAAAATGTTATTGAGGTATTATTTGGTACAGGAAAAATTTCTCCTTGAAAAAAATTAGACAACTGTTAGAATTCTTTTTGTTTTGTTTTAAATTTTATTGAAGTCTGTTAACCTTCCTTGACTTCCTTATGTCGTTAGTTTTTGGTATAAATTTTTGTTTGTTGACCACTTAGTTTGGTTAATTGGGATTTTTTTTATACATGCTGATATGTTAATGCAGGACAATTGGAGATTGACATCATTTGATCTGTGTTCCATTTATATAATAAAAGTTTTCTAAATTTTAAACTTTTTTTTGAAAAATAGCTTTTTCCTTTGAAGAGTTTAGTTTATAGGTCAGTTGTAGAAAGGACAACTTAGTTTATATAATCAATGTAGAATTATTAAATATTTTTGAAAGTTTTTTTTAGTTTTTAAAATCTAGTTTGGAAATACATTTTAAATAACATGTTATGATGTCTAATGTTAGAATATATTCTTAAAACATTGAATATTGATTTTGTTATAATTTTTTCTTTCTTTTCTTTCAAGACAAAGAATTTTAGAAGATAGAAAATTCAGATAACTTTCTGAAGCTATAAACAACAAATTTTAGTAACAGGAAATAGAGAAGGAAGTGAGAAATATGGTTTCTTTGACTAATAGGTCAGTGTGAAGTTGTTGGCATTGTAAATAAATATTACAGTGCCTTCTCACCAACACTCTACAGTTTTGATGTTGATTTTGACTTGGCTCTAAATAGTCAAAGGTCTGAATCTACATAGATAGCTGATTTTGATAAGACTTTTAACATCAACAACTAATCATTTTCTTTTGATTAAGATATAGTCAGTTTAATTTTTATGATACTTTTTGATGTTGACCATATTCAGACCCTTTCAATTCTCTTGGAAGAAGCATTCATGACATAAAAGTATTTTGTTTTATGAATAGTCTCATAAAGGCCTTTAGCCTCTTTAATTTCTTTTTTTTTTCTTTTGGCTAGGCAATGGGGTTAAGTGACTTGCCCAGGGTCACACAGGTAGTATGTGTTATGTGTCTGAGGCCGGATTTGAACTCAGGTCCTTCTGAATCCAGGGCTGGTGCTCTATCCACTGCACCATGTAGCTGCCCCTCTTTAATTTCTTAGACTGGAACTATATCTTTGCAATACTTTTAATGATCCTATTCTGTTTCCTGGCATAAAAGCCTATCTTTTTAGATATAAGTATTATCCTGGTGATTCCGTATTATTATGAATTTTGGAATGCCATTTTGGAATGTTTCTAAAGAATCTGAGTTGGGTCATGACTCAGAGTCAACAGTTTATTCCCAGTGATGACCTATGCCTCAGAAATGATGTGAAGGATTTAATTCAGGAAATAGATGATCAAAAAGGGAAGAGAGAGGCAGATTAGTCATATATATAGGGAGAATCAGGGAAAACAGACAGTTTAATTGTCCCACTTACACCCATGAAATATAAAAAGGCTTAACGAGCTTTCAGTACTTGGGCAGAACATAGTATTATAATAAGATTTAGAACTCTAAGGTTTCTCAGAGGTCAACTAATCCAACTTCCCTCATTTTATAAATGAAGAACTGAGACTCAGGTAGTAAATTAGGTCACAAGGCAGTAGTAAATAGCAGAGTTGAGATTCAAACTCATGTTCTCTGACTTCAAATCCTGCTGGCGCTCTTTAAATTAAACCACACTGCCTCTCAAAATAATTTTTTTTTCAACCAAAAAATGGAGTAGACTTATACAAGTGCTACACTTAGCTATCGAAAAAATCCTAATCAGTCCAGAATAACAGGAGGGTCTATGGCACACAATTAAGTGAATTGATTTCAGGCAGCAGGTAAATATTGAATTAAAAGATAGAATGTCCTTCATTGGGGAGGAATCACATAGTGATAAGATTCCTTTATCAAATGGTAGAACTGAGAGTTCTGCATCAGATAGGAGAGCTGTTACTGTCTTTCACTAGGGTGATGTCTACTGAAGGTTTCTGCCAGATGTGACCAGGGATCTGGCATTACCTCTCTGCTTCTGTGACGTCAAAGTACTTGGGTCTTTGCCTCATTTTTTTGTTTTTTGTTTCAGCCTTCCTATTACTTTCTTCTTCTGCTTGGCTCTCATGGAGGAGTGGACATTGACAAACAAGATGGCTAAGAATAAGAGCTCTGAAAATAATTCAACACAGGGTGGTTTAGCAGATTTCTGAGAGAACATGGATGAGCATTGTATGAGAAGTCACGAATGTGTTGTGATTTGCACCATTTGAGGGAATAGTCCTCAAGCATTTAAAAACACCTATTGTTATGTAGTTAGAAAGAATGAAACAATCCTTGCTCAAGGATCTTATGTTGTAATGTAGAGATAGGAGGAGGCGGCAATAAGTATATACAGTAAGATATAAATAACAGAAAAAATACAAATCAGTGTGAGGTAGTTCAGGACAATGTAGTTAGAGAAGAGAAGAGCACCAGGAATTGATGGGGGAGAGGGGAAATAAGGTAAGACTTCAAAATACCTTTGAAGATCACAGATACATTAAACATGTGTTCTGCAGTGAATCCTCTTTGAGATCCTGTTTTCCACAGGCTGTTACATTTTTATAAGGAGGTTTGTAAACTGGTTACTTCTAGCAGCACTTGACAGTAAAGTTATACTTCTTTAGGACTATAGTTCAACAGCTGAAAAAGAAATGATTAGAATTTATATCATTGCCCCCTAGAAGCAATATGATTGTTAATTGTGTTGTCTGTCATTGATCACAAGCTCTGCAGAATTAAAAATGAACATAAAAAAAGAATTGGAAACATCTAAGAACTTGGGAGGCAGGTTTGTAATAGCCTACATTGTAGCCTGTGTAGTGATTATAACTCCTTTTGTAACTTCGGGGTCAGTAAACTAAAGGGCCAGCTGCCTGTTTTTGTGTAGTGCAAGGAGCGAAAAATGGATCTTACATTTTAAAATGATATTTTATTGTATTTAAAATGTTAAAATAATTATTAGTACATTGGCTAAATCGAAACAGGGGATTTGGCCTTCTGGTTCAATGTATCAGATGATTGGTCAGCTAGCTAAAGGATTTAATTGATTAAAAGAGAGTTTGAAATGTCAAGATGCACATTGTTTGAAGAGGAGTGGGGCACATTTTGGCTAGTATCTTATTGATGATTGTGCTATTCCTGTCAAAAATGGCAAAGTCATTTTGGTGCCTGATATTTATGCTTATCGAGTTTGAGTTGTAATTTGTAGAAAGTGATGTTTTATTTTAGTTTCTAGCAGAAAGGAAAACTTATGTGCAAAAAGTTGTAAACATTTTAACTTCCTTGAGGACATGAAATTATTTATCTTCATAGAGCTTTAGTGTCTTGCAAATAGTTGCTGCATGTGTTTTTACTAGGTTGAACTGAATATTGACAATCATGTGGTTATAAAAAAGATGAATAAAGGATTTTTTTTCTCTGTATATTCTTTTTGGTTCATATAGAATTGCCCCTTATTTTCTCTGCCTTAGTCTAGAATGGAACTTAGTGTTTTAAAGGAAACAACCTGGCTACCTTATTACAAAAATTGATATTTATAGTCTCAATAATCTTGTGAGGGTAGGGGGTAAAAGTATTATTTCTATTTTATAAATGAGAAAACTAAGCCTCAAGGAGATTATGTCTTGTTTAGGATTAGAGGATTAGATGGTTATCAAATATCAGAACTAAAACTTTAACCTAAAGTTATTTCTTTTTAAACTCTAAAACCAGTGCTATTTTCATTTTACCTGTGCTGTTTCCGTCTCTTGGTACCTTTGATGTTCGTTCTACCATAATACTGTTTTTGTTATATATGAGCCCCCAATTTATGTACAACCTTTTTTATATCATAAATTAAAATGATTGCCCTTACTATCAGTTTCTTCACTGGGGAGGCCATCAACCTTGTTGTCATAAAAGCCATTTTGAAAAAAAAAACTTAGAGCTTTTAGGGAAGTGAAGTTTAAAAGTGGTTAAAGGGAAAAGTTATGAAAAGTAGAAATAGTTTAAAAGAAATGGCACTCTTCCCCCGTCTGGGACCTGACTCCTCCCACAGTTTCTGATTTTTAAGATTATTTTGTTACCCTGATAATCTGCCAAGTAGAAATTCATGGGGGTTTAACACCTCCTCTCTCAGAAACAAAAATAGAAAGATCAGTCAAGAGTCATTTACCCGTTAGGGAGAATTCAGAGTCTGGCCAGATTGGTTTCTTCCAGCTTCTGTTGATGTTTTCACCCCTGTCTCATATGATGACTTATTTCCCCTGTTCTTGTCTTTCTCTTTTCTATACCTGCATTTTCCATCATTCTCTATGCCTTCCTGGGGAAGAAAAATTCTTCTCCATCTCACTTCATTTCTACTCATGGGAATTATTCTCTTTCTTCAGGCAGGATCCAAGGTGACATGATCCCAGTGAAACTTTCACTTATCCTTCTTACTCTCACATATCTTTTCTCCCTAAGAAGGAAGTAAATTGTCCTTCGATTTTCTCATAGCACTTTACATGATCTTTCGTTTGAACTTACAGACTACTTTGTGTTATTTGTATATAGAACTCATTCTCTCCTATTAGGTTCCAAGCTCTTTAAGAGCAGGCAGAAACTGTGCCTTTATCATTTTTTAATCCCTAGCACCTGCTATAGTGCTTAATGCTTGCTAAATTGAATGCCTAACATCTAAGGTTTACTATACTGAGAGGATGGGAGTTTTAATTAGGGAAGAAGGAACATAAGCAGTTTTGGAGCATGGAATACTTTGGGAAGGTAATACAGGCCTGATTGGAGTACCCTAATGGAAGCCTTAATAAGGCTGAGGATGTTGAAAATATGAGTGCCTGGGAAAACAGAGAGAGGTACTGGGGATAGAAGAGTAGAATGAAAAGATAGATGAGTGGATATTAAAGATGAATTCTGCCTTTTTCAAAATTTTGTTTGTAGTTATCCTTGTATGCATGTAGGAAAAGAATATAAAACTCTCTTCCTCCTTGTCAGTGTCTTCTATTTTAAACCTAGTTGTGCCATGCCCTAAGATGCAGAGAACATAGACTATTAATTCAACTAAATAAGTCATTTATGGGCTAGCCTGGGAACCTAAGAAACACATCTAAAATACTAATTCTAAGTATCAAGCAACTCACATAGAAAGAACCTTTGAAATAGCCTATTTGTAAGTTGAGTACTTCCATGTATCCCCAGTGCCGAGCTCATTGTAACTGCGTAAGAAGTGCTTGTTGATGTCTTGAAGGAAACTGGGGGCAAAAATTACCAGTTATTTTGTGACTTTTGGCTTCTACATAATCTTATCTCCTGTTTTGCTTATTGCTATGAGGAAAAATAAAGATTGTTTATTAGTCATAAGGAAGGATACCATTTTTGGGGGGTAAATTTAAAATGATCTGAATTATAGATTGTATATTAAAAATCTTATCAGTATTAGGAATCCTTTTAGTGATACTAGCCTTGGCAAAAACTGATAGTTTTTATCTGGATAACTTAATATCTCTGTATAGCGTGAAGCCACATATTTTTGTTATGGTCATGAAATTATCTTTTATAAATCTTATAAATCCTTGCATTGACTAGAACTAGTAAAGAAATTTCAAGCTTTAACAAAATAACTATTTGTGAGGGTAATGTTTTTCCTTTAAATTAATACATCATATGTTAGTAATATTTGTATGAATTCATATCTGTTTGGCCTTTCTTCTCTCAAAATGATGTCTGTGTAATGAGGTGACATTTATACATCATTATCTACAGTCTTCATATACTGAGGACAGTATACTGTGGGGTTTTTTTTAAAGGGAAAAGAATTCCAATGCTCATTATTGGCTTGTAGTATTTTTTTGAATTTAGATTTTGCTGTATGTTTCTGTCTTGATTAAGCTTTGATATAAAATAAATAATACAGCTATTTCTTTCCTCTAAAACTTATGGTTATTAGAACTCTGTGCCATTGCTTTAATGTTTATTATAAGACAGACTGCTTTGTAAGGCAGTAATACCAAGTCTGAATTGTTGTTACAGAAAGATTGCTCATTAGCTACTTCTAGACAACACCTGTTTTAGTTTTTCTTTGGTCTTCTCTACAGGCTTTGTCTCAAGAGAATTTAGTCAGGTTGTCATTGAAATTTAACTAGGTTATTAGAATTGCAGTTTTTTGTGAATGTACATTTTGCTAGAAAAGACACTTTCTGTGTGTGTGTGTGTGTAATGGAAGGCAAGAATATGAGAAATTTTGGTAAAAATTACATTAACTAGTAAATCAGTACTTAATAACTTGAACTCATTCCCTTGCTGTCCAGAGTAGGGGTATAACCAGTAAAGAAGCAACACAAACATCATTATAATAGAAAACTTTTCCATTTCAGATGTAATATAATTCTGAGAAATCTACTTTGGATGTTTTAATTTTGAGTTGAAGATTTTTTTTTGTATTCCTGGCTTCAGTATTTTATTAGATTTATCAAGTATGCAATGTGGTGACAGATATTGATAGTAAAAATAAATATTGCAAGTATATGGAAAATCTAATCTTTTTTATGATTTGATTTTTTTTTGTCTGACATAATTTTTTTGAGATGTGCAAAAATGGGAGGAGTAGGAGCCAAATGTTTCTGTGTTCCCAACCTTTCAGTTGCAAGAACCCATAAACCTGCACCTGCTGGGAGCCATGGAAAAACCAGCCCTTGATGAATCCCAGGCCTCTGCTTAAGACTCTTTTTTTACTGGAACTAAATGATGTTGCCATTTTTATTTTTAGGTTTGCTGGCATGGGTAATCTCATTAAGGTGCTAACCAGGGACATAGACCACAATGCAGCACATTTTTTCTTGGATTTTGAAAGTAAGTCTCTTCAGCCTTTCACAGTTGGTGCATAATGGTAATGGTGAAACATTGTTTATTTCTACCACCACAGTGAAGGCAAGCCAATTTGTTGGTAAAATATGGAAAAAAAAGGTTGCATGATTTTTCCTCTAGTAGTTGCTGAACATTGTCATATAATTTTTTGGTTTTTCGTTTGCTAATATCATTTGAGTCTTTGTATCCAGTGCTGTCCTCTCATTGGCCCATGAAGCAAGTAGCCTTATGATGAAAATTCTCATCGTGTGCTTTAGTGACTATGCTGAGCAGTTTGTTAGTAACTATGGATATACATAACCAAATCTAGTTTACTTTTGTTCCATCACTACATTGTGACTTGATCATATGATAAAAAATCAAAAACTTGATTTTGTAATGGTGTTGTCCAAAATTTTAAAGAGTATTATACTTATATTGACATATAAGTTTTATAGAAAACTTTTAAATTAAAGATATACCTGTGTAATAATTTTTTAATATCCAATTTTAAGATAAAGTCTACTCAACTGTAATATAAAAAATTCAAATGAAATTATTTTTGATCAAATAATAGAATACAAATGCTCAGAACGCTAGCGCTATTGAAATACTGAAAGAATGTTCACTATAAGGCCTTTAATCAAAACTCTAAGGAAAACTTTGAGAAGAAATATAGGGACAGTGTGTCGTTTTATACAGGAAAACCACATTTCACCTCTAGGTCCTACAAGTCAATACCTTGAGAATAAAGGTTGTTCTCTGCCTGTTCACAGAGTGGGTAGCCTGAAGGATGAGTTCATACCTGAAGAGCTTCCCTTTCTGCTCTACTATTTTTCTACTATATTTCAGATGTATCTTTTTATAAAGGGATATTCTCTCTTTTCTCATTCTTGTCTTGACAGGTACCTTAACATGGGGAATCTTCTTAAAGTTTTGACATGCACAGACCTTGAGCAGGGGCCAAATTTTTTCCTTGATTTTGAAAGTGAGAAGATGATTTTATATATCTATTTCTCTTTGCCTGCAGTAGACTGCGTTTGTCTTGCACTAAATGAATGTCTTCACTTAGCCATCTTTATAACTGCTTTGCATGACTGAGCTATGAATTGTTGGATAAAATTTCTGTTGCCTTCTTGAAACAGCCCATAATATTTCATTCATCAAATTGAGATAAACATTTATTTTGCTTTATTGCAGTGTAGCTATATTTATAAGAAGGTTATACTCTGTTATCTCAAGATTTATCAATACAAACATTTAAATGAAACAATTTTGGTGGAAATGATGCTAGAAAAGCATCTCCAGATTTATTAGGAGAAGTAATATCTGGAGGTAATATGCTGTATTTCAAGATAACTTCATCAGTATTGAATTATTTTGTCCCAGTACTTTAATATCTTATTTATAAATTTGTTCATGAAGGCCATTCACAGCTCAGTAATTTGGGCATAATATTAAAAGGTAAGTGTGAACCTAATTTAGTCAATTTTGGCAGAGAATTGCCTACTTTGTAAAGCTTGAAAAATTTTTAATGCATTTCAGTCATATGCTCTTTGCCCCCTTCCCCCAATTGATGCTAAATGAAAATTAAAAACAAAAACAAAAACTGGTTCACAGACCTTTAAGTAATTTGCCTTCTGTTTGTTTTATGTTGCATGACCTATTATAATATGGTCTAAGAATGGCAGGTAAGTGTAATTGATTGCTATGCATGTGGAACTGCTTTGTTCTTTGGCTGTCTAGTATTGCTTTAGCTTGTTTCTATCAAATTTTTTAAAATTATATATCATATAGTTGTTTTAGTTTGGATGTTGCTATTTTAGCTGAGCTTAAATTGTTAGGAAAGGGTGAAGATATTTATTTTCCATTATATTTTCTACAGTTGCTTACAAGTTTAAACCCTTTTGAAGAAACTGAAGAAAGCAAAAATTTAAAACATTTCTGGTTAGTGATAATCACCTACCAGAGAAATAATTGCCTCTCTTTTAATGAATTATTTTATTTCCCTAGTTCTTAATATGGTTTGCAGTGTTATACAATATATAGTTATATTTTGTGATGTTTTGCTTTTTTCCTGTCAACCGGGATCAGTGGAGAGTAACATGATGATTTATAGCTAATGTGTATTTTTAAGATGAATTTTGTGGTCTGGTTGGCCAAATACTGTGTTTCATTAGTAAAACAATTGTAGTTTAAGAGATTTGTGCTGTTGTGCCAATTTGTAGTGCTCTCTTTAATATTAGCATCAGTGAAATAATCATTTGTCAACTTTTTGCCAAATGTATGAAGATTAACAACAATTTCCTTTACCCTTCTCAACAATTGAATACTGCTGTTATAAGTGCATGTTGAGCATGTATTTCAATGGCATTAGCTTGGGGAATGATGAGCAGACTGCTGACATTAAAGATTACTTTTTTAGATGAGGCTTTTACATTTCAGCTGTATTTTAGTCCATATATGTCCATTTTAAACTTTGTCTTGTATTTTTATCAGCTGTTCTGTCTCCTGGCTTCTTCCTTTCCTTAATTTCAGATGCCTTGCATTTACAGAATCTTGGCTTTAATAGGTCAGGATCTTGTTCAAGACTTGGCACTTGATCTTTGTATAAACCTAATTTTGTGTGACTGTGGCCCAGTGAAGAAGAATGAATTTAATACAGTATTTAGAAATTTATTTAGTCTTGGTCTACTTCCTCTTGGGGAAAGAAAAATTTATTTTTCCCAATTTGTTTCATAAAATTCAGGTAGATGATTTAGTGAGAACAAAAAAGGTCTCCAATAATATCAGTGAAGGACTAATTTATAAATTTTCCGCAAGCAAATACATCAGATTTGAAAATGACACATAATTGGATATGTGATCAAATTTGTACTTTTTTGTTTAACTTCTCTTCTGGTCAGAGTATCAGTGGAGAAAATTTTTTTAGAATGTAGTTTGGCCTATGTTAGCAATTTTTCAGTTTAAATGTGAGTTTTTTTGCATAAGAATGATTTCCAGTTTATCTCATTTTGGGAGATATACCTTCATAAAATTGCTTAGTCACATTAAGGAAGTAGTTATTATAAGTACAGACACTTTGCTGCACCTTAATTGTACTACAGTCAGACCAATCTTTTGTTTTCATTTTAACTTCCTATCCCTTCTCAATTTAAAAATCTGGAAAGTATTTGTTAGTTCTTATGTGTTTTATGTAATGATAAAGAGCAGTTTAACATATATTTTGGAAAATAAGCAATTTCTTGCATATAAAGTTGTTCACTTTTGTCTGGCAACAACTTTTAGGTCATATATAACTTTACATCATTCTATTACATAGATATTTTATGTAATTTATAATTTTTCTAATCTTGTAAGCCATTATAACAACTGGCCCTGTACATATCACATAATTAGAATTAGGTGAGGCTTAGGTTAGAAATTAGTTTGAAATAAATTCATTAATTTAAAATGTTTGAATATTAAATTGTACTTTCATATAGGATATAATTACTTTTAAAGAATGCTAGCATATACCCATTTGAAAATTTAAAAATAATCCTCCTCTGATCACTTTTCCTAATTTAAGTCCAGATTTTCATGCATCAGGATTACTTTAAGCTTAATTAGTTTTCTGTATATAACTATTCCATGTATTTGGTAATGATTCTAGGAAGAGAGGAGAGATAGCTTGGCTGAGTGATTAGAAATCTAGTCTCAGAATAAGGAATAGCTGTTTCTGTGCTGCCTGTGTATGATCCTGAAGAAGTCACTTAAGCTCTTTAGTACCCCAGAGACTTCTAAAGACTTTACTGGGAGCTGGCTATACCAACAAAACCACAGTCTAGTTTAAATAGAAACAAAACAAAAACCAAAAGCATTAATGACAATATACAATACTGATAAAAGGCATAGTAAGAACCTTTTCAAGGTGTTTTCTAATTATAATGTTATATTTAGTGTGGCTAAATAAAATCACTTCTCAGCCTGTTTGAGCTAAGAGAGTATGCATAGAAAACACATACACATATTTATATGTGTATGTGTCTATGGGCATGCATGTGCACACACACACACAAACGGTTATACACACTTCGATTTATCTCTAAGGAAAATGAACTCAGGGAACAAATGAGTTTGAGGTGATCATTTTCAATTGAAATGACAATTTAACTGAACTGTACCTTTAAGCTTAGCCATGCTTTTGTCCTAATTATTATTGACCTTTTAACAGTATAATATGCTATCTCTTCTTTTTGTTGAAATCTCCTGAATTTCCTTTCCCTTTCTCCACCTCCTCTTTACTTATATCTCTTTTACCACTTCGACTGCCTTTAAATATTTTACAATAAATTAATCCCTCTTTTTTTTTTTTACTCTTTCTATCTTGTATCTTCCAGTACTTTTCATCTGTTCTTTTAAATATCTGGTTAGCTTGTTAGCATCTCTGTTAAAAAAAAAATCCAGAGTATGTACTTGTGTATGTGGAGCCACATTACATCTTAGCCTACTTTAATTCATACAAGGGATTTTTTTAATTTTTGGGTGAAGAATCCATAAATTCACTATATACTGCAGTAATTTCCCAAGTTGAAACTCCTTTTTTTTTCTTTGTATTTCTTACTTTTTGTCCTCTTGTGTTGTGGGACCATTTTCTTTGAATTTACCATCGTATTTAATGATCCTTTCCATTTTTGGAAACAACGTTCTCAAAAATGTTAAAGCATTTTATTTCATTGTTAAACAGAAAAAGGAGTACTTAAAACATGCCCATGTTGTCTCATGAATGTCTTTTAGAATTAAGTTTAGTGAGCAATCAGTGTGTGCCTACTGGCTGAAGTAAATGTACCACTATGTTACCATCAAATGAATGCTCTTTTGTTAGGTGGACAAATAGGACATTTTTCTTCAAATTCTGTAAAGCAGTGATTTGCCAAGAAAAACAAAAGTGACAAGTCTTGATTGCATTACGTAAAAATGGCAATATTATTTGAAATGCTATAATGTGCCTCATTTTTATACTATCTTGTGTTTAGCATTTCACTCCTCTTGCATGAATTGCTATCAGTAAATTAGTGCTTACCTGTCTGCTATTTTTCCTGTTTTTATCTTCATTTCTACAGCAGTCTTCAGCAGCTTTCAAAATTATAAATGTGACTTTCCTGTGATAGTCTAAAAATTGTTTAGTGTGATGCTAGATGTTTTTTAAAAAGAGGGAACCACAATCTTTCCCTTTATTTTTAAAAATTTCTTGGTGTTTGCTAAAGTTTTAATTTAAACAATAATAACCACTTGCGAGATCTACTTAAGGCTACTTGATAATGTTCTGTTTGTATGTTAGTCTCGGTGTCTAAATGTTATGTTTTCTTGTCAACAGCTAGTCATCCATAGATAAACTTGCATTATTTAATGTAAATGTTTTCTAACTTCAGAAATGCCTTATGTATTATGCAGGTATTTTAAATATCTTGTCATAAATTCCTTTTAAATGAATTCAACCTGTAATGTATTTCTTAATGATATTTTTTATAACTGAATTAATTTATGCAAAAAAGATTACTAGCCAGTATTTTTGCCCGTGAAAATATTGTTTTGAACTGCACCTAGAGTAAGTATTTTCAAAAGTTAAACTTGGTTAATGTCATTTGAATTAATATTTGGGGAAAAATCCCAGTTAAAAAATAACTTACTGCTGAGTGATTTAGACTAAAAAGTCATTCATACTGAAAAGCCAATATAAATGATTGCTTTAAGATAATTGTTGTTTGGACACAGCTATATAATTTTTATGTTTAAAGTTTTCTGTCAAAAAGAATCTAGAAATATTGAAACAATTGGGGGAAAAAAAACCCCAACTTCATTCAATAAACATTTGTGTTCTATGTATAGGGAAATGTCCAGATAGAGTATTTTAACAAATGAATATGTGAATGCATACTTAATCCGTGCACTATTTAAAGCATTTAATAGATGTTAATTGAACAAATAGATTCAGCTTTATTTTATTGTTGAATCATAGTAAATTTTAAATCTGTTTTACATAAAATATCAATACTGTAATTGTCCAAAATTGAGAATTTTTAAAAACAAGTTTTGGTGTATTTTTAACGACTTTAAGTGTTGTGTAATGAAAATCGAATTAGTATTATGAATTAGTCATGGCATAAAAGAGAATCATGGCAGTTTTTTCAGCTACTGTCATTTTTGCTTCCATCCGTCTACTATTTTGCCTCTTCTCTATTCTTTATTCTTTTGTGACTTAATTTCTAAGGGTGGTAGTGGTGCTGGGAGAAAGACAGAAACTTTTACAAAGCTAATTTTTCCCCCAGTTTTAGAGAAGGAATAAAAAATGGAAAAGATTCATCTTTAAATTGAAAAGAAACAAATCTTAAAATTGAAAATTGTCCTTAGTATAGCGTTGTAGATGTGTACTTTCCCTCTGAGAAGGTGAAACCTCAGAACTGACAAAAATGAGTATTCTGCAAGTACAATCCCTCTCTAAATTCTTAAAGAAGTTATAATGCTATTATTTTGTAATGGGATTGCTTTCAGGTTACAGTGTTTGCTGAATTGGATTGAAATAAGAAGTATATAACACAAATAGCATATGTAGTTATAGACTATATCCTTTTAAAATTATCACAATGGCTGCTATGGGAATCGGGGAAGACCGCGGTTTAAGATCTCCTCTGACACACGATTTTGTGATCATGGGCCAGACACTTAACCTTGCAGGGGCCCAGACCACTTGGCAAATGTTGTTAATTACGTGACCAATTGCTGATCTGTGTTGGTAGAGAGAGTTTCTCCCAACAAAGATTTAGATCAACACAGTCAAAACCACCCCTCTCCAATTTCCTTCTCCCTCCAGTCCCAGTCCCACCACAACCCTATTTAAATTTTGTCTTATTTTGTGGAGTGCTTTACTCTACTACCTAATGAAATATTTCTAGGAGATTTCTGTTAGCTAGAGTAATAGCATGCTATATAAAGATGCCCTTTGTATTCAGCATATTATTATATTCCTGACACCCTTTGTGACTAGCATTGTGCTCTTTGTAATTAGATAACTGTATCTAGTTCCACAAGCACTTTTTCAAAATTTTGGGACCACTTCAAAATTAGTGCCCTCTGCAAAGTCATTTTGAGGTTGAATATAGTATATGTGCTTAATTGTATAGATCAAGTTATGGTTTTATTTGCTTCTTCCTTTGATTATTGATATTGAACAAGAACTTGTTACAGGAAAGGATTTTTTTAAAAAGCCTTAAAAAATATGTTCCATGCAGTAACTTTATAGTTGAAAATTTGAATCTATATATAAAAATTATTCAACCTTTGAGAATAGGCCTTCAGTTTGAATAGTTGAAGCCTTTTAAACAGGATATCATCATTACCATAAACATAATACAAAAAATAGATATGGTAGTTTTAAATTTTAATTGGTTGTTCTTTGAATTCATTATTGCAAATGGTGATCTAGACATAAAGTAACAAAAAAACCATTACACATCTGTCCAGAGTTGTAAATTTATATGTGAAATAAAGCTTTTATGCAGAAAGTTAGATACTTAATGGTTTATTGTGATACACGTCATGATATAACGTATATGCCTATGTGCACACATATGTATCCCCTATAACTTTCTTGTGCTTTCCTGGTGTTTAGATGCCCAGCCCACAGAATCTGAAAAGGAAATTTATAATCAGGTGAATGTAGTATTAAAAGATGCAGAAGGCATTCTGGAGGATTTACAGTCGTACAGAGGAGCTGGCCATGAGATACGAGAGGTAAAGCATGGTTAAACATATTTTCAAAAATTCGCTTCGAAACATTAACAAAATATGTCAAAATTCTTTTTATGAACTCTGAGACTTTTTCCTTTAAAGTATGATTTTAATTTCAGTTGCTTGTTTTTTTATATAAAATTTTGAGAAAATCTTGTTAAAATATTTTTCCTGTATTGCTTATAGTTTAACCAAATTCTGTATTGTTCTATTAGGCATGATAATAGAATTCTATTATATTGCTCTAAGGAAGAACAATGAACATATTGATCAGATTTCTGTCTAAACTTCTGTTTTTGAAGAATTACCTAGATTGAGCTTCTATGTATTAATACGTAAAGATACTTCAGAAGAATCTGATATACTTTAATGTTTCACAACCCTTTTAATTCTGTCAATGACTAACAAAAGCAGGATATTTGAAACAAACAATTCATTAATGTAGATGGGAAAAGAATAAATGGGACTTGAACAAATTATCTAATCTTGTTCTTCCCTGGTAGATCAGTATTTAGGGAATATTTCTCTTTTCAACATTATGATCTAGAAAATTTTTAAAGTTGCTTCCTTGTTGGTCAGTAATATTTTAAAGTAAGTTCAATCACTTGGTGACATGAAATCTTTTTAAAAAATTCATTTTGATAGACGGCTTCTTCAGTGGAACAGTTTTTGTTTTGGTGGAACAGCTAGGTGGCACTGTGGAAGAAGAGTGCTCATCCTGAAGTCAGAAAGACTTCTCTTTATGAGTTCAAATCTGGCCTCAGACATTTACTAGCTGTGTGCGATGCTGCACAAGTCATTTAACCCTGTTTACCTCAGTTCCTTATTTATAAAAGGAGCTGGAGAAGGAAATGACAAATCAGTTCAAGTATGTTTGCCAAGAAAACACCAAATGGAGTAATGAAGAGTTGGACATGACTAAATGACCAAATAACAACAAGTTTTAGTGCATAGACCTTTCAACCAGGAATTAATACTTTTCAATACTCTTGGCATTCATAGTTTGGTTAATTTACTTGTGAAACATTGGAGTAATATCTGATACTTTAAACTTTTATGTAATATCAACTTATTTAATGAAAAACTTTTGAATAGGGTACCATACAAAAAGCTCTTTAGGTAAGAAAAGATTAAATTGGGAAGTGAAGAGAAAAGATATATACATAAATTTGTGGAGACTGGTGAAAATTCTCTGTGTAGGCTGGTTATGGCAAAGGAAATTAGCTCTATTGCATGAAGCAAGTAACTTAAGAACTTTTTCCTGCTGTGGAAATGAGTTATGTGTTATAGCATTTCAATATTTTATTTTTTTTCCAAATTACACGTTAAAACAATTTTTAACTTCAAAAATTTTGTGTTCCAAATTCTCTCTGTCTCTCCCCAACCCCCTTATTGAGAAGACAAGCAGTTTGATAAAGGTTATACACGTGCAGCCATGCAAAACGTATTTCCATATTAGATTGTGAATGGAAACTCAGCCCTCCCCTTCCCCCCAAAAAAACCAAGAAAAATAAAGAAAATTTTAAAAAATTGTTTCCATCTGCATTCAGACTCTATCAGTTCTTTCTCTGAAGGTGGATAGCATTTTTCATCATAAGTCCTTTGGAATTGTCTTAGATCATTGTATTTCTGACAATAAGTTATTTACAGTTGATCATTATATAATATTGTTGTTATAATGCTCTCCTGGTTCTGCTCAATTCACTTTGCATCAATTCATGTAAGTCTTTCCAAAAGCATCCTGTTCATCATTTCTTAAAGCACAGTGGTGTTCCATCACAATCATACCATGATTGCCCAGTTGATGGGCATCCCCTCAATTTCCATTTCATTGTCACCACAAAAAGAGCTGCTATAAATATTTTTGTTCATATAGATTCTCCTTTCCCCTCTCCCCTCTTTAAAAAAAATCTTTTTGGGATACAAACCTAGTAGTAGTAGGGTCAGAGGGTATACATAGTGTTGTAGCCCTTCGGGCATAATTCCATATTACTCTCTGGAATGGTTGGATTAGTTCACAGCTCTGTTAACAATGGTTTAATGTCCCGGTTTTCCCACATTCCCTGCAACGTTTGTCATTTTCTTTTTCCATCGTATTAGCCAATATGATAGGTGTGGGATGGTAGCCCAGAGTTGTTTTAATTTGCATTTCTCTAATCAGATATTTAGAGCATTTTATCATATGACTTAGCTTTGATTTCTTCTTCTGGAAACTGCCTGTTTGTATCCTTTGGGCATTTTATCAATTCAGAAATGATTTGTATTCTTATAAATTTGATTCAGTTCTCTATGTATTTAAGAAATTCTTCCTTTATCAGAGAAACCTGATGTAAAATTTTTCCACAGTTATGATTACTGTGTATTTTCTTCCATCCTTGTTTTTCCCCTGTGTATCCTTCTCTGTCTCTTTCCTTTCACCCTGTCCCTCCTCATAGTGTTTCGTTTTAGACCAGCAGCTCCCTCAATCTGCCTTCCCTTCTATTGGCCCCCTAGCCTCTACCTTCTTTCCTACTTCTTTGCAGGGTAAGATAAAATTTCTGTGTTCAACTGAGTGTGTATGTTATTTCCTCTTTGAGCCAATTCTGATGAGAGTAAGTTTCAAGCATTGCTGTTACCCCACACCCCCTTCTATTGTAAAAGCTCCTTTGCATCTCTTTTATGAGATAATTTACCCCATTCTACCTCTCCCTTCTCCATTGCATCCCTTTCTCACCCCTTAGTCTAATTTTTAAAAAATATCTCATCATATTCATCCCTTCTTCTCTTTAATTTTATTTTTTTTAGACCTCATCCCATTATAGTCAACTTACCCATGCCTTCTATCTATGTGTATTCCTTTTAACTGCTGTAATAATGAGAAAGTTCATAGGAATTACAGGTGTCATCTTAAACAGTTCAACCTTATTGAATCCCTTATGATATCTCTTTCCTGTTTACCTTTTTATGTCTCTTGAGTCTTGTATTTGAAAGTCAAATTTTCTGTTCAGCTCTGGTCTTTTCATCAGGAATGTTTGAAAGTTCTCTTTTTCATTAAATGTTAATTTTTTCCCCCTAAAAGATTATATTCCATTTTGCTGAGTGAGTGATTCTTGTTTTAATCCTAGCTCCTTTGTCTTCTGGAATATCATATTCCAAACCCTCTGATCCTTTAATGTAGAAGCTGCTGAATCTTGTGTTATCCTAACTGTGCCCCATGATATTTTAATTATTTCTTTTTGGCTACTTGCAGTATTTTTTGTGACAGCTAAAGCTCTGGAATTTGGCTGTAATATTTCCTGGAGTTTTTATTTTGGGATTTCTTTCAGAAGGTGATCAGTAGATTCTTTCAATTTCTGTTTTGCCCTCCAGGTTTAGGATATCAAGGCAGTTTTCTTGAAAATTTCTCAAAAGATGATGTGTAGGCTCTTTTTGTGATCATGACTTTAATTCTTAAATTATCTCTCCTTGATCTATCTTTAGGTCAATTATTTTTCCAGTGATTTATTTGAATATTTCTTGATGTCCTGTCTAGTTATTAGCTTCCACTTTCCCAATTCTAATTTTTAAGGAATTATTTTCTTCATTGAACTTTTGTACATCTCTTTTCCATTTGCCCAATTCTGCTTTTTGAGGAGTTCTTTCCAATGAATTTTTGTGCCTTTTTTTACTGTTTGGCCTACTTGATTTCTTGAGTTATTTTGTTCAGTATTTTTTTGTGCTTTCTTTGCTAAGCTGTTGACTTTTTTTTTCATCATTTTCTTGCATCACTTTCATTTCTTTTCCCAGTTTTTCTTCTGTATCTCTTATTTGATTTTAAAAATCTTTTTTGAGCTTTTCCAGGAATTATTTTTAGCCTGAGAGCAATTCACATTTTTCTTTGAGGCTTTAGATGTAGCAGTTTTGATTTTGTTGTCTTTTTCTGAATTGTTGTTTGGATCTTCCCTGTTAACATAGTAACTTTCTGTGGTCAGGGTCTTTTTTGTTGTTGTTGTTTACTCATTTTCCCTGCCTATTTCTTGACTTTTAACTTTATATTAAAGTTGGGCTCTGCTCCTGGGGTGGAGGGGGTACTGTCTGAAGCTTGAGCTTTTTTCAGAACTGGTTCTGGGGGTATATAAGTTTTCAGTTCTTTCAGGGTGGTATGATCTTAGGAGAGGTGTGGTCACTGCTGTCCTGACCTGTCCTCTGATCTGTGAGCAACCACAAGCATTCTCCACCCTGGAACTGTGACCTGGGCCTCTGTTGTGCTGCGGCTGCACATTCTAGAGTGCTAGTGCTCCTTCTCCCCCTTGCCCTGGGACTGTGACCTGGAGTGGTGTATGAGCAATGCAATCAAGTCCTATACCTAGTGTCAGCAGAGGAGCCCCTGTAATCTCCTTCTTACCAGTTAGTTGTCTGACCCCCTTACCATCTGTGGGCTGAAAGCCAGGAGGCTACTGTCACTGGATCAAAGAGTACATGGCAGAGAGAGTAAAGGGGTAGACACTAGGAAGGTGGAAGGGGGAGGCTAGGTGATGAAGGGCTTTGAATACCCAAATAGAACATTTTTTTGATCCTGGAGGTAATAAGGAGCCACTGGAGTTTATTGAGTAGAGGAGAAATGACATGATTGGATCTGTGCAGGAAAATCACTTCAGTGGCTGAATGGAGAATAGATTGGAATGAGGAGAGACTTGAAATAGGCAGATCCACCAGCAGTGAAAAATCTAGGAGTGAAGTGATGAGGAAATGTTCTAGAATGGTGACAGTGTGAGGAATCCAAGATGACTCCTGGCTTGTGAGCCTGAGGTACTGGCAGGATGATGTTCTCTATAGTAATAGGGAAGGTGGGCAGGGTGGAGGGTTTAGGGGGAAAGATAATGAATTCTGTTTTGGACATTGAATTTAAAATGTCTACTGGACATCCAGTTCAAGATGTCTGAGAGGCAGTTGGAGAAAAAGTTTGGGGCAGGATAGGTAGAATTGAAGAATCATCAGCTTAGAGATGGTAACTAAATCCATGGGAGTTGATGAAATCACCAAAGTGAACTAGCATAGAAGGAGAAGGGAAGAGGGCCCAGGTCAGAACCCTCAGGGACATCTATGGTTAGAGGAAAACCCAGGGAGAAAGAAAATATCAAGGAGGAGAGAGTGATCAACAGTGTCAAAAGCTGCAGAGAGAGGTTGAGAGTTGGTAAAAGGCCATTGGATTTGGCACCTAAGAGATCATTAGTAACTTTGGAGAGGGCAGTTTCAGTGGAATGATATGCTGAGGAGCCAGATTGTTAAGGGTTGAGAAGAGAGCAAGAGGAGAGAAAGTAGAGGCATCTACTTTAAATGGCCTTTTTAAGGAGTTTAGCTACAAAGAGTAAAAGGAGATCTAGGACGATAGCAGGGATGGAAGAATCAAATAAGGGTTTTTTTTTAAGAAGGAGAGGAGCATGTTTGTAGGCAGTAGGAAATGAGCCAGTAGAGAGGGAGAGATTGATAATAAGTAAGAGTAGGCAATCTGTTAGAGGATGCAGAATGAAATGGGATCATTTGAACAAGTTAAGAGTTAGCCTTGGTGAGGAGTAGTGATCCTGTCATGTGATCTTGAGCAAGTCACTTTAACTCTCTGGGCCTTTTTCACTAATTGATCTCTAAGATTTTTTTCACCTGTAAATTTGTGATCTGACAGCAACAATATAAAGGATGCATTGAAGGGGCTCAGTAAAAGTAGTAAGGAAGTTCTTGTAGTGGTGATAATGAGGACATTGAAGGATGAGAGAGATGGGTTAGTACGTGGATAGGCTTAAAGGTGAAGAATAGTTTTAAGATTGATGAGATTTAAGCATGTTTATAGGCAGTTGGGAAGAATCAGTGATTGAGGTAGAGTTCATAGATCTGCCAATTAATACTTGAAAAACACAGGTCTACCATTATACTCTTTTCTTAAGAGAATCTCCTTTTGCTTCTAGGATAAAATGTAAAATCCTCTGCTTGATCTTTAAGTTCTTTGTGACATAGCTCCCAACTGCTTTTGAAAAATTGACAAAATAATTCTGCATTTTCTTAAGTCAGAGCATTCTTTTTTCTTGCAGTTGCAAGATGAGAGCCTTTCATCACAAGCACAGAATCTTATCACTATTAAGTTCTTCCTTGAGTTAAAAACCCAATATTTTCCTAATCTTTTGTACTGAATTGAGAAGACAAGATAATAAATGAGGGTAGTACAGAATAGACTCAATGAGACGTATGGTTATGGTTTGACTGTCCTAGAAGAAGGTAAGAAATTAACAGGATAAATAATTACAGCAAGGTGAGAAGGTCCTTTTCATTGTTTTTCCTAGAGACAGCAAAGCATCCCATGGTTAAAAAAAGAAAATTCTTAATACTTCAAAAGAAGTATTATCTAGTCAATCGAATGCTCTTTTTAATAATTCCAAGCTCCAGGGTCACAACAACAAAATAAAAAGCCCTAATTCCCGATTCCATACCATCTTTCTATTTTATTTCACATTATTACCCTTTACATGTTTTCTTCTGATCAAACTGGATATTAGCTGTGTCCTGTACATGAGAGTTCATTTCTTGTTTCCATGCCATTGCAAAGGTAGGTGTTCATTCCCCAGTGTATGGAATGCACCCCTTCCTCACTTCTGTGTTGTACTAGAATCCCTAGCTTCCTTGGCCAGTTTTGCTTTTTAGGGCATTCTTCTCCTCATTGGCTTTAGGACCTCTTTTGCCATTTGGGTTAGGCTATTTTTTAAGGGTTTTTTGTTTCCAGTATTTTTTTGGGTCTCCTTTAGCAAGCTGTTGACTTGTTTTTCCTGATTTTTTTTTTTTTTTGCATCACTCTCTGCTTCTCTTACTACTCAAAAATCCTTTTTGAACTCTGGCATGGTCTGGGACCAATTCATATTTTTCTTGGAGGTGTTGGATGTAGGAGCTTTGACTTTGTTGTCCTCTTCTGGTTGTATGTTTTGATCTTCTTTGTCCCCAAAGTAAGATTCTATAGTCTGACTCTTTTTGTGCTGCTTGCTTATGATTCCAGCCAATTACTTGAGTTATAAACTCTTTGTTAAAGTAGGGGTCTGTTTCCAGTGTGGAGAATGTACTGCTCCAAGGGGTTTTGTGCAGCTGTTTTCAGAGATACTTCTAGGGACCTGCAAATTTTCAGTTCTTCCAAGGTGCTATGATCAAGGGCGAGGTGTTTACTCCTTTCCTGGCCTGTGCTCTGGTCTATGAGTGACCACAAACACTCTTTTCTATCTTGGAACTGTGAGGAGGCTTTTCTCTGCACCACCACTACAAGCTCCACCTTGCCAGCGCTCCTCCTCACTCCAGGAACACCACGTAGAACTGTGACCCAAATCCACTTACAGGCAAAGCAAGAGAATCCTGCACCAGCAGAGAGATCTCTTCAGTCTCCCTCTGATCAGCTGTGCACAGGGACTGGGGCTGGGACCCCGCGCTTCTCTCTGTCACCACAGACACAGACTTTTCCCACTGACCTTCTGAGTTGTCTTTGGCGTTTGTGGCTTGAGAGTTCTGGAAACCACCACAGCTGCCTGTGATTCAGCCCTCTGAGGCCTGCTCCAGGTTTGCTGAGGCCTGTTTTGCTCACATGCCCACGCTGAACTGCATTCCTCTTCCAGCCTGGCATAATATACCTTTCTGATCAACCATCCAGGTGGTCTTGGGCTGGAAATTTGTTTGCTCTGTCTTTTGGTGGGTTCTGCTGTTTTAGAATTTATTTAGAGCCATTTTTTATAGGTATTTGGAGGGGTTTTGGGGAGAGCTTAAGCAAGTCACTGCTTTTACTCCACCGTCTTGGCTCCGTCCCTACTTCCCCCTAGCTTCCTTAAAACAAAGCTTAGATGCTTCTTCTACATAAGCCCTTTCCTGATCTCCCCAACCCCATGTTCATGTACAGATTAAATAAATCAGAGGGTAGAAGTAATTGATATTAAAGAAGTTGAGGAATTGTGTGAGCCAGTAGCAGGTTGTCAATGTGAAGGTTAAAGACACCAAGAATACTGACAAAATGGAGTAGATGGGAAGACTTTGGGTCGGGTAATACAGAAATTTTAAAATTGGAAGAAAGATCTAGGATAGTGCATTGATATAGCTTTTAGGATAAGAGTGAGGGTGAATGCTCAAATAACCAAATATAAACCAAAGGAAGAATGGTCATTGAATGGAAAATGATAGAGGAATGGCCTGGGAATACCTAAGAGCATATGTTTATCCTTTTTTCTGACTCTGTGAGCTGTGTATGTGTATTATACCTCCACAAGATTCCTTCTTAGGTATTTGATATAGGCAGCATTTTGTTCTACCACACATGATTCTTGGTGGGAAAAAAATACTAAGATAATTTCCTTGGGAAGACATATTAGTGTTCAGGAATTTCCTTATTTTAGTTTTGAGAAATCAGTGAAAGAAACATCCCACTTGTTCCTATTGTATTACTTAGGTGGCAAAGATTGGATTATTTCAGGCCAAGTTTTCCAAATTGAGTGATTCAAAGCAGGAGCCAACATTATTGGATATTTTTAAGTACAGGTCCTGTGTAAATACACCAACATTTTTCAATAAAAGCAAAGTACAAATCAGTTGGTAAGAGCAAGACCATCAACCTGAATTTACTATGGTTGACAGTGAATGCTGTGTAGTGATTATTCAATACAGTACTTGTGATGAGATCGGATTGTTGGCTTTTGTTAGATTTCAATGTGGGCATAGTCTACCACTGTTAATTATGTAAACTTAATATGCAAATGATTCTTAGTGTCACACTGTTTGCTGCATTTGAACATGTACTGTGAAAGCTCTTTATCTATTATATACTTTAGTAGAATCATCTTGTTAAATATAAATCCAAGAAACTTGCAGCTTTTAAAGCATTGAAAAAACTCAAGAGCTATTATAGATAGTGATTTGAAATTGTGAACAGTTGAATTTAAATAATTGCCTTTTTTGTTACCTTTTAAAGTAGAATTAATATGGGTTGTAAAGAAGATCTACTGGTGTGGCTGAATTAGGACAAGCAGAAATAATATACACAGTTTAGGTAGCAGAATCACAAAGAAGTCCAAATCCAGAAGATATCCATTTTATGTTCACAAGTACTCTTATTGATCAATCAATTAACAAACATTAAGTGCCTGCTATATGCCAGGTACCTCTGCTAGGCTCTAAGGATATAAAGGCAGTGAATGAAATAATCACTACTTGAAAGCTTAAATTCTAATAGGAGAGTACAAGTACTTATTAAGTATATTCAGAATAAATATAAAGTGAAAATGCAAATTAATATAAAGTAGTTAAAAATAAAGTAGCTTGGGATTTAAGGTGTGAATACTTATGGAGATGAGGAAAGATTTCATGTGTAATATGGTGCTTGAATTGCGTCTTGAAGAAAGAGAAAAATTTTATGAGACAGAGGTGCAGAGGCACCTGGGTTTATCCATTGCAGAGAAATGGATAAAGAGACAGAGAAGGCCGATTTGACTGGAGTAGAGCAGAAGAGTGATCTTCGTTGAATTAGAAAGATAGGTCAGAGTCAGGTGGAGAAGGGTTTTAAAAGCTAAGTAGAGGAATTTAGTATTTTATCCTAGAGGCAATAGAGAGCCTCTGGAGTTGATTGGCTAAGGATTATGGCATGGTTAGTTACTGTGTACAAGGAATATTATTCGGCAACAGTATGTGGGTTGATAGGGAAAGACTGCTGTGCTTATTCTTTTGTATGAATTAGCTGCATCTAGTATGAGCTCTGGGTAACGAGGTGGTTCAGTGGCTGGAGTACTGGCCTGCTCATAGAAATACTGTTTTTCCTGAATTCAGATGAAGCCTTAAACACTTACTAGTTATGTGATCCAGGACAAGTCACTTAACCCTGTTTGTCTCAGTTTCTTCATCTGTAAAAATGAGCTGGAGAAGGAAATGGCAAACCACTCCAGTATCTTTACCAAGAAAACCTGAAATGGAGTCACAAAGAATTGAACACAACTGAAAAACAACTAAAAACATCAAGCCATGAGTCCTAATATGTTGGAATTGCCTCTTAAAAATATGCATGAAGAATAAATTTGCAAAACGGCAAATTTTTTTCTAGAAATACTTATTTCCTTTTGATAAGTAAAAATAAACTTTGCTCATAACCAAGTATGACACCTAAAGGATTATTTGCCTCATATGAGCTCATTCCAGAGGAAAAACATTGTGTTCTGCCATTAGCTTTTTTTTTAATTGTTGAAATGATACTTAGCAAATCTTATGTAAAACTTTGAACGAATCCACTTGCAGATAATAAGGGGAAAGGAGAATTGCCTATATGTTTAAAGAACTTTGTGATCAATTTAGAAGAACTTAGAACCTTTAAATCTTGCATTGCAAGTGGATGAACAAATAAAATTAAAGGTGCTCATGCAGTTATGTATGATATGTTATTGAAATCTATGTTAAGGAAAATGTGCTACTTTGCAAACCTGTTTGTAGCAGTGCAATAGCAAGTGAAATTTTCAGTGTAATTGATAGATTTTTAAAAATGAAAGTGATATGATGTGAGGAAATTGTATTGGATTCTGTACTGATGGAGTTTAGTGTTAAATTTTGCAACATATCTATAAGCATTTTCCCTTGTGCAATTTGGGCCATATTGCCTACCTCACAAACAAAAAAACTCTGTTGAGAAATAAGAGTGGCGAACACATAGGGTTTTTCAAGTTGCTCCAAGAGTAATGTTATAAAGCATGTTCCATTAGAAGAAAGACTGCACAATTGTATTTTTTAAAAAATCTAACTTTCATCAATTTTGTTCTAAATTTTAAAGGCAATACAGCATCCATCTGATGAGAAGTTGCAAGAGAAGGCATGGGGTGCAGTTATTCCACTAGTAGGCAAACTAAAGAAATTTTATGAATTTTCTCAGAGGTTAGGTAAGTTGAAAATAAGGTAAATATATAAGCAGCCTAATAAGGAAAATAGTTGTTACTAAAGATGTTAAATGGAGCTCTTAAAATTGAAGTAGATGATTTCAGCTAAATTTTCACATTAAGGAATTTTAAATATAATGTAGGCTTATCAGCCCCATCTTTCTTAATTACTAGTTTTCTTGAAACACTTTGATAGAAATGTATGATTTGCACAGGAGCACTATTCTTAGTTCTAACAAGCCTTAACCTTAATTGTATGCAAGCTAAAGTTCTATTGTGGCAGGTTTATAGCATGCCACCCTTTTTTTTTTTGCCAAATTATTACAGTTCTTCCATGTGTGGGAATTGGCCTTTGCATGACTCTAGATTGTCTAAATTTTATGTCAAGATCATTCCTGAGATTGGTCCAGGCATACTGGATTGTGCCATAAATTGGGTTTCTAAAGCTGAGACATTTGTTGTCTTTCTTATACGAAGAAACTCCCAGGGATTAGTGGAGGAAGGGGAGAAAATTCTTCTTGATTCCTCTCTCACATGTTGCTACTTCATCTTCCATTATGGCAAGATCAAATTATATTAGTCTAATGAAGGTCAGAAAAGGTAGACTGGTATGGCATGCATAGCATGACACCATGAGTTATTTCCTTTGAAATCCTTTTCTATTGGGAGACAGTTGATCATTTATTTTCTTGGATAATTTAAGAGATATAATTTTGAAGAAATAACTATATAAATGAGAGAATAGAAAGATAAAACATTTAATACATATGCACATTTTAAATGATAGAAGCCATAATGAATGGATTACACATTGAATATGAAATGCCACTTTAAAAATTATTTCAATTCAGTAGATTGGAGAATTACTATTTGTCTTTTATACTATAGAGCAGTTTTTTAAAATGTTGCATAAAAATAGAATAATAGTGAGGATGGGAGATGGATGTAAATATTATCTTTTTGTTTTTATTAACCAAGAATAGTAAAATGATATTTTCCTGAGCTTTAAAGTGTTGTCATTTTACATAATTTGCTCCTAAAGTATGAATCTAATTCACATTGCATCTCTAGTATTTTCTGTAATCTCTAGTATTTTCAGTCCTAAAATCTGTGTTTACTAAATCTTTGATTGCTATGCATAATCAAGTTCTAATTTCAGACATTTCCAAGCTCCTGTTGGTATTATACTACTTTAAAGTTGACTTATATGCCATTCAGATACAAAGTGTGCCTTTAGATGCCTTCCACTTGGCATCCGGAGTTAATCATTGAAACTAAGCTTTATGGGGATCCAGGTTTTCTATTTGGAATTAAGAATTGCAGAGCTGGATGTTGCTCTTAACAGGCATCCCAGTGTGTTCAGCTTCGTCGATAAAGTGATTAGGAAGCAGCTATGTTTGAAATGGACATTTCTAGCAGGGATAGGGCATTCTTTTAACAGATGTTTGAAGTTGTCTACCAGCTCTGTCCCCTACCTAGGAAATATTTCTGAATCTCCCGGCCAGTGGGCAAGGACTGATATACCTGGCTGTTAAATTTTGAGATACAGTTTGTAGGTCTTAATAGGAAACATTAATCAGTACACTATGAACTAAATAATTCCACATTTTATTACTTTACCAAGTAGGAGTCACTGAATAACAGCATTCTGTCTTCTGTATTTCTGCAGTTGCCATTTGTTCACATGATTTGAATTAGTCATGGTGGTAAGTTCTTTAGTAAGGCAATGTGGTGTAGTTTGTAGAGAGTTAACCTTGGAGTCAGAAAGACCTGTGTTGTAGTCTTGCCTCTGATGTATATTGGCCGTGTGACTCTAGGCAAACATTTAAACCTCTCAGTACTCAGTCAACTTTTTTAAACTGTAAATTGCAGAGAAAGTGCCCACTTATATTAATATCATTCCTTGTGCAGAATGGCCTGCCCCAGTATATCACAGGTCTGGTTAAAAAAACAATAAATTCTTTATTTTCCTTTTATCTCTGATCTAGTTAATTGATTTCTAGGTCTTTGTTTAGATAAGGTGTAAGTGTAGTAGTAAAGGTAAACCAGTGTTATGATACTTATTACTTGTCCTCATAGAGGAAAGGGCTGTGATATTTATCAACATGATATTCTAAAAGTATAACACTTTAACTTAATTTACTTATTTATAACAGACCTCCTCTTTCATGGAATACTTCAGAGTGAATCCACTTCTGAAGTGAAAAAAAAAGTTAATAAGAAAAGCTATCTTTTCCTTACACTAAATGTAGAAAGAAAACAATTTTTGTTAGTAAAAGAAAAGGGTAACATTCTGTTGTCTAATAAGTTTATTATCTACATCTTTCCATACCAATATGCACAACTTCCTCATGAAAATATTTTTGTAGAATTTATCTTGGAAAGCTTAAAATGCTTGAGGTTATGAGATCAAATTACTATCTAAACTAAAATTTGTACATGTTTATTTCAATTTGCATAGATACTAATTATATAAGGAACATTTCTCAATATTTTGGTCACAGGATATAAATGCACAAAGTCCATGTTTTAAGTTTTTTTTGAAGAATTACTTTGAAGTAAGCTTCACTTTATATAGATGTATTTTAGTCAACATGTTTATTAATATTTTCTTTGAATTATTAAATGTATAGCATTTCAAAAGTTAAATTAACTCATCTATTTTTGAAATGTGGAAATGTTCCATTTCTGATTGAATATTTTTAGATTTAAAGCAATGATTTTTTATTTTATTATAAGATTAGTACTTCTCATTTTGAAAATTTTTACACTATTATCTTTACTGCTAATATGTGTTTAAAAACCGGGGGGGGGATTGTTAAAACACTATTGTTGATTATATTTTTAGTTGATAAATATCAAAGAAATACAATGAGCTTTCCATTTTTTAATTTCTTAAGAGGCAGCATTGAGAGGTCTTCTGGGAGCCTTGACAAGTACCCCGTATTCTCCAACACAGCATCTAGAGCGAGAGCAGGCTCTTGCTAAACAGTTTGCAGAGATTCTTCATTTCACACTCCGATTTGATGAACTTAAGGTATAATTTTTTCTTTTTGTGAGTTTTGTTTAATTAATAGTTATTACATTAATAGGGAAAAATCTGTAAACTTGCACAAATAATTAAATTTTAAGGGGAATATTTTTATTCATTTTTGTCATGAATCTAGGACTTGAATGTAAACAAAATTATAGTAAACAGACCCAGTGAACCTAAATAAAAGACAAGATTGGTAAAATCTTAGTGGTACTTCTGATAGAAAATGTGTGACCAAAGTTAAATCACACAGCTTTTTTATTTAACTTTATTATATTTTGTTGTTTGCAGAATGGGGTGACGTTAATTTTCTCTTGAATGTATGAGTGTATGGATGTGTATATGTGTATATATGCGTGTATCTATATATATGCTTTTCCATTTTTTTCATCCCTAAGAGATTTCATATAGGTAAAACATTTTGCAAACTTTAGAGTACCATGCAATTATCAGTTGTGTAGCACAAACCCCATTTGCTTCCTGTGAAGAAACTCCTTCTACCAATGCACCTTAGCAACTATTTGGCAACTTGTCTTAGAATATTGTATAGCCACTGAGAAGTTAATTTACCTGACTGGGGTCATACAGCCAGTATTTTCAGAGGACAGATTGGAACCCAGATTTCCTGACTCAAGGCTGGTCATTTATCCGTAACACCTCACTGCCTAACATAAATTCCTTGTGATATTACAAACTTTGTCTTGCAAGCATTTATTTGTTAAGTACCTGCTATGTGCCTAGTACTGTATTAGGTGCTGGAGAAACAAAAAACAAAATGGCTCCTGCTTTTAAAAAGCTTATGTTCTGTTGATGGGAAACATCATAAACAGGTAAATAGCACACACACACGCATACACGAGGTAAGTTGAGGTGGGGAGAGAAAGATTAGCAACTTAAGGATTCAGAATAAGCTTCATGTAGGAGATGGCACTTGAAAGAAGTTAAGGATTCTGAGAGTTGAGGGGTGAGGAGAGAATGTATTCCAGTAACGAGGGAAAGGCACACAGATGAGAGATGGAGTGTCATTTGTGAGGGACAGCAAGTGAACTATCTTGGTTGGAAAATAGAGTGCATGAAGAGAGATATTATTTAATAAATCTGAATCAGTAGACTGGAGCGAGATCGTAAAGTTCTTTAAAGGTCAGAGGAAATTGTATTGTATTCCAAAGGCATTTAGGAGCCATTGTAGTTTCCAGAGCAAGAAAGTGACATGATCAGATATATATGCTTTATTAATATCAATTTGGCATTGTTTGGAGCATGGATTGGAGAGGTGACAGACTAGATTTAGGGGGAGTAATTAGGACATATTTCCTGTCGTATCAAGTAATTTGAATATGAACTTAGAATCATAGATTCAGAACTGTGAAATAACTTATAGGCAGTTTCATAAAGTAGGTAATATCTCTAGAATTGGGTTCAGTAATACCCGGGTTTAAATCTCTGCCTCCCGACCCCCCCAACATTTATTAGCTATGTGATCCTAGATTGTGGATACAATGTCTCAGGTTAAGATTTATCTATCAGATGGGGTAGTTATAGTACCTACCTTACACAGTTCTTGTAGTTTAAAAGGAGGAAGGCTCCGAGGAGATAACATAGGTAAAACATTTTGCAAACTTTAGAGTACCATGTAATTATCAGTTGTGTAGCACAAACTTCATTTGTTTTCTGTATTTGAAAACTAGTTGAAGGTTAAATGACATGCCCAAGGTCACACTGGGAGCAGGTGGCACACGTGGAGTTCAAAACTTTATCTGTTGACTCCAAAACCAGTGCTTTGTTAGCCATTGTGTCAAATTTCCTCCCTGTTACTGGAATAACTGGACTGGTACTTTGCTGACCCCTGTCCTAAGTCTCCGGCTAAACACTTTTAATTGCTACTGTCTTAGTAGTTTGTTACTCATACAGAGTGACTGTCTTCCTCCTATCAAAGAATGATCTCAAGTTCCAGTTTGAGAGAGAGTCAGCTTATTTGGACTTAAATATACTAAGCTTAATAAGTCCATAAAATATATCCATTGGAATATCACTAATGCAAATTCAGATCCTTCTAAATTTTACTCAGTTGGAGGGGAGAGAGATCTTATGTACGTATGTATTTTGCTATCAAAAGATAATCAGTTTTACAAAGGTTCTCAGTAATATATGTAAAATTATGGGACAGTAGAGGGATTTTTGACTAGAAGATTGTCTAAATTTATATTATTTTGTGTATAAAGATTTGGAGGAGGAGAGGTGTTGAACTTAGATGTAATAAATTGCTTTTAGACAACATCACAAGTTATCCAGTAATTTTACTCATTTTACTCAGTAAAGTTATTCAGTAACTTTAATCATTAGGTAAACACTTGCTGTATGAATACTGTCACATATTTATTAATGTAACTCTATATTCTAGATGACAAATCCTGCTATACAGAATGATTTCAGCTATTACAGAAGAACACTGAGTCGTATGAGGATCAATAATGTTCCAGTAAGTTCCTACTTGGAAAAGAGCATCAGAGGGACTTTTTTTTAAAAATAAGACTTTTAATAGTGATAGTAGCTATGAGCAGCAACAGCTGTGATGGAAGGAAGGACACACTAAACATATGGTCTATTGTGTCTAGGATCTAAAGTCCATCTGCTAATCCTCTTGGCTCCCACAATTTGAAATTTTGTTACTACTTCAGTAATAAGAATAATGCAATTTTGTATTAATATAGCATTTATGTTTTGAGAAACTGTCTACTATTTCATTTTATTTGGTAAAAATTGTTATGAATCATGTAGAGAGAGATCAATAACAACATTTCTGTGTTAGAACTTACTGAGACAGATTAATACGGGAAGAAGAACAATACCAGTGGTGTTAAAGAAGAATAAGACTTTGCAGACTAGAGGCTTTCAGTTCACCTTCATTAGCTCTAATTTAGAAAATGACGTGGCATATACTTTCTCTCTGGCCGGCCACCAGGTTTTCATTTTAGTTCCCTATGTACAATCATCCCCACCTATAGGAACTAAATAACACCATTTTATAGAACTAGAAGAGTAAGGATACACTGTAACTTGAGTCTAACATTGTGATGTCATTTTGATCCTCTTTGAGAATAAAGGACAACAACCATTAAAGAACTAGGCTAGATGCAAAAATGAAAATGGGACAGTTTTTCCTGTCGATGTGATGTTTTACTGAAGTACCAGGGGAGGGATACATGAAATGTATATATGTAAATGTATCTCTCTGTGTGTATATGTGTATATACACATATATATGTGGACTGGGAGTGAGAAGACAGAGAACCAGAGAGATTTATTGTGTAGTGAGTGTGAAAGGGAGACATAAAGTGAGAAATAAAGGATTCCAGAGCAGCAGTGAGGGTCCAGTACAAATTTAAGATCAGTCAGCAGTACCTAATATGTTCTAAGAACTCTGCTAGGTGCTAAAGATGTAAAAGCAAAAATGAAACAGTCCCTGCCCAGAAGATGCTTACTTTCTATCAGAGGAGATAAAATACATGTAAATGAGTACATTTAGAAAATGTACAAAATAAATACAAGTGAATTTTGAGGGAGAAGGCTCTGTGAGTTGGGGAGATAAAGAATGTTTCATGTAGAATGTGGTGCTTGAACTAGGTCTTGAAGGAACCAAATGATTGTAAAAGATGAAAGTGAAGAGGGCATTCCAGACATCGAAGACAGCCAGTGCAGTGGTGGAAATGAGTAACTTGCAAGAAGACCAGTTTGGCTAGACTAGAGTCACAGGAAGGAAAACAGTCTAAAATAAGGCTGGGAAGTGTTAAGGACTGTTAAGGGGTGCCCTGAAATTGTCCTTTTGAGTTGTCATATTTTCCAAAGCATGCAGGAGGCCCTGAGTTTGTCAAGGACCAACACCTCACCTCCCCCTCTCCCCCACCCCCAGCTGATATAATTTGTTGTTTGCATCCCAAACTGGATTCCCTGTGTGTCCTTGGGAGTCTAGACAGGTGCCAGCCAGTCTGTGCAAGGCTGGGAAATTAGCTTGTGTAGCTGGAACCCTGTAGCTACGCAGACTGTTCTATCTTTATGGTCTAGCAGTTCCCAAAGGGAAAAGAATACAGCTTTTGCTATTGCTTTGCTCCTCTCCTTCGGGAGGGTTTTTTCCCCCACTTTTATTTAACCTTTTCCCCTACCATGACATGCTCCTTCCTGGTATCGCCTTCCTTTGTCCTGCTGTCATAAATATGCCAACTTTTCTATGAATTTTGATGCGTGCATGTTCATTTCTCTTGTAATAAACCTGTTTTTCACATAAGTTTGGTGACATTATTGCCTGTTAACAAAAGGTAAGTTAGGGCCAGGTTGCAAAGGGCTTATAAAACTAAAAAAGAGGGCCTTAGAGTTGATCCTAAAAGCAATAGGGAGACATAGAAATTTAAAATTAGGAAAGTTACAGGGTTAGACCTGTGTTTTGGGAAAATTACATTGGCAACTATATGGATTATGGATTAGAGTGGGGGGGGAGATTTGAGGCAGGAGACCAATTAAGAGGGCTGATAGTCTAGATAAGAAGTTCTGGGAGCCTGAACTAGGGTGGTGACCATGTAAGTGGAGAGGTGTGGTCTTATGCAAGTGTTGTCATGGAGACTAGAGGAAACATGATCTAGTAACTAAATGGATATGTTGGGTAAGAGGGAGAGTAAGCAATCAGTAGTGGTGAGGTTATGAACCTAGGAGACTGGAAGGATAGTGTAGTATCTGTGCTAGAAATAAGAGAGTTTGGAACAGCGGTATATTTGAGGGAAAAATAGTGAATTCTGTTCTGGATTTGTTGAGTTGGGGATGTAGTAGGTGGTGATATGGAATTGGAGCTCAGGAGAAATGCTAAATTGGATGTTTAGATCCAGCAGTCATCAGCATGGAGATAATGATGCTTGACATGCGGTCTGATGAAGTCACCAAATGAGAGAGTGAAGGCTATTGAACAAGCATTTGTTGTTTCATATGATTGTTAAAAAGCATAGATTGATGTGGGCTAGACAGTTTTGGAACTCACGCATTCAAAAAGTAGTCACTAAGTTGTCAACTTGGAATGGGTTCTTGAGGGATGTGTTCTGTGCATCAGTTCTTGGTTGACTGTGCTATTTAACACTTTTATCATTCATTTGAACAAAGTTCAGATGTCACAATGCTGGTAACGTATTTGGTGGCCAAGTCGGGATCGGAAGGAATCTTTACAGATTAGAGAACATTGGGCCAAATATAAGAAGATTAAATTTAAGAGAAATAAATGTATGAAGTTGTACATCAGTACAAAATAAGAGAGTTCATCAACAAGATTTTTTCAGCATTTCGGCAGTTTATTCACATTTACTATGTACTAGAAATGTGCTAAGCACTGGGAGTACAAATAAAAATGTAGAGAACGACAATTTCTGCCCTCAAGGAACTTATCATTACAGTGGGGGGGGAACATAGTAAGGAGCTAGGAAGGAGGATGGGTAGTACAGAAAGTCCTGTGGAAATGAGTGGACCATGTAATAAGTGAGTAGAATAGTCCAGAGGTGGAGTGAGCTTCCAGGGAAACATGGCTAGAGTCAGGAATTCATCTGAAAAAGATATGGGGTTTTAGTGGACTAAAAGATCATTATGAATCAGTAGTGTAATGTGTCAGGCAGGAAAGTTAATACAGTTTTAGGTGGCATTAAGGCTTGATGTTCTTAACTTGGAGAAGTGAGAGTTTCATTAGAACCTACTGTGGTCAGACCATGTCAAGAGTTCTATGTTCAGTTCTGGGAGCCACATTTTAGGGAAGCACATTAGTAATTTAAAGGCTTTCCATAGGAGTGCAACCCAGAGGATAAAGTGTAAAGGATTTTGAATTCTTGCCATATGAGCCCTGTTAGTCAGTTCCCGTCACTGGTTATTTCCAAGCAAAAGTTGTACAGTTGTGGTTGTCTTGTTCAGTTAAGACTAGGTAGGTTCCGAGGTTCTTTCCTTCTCAGTTTACAAGTCAAATCAAATAATTTTCTTCCTTCACACAGGCAGAAGGAGAAAATGAAGTAAATAATGAATTGGCAAACCGTATGTCTTTATTTTATGCTGAGGCAACCCCAATGTTGAAAACCTTAAGTGATGCCACAACAAAATTTGTATCAGAGGTAAGTGTATCGTGTGAGGTAGTTATTCACCACCGCCACCCCTGAAATTTGTATTTCGTTATTTTTTCCTGGTGTAGTGGGAAAAGTATTGTTCTGGGATGCAAGAGACCTGATTCCTAGACCTTCCATGTGTATTTTGTGCAAGTTATTCCACCTCTGTGGTTCTCACATTTCTCATCCATGAAATAAAGTGTTGGTTGTATTAAGATGATTTCTGAGTTCCTATTCAACTCTCAAATTCAATCACTTTCTCATTCTGTTACCTCCAGTTTAGTACAGTACTATTCACCTAACACTTTTAGTTGTGCCCTGACTTCCCTGGCTTCCTTTAAGTACCAACTAAAGTCCCATGTTGTACAGGAAACCACTGATTGATTGACTGCCCTAACAAATCTATTTGCCTTTACTCTATACCCACTATATCTTTCTTATAGCTGTATCTGGTGGCTTCCTAATTCTTACCATATAAAGCTTGACTCTTGTCTGTTAGTCATTGCCCTGCCTTATCAGCCTTGTCTCCCATTCTTTTTCTTGGTGAGCTGGTGATACTGAGATTCTATCCCAGATTCAGTCTCTCTGCAGTATACCTCTTCAGCACTAAAATGCAATCAACTCATTATCTATTCAGTTAGTTTACTTTTCATATGTTTAGGATGCCTTGTGGTTTAAAATTTGTTGTTGACCCTTTTGCTAAGAAACAGTAGAAAGTTATCCAGCATCTTTGAGCCAAATCCTGTACCTTCTTGTCTCAGTGTCAGAATGATTAAATAATCAATACAAATTTATTAAGCAGCCACTGTGGTGGGTGCTGAGGATACAAAGACTATAAATAGTCCCTGCCCTCAAGGAGCTTACAGTCTATCAAAGAGTTCCATGTCTGCAATTCTCTCTCCCCTTCATCTCTTCAGATGCATTGGTGAGATGTAAAACAAAATGTTGCCAGAGGTCCAATGGTAAAAGTTGTACAAAAGCAGATTTTGACCTTGATATGCAAGGAAATACTTCCTAATAATTTGACTTGCCCAAGAAAGAGAAGAGGGCTTCCCCAGGATTCCTCATTGCTGGAGGTCTTCACATAGAGTCTGGCTGACTACTTATAAGGTACTTTGTAAGGCAGAGGTGTCAGACACATAGTGGGCCAGCTGTACTGCCTACTGCACTCCCGAGTGCGACCCAAACCAAATGGAAATCTAATTGGGAAATATCTGACAAAATAAATAAAATACAATAAAATGTTACAGAGAGATGATATATAGATAATGTTAATGTATGATTCAATGTATGTCACACAAAGATCCTTACGTACAGGGCAATGATCCCTGTTTTCTGTTTGAGTTTGATCCCACTGCTGTGGAGGGTCAAGCTCCTAGATAACTGGAGCTGGCAAAGATCTTAGAAGAAATCTAGTCCAGCCACCTTTTCCCCCTTTTTAGTCTCTCCCACTATTCTACTTCATTTTACAGTTAAAGAAACTGATTCCCAGAGAGGCTAAATAATTTACCCAAAGTCATACAAGTAGTAATTGGCAGAGCCAAGATTTGAACTTGGGTGCAAAGATTCCGGGTTCATTACTCTGTATTCATGTCATTGTGCCATTTGGCCTTCTCAGATTCAAGTTGGACTAGGTCACTTCTGAAGTCCCTTCCCCCTTAGAGATTAGGTGATTCAATATGTTCTACACTCTAGAGTACCAAATTAAACTATTCATTGTCCTCTGAATATTTTACTTTCCAGTTTCTATGTTTCTGCCTGGAATGTCTGTTCTCAGCTTTGCATGTTGAATCCCTACCCGTCCTTTAAAAGAGAAAGACTGTTGATAAATGTTGTTTTCACACAACAGGTACTTATCGATTACTCCCCCCAGCCCCCGGTATACATTCCAAAAAATACTTTTTAATTACAAGGAGGAATATTTCCTTAACTTTGGTATAGTGCCAAACCTAAATTGTGTATTTGATTCAAGTTTTGTTGCTTTTCAGTGTTGACTTTGTTGTTGTCGTCATTATTTGTGATTCTACTTTTCTTCAATCTGAATATACATCTTTCCTTATTTTTTTCTGAATTCTTTTGTAATTCTGTATGACTTAATATTCCATTGCATTCATATGGCATAATTTGGTCAGCCATTTAATAGTTTAGAATTTAAGCTTTATTTTCAGCTTTTAAATCACCACAAACATTGATAAGAATATTTTTGTACATATGGGTCTTTCTTGCTGTGTACTGCCTTGAGCTGTAGTTCCAATAGTGTAATGTCGCAATGAAAGAACATGAACAATTTAATAATTTTACTTGTATAATTTTTTTCTGGGATAGTCAGACAATTTGCCTCTCTACCAGTAATTTGTATTCTTGTGTTCATCATGCAATAGACTGCTATGTACCTTTGTCTCCAAGTCTCACTTTTTAAATTTATTCTAATCTAATCTGAAACTATCTAATACTAGATAGCTTTGATAATTACTGCTTTTTTGAACCAAGGTACTCTTCTTTTCTCTTTCCTCCCCTTCACTTTTTTTGGGAGTAATATCCCTTGATATTCTTGAACTTAATTTCCTCCTTATTGTGCTATTATTTTTCTAATTCCATAGAATGTCCTTTTGGTAATTTAATTGCTGACTCATTTTCTGAAGCTCAGTTGAAATGTGACCTTCAGGAAAGGCTGCCTGACCTTTCTCTTCTTTCCTCCACAAAAAAAAAAGAAAAAAGGAAAACAAAAAAAAAATTAATAACATGCTTTCCCCATTAAATAGATTTCATAAAGCACTTTGTCTCAGGCAGTTAAAATGTATTATTTTGTATTATAATTATTCGTATGTATTTTATCCCACTACATCTTGCATGAAGGCAGTAATTGTGTCTTATTTCGAGTTTATGTTTCCTCCAGTGCTTTGCCCAGGGTTCCTCACATAGTAGGCACTTAATAAATATTTATTGAATTGGATTAGTAGTTTTTTGTTTTTCTTTTATTATTCCTTTTCTGTTGGAGTTCATAAATTCCTTGAAATCAGAGACCCAATATCATTTATCTGTGTTTCTTCCCCAGTACTCAGCACAGTGTCTTGAACATAATATCACTTGGTACATAGTTGTTGAGTATTGAATCAACTTGAAAAAAGTTTTAAACTGCTAAGAGTTTTGTTTTGTTTTGGTTTTGGTTTGTGTATTTTCAAGTCCCTTTAAATATATTTTTAGAGTTTAGCGTTTGTAGAATTATCTTTTGCTTAAGACTTTTTCTTCATTTTCCAAACTATTTTGCAGAATAAAAATTTACCAATAGAAAATACCACAGATTGTTTAAGCACCATGGCTAGCGTATGCAGAGTCATGCTTGAAACACCGTAAGTATTGGCTAGTGACTAGCTGCTGGTCTTCCCCTCCTCCCCCACTGTAATAAGAGTACTATTATGATCCATATTTCATAAGCTACAGAGGGCATATATATCTTTGGGAGGAAGAATTTAACCATAATCGTCTCAAGTGTTAATTAAAATACAAAATTTCTTTGTAACTAAAAATAATATATGGTTAAGTTTACAGGTTCTGCTGTGGATTAATCAGTTTAAATATTTAAAATTAATTTTCTAACATGATTCTTATGCTTTCTTCCCTTTCACTGTCTTATGGCTCTCCTCATTATCAAAGGGACTTTTTGTTTCTCATTCTTTTAATCTTTATTCTTTGGTGGGAAGACTAAACTCACCTCCTGCTGTCTCCTCAGTTTTAAGGCCATGACTGCATTTTTTTGGTGTTTCAAGTACCTGCTTGGGTCGCATGTCAAGAAGTTTGTTGTTCTTTTTCTTATTCCTTGCTGAATAAAATCTTCTAAGAAATATTCATAATGGTGGAGAGTGGAGAGGACCAGAATGAATTAAAATGGAAATTCAAGTCCTATATTTGTGTGATATTAATTGGTACATTTCATTAAGATTATTAATTGATAGATGTAATTGAGATGCCATTTTATTAAGCTTGTCAGACTATTCACCAGTTTGCCTAGGGTCAGAGCTAACTGTCTAGCTTGGTGGGGTGGTAGAAGGTGAGGTGCTTTTAAACAGTATGTCTGGGACAGTAATGATGACTCTACTCCCCTTCTATTTTGGTAGTCACCAAAACCTTTCAGATTGGGTAGAGAAGACTAGGTTAGGCATTTACATCTACTTTAAGATGCAAATCTTTATTTTTCTTGTGCTTCATCCTCTTGTATCTCTTCTGCTATTCCAGGGAGTATAGAAGCAGGTTTACAAATGAAGAGACAGTATCATTCTGTCTGAGAGTAATGGTGGGTGTCATCATACTCTATGACCATGTACATCCAGTGGGAGCATTTGCCAAAACATCAAAAATTGATGTAAGTTATATTTCATTTTTTAACCTCAAGTAATAGTCTCCTGGATACATGATGTTCTTAATATTCAAGGATAAGTGCTGCTGAGAATTTTGCTTCTTCTTTTAAAATTGTAGACTTGAGGTTTTGGTATTTTGTTTGTTTCTTAGAGTTGTATGTTTGATGACTTTAACAGAATTCAAAATACAGAATTTGTTGCATGATTGTAACTAATCCTTCATTCTTTCATTTTGTTCAGTAACAGAGTGATTTCATTTTGGGACATGAAGTTATGGTGTGTTTCTTTTAAAATACTGCCCTGGTAGGGAAGTATATTCACAGTGACCGTTCTAGCTATTTGGTAAAAACAAAAACAAACAAATAAAAAAACCTCAAAAAAAACCCCTAGCTAAATAACTATAGGAAACAATTCTGTCAGGTACAATCCTTAATATTTTGGGGTCATTGCAAAATAAAAAGGTGTAAGAATGAAAAATTTAACTGAGATGTCTGTGGTGGAAAATTTATTCACTGTGTACTGATTTTTTCACATTTTCCCCACAACAGTTTTACTGACTACATGTGAATTTGTTAATATTTATGTACTCAGTTTGCATTCTAAAAATATGGGCTTTTTTACTGTTAGGCAGCTTGATGTCATGGAAAGAGACCTGAGCACTGTTCTTGTACTTGCCAGCCTTGACCAAGTCTTATAACTTCTTATATGTAGAGCAAGGATCATCATGTTTGCACTAACCTGCCTTACAGAGGTAGAAGGAAAGCTTAATATTATGTTTGTTTCTTTCAGATGTATGCACTGTCCCCACCTAGTTTGTAAATACCTTGAAGGCAGGGAGTTTGCCCTTCCTTTTCTTTGAGGATCCTATTTTTGTTGACTCAAAAAGAGAATTGTGAAGCTAGATAGATTTTTCTTGTCAAATCTAACTGGAAAATTGTTTTCAGTGTTAAAAATAGTCATGTCTTATTGTTATTTTGTTTGGTATTTGTGATGCTAGTTTTTTCTGATTACGTAGTAATAATTTGAAAATTATTGTGTGTAAAAAAAAAAAGCCAATTTACAATAACCATCTTTTTTCCTTCCTAGATGAAAGGTTGTATCAAAGTCCTAAAGGACCAGCCTCCTAATAGTGTAGAAGGCCTTCTAAATGCTCTCAGGTATTTCTCTTTTCAATTTGGTAACATAGCAGAAGTCACTAGTGTGACTAAAATCGGGATTTCAGTATTCGGGTTAGGAAATAATGAAAATTTAAAATGTCTACAATAATAATAATAGTAGTAACTTGGTTTCACAGGGATTTCTTCTGTACTGAGTTAATGTATGTTTGGCACTTTGTTTTAATATTGCATTCACTTTGTTTTAATATTCACTGTATGCATACTCTAAATTCAATAGGTCATTGAATGCTTTGGGTAGATTTTTGGATTTTAGTTGCTACTTTCTTTTTGGAGAAGATTTGGCTTTGTTTTTTGTGGCCCTTGGAGTTAAGGGGAAGTAAATGATTTCCCTTATGATAATGTTCTTCTAGACTGAAACTGATATAATTGAGTTAGATGCATTTTCCCAGGATGGAATAAATGATTTGTTTTCTTAAAATGATGGAATATTTTGAACCATTTCAAGCATATTTATGATCTTAAGAGTTAGATGGGGTCTCTTTTTTGTATTTTTTTGAGGTTTTTTTTGGGGGGGGGAGGCAATCAAGGTTAAGTGACTTACCCAGGGTCACAAAGCTAGTAAGTATCCAGTGCCTGAGGTCTGATTTGAACTGACTCTAGGGCCAGTGCTTTATCCACTGCTCCCCCTAGCTTCCCTATGGGAATAAGCATTTTTATAGCACCTACTATGTACCAGGTGCTATGATAACGTTTACAAATAATATCTCATTTGGTCTTCACAACAAACTGATGAAGTAATTGCTGTTATTATTATCCCTATTTTAAAGTTGAAGAAACTTGCACAGAAGTTAATGGCTTGCTCAGGGTCACATAGCTAGTAAGTGTTTGAGGCCAGATTTGAACTTGGCTCTTCTGATTCTAGGCCTAGCACTAATTCCATGGGGGGAAAAGAAAACCAATTTATTTTAATTTATTTTAAAATTAGCACCAAAAAATCTTTCAGTGTGAGATTATACATGGTTTCAACCTTAAATGCATCATAAAGCCAATTCATTCAAAGTTTTGTGGAGAAAACTCATAGAAACCACCTTTTCACCACAAGATGGCAATCTGTATTGGTGAAATGAAATGCTGCCTAAGGATATTTAGCTAGGAAAAAGTGAATTAAGAAAATGGAAAGGAGGATGTCATTGAGTAGGTAGCAGACTGTAAAGTTGCAAAAAGTAGGGCTACTGAGATAAAGTAGATTAATTTGATTTGAAGATTGAATACTTTGAATTCAAATTTTAAGATTTATTGAAGAAACCAATTTGCATCATATACAAAATTGATCATAATTTTAAACTATTTGCTGCGACACCATGATGTGTTTGGGTGCCATTTATGATTTATAAACCAATCTAGATAGGTTTTATACTAATTTATGGAATGATGAGTGGATTTTCTCCATTAACATTTTTTCATTGATTTCTGTCTTTTATCTTCCTTGGTCTTTGCTATTTTTCTACAGTCCTGTTCTATTTGCTGTTTTGGCCTGTCAGAAACTCCCAGCAAATGTCATTGGCCATTTAACGTAGGAGGCATTTGAAGAAGATACTTGAAAATGTATTAGCTATTCCTACTACTTTTTGATTCACTTTATCACTTGGAGTGCAGTTCTTAGAGAACTATCTCCAATTATGTATTGGGAAGTCAATAGAAAAATAATACAAATTTTATTTAGTGACTTTTGTTATTATGTTGTTTCTTTTTCTAGTGGGCTGTCTATATCTGGGTGCGATTTAGGCACTATAGAGAGTATTTCAAGTCCTTTAATACACTAGGGTCCCAATTAAAAAAAAAGTCAGTTCACTGTGTCTTTAAGGTAAAGTAGTTATGCCATTAAAGTGCTACATTTCACTGCAAAGAATAACTTACAAATCTGTATTTAACTTATTTTTTTTTCCTCAGGGCTAAACAACCAAAGAAACGAAATTAGAATTTACATGAAAAGTAGAAGCATAAATAAAAGCCTGGCTAGAATAGATTTGCCTACTGATATGTTCATTTGTCACTGTCTTTGTGTAGTACTTGTCACCTATAGTATTTCAGATTCAAAACATTCAATTAAGAAAAGGCAACAAATTAATGGTATATTATCTAGATGGAATAACTGAATGAACCACTTGTCTAAGATCATTTTGGAGGAAGAGTGCTAGAATTGGGTATTGAGGTTCAGTGCTAGATGATGTTGCTAACTTTCTCTGTTAAGTTTAAAATTAAAGGTGACTATATTTTCTTTAATAAAACATAATAGATGTTCTGCCTTCAAATGATATTGGTCTTGTCTTGTTACATGGATATATTCATCGCTGGATGTGTCCCTTACCTAAACAGCTCTGATGCCTCTAAAGTCTGGATGGAAGTTAATGTCCACAAATAACACATGAAAGGAACATGTGTTATAGCTAGAAGAATATTCACAACTGTGTATATCAGAGTGTATTCATATAAGTTACATGTTCTGCCTTTAAAGATTCACTGGCCACATTATTTGACTAATTCTGAAATATAATTATAGAGATTTTTAAACCATAAATTAAAAAAAAATTAAAAATTTTTTTCCATATAATTTTGTGGCTGAAAGACTTATCTTGTTAGCTGTATGTGCTCATTTTTGCAGTGTTTAGAGACTATGATCAAGGATTTACCTTGGTTAATTATACCAATTTAAATTGTAGGTCCAATTGCAGTAGTGCATATACATACACTTGAGTATAGTTTATTACTTCTCCAGTTCATGTGCTTGATTTTTTTTTTAATTAAAATTATGTAGAGGTAGCCTAAAAGGAATTCAGTATATACCCAAAAGGACAGCAAGGTAAACAGATACACTCTACTTTCTGTAGTGGACCTATTTCTAAAAATGTGTCTAAACCACATGTGTGAAAAGAAAATCATATTTTAAGTTCTCTAAAAAAGCAAGCATTGTGTGATAATTACTGTTAAATTAGCTGTTGGTTATTCCTCAATTTTCATTTGTTAGGTTGGTTTAGAACAAAGAACATTCATACATGGAAACATTTCTGATACTGATAGGATTTAAACAATTTGTAGGGTATTTTTGAGGTGAGAGAGAGAAAAGTTAGTGACAATACAGGAGTAATTTGCCTGTAACTTATAAGTGGATAGAGAATTAGCCTTGGAGTCAGGAAGATCTGGGTTACCCATGGGCATTTAATTTCTCAGTACATTTGGTAACTCTTTAGCACCAGCTAATTTTCATTGATAGAGGATATTTTTTACCTGGAACACCATACACAGGTACAATAAAAAACAACATTAAACTGATTTCCTTTTGGATGACAAGTCATTATGTAATTTTTGACTTCTAGAATCTAATTAGGAAAGAGACTGATGACTTGAAGACAAATATATTATTTATTCTAACTTTTGTTTTATTAATATCAAGAAAGATTTATTTCAGTGAGTTAGATACAACTAAATTAATATCCTGTTAAGGTCTTTAGTAAATGTAGAGTTAATGCTGGAGATGTGCTTATGTCCTCTTTGTATAATACATTTGGAAACAAATATAAATAATCATTCTTTTCTAAAGTTGATGAACTTACACTTTTTTAGGTACACAACAAAACATTTGAATGATGAGACTACCTCCAAGCAAATTAAATCCATGCTGCAATAACAGTTTCCTGGAATTAGCACCTGCTGTAGAAAGATAACAGTATTCTGCAATGACTGAGATGCACAGTTTTTTAGTGATTGCAATTACTCTCATTCATTCTTGCTTTTTCTTTCTTTTTTCCTCTTCCCCCTTTTTAAATCATGTTCTTGTTTTTAAGACTTCTTTTCTGTGCCAAAATGAATAAAGTTATAAACTTTGAAGGGATGTTTTCCTTTCAACATGGCCATTTAAGGCAGCTAATTATGCATTGCATTTGGATCTCTACTGAGAAAAATTCTGTGACTTGAACTAAATATTTTTAAACGTGGATTTTTTTGGGAAGACTAATATTTAATATTGCTTCTTCTGCATGGCAAAACTGCCTATTTGTGCTATTTAAAAACCCTCAATGACTTCATTTTTCTATTGCCGCTTTTTTCATGTGCAACCAAGATAATGTTTAAATTAAAACTGTGTTGTACAAAATGGTACCCAACACAAAGGTTTTTTTTTTAATTAGTAAAACTGGTTTGTTTAAAGTTTTACATTTGCATTTTGACTTTTTTTTTGTAAGGATGTATGTTGTGTGTTTAACCTTTATTAACTAACGTTAAAACTGTGATGTGTGCGTAGGAAAAATACGTATGCATGTTCATGTTCAAAGAATGGCTGTTGATGATAAAATAAAAATCAGCTTTCATTTTTCTAAGTGTGTCTTGTTTTACTGAGTCACCTCTGGAGGAAGATCTGAGCTTTTGAGGATGCTCTCAGCTCTTGAGTACTTACTTCCTCCTATTTCCACTTGTTCCTCTTCCAGATTGTGCAGCACATGGGAGAAGGGAATTTCCACCTCCCCAAACCCATCAACAATAGTGTCTTGTAGCAGAAGCACATGACTATAGGAAAAACATAGTTGCAGCTTGAGAGGTGATTTTAAAGGCATTGATTCATAGTACTTTTGGTTTCAGTGAGAGGTCATGAGAGGAGAAGAGAGCCAAAGACTTGGCCAGTAAAGCTGCCCTCAGCCCCAATATTCCAACTTCCTTATGGGCCTCACTGAACAGCAAGTGTGTCTATGTGATGGAATCCAAGCCACTGCCTATAGCTAGCCACTGCCCCCAGACGCAATATTCTAACTTATATGGGCCTCACAGAAATAACAGGTGTGTGCATACACTCAAACACAACCACATCTATCTAATCTCAGACAAGACCACAATAGCCAGCCAATCAGAAAGCAGCACCACCAGGATGTCCAAGCAGGATGTGGACCCCAAAATAGTAGAAGGGACTTTCCATAAGTAGGTGCTTGTGCAGTAATAGCAAAAGCTGTTCTTTAGGTGAACTTGTGATATAGAGGCTTATTATAATAACATTATCATACATACATGTCCCCCATGGGCTTTACTGTATGCCTTATGGGAAATTGCAGTTCCACTGAGGCTGGGACCCCTACCCTATTGCCTAATCCCTTAACAAACTCCTCCTGCCTTTTTAATATTCATATTTTCTGTGATCTGCATCATATATTCCATAAAATTGCTGCCTTGGTTACTGAAATTGCTGGTTCTTTCTTGGAGCTCAGCCCACTTCCTGAGAGGCACAATTCTCAATAAATGATTTTACTTGAGTTGGAGATGGTCTGAGTTCTAGATGACCCCACAACATACCATGAAACTGCAACAAGGAGGACTTTAAAAGCAGTCAATGAACAGATGGGCTGGCACCGCACCCCCAATCAACCAAGGACACTGTGGTTAGTAAATTTTGCTAATTAATCATATGCCTGGATCAAAAGTTTGCTAATCTTGAATTCCTTAACCTAAATGTAGTTGACCAAGTCAGTTGTGGGTACATAGGAACTCCCCAGTATATAGGCTGGTCAATCAAGAGAATTAAATCTAGGAAAAGGTCTTTTTTGTATTCCAGGAAGCCAGGTGGCCTGCTTTCTGATCCTGGCCACTGATTTTTCTACTTTCCTAGGGGGTATTCACCACAAAGCAACAAGAGGTTTTTGATAATTTATATAGGCCTTCATTCAGGAAGACCTGAGTTCACATTTGGTCACAGACAGTAACTATATGACCCTAGTAAATCACTTAATCACTATCTTCTTCAGTTTCCTCAATTCCACCTTAGCATGGTTGTAGTAAGTTTCAAATGAAATATTTGTAAAGAGCTTTGCACAGTGCCTGGCACATGGTAGATGCTCAGTAAATGTTCTTTGCTATTCCTTTTCTCCTTCCCCTTTCCCGCTCCTCTATTCCCATCATTCCGTTCTTACTAAAAAAATTTAGGCTCTTGGTCTGCTCTTCTATGTCTTGGACCATTTCATTGGCTTGATTTCTATCATACATGTTAAATTCCTAATCATTCTTAGGTTGCAGAAAGTTTGAGGCCCTGGGAGTGAAAAACCAAAGGGAAGACAACTAATTATTGGACTGTCCTCCTGGTAGGTCTTGCCTTATGCATTATAACCCTGTGAATTCAAAGGTTGGTTTGGTGTGTATTGAAAAGGGTTGGCTCAGATTCTTACAATCTAGCCAATAGCTCACAGATGCTCAGATTCCTTAAGAGTCTTCCCAATATGACAGATGTTCTAATGAACCTTGTCTTTGGCTGGCAAAAAGGCGGGGGGTTGGAATAGAGATCATAGGAAACATGTTCAGTTGGAGAGAGGTTGAGGTGATTCTTCCCCATCACAAATGTACATTGTATCTAACAATGGTCTATTGGTTACATTACCACATGTTTTCATAGTGACTTTAATGATTGTAATTTGACACCCATCCCACCATATCTTGTGGGGTTTGACAATCCCTGACCTCCATTCTCCAAATCTTGGAATCTTCCACTTCCTGATGTGGTTTCATGGTGTATTGGGATGGCATTGTCTCAAAGAATTCAGAGTCAGACCATCTCCAATCCAAGTACAGGCATTTATTGAGGCTTGTCGCCCCTCAGAAGCGGATTAGGTTTCAAGAGGAACCAGCAACTTAGTAAGACAACACAGGCAAATTTATAGTGTAATGATGCTCATTCCACAACAGAAATTATGAACATTCAAAAGGCAGAAGAGGTATGTTAAGGGATTAGGTAATGGGGAGGGGTCCCTTCTATGGTTCAGTGGTCAAACCTGGTCATGCTGCTTTCTGATTGGCTAGGTATTGTGGTCCTCTCTAATCTAGATGGATAGGTATTGTAGTGCTGTCATGGGCTAAATGGATGATGTGACTGTGGCTGAGTATAAGGCCACACCTGTTATATATATTTGAATTGGATCTGGGGACAGTGGCTAGCTAGGGGCAGTGAGCTTGCTGTTCAGTGAGGCCTATGTTTGAGTCTGGGGCCTATGGTGTGGTTAAAGCTAGATTGTGTGGTTAAATCCAGATATGCCTGCTGTTCAGTGGAGCCCATAAAGAAGTTAGAATATTGGGCGTGGGGGCAGCCTTATTAAGACTCCATCACTGTGATACGAAATCCATTGTGATTAGCTGTAGGTGGATGGCTTGGTGTATATGAAGTTATTGTTCCTTTTGGCCGTGTACTTTACAATCACATTCTTGTTGTTGGTACTAAAAAGTTGCCCTTTCAGTGGTCCCAGGGGCTGGATGGCACACCTGGCTAGATGTCAGGTCAGCCACTTTATCAATAGCCTCTGTGTATTTCTGTGGACTGTTGCTGAGTCCTTGTCGACTTAACGGTGGAGCTGACAGCAATAGCAGCAGAATCATTGGGCCAAATAAATAAATGTTATGGTGAGAGTCTGAAGATTGTGACTGTCAGGATTTTATGTGTTTTCAGTTAGATTGAACAAGATTGGTCAGCAACAGGGTCTTGGGAACCCTCTTAGGTGTTAGTGGATATTAAGTTTAACTCTTCCTCTACCCATCTTCCTCTTCATCTTTTCTTGGTCTTCTGTGTTCACACACCAGCAAGTGATAATCAATCTTGCCTTCTGCAACCCATTCCAAACTTTCTGTATCTTGTTAATATCTCTCAGCACTCATTTATCACTCCCATGCCAAATCTTCCTGGCCAACTCTACTCTTTTCTGGAAAAGCCCTTCTCTTGTATGGACACAGGAAAATGGAGAGGAGAAAATCGATTCCCTCCTTCCCAAGAGGGTAAAAACAGTAAAAATTGGAGCTTATACCCGGTGGGAGGTGGGTTGTGACAGTATTCATACCTTCCTTACCTCCTAGCTGAGAAAATAACCTCTCTCCTTTCTCCCCACACCCACTAAGAAATTACACCACCTACTCCCACCCTCATTTCCACTTGGCTTTGGGGAAATTAGTTGTGAGTCTAGTATCAGTCATTGTTGAAGTTAGTCTCACTCAATTCTTTCCAATCCCTTGTCTCTACCCCTTGATAAATGTGTGCTCTGCAGAAGGACTGCTTTCAGGACCTGGTGGAGTTTAAAAGTGAAGATTCAAAAGGAAGTTGATCTGGCCATCTGTGCCACTGGTTGTTGGGAGTGAGATCTTTCAGTTGGGCTTTTAACTGCCCTTCAGTGGTGTGAGGATGATGTTCTTGTGTTCACTGGTACATAAAGGCTATGCAAAATGAAGGTGTCATTATGAATAGAGTTGTTATCTGGGTATCCAAACCTCCCACAGAGGTAAGTCTTGAGGGCTTGGACAGCAGCTTGTTATGAGATTTAGTCACCCAGGACTAGAGAATGGGTATCTCTGGTAGTTGGACTTCAGGTACTTCCACTGTAAGTCTTTGTCAGGGGGATGAACAGACCTTTCAAACACAGGGGCCAAAGCTTACATTTTATGGGGGAAAGTCAGACCTCACCACTGTTTAAACAAATTTATGGGAGCTAGGTATCTTACTCCAGAGTGTTCTCTTTTAGCCTCCAATACATAAGAGGGGGCACTTAACACGATAGATATGCTATTCTGCTGTGGCTATACTTGAGACTGTTGCCTTCAACCCACCTAATTATGGCAACTTGCTTATATATTTTCTTTACCCTTTAGCTGGACAAGCCAGTGGCTGTCTACATTTAGCAAAGATTTTTGCCGGAAGTTACTAAACAGAGCACTTCACCAATATTTTGTCATTTGCTCTTCACAACAACCTTAGAAAATGGGTGCTATTATTCTCTGTTTGCAGTTGAGGAAACTGAGATAGAATTTGAGTGACTTGCCCAGGGCCACACAATTAGTGTTTGAGGCTGGATTTGAACTCGTATTTAAGGCTCAGTGTTTTACTTGCCCTTGTTTTATCCACCTAGCTACCACATGAGCTGACCTTGGAAAGGAAATTAGGAATTCTAAGAGACAGAAGTAAGGAGGAGTAATGCTTTCCAGTGCTTTCACTTATGAGATGGGCAATAACGTTTTGTGTGAAAAACAGTGAAAAGACTCTTTTGGCTGGAGTTTGTGAAGGGGAGTGTTTTATAATAAGGTTGGAAAGGTAGGTTAGAGCCAGGTTGGAAAGGGCTTTACATATCAAGCAGGAGTTTGATTCTAGAGATAATAGGGGGCCACTGAAATTTACTGAACAGGAGAGTGACGTGTTCAGATTGTTCAATATCTTTATGTCAGATGAGGGATGAATGAATTGGAGAGAAGTGGTACAGTTGGCAGGGAGACCACTGAGGTGATGAGGGCCTGAAATAGGGTGGTGGCTGTATGAGTGGAGACAAAGAGACTTACAAAATAGATGGAGATAGAATCAAGAAAATTTGGCTATTGATTGAATGTATGAGTTGAGGAAGTATGAGGGATCAAGGATATCTCCAAGGATGTGAACCTGAGTAACTAGAAAAACAATAGCACTCAACAGAAATAGGAAAGTTTGCAAGAGAATGGGATTGGGAAAAGGGAATGAGTTCTGTTTTTTACACATTGATTCTAAGATGTCTATGGGAAGCCCAGAGGGAATGCAGGTCAGGAGATTGACTAGGACTGGATATATAGCTCTTGGAGTCCTTAGCACAGAGGTGATAATTGAGCCCATGGATCTAATAAGATCATTTAAAGTAATCATAGAGAGAGAAGTGGGCCTAGGACAGAGCTTTGGGTGCAGCCATAGGTAAAGGGAAAGGGGAAAATGATCTAGCAAAGGAGGCTGAGTAACTGTCAGATAGTTAGGAGGAGAACCAAGAGAAAGCAGTTAGAAAACCCAGAAAAGAGACAATATCAGAAGAGAGGGTAGTCAGCAGCATCAAAGAAGCATAAGGATTGAGAAAAGATCAATGAATTTGGCAATTAAGAGGTTTTTGGGACTTTTGAGAAAGCAGTTTCAGTTGAGGTCAGAAGCCAGATTATAAGGAGTTGAGAAGTGAGAAGAAAGGAAATGGAGACGAGTGGAGATTTTGTGTGTGTGTGTGTGTGTGTGTGTGTGTGTGTGTGTGTGTGTGTGTGGCTTTGAAAGGGAGGAAAATTTTTGGATGATGCTGAAGGTGATGATAAGGGCAAATGAAGGGTTTTTGTTTTGTTTTTAAGGATGGGAAGTACCTGTTTTGGGCAGCAGAGAATGAATTAACAGCTAGGCAGAGAGTAACAACATTTAATTTAAAAAATTTCAATCAATATTTATTAATATTAGTCTATAATTCTTTTGTGTGTTAATATTCCCTGGTTTAGGTATTATCTCAAAGGGAGTTTGGTAGAGTGCTTTTTTTCTCAGTTTCTGAAAATAATTTATGTAATATTGGTATCATTTTATAAAAGTTTCATAGAGTTCTTCTGTAAATTCATCAGGATCAGAAGTCATTTTTTTCATTTGATAGTTCTTTTACAGTCAATTTTATTTCCTTTTTTGAGATTGGATTATTTAAGATCTTTATTTATTGTTCTTTCAGTTTGGATATTTTATATTTTTGAAAATAATCATCTTTTTGTGTGTTCTTAATTTCAGTAGAATATAACTATAGTAGATTTGGATAATTCTTTTTATTTTTCTGCTTTTATTATATTTACACCTTATTCATTAGTTACTTTGTTGATTTGAGATTGGCTAATGGTTTATCAGTTTTGTTAGTCTTTTCAAAGTTTTGAGTTTTGTTATTTAATGCTATAGTTGTTGGTTTATAATTTAACTATTTCTCCTTCAGATTTCAAGATTTCTTCTTTTGGGTTTATCTGCTAGCTTTTGGTTTTTAAAAAATGAATATTCATTTCATTAATTCTTCTCTTTTCTCTTTTGCTGCCTGCTTTTAGGCATCTAGTTTTCCTTCTAAGAATTCCTTAGATTATATCCCAGAAATTTTGATATGTTGTCTCATCATTATTATTATTGTCTTTCACATAATTATTCATTAAAATTTTTTCTATGATCTTTTACCCACATTATTTAGGGATTGCATTATTTAATCTCCATTTAGATCTGTCTTTTGTTTTTGCTTCCTAAGCTGATTACCGTTTTTATTGTGTTATGATTTGTAAAGGATATATTTAGTGTTCCTACCTTTTTACATTTACTTGCAATTTTTCTTTACCCAAATACATGGGCAATTTTTATAAATTTTTTATTTTATCTTTTATCAAAATTTTTATTAAAATAATTTTTTAAATAAAAGCACCATTTGGTATTAAGAAATGTGTACATTCTTTAGTGGTCCCATTAAGAAGGTATTATAATTATTTTATCTCTAATTGCTCTAGCAATTTATTTAATTCTATATTTTACCTTTTGCTTATCTTTCTGTTAGATTTGTTCAACTCTGAGAGAAGTCTTTTACTATTATTGTGTTATATATGTCTTCTTGCAATCGAGTTCATTTTTCCTTTTTGAGTTTAGATACTATGCCATTTGAAGCATATAGTTTTAACACTGATATTAGCTTATTGTCTATGGTTCCTTTTTATTTTTTTATTTTTAAAATTTTATTTATTTTTAGTTTTCAACATTCACTTTTTTTTGTTTGTTTTTTGGTTTTAGGCAATTGGGGTTAAGTGACTTGCCCAGGGTCACACAGCCATTAAGTGTCAAGTGTTTGGTCTGAGGCTGGATTTGAACTCAGGTCCCCCTGACTTCAGGGCCGGCACTCCATCCACTGTGCCACCTAGCTGCCCCCTCAACATTCACTTTTATAAGAAATTGAGTTCTAAATATTTTTCCCTTCCCTGCCTCCCCTTTCTCCAAGATGATAAGCTATCTGACATAGGCTATCCATATACGATCATATTGAACATTTCCACATTAGTCATGTTGTAAAAGAAGAATCAGAACAAAAGGGGAAAACCATGAGAAACAAAAAAAAAGAGAGAAAATAGTATACTTTGATCTGCATTTGGACTCCATCTTTCTCTGGATGTGTATAGCATTTTCTGTCATGAGTCTTTTGGAATTGTCTCAGATAACTGCATTGCTGAAAAGAGCTAAGTCTATCAAAGTTGGTCATCACACAATGTTGCTGTTACTGTATACAGTGTTCTGGGTCTGCTCGCTTCACTCAGCATCAGTTTGTGAAAGTCTTTCCAAGTTTTCCTGAAATCCACCTGCTCATCATTTCTTATAGCACAATAGTATTCCATTACATTCATACACCACAGGTTGTTTATCCATTCCCCAATTAATGGACATCCCCTCAATTTCCAATTCTTTGCCATCACGAAAAGAGCTGCTATAAATATTTTTGTACATGTGGATCCTTTTCCTTTTTTATGACCTCTTTGGGATACAGAGCTAGTACTGCTATTTCTGGATCAAAGGGTTTTTTTTTTCCACAGGTTTACGTGAAATAGTGAATATGAAAATAGTTCCAAATTGCTCTCCAGAATGATTGGATCAGTTCACGACTCCATCAACAATGCATTAGTGTTCCAATGTTTCCACATCTTCTCCAACATTTATCATTTTCCTATTTTATCATGTTAGCTAATCTGATATGTTATGGTTCCTTTTTAGCATAATACATCCTTCTCATTTATATTGTGAATTTTTGTTCCTACTGTGTAGCAGGATTGCAACTCTTGATTTTTTGTATTCACTTGACCCAGAGTAAAATTTGTTTCAGCTTTTTGTTGTCATTCCATGTGTGTATTTCCTTGGTAAATGCATTTCTTGTAATCCATATATTATGGGATTTTGTTTTATTTCCCAATCTGTCATTCTCTTTCATTTAAAAACTTTCAATTTATTGGATTGTTAAGTAATTCTGGTTTAAAGTTACAGAATCATTTGTATTTTCTTCCATTTCTGTCTCTAATTTTTTTTACTGAATAGGATTTTTTTTCTTTGTTCTTATTTTTTTTAATTGGCATTTTGTTCTTCTGATTGGTTTGGCTTAATCTTTTTTAAGGCATTTATTTCCACATGTTCTTTCCCCCTCAACCTCCCTCTCTCCCTCTTCTCTTTGTCAACCCTTTCTCTAGTTTTGGAGTTTCATTTGCTTTATTGATTTCATTTACTTTCTTCCTTCTACTTAGTTATCCAGTGAGGGCCATCTCCAGTTGTCCTGATCTGTATCTTGCCACTAAACCCACAGAGCTCCAGAGGAGAGAGTGAGGCTGGTGACTTTGCACAGCCCTCCCTCACTTAAATTCAATTCACTTGCACGTCAAGCCATCACTTTCCTGATACCATGGTCTTCTTTGAGAATGAAGGACAAATACAACAAGTTATCCAGTACTTCCCTCTTTTCCCTTTCTTTTTCTCCTTTAGGTTAAGTGGTTAATCCAAAATCTTTTTTCTCTTCCCCTCCAACTTCTTTTAATTTGTTAGTTTTTATTTTTCTTTGCCTTTTTTTTGAAGAAGAATTTTCCCCTTTGTACTCCTTATTAATATTTTTTCCCTATCTCCTCTGTTGGCTTCCTTGATACTGTATTATGCTGGTGGTCTTATGACCTCTCTAATATCTTTTCCATTTCATTTTCTGACACATTTTTCTCCCCCAGTCCTTAAATGTGTGCATTTCACAATGATTCTATAGTTCTCTCTCTCTGTCTCCCTGTCTTACTGTTTCTCTCTCCACAGATATACGTGGATTAACATCCCCCCAATACTGAATACATGTGTGTAGGCATATATACATATAGGCATATACACATATATCTATATGTATGCATATAGATATCTGTATACTAAAATATATTTATAAAAAGAATATATATATCTATATATAGAAAAGTCTATAGGTATCTATATATGTCAGTATATCTATATGCTTTTATATGTATATGTGGATATCTATACATAAATGTTCAGCACTGGTGAGGAGTATTAAGAAAATGTTTTATTAGAAACTTAACATTAGGCTTGAATTCAAGCAATTCTACTTTCTCAATAACTATTTTAAAATTAATTTGAAAAATAAAATATCCTAATAATTTAAGTCCCTATCAGGATGTTTTATCCATTCAACCTCATTCACTTTTCCTACTGTGTCGATTCATAGTTCTGTGTTTAGCCCTTATTTATCTTTGCAATTTCATCCACTCCTGTGACTTCAGCTCTAGCCTTTGTGTCTCGATCTTACTTCTAAATTGGAATTTTCAGCTGTTTGCTGAATAGTTCTATGTGTATGTTCCCCCAGTGCTTGAGTCATAATTTTCAATAAACTGCTAGTAGAGATGAAGGAAATGTCTTTGCAGTTGCAGATCTGATAAGCTCTCTATCTCCCTAGGATAACTACCACCTCCATGACCAGTAGCATACAAACCCAAGCCCCTACATATGTTTTGTTTTTTAAGCAACTGTGGATGTTTGATATCTGATTGTTGAGCCAATGAAAGAATTCCAGGTATATTTATTGAAAGACTTGCCATAACAGGAAGTGAAGCTGGATATTCAGATATTTGGATATAGATATCTATATGCATACATATAGATATATGTATATATGCCTATGTGTGTATGTGCCTACACATATATATTCAGTATTGGGGGGGAAATGTTATCCATATATACCTGTGGAGAGAGAAACAGTAAGACAGAGAGAACTAGAGAATCATTGTGAAATGCAGACATTTAAGGCCTGGAGAAGGAAAATGTCAGAAAGTGAAGTGGAAGAGATATTAGAGAGATTGTAAGACACCAGCATAATGCAGACTCAGCCCTGGCAAGAAACTTTTAGTGGTCCAGAATCAATTAGTATCCATCCCAGGCTAAGCTTCTTGTACTCATGGTTAGAGAATGAGACCATTTTGGTCTTGATCAGCAAGCATTGAAAGTTTTCACTTACTTAGTTTTCCCTTTTTGCTTTCTCTAGACCTTGTGTTTGTTTAGGTGATGGATAGATTAGTAGGTAGGTAGGTAGATGGATAGGTAGGTAGATAAGTAGATATATGATTAGAGAACTTATTAGGTACTTACTATATGCCAGGTGCCATGTGGAGTTAGCCTTGAATCACCAGTAGTCTAAAGAATCTTTGAGAGACATGTATTTCAGGGCCCTGTGGACCTGTTCCCAATAGTGGTCCCTAAGCCAAATGTGCCTTGCTCAATCTTTTTAGACTGAAGATTATAACTTTCTTAAAAACATATGTCACTAGTTATAAGTAGGGAGTGAGTAAAAAGGTGTGTGGATGGCTTTGTGCAACCCATCACCATTAATAGCTAATAAGCACATTTACTCCTTATATATTAACAGGCCACATAAAAAGAATAGCAGATAACACTGCAATGGAAGCTGAGGCTGGCCCTTCACAAGTAGCTTTGAACTAGAACTCTCCTGGGCCTGGATCTCAATAGGATCACAATCATCAAGGAGCAGGGGTGTTAAATGGCTTTGATTGCTAATGCTATTTCACCTCTCTGCCCTGGCACATCTAGTGGCAAAATTGCCGATGACAGCTAGTCACTGAAGGCATGAGAGAGCCCCGTAGAGTGCAGAGAGCAGAATCTGTGCATCTTGATCCCAGGTGAGTTGCAGATCAAGCCTTCGTAGCTCCAGACCACACTCTTCCACAAGACCCAGGGTGATGTCTACATTCTCCCCCTGGAGCAGGGAGAGCAACTCGGGCTGAATGGAGAAGGAACTTCTCTGGCACTGATTGAAGTTTGCCTTCAGGAGGCTTCTCACCTAGAAGATGAAAGACCCAAGTGGACAGGCTCTTAGGTTGGGAGAAGGACAGGCAGCCCAGCCAAGAGGGGATATCTTGAGCAAGAGAACATCATATAGCAGTCATTCAGATGCCTGAACTCCCATGGGAATTGGATGCCTGTTCGGTTGTTCTACACCAGGGCGTCCATGAACTTGGCTGGGGAAAAAATACCTCTTTATTTTCACCAAATTTTGGTTTCCTTTGTAAACCAATACATCTTTTTATGCATTTAAAAAATATTCTTGAGCAGTCTAAAGACTTCACCAGACCACTAAAGGAGTTCGTGACCCAAAAAAGGTCAAGAACCCATGGGAATGAAGATGCTCTTTTCCACAGCCTGGCAGTGTTTCTTGAAGGTAAAGAGAGAGATAGGTATAAGTGTCAGCAGGTGACTGCTTAAAAGACATCAGGGGTCCAGAGATCCCATTGCTAGGCATATACTTCAAGGAGGCCAATGCTGAAGAGAAAGGCCCCACAATACATCAACATAGAGCCGCAAAGAAGCAGAAATGAAGTTGATGCCTATCCACTGGGGAACAACTAAATAAATTGGGGTCCCTGAATGTAATGAAATATCTGAAGAATGCAGAGAAGTGTGGGGAAACAGTGATACAAGCAGAGTTAGGAAAACAATAATCTCAGTGATTAAAGCATTTTGTAATTCCCTCTTACTCTAGATGGCAGCGCCATCATCCCCAGTGGTCAGGCTCACAACCTAAACTGATGATCATCATCCTAAACTCCTTACTCTCCCATGCTCTGTATTCAATTTGCCACCAAGGCCTGTCAATTTCATCTCTGCAACATCTCTCCAATATGGTATGACATGGGAGACACTAGCACAGGACAGCCCAGCATGGCGTGCCATTGTCAGAGAGGGTGCTATGCTATATGAGCAGCACAGAATTGCAGTAACACAAAAGAAACGCGAGATGCCCAAATTGAGACCTATCCGCTCCAAATGTTCACACAGGCTATTTGTGCTTGACCTGTGGTCGAGCCTTCTGAGCTTGTGTTGGTCCGATCAGCCAGAGTCGGACACACTGCAACTTGATTCTAGCACAGTGATGTCATTTTGGCCCTCTTCCAGAATGAAGGACACCAACCAACCAGCCTACCCCTTCTCTCCTCCAACATTGTCACTCCTCTAGTGCAGGCTGTCGTCACCTCAGGCCCAGGAATGTAGAGGATGTGTACAAACAAGAGATAAAAATTTTACAAATTCAGTTTCACTTAAAAATAAAAGTCATTGAAGTGTGCCATCTCTAATTGCTTTATCAGACTTGGGTCCCAATTCCTGCTCTCTCATTTTCTTCCCCTCCCCGTCCCCTAGATCGGATCACTGCAATTTCTCACCAGGTCTAGTTGTTGAGGCAAGATCTTCTGCAAGGATTGGGCTAGCAATTGATGTTGGGTATCACTTAGAACTGAGGCCAGAAAGAGGGTCAATAGATGGATATGTTAAAGATTTAAGTATCTTCATTGTCATCCCCACCATTTCACTTATTTTCAATCTCTCTTTACTGGCTCATTTCCTACTGCCTATAAACATGATCATGTCTCCCCCATTCTGAAAAAAAAACCCTTACTTGATCCTTTGATCCCTGCTAATTGTCGTCCTCTATCCTTCTACCCTTTTTAGCTAAACTCTTTGAAAAGGCCTACCTACAGTAGGTGCCTCCAATTTCCTCTTATTCTTTTCTTAACCCCCCTACAATCTGGCTTCTGACCTTATTATCATTTCGCTGAAACTGCTTTCTCCAAAGTTACTAATGATCTCTTAGTGGCCAAACCCAATGATTGTTTTACAATCTTCATCCTCCTTGACCTCTCTGCCCCTCTTTGACACTACTGATCACTCTTCCTAGATCTTCTTTTTTTCTCTAGGTTTTTGGGACATCACTCTCTCCTGGATTTCCTCCTATCTAGCTGAGTTTTCCTTTTCTGTCTCTTTTGCTGAATCCTCCAGATCACACCCTGTAACCAGAGGTGTCCCACAGGTCTTGGCCTTGGGCCCTTTTTCCTTCTCCCTCTGTACTACTTTCCTTGGTGATCTCACTAGCTCCCATAGTTTTAATGATTGTTTCTATGCTGACAATTCTCAAATCTACCTATACTCCCTGGGATCTCCAATCTTGCATCTCTAACTGCCTTTCAGACATTTTGAACTAGATGTTCAGTAGACATCTTAAACTCAATATGTCCAAAACAGAACTCATTATGTTTCCCCCTAAAATTTCCCCCTTCTTTCCCCTCACCCTCCACTTCACCCTAATGCAAGCGCTTTCGTCTTGACTGACTTATTGCAATATTCTGCTGATAGGTCTGCCTGCCTCAAATCTCTCTGCACTCCAACCCACCAAAGTGATTTTCCTAAAGCACAGATCTGGTTATGTCACCTCCCTACTCAATAAGCTCTAGTGACAAATACAAGATGCTCTGTTTGGCATTCAACCCCCTTCATAACCTAGCGTCCTCCTATCTTTCACTCTTTTTACACCTTACTTCCTGACATATACTCTTTGATCCAGTGACCCTGGCTTCCTGGTTGTTTCACAAACAAGGCACTCCATTTCTCAGATCTATACATTTTCTGTGGCTGTCCCCCCCTGCCTGAAATGCTCTCCCTCCTCCACTCTGACTACTGTCCTCCCTAGCTTCCGTGAAATCCCAACTAAAATCCCATTTTTATAGGAAGCTTTTCCCCAGCTCTCAATTCCAGTGTCTTCCCTCTGTTAATCATCTCCTATCTATCCTATATATAGCTTGTTATAATATTAATTTTAGAAGAGTAATAACAAATAGCTAACAGTTCTATAGTGCTTACTATGTGCCAGGCAGAGTTGTATTAAGCACTTTACAATTATTACCTCATTTGATCTTCACAATAACTCTGGGAGGTAGGTGCTATTATTATCTCTATTTTCTGCATGAGGCAAAAAGTTTTTTGAATTGCCCAGGGTCACACAGCTGTTAAGTGTCTGTAGCCAGATCGCGTATATTGGTTTGCATGTTGCCTCCCCCATTAGATTGTAAATGCTTTGAGGGCAAGGACTGGGTTTTTTTTTGTCTCTTTTTATATCCCTAGCACTTAGCACAGTGCCTGGCACATAGTAGATATTTAATAAATGTTTGGTTGATTGAAATGGTAAAGTGGTGTAGTGGTGGAAAGTGAATGGCAGATTAAATCATTCAGCTATTTTTGGGATAAGCTCAATGAATGCATTGGATATTTTAATTTAATTGCCCACTCAACTTTATGTCTTATTGGATTTCTAATAGATAGTAAGCTTTCTGAGGTCAGGAACAATGTCTCATTAATCATGATTCCCTCCCACAGTATCTGAGGTAGGGCACAGTTCCTTGGACATAGTTGTATTCAAAATATAATTTTTAGTTTAGTGAATGAATGAGGAATCTAATTACATCTATTCTTTCATACCCTATTCAGGTGTGTATGTATATGAAAAAAACTTTAAATATTAGATACTATAGGAATTTGGTAGTAACATTGAATAAAGGTAATATGGTATAATGGGTAGACTGTTGGACTTGGAATTTGGAAGGCATATGTTGAAATTCTACTTCTAGCTTCTGTGGTAGGAGCACAAGAGAGGACTTAAACCAAATAAGGATAGGAATTTGGTTATGATTGTGGGCTGTGTAAAGGGGTTGGAACTGGCAGAGTAGGGTAGAGTAACTTAGATAAATTTGGGCAAAATTATAGGGGTCATATGTTTGTGTCTTCCTTACTGTTGCTTAATGAAGGCAAAGGATGAAGAAGTAAAAATCATTCTGGGAAACAACTAGTTAAGAAGGTTGAGTCTGAGAATGGGATTTGGACTTCTGGACAATGATTTAAAATATAGGAAGAACTGATTTCTGGCTAAAAATGGGGTATACCTCACCAAGGTGGTTTGGAATATGTTTTGTGTGTTTTGAAACATAATCAAAATTATTTTAAATTTTAAAGTGTGGTAGGGAGAAAAATTTTTGAGTGTATTTTCCCAAGTTAGTTACCATAGAGAGTAATTACAAAGAAGGAAGAAATGTAGTAGTTAAGATATCCAGAAATTCACAGCATACAAAATCCAAGAAAAGGGCCAATAGTAAAACCTGTGACCTCTTATGTAAATACACAAATGCACAAGGTTCAGAATCAAACAAGAACCAAACTAACCAACATGGGGAAGTGAATTTGGACTCATAGGTATAACTGAAACTTGGTGGGATGAAATCCATGAATGGGCAGGACTCTGGAAGGGTACACCTTATTCAAACAAAATGGAATTGATAAAAGGAGTTGTAAAAGTCAGCACCCAAAAAGATCTTGAAAGGCCAGAGCATTGGGCTGAATTCAAATTCAATAGGGATAAATGCAAAATCTTACATTTGGGTTAAAAAAAATGCCTTCCTAATACAAGATAAGGGAGATGTGGTAAGACAGCGGTTGTACTGATAAAGACCTGGGAGTTCTAGCGGATTACAAGCTCAATGAGTCAGCAATATCTTGGAGCAGTCAATAAAGGATAGGTGATCTTGGGCTGCATTAAGAGAGGCAAAGATGTCAAGAATAGGGAGGTGATAATACAACTATACTCTACCTTTGTCAGACCTGTGGACTGTTGTGTGTTGTTCTGGGCATCATAGTCTAAGAAGGGCAATGGTAAACTGGTGTTTGTCCAGAGCCAGGCAACCATGATGGTACAAAGTCTTGAGTCCATGTAATATGAGGATTGTTAGAAGGAACTGGACGTGTTTAGTCCAGAGAAAAGAAAACTCTGGGAGAACATAATGACTGTCTTCAGTTAGTTCAAGGACTATCACGTGAGGAGGGAATAGACTTTTTTCGTTTGGCCTCTGAGGTAAGAATTGGGAGTAATGGGTGAAAGTTGTGAAGACACCCATTAAGCTTGATTTCAGGAGAAACTTCCTAACAATCGCAGCTCTCCCAAAGTGAAATGGAATGCCTTGAGAGGCGATGGGTTCCTCCTCCTTGGGAGTCTTCAAGGAGAAGCTGGATGACCACTTGTAGATTGTGTTATAGTGGAGATTCCTTTGGGTATGGGTTGGACCCATGACTTCTGAGCTCCCTTCCAACTCTCAAATTTGTCTAAAATTCCTATGATGGTTAATTCTGCGACTGTGGCAAATCATTGAACTTCTCAATGCCTCAGGCAACTTTGTAATGCTCATCTGCTAAGTCATAGTTGGGGTGGTTGCATAAGTGGAAGGAATACAATGACAATTTTTTTTTGTGCTGATGAAATTTCAGATCTTTTACAGATCTTCTGTTGTGTATTAATGTAGCCAAGGCAGTATTATCAGAGAAATATTTTGTGATTTGGAGAGAATCCCTCTACAGACTCTCCTTTTGTGGACTTTCCACATCTCCAAACCCCCTTATCTCCCATACCTGCTAGGTCTCTAAGGACATAAAGGAGGCCGGTGATGGGACTGTCCATTGGGGAGTCAGAGTAGTCTTGAATGCTCTGCAGGATGGTGTTTCCAGGCCCTTCCAACTTCTCCAGCTTCCTTGTTTTGAGGGCCTGACTCAGCTCAGATGAGAAATGGAACAGAAAGGGTAATATTTGAATATGACACCTTTTTCTCCTGCCCCAGCATCAATGGCCCTTAGTTATCTTCCTCCATTTTACTCTGTAGCCATAGGGATGGAACTGTCTGGGAAGGTAGGTTTGAAGTTATCATCAGTGAGATTTCCAGCTCTCAGCAATCCTTGTCACCATTTATCATCCCCATAATACCTCCTTCTACGCACACTCCACCATATATCTCCTTGTGCTTCCACCTCTACTTCTGCCCTCTGAACTTTTTTTAGTCAGCTCAAGAAAGAGCTCCTCAGTCTCTTACCATGGCCTCTAACTTCTGTAATGCCATTCTGTTTCCTAGTAGGTCCTGCAGGGCGCAAAGCAAGATGGACCACGGCTTCCTAGGCAACTTATTCAGCTTTTTCTTCATGGAGGTCATCTTCTTTTGGAGACTTTGAAAACCTGTCATCATGCAGGGACACTGATCAGAAGACTGTGCTAACCTTTTCCTTTTAGGCATCTCTATGAGGAATAATCCCTTCCTCAATGATATATGTTGTATCACTCCCCCCTTTTTTCCAGAAAATAGTTATGTATCAATGTAAATATAGACTTTAGGGATATTAATGGTATAATGACACAGTATGGAAAAATAATCCTCAAAATACTGATGATGAAGGAAGATTATCACATTTTGGCACAGAGGTGCAGAATGAAGTACACATTATAGTACACAGCTAATAGGTTGGTTTGTTTTTCTTCACTTTTTAGAATGGCAGCTTCTATTTCAGGGTGGGGGGAGTTCATGAGCAGTGATAGTGTTGCAGAAAAATGAGGAAAAAAATGCAATGAAACATTAAAAATACAAAGAAGGGAGAAGAAGGAAGTTAAGATGGAGACACATAAGCAGGAAATTTTTGTAACTGCTATATTAAATACATACACAAAAGAAATAAATGTATGCAACTGTTCACAGTTTTACGCACAATTCTATTTTGTGCTTTTCTTTATATGTTGAAATGTACATGTAAAATTCATAATAAAAAATTGAAAAGTTAACAAAGGGAATGAAACCCAAAGGGATACAAATCTGTGTCCAGCATCCACTGGGAAAGTTTGTGGGAGAAAGAATGAGAGGAGAGTGGAGGACTCAAGCCATAGAAAGAGAAGGAAATCATGTGGGTAATGAGCAGGAATTTGCATTTGGGAAACAAGCCAGGGTTGAATTTGATGAGGACGAGGAATTTGGGGAAAGTTGAGAAAAATGTAAAGGAGAATAACCTTCTTGCTCATATAATCGTCCATTTTCTATGCTCTGGTTCAAGGATCAGGCTCAAGAAAGTTAAAGAGGGTATGAAAGTATCAAGAAGGATATAGAAAGATTAGAAATTAGAACCCAGAGAGATGCTTGGTTGTTGTCTTTCATTCTCAAAGAGGACCTAGAGTCAAGTTACAGTGTGTCTGACTGTGCCTGATCAGACCAATGTGAACTCAGAATGTTCCACCACAGGTCAGGCAATAAACAACAATAAATATGTCTCTTGAACCTTATTTTTTTTTCCCTAGGCAATTGGGGTCAAGTGACTTGCCCAGGGTCACACAGCTAGTAAATGTCAAGTGTTTCGTCTGAGGCCACATTTGAACTCAGGTCCTCCTGACTTCAGGACTGGTTCTCTATCCACTGTGCCACCTAGCTGCCCCATCTTGAACCTTTTGAAATGCCATAGTCATAAGCACTTAAATATTTGTTATTGTTTATTGTTTGATTCTGTCATTTTAAGAAGAACAACTCCCTAGTTGGAGGGTCCTCAGTAGCAATTTGCCAAAAAAATTCCCCAGAAAGCTACTAATAGGAATTAAGAAAAATGAGGATCTCACTCCAGGAACTTTGGAGAGTGGGAAAAATTTCACAATAGCTGGTATAAAGTATATAATGTTTGCATCTCTCAATAGCCAAGGGTTAGGGTGACAGTGTGGCTCAGTGGAAAGAATTCTGAATTTGTAGTCAAAACACATGGGTGCAAATTCTAACTATTCCACTTCCTACTTGTATGATCACTTCTCTGGGCCTCAGTTTCTTCATCTGCAATGAAGGGTTGGACTAAATGACCTCTAAGTTTCATTCCGGCCACACAGACACACACACACACACACACACACACACACACACGCACACACACACACACACACACACACACACACACACACACACACACACACTGTTTTAGTCTTTCTTGTTCTCCCCAGCTTAATGCCTAGCATATAGTGAACTGCTTGTTGAATGACCGCTTACTTTGGTAATCCTAGAACAGGAGCTAAAGGGGTTCAAGAAATAACTCTCTCTGGGTTAGTCAGAAGAATGAAACACTTTCTAACAACAGATATACACACCAAAAAAGGGCTTCACTGGAGGACAAAAAGAAGAAAGGCTCTGAAAAGACAGAGAAGAATCCCAACCTATATCAGGAGGTTGGAGGCTGGATGAAAGTTACAGATAGGAGATTCAGAAGAAGAAGAGTGTTTGTACAAGAATGACCTTAGTTTACAAGGACCCTTGGAACTAAGAAACAAAAAATAGTTTCTTTTCTCCCAAATAGAGACAAAGAAAGGGGGAGAAAGGATACTCTGAAGAAGAAACTATCTATTTTCCCCAAAATTATCATGTGGATCTCAGGTGAGAGATCATTCACTCAGCTATCAAAGTAATCTTCCTAAAGTGTAGGTCTGACCATGTCCCATCCCCTCCCCCATTTGATAAAATCCAGTGGTTACTATTACCTCCAGGATAAAATATAAAAAAGCCTCCATTTGGTTTTTAAACCCTTCATATTTTGGCTCCTTGCTATTTTCCAGTCTTCCTTCATGTTGCTACTTTCCATGTACTTTATGATCCATTGACACCAGTCTCCTTCCTCACATAAGACACTCCATCTCCTTACAATGTGCATTTCCACTGGTTGTACCTTTTACCTGGGATGCTCTCCCTTCTATTTCTATTTCCTTTATTCGTTGGCTCAAGTCTCAGCTCAAATAACACCTCCAAGAAGCCTTCCCTAGTCTTCCTCAATGCTAGTGCACCCTTGCTAAGGTCTTGTGTGTGTGTCACTGTTACATGTCATCTCCCCCATTCAGTTACGAGATCCTTGAGAGAAAGGACTATTTTTGCCCTTTGCATCTCCAATACTTAACCCAGTGCCTGGTGCATAGTAAGCACTAAATAAATACTTCTTAACTTGAAAGAAAAAGTATAGTTTCATCTCCGCATGTTCATAGTTCACCCCTTGTTCTCAGTGCAACAAAGTCTGCAGAAAGACATAGGTTCTAGTCAGTATTCTTGGACTGATTGATAGATACTTTGTTCCTCTTTGTGGTCTGAGAGAATATCTTCTCAAGAGAAACCTGGAGGATAATTGAGCCCTCTGGATCTGAAGTGGGTTAGGACTTACTACATGGCATGGCAATTCCAACTTCCTGCTGATTATCCACACATTGGCAAGGCCGAACCTGCAGTTCCTGTCTGGTATCTAAGCTTTACATCATCACCATCACCCCAACATTTTCCCTGTCCATTGATCCCATCTTTTCTTTCTAGGATTAATCCTTTTTTAATAAATTAATTTAATTTAATAATAAAATAATTTAATTTATAAGATTGAGTTCACTAAAGACAAATATTAAGATATTCAAATCTAGACTCTATATCTCATCCTTGTTCCTACAATTTCTGATCTATATGTAGTTTTTCACCCTTACTATATCCTGATTGCATGTAGGGAAGTAATTTTCTTGTTTTTGCAGTTAAGCACTGAATGATTATTCTTCAGAGTCTTACTATGGAAGGGAAAAGGAGTACTCTTGTATCACTTCCTTCACAGGGTTATAGGGAAGAAAGAATGTTATGAACCTAGAAGTTCTGTAGATATATCAGTTACTATTGTTTTCCATAGACATGGAAGATGCTCCAAATCCTAGTCTCCTAGAAGAGAAGGTAGGGAGCCTACTTGGTTGTTTCGTGGAAGCTGGGTGGAGGTCATCTTATCTATCCCCCTGCTGAAGACACACAAACAAAGCCCACTCACCTGATGTGGATTCATCCTCTGAATCTAGAAAGAGAAAACAATTCCTTCATAGTTAGACAAGGAGGCAGGATCTCTCACCATGCTTTGCATGTCATTGGTGGGGCTCTATCCTTTGCTCACTCCCTACCCTCAACTTAACAAAATTTTCAGAGAATAGGCCCAGAAAATCTCTCAGACTTTAGTTGCAGGGAAGGTACTGAGCTGAATTGGTAGAAGGAATTTCCTCACCTAGGAGATAGTTTGCTATACCAAAGAAAAGCTGTTTTAGATGCTGTCCCTAGTCCATGTAGAAAAGAAATTTCAGAGAAGAATTTTGATTTCAGACTTTCCTGACTCCAAAATACATCAGAGCTTAGGCAGGTAGGTGGCATGGTGGAGAGAATGCTGGGCCTAAAGTCAGGAAGACTAATCTTTCTGAGTTCAAGTCTGACCTCAGACACTTCACTAGCTGTGTGACTCTGGGTAAGTCACTGCACCCTGTTTCCCTCAGTTTCCTCATGTATAAAATGAGCTGGAGAAGGAAATGTCAAAGCAGTCCAGTGTCTTTGCCAAGAAAACTCCAAATGGGGTCATGAAAAAGTTGGACACAACTGAAAATGACTGAACAACAAAAACATCAGAGTTTTGAGTATAGCTGATTCTAAGCCATCCATAATGGGTCACTTCCCACAAAACTCTTCATCCTGGGAAGGGATTCTAGGGAACAGAAGAGGGAAGTCTGGTACACAGGAGGGAGCCACAGATTTGGAGTAATAGGACCTTGATCTGGTCCTCCAACCACAGTCCTATCTTTAATTGCCTAGATATATAACTTCTAGATCTTAAGCAATCAGTACTGGAATCATAGGATTTAGACCTGGAAGGGACCTTAGAGTGCATCATGTAAAGTATGAATAAAGTTAGGCCTAGTAAGGTCAAAAGGCTTGACTAAGGTCAGTGGGTAGCAAGTACAGATCCTGTAATGGAAGCCTGCTGCTCTCAGCCTAACCCTGGGGCTCTTTGCACTGCACTATCTTGTTTGTCTACTGTATTACTAAAAGCCAAGAGATAAGATCCAGGAACTCCCTTAGAATAACTTTGGAAGATGAAAGAGAACCATAGGTCTCAGGATTCACCAAAAAATGCAAGATTTCATAGCTAGGCAACTGAAGGACTCTTCACCTTCCTTCTCCTGTCCAATTCCCAGGAAAGGCCCCATTGGCTCATGTGCTCAGGGTTCCTAGTGGCTTAATGACAGCTGTAAAGGCCTCCCTGTTTTCCTCAGTCACCTCTAGAATCAGCTCACTTGAGTAGTGAGAAAGTCCTTGTCCTGAAGAGGGGTGTACTATTTGGAGGCAGAGCTCTGTAAGTTTTTCAATACTGAGGGCAGTAGAAAGAGATTGTTCAGAGGTCAGATTAACTTGGAACTACTTTGCTTGGTCTCCAGTTCTGTTCCTGAAGGGAGGTGTGGTTGTTTTCCTAGGTATATCAGTCTTTTTGTTCTTCCCCAAGATTAAATAAATCATCTTTCTGGCCAATCACTGTAGAGCCAGAGGAAGGCAGAGAAAGATAACTGTGGAAAGTCAACAAGTAGTTATTAAAAGCTTAAGTCATGCCAAGAACTGTCATAAGCATTTGAGATACAAAGATAGAACAAAAAGCAATCCTCACTTCCAAGGAACTCATATTCTCTTGGGGGACAGATAATATATAAATAAGTAAGTACATAAAAGATATATACATTATTATTATTTGTCTTTGGTTCTCAAAGAGGACCATGACATCAGGGAGGTGATGCCATGACATGCAAGTGAATTGGAGGGTTGTACAAAGTTACTAGCCTTACTTTCTCCTCTGGAGCCATCTGGGCCCAGTGGCAAGATATAGATCAGGGCAACTGGAGATGGTCCCTGATGCAATGGGAGACCTTGGCCTTTTTAGGCTAAGGTCTTTCTCAGGTCTCCGTCTGACTGAGGCAACACCCATTCAGTGATTAAGGCAAGGTAAGAACTGAGGCAAAGAATGGCCTCTTTTACTTAGTCAAAAAACAAAAAAAGGAAAAGAAAATCAATCTGGGAGGGGAAGACCCTTGGCCAAAGCAGAAACGATTGCTATTTACACAGAATAGATGGAAGACAATTTGAGAGAGTAAGACATTACTAGTCGGGGCAAGTGGGAAGGAGTAACGAATGTATTAGGAAAGGTCTCCAACAGAAAGTGGCATTTTAGCTGAATCTTGAAAGAAGGCAGGAAAACTAAAAGGTGGCAGCGAGAAGGAGCATTTTAGGCATGGAAATGTAGAAGCTTGGACACAGGAGATAAAGTATCAAACTTGAGGAAATGCAAATAGGCTACTGTAGCTTGATCTTACAGGGCAGCTAGGTGGTGCAATGGATAGAGTGCTGGTCCTGGGTTCAGGAAGACCTGAGTTTAAATCTTGATCAGATACTTACTAGCTCTGTGTCCCTGGGCAAGTCACTTAACCCTGTGTGCTTCAGTTCCTCATCGTAAAATGAACTGGAGGAGGAAACAGTAAACCACTCCAGTATCTGCCAAAAAAAAAAAGTCAAATGAGGTCATGAAGAGCTGGACACAACTAAGAAAGCAACTAACTGACAAAAGGAAGTCACTGGAGCTCATTAAACAAGGAGGCAACATGGTCAGATGTATGCTTTAGGAAAATCACCTTGACAGGTGAGAGAAGGATGGTTTGGAGTGGGGAGAGACTAGAGGTAGAGAGACAAGTTAGAAGTCTATTGCAATAGTCTAGGCAATAAGCAATGAGAACCAGAACTAGGGTGATGTTTGCATGGTTTTCACTGAGAGACGTAGGTTAAAATGAAATGATTTAGCAAAGGATTGGGTATGTGGGGTGAGTGAGACAGAGGAGTCAAGGATGACACTGAGTTTTTGGGTTTAGCTGAGTGGAAGGATGGTGATGCCCTTGACCTTCATAGGGAAGTTGAGTAGAGGAGGAATTGTTTTGGGGAAAAATAATGAACTCTGTTCTATGTTGAGTTTGAGATGTCTATGGGACATATACTTTGGGATGTCCAATGGTGATGCAGGAGCAGCGTTTGACTGAGATTAGAACAGGTTAAATAGATGTGGGAATCATCTGCATAGAGATGTTAATTGAATCCTTGGGAGCTGATGAAGGCACCAAGTGAAATAGCATAGAGTGAGAAAAGGGCTGAAAGCAGAGGCTTGAGAGACACTGATAGTGGGAATGACATGAAGATTCAGCCAAAGAGTCTGAGGAGTGGCCAGAGTGGTAGAAAGAGAATCAAGAGAGAGCTGCATCATGAAAACCCAGAGAGGAGAGAATATCCAGAAAGAGGAGATGCTCAACTATGTCCAATGCTGCAGTGAGGTCAACAAGGATGAAGACTGAGAAGAGGCTGTTAGATTTGGCAATTTTTGACATTAGTAATTTTGGGGAGAGCAGTTTCCATTGAATGCCAGATTACAGTGAGTTTAGAAGAGAATGAGAAGAGGGGAAGTAGTGTTATTGATCGTAGATGGCTTTTTCAAGGAGTTTAGCCATGCTAATCAGCTTCACTGTCTGATAAGCCAGGACACAGCTGGGAAGGACAGACATTGTCTGTGTTTGTCTATGTGGCTTTGACCCTAACCCAGTGAGAGGAAAATAGGTGGGGGGGAAGATATGGCAATTGAGATGTTGCATTTTAGGGACTTCTTGGCCCAGGACTGGTGTTGTGGCAAAGGGTGAAGTCATTAGGGGTAGGAATGGTATAAGGGCTATTGGTATTCAGGTGGAGTCAGGGGCTAAGAGAAGAACTTTGAGTGACATTATATGGGGCAATGGTAGTGAGACTCAAAAAATGAATGGGCCCAGAAGAGGAGTGGGAAGGAGCTGCGTGCAATGAGGACAGCTCATGACTGTGCTAGACTATTGGGGTTGGAGGAGACCTTGGAGATCATTTAGCCCGATCCCTTCATTTTAAACATGAGAAAACAGAGACTTGGTGGAAATCACTCAGAGTCAGAGAGGTATTAAATAGCAGAAACACTTCTTGAACTCAGGTCTCCCGATACATCATTTCATGCGTACAAATACTTCTTTGCCTTGCTGCAACTGCCACAGAAAAACGCTCAATTTCACATATTTCTGTAAGTCCAGAGGCTGTGGGCTGGAGTTAGTGTTAGTTAGTTAGTGGGATTAGTAGTATGGCTTGTGTATGTATATAAGACAAAGAAAAAGGCCCAGTGGATAGAGTGGTTCATTGGGTAGAGCACTGTGTCTGGAGTCAGAAAGATCAGAATGACCAGAGTTTAAATCTGACTTCAGACACTTACTAGTTGTGTGACCCTGAGAAAGCCATTTAACCACTGTCTGCCTCTGTTTCCTCATCTGTAAAATGAGGAATAATGGCATTTCTCTGCCACCCTAGTTGTTATGAGGACCAACGAAATATTTGTAAAGTGCCCTGTAAGCTTTAAAATCTCATATAAATGCTAGCCATTCTTATTATTTTCATTGGTAGAGGATGCACCTTCACTGGGAATTCACTAAGCTAATGACACCATAGGTTCAGTCCCTCTTTCCCTCCTTCCTTCCCCTCCCCCCATTCCTTACTACCTATATTTCAGGGGAAGTGCTTATAAACTATAGCTAGTGAAAAGTGAGCTATTCTGCAAGCATTATTATCCCCATCTTACAGGTTGAGGAAACAAACTGTTTCCTCAATTCCTAAAATGCAAGGATCAGACTAGATGACCTTTAGAGTCCCTTCCAACTCTCTCACTATGATCTCATGATCCAGTGATCTCATTGAAGTTAAGTGGTTGGCTCAAGGTCGCAGAACAAATACTTAGCAGACAAGATTTCTACCCAGGTTGTCTGACTCCAAATCCAGGGACATATCAAAGAAGTCGGGAGTATGAATGAGTAAGGGAGGGATGTGTCAGGGAGCATTAAAACATTTTTAAAAAATGCTTAATTTTCAGTTTGGGTGATTGACTTGGACCCTGCTTCTTTCACTGGGCCACATGGGCATGGCTTCCACGGTATCTAAGAATAGCTGTGGTTCTTCTCACTATTCTGTGCCCTGTACCCTGGGCAGGTCTGACCCTGCTCATAGATGAATTATATTTGTGTGGGTAAAGAACTGAAATGTAATGGGAAGAACACTGGACCAGGAGGAGTCATGGACACCCAGGCTTGAATATTAGCTCAGATACTTCCTAATTGTCACTGGGGGGAAGTTACGTAATTTGTATGCACCACAGTTTCCCCATCTGTAAACCTGGGGGTGGTGATTTTTGTTCTACCAGTGTGAGTTAATATGACCATTTGGAAGGTATCCTTCAATGCAGAGAGCAAAGGAATTGTAGCCACTCTGGCTGTACAGTGAAAATCTGTATATATTCAGGTCTCATTTTTATTAAAATTTTTAAAAAAATTTTGAGTTCCAAACTCTCTCCTTCTCTCCATCTTCCTTCACTCTTTGAGAAGGCAAGAAATATGATATCCATTATACATACGAAGTCATGAAAAATGTATTTCCACATTAGCAATGTTATGAAAAAAAGTGAAAAAAATGCTTCAAAATGGCCTTGCAATTCATCAGCGGGAGCCATTTCCAATTGTCCTGATCTATAGCTCACCACTGGACCCAGATGGCTCTGGGGGAGAAAGTGACCTTGCACAGCCCTCCCTCACTCAAATAAAAGTCAATTGCAAGTCATGTCATCAACTCCCTGATGTCACGGTCCTCTTTGAGAATGAAGGACAAACACAACAGGAGTTCATCAATTCTCTTCTGGAGCTAGATAGAATTTTTCATCATAAGTTCTGGTCTTATTTTGACATAGTGCCACAAACCCTGAATGGGGATCTCTGTGGATATGGAGTCAAGGCTGTCTAGGGAGGGGCTGGTTGGTTCCCCTTTGATCCCTCCCCAAAGGCCAGGAGGTAGGTTCTGAACCTTGATATTTGACATTCCCAGAAGGGAAATTTTTCCAGCACTCTCCCTAATGTTAGTGGAATGTAGCACAGGAGCATTCAGGACCTCCCCAGCCTCAGTCACTACATATACTATCTATGTCCAGATCATCCCTTCAGCTCCTCAGCTCCCAGAGGAAAGAGGGCTCTGGCTTCAAAAGTTTCCTGGGGGTTGTAAGTGAGAAGGAGAGGATTTCTTCTCTGCTTCTTCTGGGCCATGTTCTCCCTTGGAGCTCTGCAGGTGTGCAATCAGTTTGGACTTACACAGAACTTATATTAGGAGAGAGGTTTATTGTTCTTAAGCCTCGGGAGACAATTAAAGGAACAAACCAGTCAAAATGTTCCAAATATCTAGGTATGTCTCTGCCACTTCTGCTGGTGATCCAGGTATGGTTGACCCTATACATAGGCAGCTTAGGTGGTCTCCTTCATAGTGTGGTTTGACCAATGCCAAAAGTGTCACAAAAATATCTTCCCTGTATAATCCTAGAATTTTTGTTAAGAGTTGCTATGAATTAAAGCACTGTATGTTCAGCAAACACAAGTGCTTTACCCATGGAGGTCTTAACATGTAGACACAGATTAGTTGATCAGAATCACTAGCACAGAACCTATATAGCCCTGTGCTGGACAGAGGAAAATGGCCCACTTCCAGATTAAATGGATTGTGAAGGTATTTCAAGCAAATGTTAGAGCATGTCCCATTTTCTACATAATTGCCAAAGTGATATTCCTAAAGCATAGGTTTGACCATGTCACTCTTTTGAGCAATAAATTCCAGTAGTGTCCTATTATCTCTAGAACATGGTTTCAAAGTTGAGGTCTTCGAAGACCAGGGGGTCTGCAGATAGATTTAAGGGGATCTGTGAACTTGGATGGGGAATTGAACATCTTCAATTTTGCATGTAAGTAACAAACCATAAGTGTCACCAGTACCTGAGACTTGTCACCAGTAGAAATGAAAGATGTTTTTATATCATATTATGGTTGTTGCAAATATCTCAAGATAGCTTTCATTTATGCTTGTCACTTTTTTGAAGTTTCTGTAGGTACTAGATCTGGTGGTAGGCTGTATGTTATGTGATCACAGTAATCCTATCTACAGATGCTTGAATGAGGCATATCCATGCCTTGTTAAGTGAACTATGGAAGCCTTAATTCCATTTACAAAACATATCTTTGAGAATGGGGGTTTCAACAATTGTAACTACTGAAACAAAAAATTAAAACTGATTGGATATTCAGCATGACATGCATTCTGCCTTGCCAAAGACCATACCTTAGTTTAATGTTCTTGTTCAAGCTAAGCAGCAAGAGTCTTCAAATTAGTGTCTTCAAAAAAATAAAATGTAACTTTAAATTGTCTATGTTTTAAATGCATGATCTTGTTAATGTGTTACTAAAAGGTGTATGTTACTATATTACAAATTAAACATCTTGATTACAATTTCAATATTATTGGCTTTCCTTGTAATCCTATATATTTTATTTTATGCACTTAAAAGAAGAAATATTGCTCTGAGAAGTCCATGGGCTTCACCAGGCTGACAACACAGTTCATGGCACAAAAATGGTTAAGAATTAGCAGAATTCTCCTGCTCCAGAAAAAGATACAAATTCTTGTGCTGGGTGTTTAAAGCCATTCACAACCTGGCTTCCATTTACCTTTCCATATTTATTCCACCTTATTCCCCTTCACACACTCTGGCCAGATTGGCATTCTGCTCCTCACTCATTCTATCTCCTGTATCTGGGCCTTCACACAGGTTGCCACTCATTCCTGGAGTACTCTCCTACTCACTTCTAGTTCTTCTCACACCTTTTTCTCTCAATATTCACCTTAAATGCCATCACCTACATGATGCCTTTCCTGATTCTTCCATCCTCAATATTAATATTCCCCTCTTATCCCTGCCAGCATAAATGAATGAATTATTTTGTATATTTTTAGTCGCTTTTTATGGCCAAACAATTCATCACCAACCAGCCTACTGATGAAGAGCACCTCTGTACTTAGCTAGACTCGTTTTCATTAAGTAAGACTTAAGTCTGTTTCTGGGGCCATACCTAAAGCCAGAATCTGCCAGGGTTAATATTCTGGTGGCACAGCTTTTGAGAACCCAGGGTCACCCTATACCTAAAATAAAGCACTGGAACTGGACTTTGTCCTCAGTGTATCGCAGTGAGATGTGAAATAGAAGTTTGAAAAATTAAAAATGAATCTCACACAGAGGGCAATGGAGAAGTGTGTGGTGATTGCATATTAAAACATACAGTATTACCAATAAAGAATTTGAAGAACAGGAATAAAGTGTGTTGTCAAAGAAATGAATGACAAGAAGATGGGTTGGTCATGTGGAGAGGATGAGGGATGATAGGAAGACAGCCAGAGTATTCCACTAGCATCTTCATGATGTCAGGAGAAAGCAAGAAAGGGCTGTAGCACATCAGTGGAGTTGGTAGTGTGAGTGGACAAGATGGCTAAGAGGATCCCAAGATGGGCAGGCATGGATGGTTGTGATCTACATCACTGGAGGGAACTTCCAAATTGCTGAGATTATAGATCCATTTGGGTAGTTTAGCATATTTTGTATGCATACATACATATACACACATTTTTATACAAGGAACTACTTGTTGGGATGTCATTGTGAGAAATCCTTTTGGATATGGGCTAAATTAGATGGAAACTATGTGCTTCCAACCCTAAATTATGTGATTCTGTGTGAGCATGCTTGCAGGAAAAGAATAATTAAAAAAAAGTCACCTGTAATAGTTACAATTTACTTATTGTCAGCAGAAATTTAACATTTTCCTGACTAGGTTACAGGCAGATTTCTATGCTATCTTTTGAAATGGCATCACTGTCTTCTTAATCCTAATTGAGTTTAATAGCAGAAAAATTAATCAGGTTTAGTTTCAGTTAGGACAGCATGCCATATGACTGATTAGCATCACAAGGAAAACTAATGGCTACTTTTAATGTGTTAGTTTAATGAAACACTTTTCTTTTGTTCCAGTAACACACATTAATGGTTGTTTAATTCTGATGCATTGAAGAAATAGCACACTTGTTCACATTTTGGGTTAATAGCATACTTGTTCACATTTTGGGAACAGAAAGGAAAAGCCACAATTCTTATGTCAGATATCCATATCCTTGAATTTTGGAATTTCAAGCAGAGCTGAAAAAAAATTACCATTTTAATTAGAAAATGAAACATGTAAGGTTTACAGGAATTTGGATTTTTTTTAAGACAATTGGGTTAAGTGACTTACCCAGGGTCACACAGCTAGTAAGTGTCAAGTGTTTGGTCTGAGGCCAGATTTGAACTCAGGTCCTCCTGACTTCAGGGCCAGTGCTCTATCCACTGCGCCACCTAGCTGCCCCCAGGAATTTGGATTTCTTAATGGTCAGATTTTACTATTTCAGAAAATGAAAAGTTATCAAGTATTTACTAAATACATTCCCTTTTTTCCAACACACCACCTTTCCTCTCCCAATGAAAGGGTTAGTTTTGTTGGAGTGTTTAAGTTGAAATTATTTCGTGGATATTGCATGCCTTTTTTTTTTTTAAAGGTATCAATAAGTCATCTTGAACTAAACTATTACATTTCAAAGACTGCCCTATTTTGAGGACTGTCATGATTCTTATCATTTCTTATATGATGTAATCTGGTAAGCAATTGTATTAGTTATGTTGCTGGAAGGGCAATTTCTTTTATAATCTAGAATGTTGTTAAATTAATTGTGCCTTCAGAGAAAAGAGAAAAAGGAATGAATTGGGGCTGTTGGGGCATTCTATGTGGTCCTGTTTTGTAACATTTCCTTTTAAGTATTGTAATTTAAGTAATGAGAACTTCCAAGTTTTGTCTATGTTTAAAGGGAAGTTTTAGCTGGGATTATCTGGAACTAAGTTATTTGAAGTTACTGTTTTGATGTTAAAACCTAGAATTATTAATTGTTTACTGTGTGAAAAGGAGTAACTGCCCATTCAAAACAGTCCTCCTTGGACTATGGGGGTCGGCAGTCAAGGACACCAAGATTGATCTGAGGGAAACCATAGCACCACAGTTGCTCAAAGACCAAGAGAACTTTCCACTACCCACTTCTAGCACCACCAGGGAGTTGCCATTAAAAGAGGTTCCTTTAGCTCAAGGAGGATTCGGGTATGTGAATGCTCCCCTCGATAGTTTGGAGATTAGGAATTTTAAGAAGGATATGAAGAAGTTAATTGAGGACCTCTCAGGGGTTGCTGATCAGGTCAATCAGTTTTTAGGACCTAATTTGTATATTTGGGGAGAAAATGGTGGCGATATTAGATATGTTATTCATAGGGGAAGAATAAGATCAGATTCGGAGGGTGGCATTGAAGGCCTGGGATGCTGGCCACCTGATAGCACAAAGGGAACCAAGAGGAGAAGAGAAGTTCCCCCTTGTAGACCCAAATTGGGACCATAACAACCTGGCCCATAGAAAGAACATGAGGAAATTACATGGAATTAGAAATGCTGTCCCTAAAAGCCCGAACATGAACGAGGTGATGGCGGATCAAACAAGAAAAAGAGGAAACTCCCTCTGCCTTTTTAGACAGGCTGAAGGAGAACACGAGGAAGTTTTTGGGGTTAGAACTTGAGGATTCCACTGCACAAAGTTTATTGAGAGTATATTTTGTAACTAACTCCTGGCAAGATATTAGTAAAAAAAGTTGCAAAAGTTGGAGAATTGGCAGAACAGGCTTTTAGATGTGTTGCTGGAAACAACCTCAAAAGTGTATGTGGCCAGGGTAGGGGAAAGTAAGAAGGAACAGACAAAGCAGAGTACATCTGCCCTGAGGAAAGAACTTGCAGTTTCTAAACAATGCAAGTTTCTAATGATGGTGTTTACACTGGGACAAGCTTAAATTTGAGATGTGAGTCCTGGTAAATTTTTATTGATTATTGAAACTCCATGGGAGTAAAATTAACTGTATCTGGCTTTAAGCTGTAATTAGTGAAATTTGCTTGGGACTATAACTAATTTTGTTTTGAGTTTGAATTTGGGTATAGTTGTCTGCATTAAATCAATATCTGAAAGAAATGGCCAGAGGGAATGTGATCCGGTAGGTGGAGGTCTGCCTCTGGGAAAAAGCCGTGAGGACAATCTTAGCCTCAATCTAGGATGGGATCCTCCTGGCTCAGTTTCCCCATTGTGTTCCTTTGATAAGGAATGTTTCCCACCTGACTATTCTTGAGTCTGGCTATGATATGGAATTGATACTGTATGATTGGAGAACTGTGATTCTTATCTGAATTCAAACAGAGCTAAGGATATTCTATCTTGTCATATTTGTCATGTCACATGTCCCTGCCTTTTCCTTTTATAGTAGATTTCTCTAATTAGAGCAAGTGGCCAGTAAAAGAAGTGTGTGAGAGCTTGCTGTTTTGATCTGAAATTTGTTGTCATCTTATGGCCCAAGTAAGAGTAAAATCAGTGTTTGAATTTATCATATGTAAAAGATTCAATTTCTAAAGTATAATTAGAGAAGGATGCATATGTTAAAATGCAGAATATGTAATTGTTAAAGGTACCAAGAGTGCCAAGTGTTAAAGGTACCATAAGAGTGATAATTTCTATATGTGATAATATGGAAATGCAATTGATGCTATCTGAAGTTTATTGTTTGTATTACAAAAGTTATTACTGTTTCGAAATTGTATTGCATTTCTAAAACTCTTAGATGGTAAAATTTGAGGGAAATTGTTATTATCCTACCTTTGGTGTGTCTCCCCTGTATGCAAGACTCCTTGTCCCCCTTGGTTAAGGAGAAGGGAAAGGAGAAATGAAGCTGATGGTTCTAAAGAGTCAAGGTTGGGTGCCAGTCCGAGACCACCCTGATGGTTTTTAACATTTAGTGGGTGTGAGGAGGCTTCAGATTGTAAGAAATGAGAGGGGGAATTGTGAGGATGATCTCTCAGAAGTGAAGCTTCCTCAGGGGATCAATGGTTCTTGTTAATAGTTCTTGATTGTTGCTTTCAAAACCCTCCCCCGTTCAGACCCTGTTTCTAAATGCTTAGCAGAAAGAATACCCTTGCCCCCAACCTGAACTGCTTGCCCTTGAAAAGCTTCCCGCCTTTTCTTGTCTCTGGGCAAACTTGTGTCTCCGTGAATAGATTGTACCCCCTGAAAGCCCAGCCAGTGGGATAAAGGGAAGGGGGTTAAGGAGGAGGAGCTCACCTTAGGGTATAAATAAGCCTTTATTTCTGTAAGGAGCTCCTACTCTCCTGGCCCCAATGGTGACTAAGAGGGTACACTTTCTCATGAGAAAGCAATAAACTTTCAAGGTATCTAAGTCTTTGTTTTTAATTTTAATTTGGTCTCTGTCCCACACACTGAGAACTGGCCAGGGCCCTTCAGAGCTGGCACTAAGACATGGGGGGCCCTCACCAGCACATGAATTAATGGAGCCTTTCTTGAGAACTGGGTCAGGAAGGAAGGATATCCTTCAGTGGCCTAGCTACTGAGAATTCTAGTGCCATCCATGGAGTCAGAAAGACTCATCTTCCTGAATTCAAGTCTGGGCTGAGACACTGAATAGCTGTGTGACCCTGGGCAAGTCACTTAACCCTGTTTGCCTCAGTTTCTTCATCTGTAAAATTGAAGAGGTCTAGAGGTTTCAGGGTGCTCCTTGAACCCCCTGAGATTGCAATGCCAGGCCCTGCCTTAATGAATTCAACTTAAACCTTCTTCCAGCCAGAGAAAAAGTTTATTAGTGATAAATCATATAGGCCAGGTGATGCCCATAAAGACTAGCTGGCATGAGAAAAGCTCAGCGTTTCAGGCATGAGAGATTCTCAGCATCTGAATGGGGGCCAGGGTAGATTTTTATATACACTAAAGTAACTTTGGGTGGCCAGAGGAGGGAGCTGGGAAAAGGGTCTAGGTGAGAATTCTGATTGGAAGGTCTGAGAGATTGAATAGACAATGGGAATAGATAATGAAGGGAACTGGAAGGTAGAAGTTTGAAAGGCATCTGCATAAGCTCAAAAGGTGGGGCTAAGGCTCTCAAAGGGAGATAAGGGGAGTCCAGAGTAAGGGCTTTAGGGGGCCCATAGACAAAAGGGAGCCAGATTCTTTTAGGGCAAGGGGCAAAGGTGCATCTGAATAAGATTAAAAGATAGGGCCAAGGCTTTCAAGGGGAGATGAGGGTCTGGAGCCTGTAGACAAATGGGAGTCAGATGCCCTTCAGGGCAAGGGGCTAAGATCTTAGGCTTGTGCCCACACCCCCATCAAAATGAGCTGGAGAAGGAAATGGCAAACCATTCCCAAATGGGGTCAAGAGAGTCAGACATATCTGAAAATGACTGAGTAATAAAATACTTACAGTCTCATCATTTCCCAAAGATCCTCCTAGTGAAGGCTCTTGGCTCAGATCTCTTGGCTTTTAACAATGCCCAGGCAAATTAGTTCAATGGAAAGAGGAGAGGTTCTGGGCTCTATTCCAAAGTCGGCTACTTATTACCTAGTAATCTTGAGTGGGCTTTAAGCAAAGTCTCTCTGGGGCTCATTTTCTTCATTTATTCCATACAGGTGTCTAAGGACCATTCTGATGGGGTGTGGGCCAAGCAGAGGTCTTTGCCCCTTGCACCAAAGAAAATCTGGCTCCCATTTGTCTACAGACCCCAGCTCCTTATCTCCCTTTGAAAGCCCTAGCCCCACCTTTTGACCTTACTCAGACGCCTTCCAGCTCCCTTCATTATCTATTCCCATTGTCTATTCAATCTCTCAGACCTTCCATCAGAATTCTTACCTAGACCCTTTTCCCAGCTCCCTCCTCTGGCCACCCAAAGTGATTTTTATTGTATATAAGATCCACCCTGGCCCCCATTCAGATGCTGAGAATCTCATGCCCAAAACGCTGAGACTTTCTCATGCCCAGTAGTCCTTATGGGCATCACCTGGCCTATGTGATTTATCACTAATACACTTTTCCTTTGGCTGGAAGAAGATTTAAGTTGAATTCTTTCAGGCAGGGCCAGGCATTACAATCTCGGGGGTTCCCAGCAGCACCCCACAGAAACCTCTAGACCTCTTCATATGGTTCCCTGAATGGGAAATAACTGCCAAATCTCAAACTCTTCTTCAGCCAGGACTGGTAAGCCTCCCTTCCCCAATTCCTTTGTTGTCTTGTGGCTGGGAGGGGGATTTCTAAGCACCTAGCTAGGCTTGGCTTGGAAGTGTTTTCGGCCGACCTCTCAGGTCCCTGTAGGTCAGACAGCTAGTCAGACAGCTACGAGGCTGTCTCAAACTATGCCTGTCGCTCTCAGGCCCTTGGTCCAGTGCCTCTGTTTGAGCACTTGGACCTGGGTACACCTTCCTTAGCATAGAGGACAGACTCGCAATTAGGAAGCGTAGGTCCAATCCCCTCAGTTCTCTCAGTGTTAGGGAATTGGGAAACTGTTGGATATATATTTTTTTCTTTTCTCTTTTTCCTTTCCCCTAAGCCTACAATGGGTCAATCCTCTTCAATTCCCAAGAATTCGCCTTTGGGCTGTCTTTTACAAAAATCAGAAAAATTTTAGCTTCTGTAAAGGACTTAAAAAGAAAAAGCTGGTGAATTTTTGCAATGCCATTTGGCCTAGTATCACCTGGAAAATTATGAGGCATGGCCCCTTTTTGGATCATTACAGCTAAAGACTCTCTCAGAGTTAGAAAAATATTGTGGCAGAGAAAGAAAATGGGTGGAGGTTTCTTACTTAATGGCTTTTGTTGAGCTTTCTAGAGACCCCACTCTCAGAAAGGATTGTAAGATGCTTACAGCCAGGGTACCCCCAGTAATGGGGAATGGGGATCAAACGGACTTTTTAGATGATCCTCTCCTCATGGCCCCTACGGTTATGGCACCCCTCTCTTCCCAACCTCTGTAGGCACCACCTCCCCAGCACCTATCTCCACCCCATTCTCCTCTGGCCTCTCCAGCTGCACCCCATTCTCCCCAGACCCCTCCTTCTGCTCCCCATCCTCCCTTGACCCCTTCTATATTTCCTTATTCTCCCCTGGCCCCCCTTATTTCCCATGCCCCTACCTCCTTGCCCATCCCCTCTTTCCCTTAGTTTTCCTTCCCTTTTCCTCTGGCTCCTCCATTTCCTCCCCAGGACCCTGCCCTAGAGGCTGCTCCTACTCAGGCTTTGAGCAAGGGCCCCGCCCCAGCCTCTTCTTCCCAAAAGACCTCAGTTCATGCTCTGGACCAGGTTCTCAACTCTTGCCTCCTCCCCTGACCTTGACTTCCGACGGGACCCCTACTCAGTCTCCAGACAAGGGTCTCACCTTGGCATCTCCTCCCCTGACCCTTCCCCCTCCTCTGACATCAGGTAATCTTTCCCTTGCCAGCTGGTTTCCTCGGCCTTGCCAGTTCAGCCAGCACTTTCCAGTCCCTCACTCACAAGAACTGGGACTTCCTCCCTCCCTCCCCTGCAAGCCCCTGCTCCTGCAGGTCCTTCGGGGCTTTTTCCTTTAAGGGAAGTACTTGCCTCTCCTAATGGGACACTTAGGGTGCATGTTCCATTCTCCATTTCAGACCTCACCCAGATTAAGGAAAGGCTGGGTCGATATCCTGAAGATCCAACTAAATTTACTGAGGGCTTCAGGGATGTGCCCCCTACAATTTGAACTTTCTTGGGGTGATTTGCATGTCCTCTTCTCCACCTCTTGTACCCCTGAGAGAGGAAGAGAATCTGGCAACAAGCCCAAAACTTTGGGGATCGTTTTGCTAGCAATGACCCCACAAAATACCCCCCAGGAACAGCTGCTGTTCCTGCTAATAATCCAGGGTGGGATTATCAGAAGAGTGAGGATAGGGGAAAGAGAGACTACATGATAATTTGCCTGTTAGAAGGCCTGAAAACAGCATTTTGAAAGCAAGTAAACTTTCAGAAGATTAAGGAATTACTCAGGAAGAAAAGGAAAAACCTGCTCTTTTCCAAGATAGGCTAGTAGAAGCCATTAAAAAGTATACGAATTTAGATCCTAACTCTACAGAAGGGGCAGCAATCCTTAGCATGTATTTCATTAACCAATCTGCCCCAGGTATTAGGAGAAAACTACAGAAATTGGCAATGGGACCCCAAACACCTCAGGCTCAGTTGTTGGAGATTGCCTTTGGTCTCTTTAACAATAGAGACCTAGTTGCAGCAAAGGAGATAGAAATCAGGCAGAGGGCTAGAGACAAAGAACATGCTTGATTCTTGGCTGCTGCCATGGTCAGGAAAAGACCCAAGGGTGTTCCTGGCAAGTTGGGCAGTGGGAAAATCTGCTTTCAATACCACCTGGGGGGGTCACTGGTCCAAGGAGTGCCTCTCCAGGGCACCCGCTCGGAGGAAGCCCAGCTACTTGGGCAGGGGAGGCCACACGGAAGCTCACTGGTCCAAGGAATGCCCATCCAGGGTGCCCCCTTGGAGGAAGCCCCCAAGACGGACACCTCCAGGACCTTGCCCAAGATGTGACCAGGAGGAACATTGGAAGACGGATTGTCCCTGAGGTATGAGAAGTGGTACAGCAGCCCCCCAGTACCCTGTCCTCCACTCTTCTCAAGACTGGGGAGGACAAGGGAGCCTGGGTCAGGGCAACACTCCCATTTTCTCCATCTCTCTCGCCAAGCCCTGGGCAGAAATTTAGGCTGAAGGTAAGGTTACCTACTTTATCATGGCTATGTTCTTTGCTTTAACCAATTACTCTGGCCCTATTTGCTCCTTGACCCATCTGGTCATGGACAATGGAGGGAGAACTGAGGGATGTCTCCAGACATACCCTTCCCCCTGCTTATTTGAGAATCTGTTGTTTAAACACTCCTCTTTTATGCTCTCCTCTTGCCTTGCCCCCTTATTGGGAAGGGACCTGATGGTGAAGCTGGGGAGCCGATTTTCTCTGCTTAAGCCTCCCTGTTCCCTTATCCCTCTGTGTGCCAGACCTCCCCGTGTTTCCCTGGAAGCGTGGGAGACAATTTGGGATCAGAGAATTCCTGGGCAAGCTGTTCTTGCCACCCCAACTGTTGTTCACCTCCGAGACCCTATTTTCCCTTTACTGTATTTTTAGCCCCACCCAGGAGGCTTCTTTGTCCTCTGATGATGCTCCTCTAGGCCCTGATTCACTCCCTCTAGAGAGGGTCCTGACCAAGCTAAACCTTTTGTGATTTTAAAATCTAAATTGACCTCCATGCCCCAAACCCAGTACTTGAGATCTGATCCTAGCCAGGTCGCTTATTTTTCAAAACCATTAGACTTTGTAGCTGCTATTAGGCCTGTAAGCCTCAGGGTAGTGGCTGCTATAGTCATTCTAATTGAGTGAACCTCTAAATTTGTATTTGGCCTCTGAAAGTGGGGAAATATTTCAATAGTTAAACTGGGAAACTCTTTAGACCACTCACACCCACATGGTAACTCTCATCTCCACAAAGCCCCCTTCCCAATATGACTTTCTCAGAAGTTTATGCCACTCCATTTATGCTTGCCACTTCTCTATGGGCTACTCTCTCTACATCTACACCTTGCTTCTCTGCCAGGGAATATTCCCTTACTTGGGGGACAAGCTCCAAGGCCACTGGACAAGTTCATACCCAGTGGAGGGAGGGCTCATAAGGGTTTCTGCTGGCCTCCTGACCTGTACTACTTGCGCAGATACCACTAGTGACTAGTGTCTTCAGAATATTACATCAGCTAGCTGTACCAATTGTACTGAGGGGGCATTTCCTACTTGCACCTATGATTGCATCCCTCTCCCTACACTTCTAGTAGGTTCTCTTTTTTTAAGTTTTCCTTCCAAGTTAATTCACAATGCTACAGCCCCTTCTGGTTATAACACTCTTATTGATCTCCTAAAGACACCCCTCTCAACTGGGAGTTTAATTTGCAACCAATCTGATCCTTGGGCATCCATACTAGAAATCTCTTGCTAACTCGGTCCATCTATGCCCCCAAAGGCTATACTTTTCTTTGTGGTATTGGTGAACCACATGATAAGAATCCTGGGAAAGGAGTAAGATGAAGTGCCAACACATGACAAGACCCCAGAACTACTGCCTTGGCCACCCAATGTTTGACACCCTAGAAGGACTTTGGAGTGTGCACTCTCAGATTTTCAGCACCCCCTTTCTCCATTTTCAATGCCACACAGCCCACAATCTCTAACTTAAAAAGGCAAAGCATGGATTTTGGAGAAATGTCCTCTGGCTTCTTAAAAAGGGAGCAGAATATCTCACGCCCTGGTATGGTCATCTACAACATGAACATATTCTTTCTAACCTTACAGAGATTATTCACTAGTTGGCAAATGAGACAGCTCACGGTCTTTGGGAAATCCAGCAATCTCTGGATTCTTTAGCAAAAGTAGTTCTAGATGATAGAATATCCCTAGACTACTTGCTGGCCTCCAGTGGGGGTGTGTGTACTTTAGCAAACACATCTTGTTGCATGTACATCAACACCTCTGGACAGGTAGAACTCTGCACTGAACGTACTTTGGAAAAGGCTAGTTGGATGCAAGAAATTCACAATGACTTCAGTGCTCCAAAATCTTTTTCATAGGAGTCCTGGCTTCTTTCTATACCGGCCTCTATTCTCATTGCACTACTGATCAAATTTCTTTTATGTTTGTTTGGTCCATGTTTACTAAATATTCTTGCCAGATTCCTTTCATCTGGGGTTGGAGCTATCAGCTTCCAGATGACTGCTCAGGCTGTATACCAACCCGAGGACTCTGAACCTGGCCTCAGCCGGGTTTTGAAGTTTGACACCTCGAGTGGGACCCAGAGAGGCAGGGACAGCTCTACGCCTTGCCAACAGGAAGCAGTTTCAGAAGCCAAGACCTTCACCACTTTCACCAAAAGAATTTGGGTCCCATTTGTTTGAGGGGGGAATGATGGGGTGTGGCCCAAGCAGAGGTCTTTGCCCCTTGTCCCAAGGGGAATCTGGCTCCCATTTGTCTACAGACCCCAGCTCCTTATCTCCCTTTGAAAGCCCTAGCCCCACCTTTTGACCTTACTCACATGCCTTCCAGTTCCCTTCATTACAGGCCCCATAAACCCTTAAACTTTCAGGTTCCTTATCTCCCTTTGAAAGCCGTAGCCCCACCTTTTGATCTTATGCAGATGCCTTTCAAACTTCTACCTTCCAGCTCCCTTCAATATCTATTCCCATTGTCTATTCAATCTCTCAGACCTTCCAATTAGAATTCTCACCTAGACCCTCTTCCCAGCCCCCTCCTCTGGCCACCCAAAGTTACTTTAGTGTATATAAAAATCTAACCTGGCCCCCATTCAGACGCTGAGAATCTCTCATGCCTGAAAGGCTGAGCTTTTCTCATGCCAGCTAGTCCTTATGGGCATCACCTGGCCTATATGATTTATCACTAACAAACTTTTCCTCTGGCTGGAAGAAGATTTGAGTTGATTACTTTCAGTCAAGGCCCAGCATCACAATCTCAGGGATTCCCAGCAGCACCCCACAAAAACCTCTAGACCTCTTCACCAGGAGCACCCCCAAACCTGTAGACCTCTTCAATTTTACAGATGAAGAAACTGAGGCAAACAGGGTTAAGTGACTTGCCCAGGGTCACACAGCTATTAAGTGTCTCAGCCCAGACTTGAATTCAGGAAGATGAGTCTTTCTGACTCCATGGATGGCACTAGAATTCTCAGGAATCACAGAAAGTGCAGAATTTCCTAGCTAGGCCACTGAAGGATATCCTTCCTTCCCACCCAGTTCTCAAGAAAGGCTCCATTAATTCATGTGCTGGTGAGGGCTCCCAATGTCTTAGTGCCAGCTCTGAAGGGCCCTGGCCATTTCTCAGCCACCCCCAGCAACACCTCCTGAAGAGGGCTGGACTATGTGGAATTAGGTCTCTGATTCTGGATTTTCTAGTACAGAAGACAACTTGAAGAGGTCATTCAAAGACCAATCAATTATGAAACTGCCCTGCTTGACCTGTAGCTTTTTTTGGGGGTGATACAGGGAATGTTTTATATATGGTTTTTTTATATATCTATTCTACTCCAAGGCTAAAAAGGTCATTTCTGACCAATAGCTGTATGCCTAGGCCCTAGGGGAAGGAAAAGGAAGGATTGGGGCAGAGAAGTGGAGAGGAGCCAACTTCTCCCCCTTTACATGCCGTGGAAGTATGCAATGTGAGAGCTGGGAGGGATTGATTTTTTTTTTTCCTGCTCCTCTTCTTATAAAGGAGGAAATTGAGGTAGAAACTTATCCAAAGTCACCCTGGTAACTGGTGGCAAGCACAGCTTTAGAACCCTCTTCTTTTGAATACTTTGCATTGCAATGCCCTTTGTCCAATTCTATCTAATTACCCTCTTCCCCTCATCAATTAATTTTTGTTTGGTTTTCACATTGATGAAGCTTGCAAGCTTGCATGCCTTCTACTTCATCTTTGAATAGGAAGTCTTTGCCCCTGTTCCCTCCTGACAAGGTCTGTTTCCCTCTAGTCTCTGTCCATTAAAGGATTGCTCATTGTGAGCTTACTTGCCTAATTTCCTCTATAGCCCAGGACAGCATTTTGGTATGGTGGGATTGGTTTGGTGGTATTCCCTATCTCACTATTAATAGTGACTGTTCCTAATCTCCTCTCCTCTCAAGCCTCTCACAGTACTTGCCATCTCTCCACCAGGGCAGCTACCTCATTATCATTTCCCAGATGACTGCAGGACTTCTTCCTCCCCCTTCATGCTGGATACCCTCTCCCCTCCACATGCCCCTCTCCCACCTTTTCAGCTTCTTTTTTATATGTTTTATGTTATACGTTTATATGGTTTTGTTTCATTTTGCCATCTCGGCATTTAGAACTTAGAAGTAGAATTTAGCCCTAGAACATAGAGGATACTTAATAAATGTTTATGGATGATCTGGTGGACTGACTTGTTGCTCCATGGATTTAAATTGACTGCTTTCCTAGACATATATTCCCAGATGCCATTGTGCATTTGGAGTGTATTTTAAAGTAGGGAAATGCTTCCACTGCAGTAATTCATCATTAATATGTGTTTTATGTTTTCTCAGTTGCTTCGCTGACAATCTACCCCTGTATCTTCTGGTGGAGTGGAGGCGATCCTGGGCTACATCTGTGAAAGACAAACAATGCAAAATCTTAAATAGCTAGAAATAGCTAGAAAGATTTTAAGAAAAGACAAGTAGTGGATGGCAGAAGCAGTTTAATGAAAGCTTGGCAAGATATCTTGCTAAGCAAAGTTATCTCATGGGCATTTAAGGACAAAAATAGGAAGAAAATAAATAGAAGAAAAATGGAAAAGATTTACAAAATATTTCAATAAACTGCTTTCACTATCAGGATTTGTGGAATCTCCATATTTGGATGCTAATTTCACAGTTCCAGAAAAGCTTATAGGAAAGGGTGTTGTCAGGCTCAAGTAAGAAAATAGATATAAAGCACTTTTCAATCCTCAAAGCACTATATAAATGCCAGGTATTTATTATTAATATCACTGCTTTTGTTATAATTAATGTTATTATTAACCTACAGTCATCAGGCTTCAAATTTGGCTCAAATCCAGAGCCTTACACGCCTGCTGAGGTAAAGCAATGTTTATAGAGCAAAATAGAGGTGCAAATGCTCATGCTGAAAATTTAACAATTGTCTAGCAAGCTGGTTAGAACTGGCACCTCTGTTACTGGGGGAAGTAGAAATGGCAATAATGAGAAAGGACAGGAAAGGCATTGTTATCAGATCAAATTTATATAAAGGAGATCCATGTTGGAGGCAACATAATTGTGTGATTGATCAATACACAAGGTGTGTGAAGGAAGGAGAGATAGCAAAGATGGGGGAAAATAATCTCAGACCTTATTACTCCTCCTCTCCTCCCCCGAGATTGAGAGAGCATCAATACCTATTAACATGTAGCTAATCTCCCATTTAATGCATCTAAGAGAGGAGTCAGCTATTCATGAATTAAAAACAATCTTGATAAAAGTAGTAATAGTGAACAAACAGGCTTTTGCAAGTGATACTTAGCAACCAATCACATATTTTTCATCCCATAATCAATCAAAATATGTAGAGAAGGTAAAATTCTACTCTGGTTATTTTCCATTGGTTATTAAAGAATGCTTGATTCAATAGACCAAAATGCTGTCTTACAGGTTCTTTTTTCAATAAGGTATCTCCGAATCTCCATCAAAGTCATTAAATATTCCTTTGGCAGATTTAACAACAGAAATAACCCTGTTCAATGCCCTTCCATTCATAATCCTTAACCAAGTCATAAAATAGGAACATATACTTGCCAAAAAAGCTTGCCACTGTGATAGTGAAGATCCAGAATAGAGACCAATTAAAGAGCGTAATAGGTTGTCTTCAGGAAAATTCAAAACTCCTTTACTGACCTCAAGCTTCCAATGAAATCAAAGACCCCCCCCTTTTTTTTTAAAATAACAACTTTCTAGAAGTGTTCTTATCTGGTAATAAAAGGTGGAATGTAACAATCTCTGAAAAATTTTAAACAAATGCCATAGAAAGGGCAATGGAAATGCATATGGTGGGTGACGAGGGTCAGGTTGTGATATGGTGGGATGTCTCACAGAATTTCAAAGACTCAAGCTGACTCAAAGCCAGTTAAAGAGATTTGTTGTGGCTTTGAGGTTTCACACTCTGGTGAATGGCTAAGCTCCTTAGAAGAATCTGCAATGTCAGGAAAGTAAGACAGACAATTTTACAGAATATATGATGCTAATTACACAATTAAAATGTATGTAGAATATAAGGAATACGGTTGATATTAGAAAGGCAGGAGGGGTTTATTAAGGGATTAGGTAATAGGAGAGGAAGCCCCTTCCATGGTTTAGTGGTCAAACATCCTGATCGTGCTGCTTTCTGATTGGCTAGCTATTGCGGTCCTGTCTGGTCAAGATGGATAGTTAGGTATTGTGGTCCTCTCTTGGGCTAAATGGGTAATGTGATTGTGGTTGGGTATAACTACACACCTGTTCAAATATGTGGATTGGATCTGGGAGCAAAGTGGCTAGCCAGGGGTAGTGGGCATGCTGTTCAGTGTGGCCCATAAGGAAGTGAGAATATTGGGGCTGGGGGCAGCTTTAGGATTCCATCAATGGGTACAGTCAGGTTGTAACATATAAGAAATAAAAGACTGAAGAAGAATGGGAGTCAAAGATCTCATGAAGCAATTGCATGATAAAAACAGAAGATAGACTGGTTATACAGCAAGGGTGAGGAATGGCATGTGGACAGCTAGAGTGATCTAGTGTTATTCTCATTATTTCAGGAGAAAGGAAGGTATGACTCCCTGATGTTAGGTGGGCCTTCTGATGTGAGCTTATGAGAGGATATGGACAAGAGTCTCACAGGATGGATAGGCATGGATAGTTTTGTTCTGGGTCATTGGGGAGAACATCCAATTTGATGACAGAGATCCATTTTAATATTTGAGTGAGAAAAAAATATCCTATGAATGAATGAATGAAAAAGTATTTATCAAGTGTTTATTATGTGCCAAGCTCTATTATAAGTGTTGTGGATACAAATGCAAAAGCACAGACAGTTTCTTTCCTCAAGGAGCACAAATAGGGAAGTGCTGGCTAGGGAAGGTAGTATTAGTTTGGGATGTGAAAGTGATATTGAGCAGAGCCAGGGTAGGGGAAGGCAGAAGCTCAACTTGGTCTTTCTAGTAGAAAGGATGCAATATCATTATTGATTTCGATATGGCTTCAGGACTGGAAACTGGGATGAGATGAATGGGTTGGAAAATGGAAAGTAATTGTGTAGCAGCAAAATAGTTGGAGAGATGATGGCTAGGGAGTTGAGTATTCACTCATTAGGACTGGAACCAGTTTAGGTATATGGGATGAGGCCCCAGGGCAGAATTCTGAAGCTGAAAGGGTTAAGTCTTCCAGGAGACAAGTCTCTGGTCTAGATGTCAAACAAGAAGGCATAGTAAATGTGACTCCAGTTCCAAAGACCTGAGTTCAAATCCTGTCTCAGAATCAGGGTTAGCTGTATGATTCTGGGCAAAGCACTTTATCTCTTTTAGCCTCAGTTTTCCTTATCTATAAAATGGGAATAATAATAGCACTTACCTCACAGGTTATTATGAGGATACAGTGAATACTATTTGTAAAGAACTTTATAAACTTTAAAGCACTATAGAAATGCCATTATTATTATTTTACTACTGGTACTATTATGATCTGACAAGATTTCTAAATTAAAACACTTAGAGTCATCCAAAAGTGAAATGGTCAGCCTTAGGAGGTGATGAGTTTTCTTTCCTTTGAGGTCTTTAAGCAAAGACTTAATGCATTCTTATTGGTTATGTTGCAGAGGACATTTTCTTTCAGGGACAGATTGACTAAAAAGCCTCCGAGATCCTTCTTGCTCTGAAATGCTGTGATTTTGTGAATGCTTGCTGAAAGACATGGGAAAGGCTGGCATAGGATCAGAAAGTGTGGAAGGGTTATAACGTGTGCTCTTGGACAGAGTACCTACATCCATCAGGCTGCAGATTCATTGGAGGGCAAGATTTCAGTTGACAAAGAGAGGAGGAACAAGCATGGAGAATGACTAGATCCACCTTTCTCCCTGTTCTCTCACAAGAACTGACAGCTTGTCTCGACCCAGATAGACATTTGAACCTGCCAAGCAGTTTTCTGAAAAGTAGGACAAAGTTGTTAAAACACTTGTAATAATTACTTGCCTTATATAATAAAAGCTGGTTAGGAAAAATGCCTTGTAAACTCAATTTCAAAGTGAGCCGTTAGGGCTCTTACGGGCTGTTAAGATTCAGTTTATCCATAGACCAAGATTCCAGACAATTGAAGGATAGTGAAATTCACTGGAAAGAGTTGGTTTTGAAGTTAGAGGGTACTCTAGCTCAATAACTTTACTACTACTACTACTACTACTACTACTACTACTACTACTACTACTACTACTACTACTGCCACCACTGCCACCACGGCTACCACCATTGTTACCATTGCTACTGTAATTGCTACTATTACTCCTACGACCAGTCAACATTTATATGGTGCTTGCTATGTGCTAGGCACTGTACTAAATGCTATATAATTATTTTCTCATTCTCTCCTTACAACAAGCCTAGGAGGTAGGTGCTATCATTATCCCTATTTTATGGATGAGGAAACTGAGGCTTTAAGTGACTTGCCCAGGATTACATCTCTAGTAAAAGTCTCTGAGGCCAGATTTGAACTCAGGACTTCTTGATCCCAGGCCTACTGCTCTCTCTGCTGTGCAATGAAGCTGTCTACAACTACAACCTGTATGACCTTGGGAAATTCATTTAACCTTTGTGATGTTTGAAAAAAATTCAAGAGACATAACTTCTATGTAATTTAATAATTTTACTAACAATGCCAGCATTTTAATAAAAGGATGGTTATTTGACTGTTTCTTTTAGACCAAAGACCCCTCATGGTGGTGGGTTCATAGTTTATTTGCCCTTCAAAGAGTACATGTTGTTGAGGGTGGCAATCAACTCTGATTGGTTAGTGATTAATGAGAGAATGAATATTACAATGAGACAGTGGGCTAGTGAGGGTATCTTCTCAAAGAGACTTCTCAATTTCTGTATCACCTGTCTGACAAAAGCGGGGAGCCACATTTTCTCAGACCCATCTGCAAACACAATGAGCAGGAAGGCACCTATTATCTTCAATTTAGAATTTCTTTTCTGTCTGATTAGATCTTAGCCATCCTGTTTGGGCAAGTCTTTTCAGAAAGATTTCCCAGGCTGATTGGTTTCTGGATGAGGAAGTAGAAAAGGTGACAAACCTTGGTACTAATTCAACAATTAGTTATTGATGCAAAAGAGAAACTATTCTGTCACACCTCTTTCAGCCTCAGGTTCCCTTTTTACATAATGAGGAGGTAGGACTAGGGATTTCCAAGCTCCCTTCCAGCTCTAAATTCTGTGATGAAGTTTTAATGTGTTCAATGGTCAAGAGATCAAATATTTAAGCTTTCAATTTGTCTAAAGGTTGATTCTGAGCAGGTGATCCAGTTCCTTTCAGATTCAAATTAATTTTAGTTCCTGGGCCATGCCAACTTTGAAGTGATTTCACAAGGTTATTTTGGAGACTCTATTCAGTGAGCTCCTGTTACCAAAAGTCCAAGTGTTGAGTGCTAAAGTTGCTAAGCCAATCCCTACTTTTGAGACATCCTTGTTATTCTTTGGCAAGATATAGAAAGATCAGCTGTGCAACTATTGTGTGTTAATATCAGAAAGCAATCATCAGTGCAAGTTTCTGAGATCCTTCAGTCTTGTGGGTTTTGGGGGAAACATTTTCTTTCTTCTTATATTTTAGAATAAAGAAATGGGTCAGTTTTCAAGGAACATAAAACTCAGGCTGGCATCCTGTGAGAACATTGTCAGGATGTAAGCAAAGCATTCTTTTCCAAGAAGAGCATCTCCTTTACTGCCTGACCTGAAATCCACAGCCATGCAGTTGGAGAAGACTTCTCCCCTAATTTTAGCTATAATCTCATCAAGGGAATAAGTGGTAGGAACTGCTCCATGAGTCTGGGTAAAGAGATTATTTCTCTAATCCTTTCAGTAATTCCATAGGATGAGTGCACTGTATATGCTTCCAAACTTTCTCCCTGAGAGACAGCTCTTTAATATTCAAAGAGTGTTGATGGGAGTTGGAGAAGATGCCATAGTCTGGCATAAGTACCTGATAAAGTAGGATCTGACCAGTTTTCAGGTAATCACAGGTAGGCACTATTGAAGAGGCTTAGAGGTTTAGGGGTGCTGGAACCCCAAGGTCGAGATGCGGGCCCTGCCTGAATGAATTCAAGTCAAATCTTCTTCCAGCCAGAGAAAAAGTTTATTAGATATAAACCATATAGGCCAGACTCTTAAGGAATCTGAACATTGTCAGCCTTTTGGGCATGAGAGATTCTCAGCATTTGAATGGGGGCCAGGGTGCATCTTATATACACTAAAGTAACTTTGGGTGGCCAGAGGAGGGGGCTGGGAAAAGGGTCTAGGTGAGGATTCCAATTGGAAGGCCTGAGAGATTGAATAGACAGTGGAAATAGATAATGAAGGGGACTGGAAGGAAGAAGTTTGAAAGGCATCTGAATGAGATCAAAAAGTAGGGTTAGGGCTTTCAAAGGGAGATAAGGAGCTGGGGACTGTGGACAAATGGAAGCCAGATTCCCTTTAGGGCAAGGGGCAAAGGTCTCCCCTTGGGCCCACACCCCATAGCTATCATTCCAAATATAACAGGTATTTTTAAAGATCAGACTAACATTAGTGATTGATGAGTAGGAAAAAAAATATATATAGGTGAATCAATACTGTGATGTTAATGAAGAATTGGTTAGGATACAGTTAAAATGATTGTGGCCTACTGGAACCCATCCACTGTGAGCAGCAAACAAAAGACAAGGGGTCTGTTTAGACAAATGCAGTAAGGGAACTTTGGTGGCATTTTTCTAAGATGGATTCAGATAGTACCATTGAAATTTCTACCCTCCTATTCAAAGGAATTTAAACCTATTATAACATCACTAGTGAGTGCATTTCCTTTAAATAGCAAAGACATATATAGATTTGAAAGTGCCCATGGTAGAGGTATCATTAGGATAGAACTTTCCAAGAGATCAGAAATATGGTGGACATAACCAGCACATAGAAATATTCCAGTCTTTAGCAAACTGATCTGATAAATGGAGACATGTGTTCTTATAATCACAAGTAAGCTTCTCGTCCAGGATAGCAATCCTGTCTTATTCTTTACATGCCAGGAGACTGAGGCTTTTAGAGGTTGTGACTCACATGGTTAAGAAGAATCAGATTCAGGATTTGAACTTGGGTCCACCTGAGTTCAAGCACTCTTTCCAATATGCCAAGTGAGGCGGCCATTGTTTTTGTTTGTTTTGTTTTGGCTGAAGAAATTATTTAATTTTGAAAATGGATTATTGGGGTTGCACAGCTTCATTGAAACCCAGAACCAGTTTCTGATCTTTCCTCTCTGTGCCCAGAGAAAAGGCCATGCCTCCACAGAGACCCCCTCACTTACACTCTAATTATGTCTATGATATTAATAGTGACTTCTGGAACACAGGAAAGGAATATAAACAAGAAACTGAGCTCCTGGGCAAGAGCGACTGTATCTGGAGAGGGTCAAGTTCCCCATTAGTGGCACACACCCGCTGTAGCTACAAGTTTTAAGTTTGAAAGTTTCTCCAAAGAGTGACCATCTTTGGTAATATTTCATCTGTGCCAACTCCAAGGGCTACAACACAGGTGGGGAACCCTTTTATTAAGGGGATTTGTTCTGGATTCAGTCAAAGGGTCTCGCTTGAGGACCTAGAGGGCTACCTGTAGCCTTGAGGCTGCAGTTCCTCACCCCTGGTACACAATCAGCAAATAAGACAGATGGTAAGCTGACAGAATACTCTGCCCCTCCCTTGGCTCAGGAAGGCCCCTGCTCAGGTTCTTCTGGGGACATGGCCATGCCTGGTCCTCAACAGCATGAGGAATAGGCAGTTTCTAAAAAGGAAGAATGTGGTATTGACCTGAAAGTTGGTTAAAGAGACAACAAGCTAGGTGATAAGTAAATCCATATTGTTCTATTCCCTTAAGTTAGCAGCATGTAACATGTTACACGGAGGCAGAGCTTTAACTGACTGCATCAAGCAATTTTAGTAGGACATTTAAACCCTGACTCAGGATGTTTGTGTTACTCAGTTTATGATCTCCATTTGTTTCCCCAGAGTATTAGAAAGGAATAAAACAAGATAGGCAAATGTCAGATCCAGGATGTTTGTGTTTCCTTTGCCACCAAGGTGAGAGAAATTCCCTTTATTCAAGGTAGTGTCTGGGTTAAAGGTGCCTTAGTGGTCATTAACAGGAGAATGCTTTGGATCAGCTTTAATTGTTGGCGCAGGAAGGGGCATTCTCAGTTCATCCAGAAAGAAAAGATTAATTCAGATTTTTGGCCTTTATTGGGGCTCAATTGATATTAAATGATTATCAGTGGTGATGCAGAACTACCAAAGGCAGCAGGTGAAATAGGCCAGGAGAAGTGGGCTCACCGCATCCGTGGCACGTGCGCACTGGTACAGAGGTAGAATCAACTTTTAAATGGTTGGTAAAATCCATACTCTTCCCATCTAAGCCGTGATTGGACCAACTTATCTGAGTTACACTCTTCCTGAACTGCCCATCCCATGTTCCTCCATCTTCCTCACTGTCATATTAGCTCCTCTTAGTTCATGCATCCCATGTTAAAAAAAATTGGTGGCTATCTCCACCCTCGGGGTGTGCCAGTTAATATTCAATAAGCTTATTAAGCAAGCATGGTGGAGAAAAGCCTTTGCCCCATCCTGGACCCCATCAGGTTGCAACCAGTTTAGCCTGCAGGGCTCTTTCTCCAGGAACTAGTTGTTTGCAGATTGTTTGGGGCACTTTCTGATTGGTTGAGGGACTGCCCACGAGATCTTGGAAGTCCTTCTTAGAAATCCCTTGTTCTGTTGTGGAAGCCTAACTTCGAACCCTTTCTCACAATTAATAATTTTGTATGTTGTAAAACAGATAAAATAAATATTTTTAAAATGATACTTTATTTATAGCCCCTTTTATTCTCTCACTGAGAGTGATGTGATAGAATATGCTCAATTATTTTCAAAAATATTGGTTGAACATTTTGTGATGTAGGAATTAAAAGGCACGATTCTAAGTTGAGTTTATTTTGCTACTTTATGTTAATAGTTGTCAGCAGCTGAAAAGGCGACTCAGAAAGATAAAAAGAATATTGTTGGCTGTGCTTCCTAAATCATGTTGCTCATTTTTCACTTCTAGCCATTAATTATTCAAAAGTTCTTGTTGAAATTGCTCCCCTGCTATCAATCAATTGCTCTTGCAAACTAATTGGGTATTGCATTATATTTTTAACAATTAAGTTAAAAACCCATGGGAACGTTTCATTTGGAATATTTTTAGACAGGTTAAAATTGTTTCCGAGTTTTTGAAGTGTGCAGATACAATTTTTTAAAAATAAGTGGTATACTTACATTGTTTTCAAAGACACAAAGAGGAGAGTTAAGGATTTAGCAGAAGAATATGGTCAATGGAGTCAAATGACACAGAGAGCTCAAGGGCTGATAAAAAGCCATCAGATTTGTCAATTAAGATATCATTGGTAGTTTTGAAGAGAGCAATGTCATACAAATGAACAGCCCCAAAGATGGCTAAGAGGTTGAGAATTTGGGAGATTGGAAGGATGGTGCTGCCTTCAAGAGAAATAGAGTTTAAAAGGCGAAGCTAATGTAATGATATTGATGATATAGTTAGTAACTCATTTGTGCCTACTCATTCTGCGCTACTCACTCTTTCCCAAGGAGAAATGAAAAAGTGTGAATGCTGAGTCCACCTGCTAGGGAAGCTGAGGCAGCAACAGTCTAGTGAGCAGGATACAGAGACTCTGGAGGCAAAAGGTACAAGTTATGCCCAGAGCTGGATTGCTTTAAGAGTTTCCTCTATTAGAATTATTTTCATTGACTCAGTTGTTACAAAAGATTCTATTTTTTGCTAAACAAATCTGGCAGTTGGAGGGCCTGGGGTGGGGAGGAAATAAAGCATAATCTCTTTATGCTGGCATTCAAGGATCTGTACAATCTAGCAATACCTACCTTTCTAGATTTATTTAACAATATTGCCCAATATATGGATTCATTCTTCCAGGCAGATTGACTACTCGCTATTAGCGTCCCTGTCCAAATTCCTGCCTCTGTGACGTTGCTTATGCTTCTTCATATGCTTTACATGGCCTCTTCCTTGCCTGGCTCTTCACTTCTCCCATCTCCAAGTGTTAAATGCTCTTCATTCCTTGAAATAACAACTCCATTGCTGTCAGCCTTATGAAATCTTTGTCACATTAGAGTTCTTCCTCTTCAAATGTCTCTTAGCGCTTTCTATATAGGTTACTCCTTTGCCATCAAGCAAAGATATTGATCACAGATTTCAAGCTAGTCTAATTTCATTTCAAATTTCATTTAGTCTAATCTCCATATTTAAAGATGAGAAAACTACATTTAGCTTCATACAATAGCTTTTTGTGTATATGCTTTAATTGCCCTGCCCCATTGGATTGTAAACATCTTGAGGCTGTGTTTTATTTCATCTTTGTGTAATGAAATACTGGTTAAATGAGAGAACAGTTCTTACAGTATGTGAAGATTTGAATTTCCTGGTAGGTTATATAAAGAATGGGCCATATTCTCTGCCTGCTGCCAATCATACATGTAGAACTTTGGGGATACAGTTTCCAGATATGAGTGACTAAAGGGCCATGAGTGACTATATAAAAAGTCTTCTAGTTGTTTGAAAAGCTAGAAGAGCTAATGATTCAGCAGAGGCTTAGCTAGAGCTGAGAATGCATTGCTAAGATTTGGTGTGTTATGCTCCTTTTGGTATACTTTCTTCCCTGACATGCTCTTCTCTGGTAACTTTAAGGTAGGTGGATTGCTGTGGCCTCTGGGCGAGAGGAAGGGCAGTAGCTGAAGCTACCTCAATCTTTTCAGTGGGCCATGTGGCTGTAAATGCCATACACCTCTCTTTCTTTTGTCTTTTGGTGTTTATTCTTGCTAGATCTTAGGTGAATGAATATCCCGAGATGGAATCAGCTAGGCAACTGGTAAGATCAAAAGATCTATAAAAGCTACCAAGATCTCACCAATAGCTGGAGTCTGGGAGTCAGTGATGGCAGTAGCCATGTGCAGTGAGGAGCTAGATCAGCTCTAGATTACCTGCTTGGCTCAAACCTGTAGTAGACTGACTGTGAAACTGAAACATTGATTTCAGCAAGGAGCCAGCCCAGCTAAACAAGGGAAAGATTCATTTATCAGCTGTATCACACCCAAGAGGAATCTTGGTGAGGAATCTGAGAAAGGAAAGAGTCATGCGTTTTTCCTACATGTGTAGTTTTGTACCTTTGTGCTTTAAGATTGTGTCCACTCTCCCTAGGGATGAACTACGTGCAAGAAACACTATGCCACCATGGTTTGGGAATATGTTTTTGAAATTTCTCTCCTTGATATACCCTCTCAGTAAATATTTCTTTGTAAAAGCTAGTTGGTAGATATTAACTTGTTAATTGATATTGTGGACACACCGGATGGGGGCTCATGAAAGCCACAAACCTTCTGATTTTCCCTAAAACTATGAGGCCAAAAGAGATCAGGTGCCCTCTGAGGACCCAACCTGGTTAGGAGAGTACGCCCACAGTGGGTGTTGTATTTGCATCCCTTTTATCATGGGGATTTGCATGTTTTTTGTGAATATTATGGAATTGGATTACATTGAATAATCCCCTGCAAATCCCACACGGTGATCATTCACAGGCAGGAAATACAGAAGATGCATCAGTGTTCTTCAGCATCTCTTTTTTTCTATGATTTTGTGATTCTGTGATATCTGAAACATGGCATTGCTTTCTATGGATAGCAAGTTTCTTTCCCTCTTCCAGAGTTTTTCTGTATCCCTAAGCACTAAATTTCCCATCTTCTGAGATGGGTTTGTGCCCATCCACTCAGCCATGCTCCCTGGTACACAGGACATGTGTCTTGAGGCATAATGATGAAGTGAATCATAGGGCAGAGGTTTTGTGTGGATAATCCTTAGAGCCCTTTGCAACCTGAGATTTGGCGGTTCTGTGACTCTATTAACCCTGGAGCGCGGTTGTCCTTAGCTGCTCACAAGTGTCTCTATGTTTTTGACTTAGCTAGATTGAGTTTACATAATAGCTTTTTTTTTTTTGGTAAGGCAAGTGGGGTTAAGTGACTTGTCCAGAGCCACACAGCTAGTGAGTGCTACACATCTGAGGCTGGATTTGAATTCAGGTCCTCCTGACTCCAGGGCTAGTGCTCTATCCACTGTGCCACCTAGCTGCCCCACACCTACCAGCTTTTAGATTCCTGTCAGAAGTTGTTGTTTTTAACCAAGATCTCATTAAAGAGTGAACATGAGGAGGAGTTTTAAAGAAAAACCAGAGGGGTCATTTTCAGAGAGTTTATAGCTGTCTCACAAATTGACATGAAATAACCCTTGTGAGTTTTTTCTGTTTGCATTTTATTGAAGTGGTTTGTGGTAAAGGAAAAAAAGTACAAGCTGAATCAGTTTTGTATTAGAGGATGTTTGTGGTAGGACAGTTTAAAGTAGAGTTGTGTATTTAAATAAAATTATGCTTATCTGGCAGTTCTAGTCATAGAAGCAAATAGGAGAATACGGGGGGGTGGGGACAGGTAAGGGTGGTTGAGAGTGAAAGGCACTCTTCTCTTTATAAAGAATAAAGTGTAGGGGCAGCTAGGTGGTGCGGTGGATAGAGCTCTGGCCTTGGTGTCAGGAGGACCTGAGTTCAAATTTGACCTCAGACATTTGACACTTAGTAGCTATATGACCCTGGGCAAGTCACTTGACCCAACTTGCTTCACCAAAAAAAAAAAAAGGATAAAGTATAAAGTTAGTCTTTCCTAATTACATTCAGCTAATAATAGGAATGGGGAAGGGGTTGTGCCCTCAGCTTAAGGACAGATTATGTAGCTTCTCTATACGACTCTTAGGAAACTAAAACACACTGAGAAATTGCTTCAGCAGCAAACCAGGAGAGTGGGTCATTACAGGAATCACAGAATTCAAATGTCAGAAGGGACCTCAGAGGTTATCTAAGATAGTTCTCTGAAAGAAGAGTCTTTTCTACAATATCTCTGACAAACGGTTCTTTAGCTTGCTTTCTGAAGACCGTCAGTGATGGGGAACTGCACTATCGCCCAAGGCAGCTCACTGCACCTCAGGATTGCTCTGATTGTTAGAAGTTTGGCCTTAGATTAAGTCTATATATGCTTCTGCAGTTTCTACCCAGTGCTCCTGGTTCTGATTTCCAGGTCTTTACAGAAAAGTTGTGATTCTTCTTCCTTCAACAGTTGTTTTGACTTTAAGTCTTCTTTGGGGCACACGGCTCCAGTTCATTTAAGAGACATTAGATGTCACAGTCTCTAGCTCCCTCACCACTCTGGCTGATCGCCTCTGGACGGTGTCCAGTTCGCCAATGTCCTTTCTTAAAGTCCTCTCTCAAAAACACTGAAGAGACTACAGCAACTGTTACTGTCTCCTTAAGAACAGTAAAGATGGGAGAATCTTGGCTGCAGCTGTTCCTGTAGGAGGCAACTTGGAATGTGAAGAGTGTGTTTTCCTTTCAGGTTGAGGAAAGAATGAGGTCAACCATCAAAAGTGAAGGCTGCAAAATTATAAAGGACGAGTATGGCCCAAAAGCAAAGATAGGAGAAGGCAGCCGTAACTCATCGGAAGAGTTGGGAGAATCACACCTCTTCATTGTACATATTTTCAGACTTTTTTTGTTGTATTAATCATTTATTTTGATATTTCCTCTGCTTTTTTATTTTATTTTATTTTATTTTTTAAAGAAAATTACCATTTGCAATGTGGAATGGGAATGGCTCTGTAGAAGGGGGAGGAGGAAGGATGCTGAGGGGAAATTACGGTGATGTAAAGAAAAATATTTCAGTAAAAAGGTCTTTTAAAAAAGGATACGTGAGGTTGCAAACCTCTGTGAAGGCATTTGAGTTCTCTGTCAGCAGGTGGACTAGGCTCTGAGCTGCTCAGGCAGGGTTCTGGGATCAATGTCAAGAGGAGTGGGTGGAGACTTCTGGGAGCTGAGATGACAGAGTAAGCAGGAAATCACCTGATCTCTCCCTTTTTTACCTCCAAACAACTATAAAATAGCACCCCAAGATGAATTCTGGAATGCCAGAACCAGCAAAAAGATAGGGTAAAACAATTTTCTAGGCCAAGAAATTTGGAAGGTCAGCAGAAAAGGTCTGTCTCACTTGGGTAAAGAGGGGAGAACAGGCCAGGAAAGGAAGCATCTTGGCAAGCCAGCAGTAGGCCCTGTCTCAGCAAGCCAGTGGGAAGCCCTGAGCCCCTGTGCAGTGCCAGGCAAATGCCCGTGCCAGCACCGCCCCCCTCCCCTGTATCTCAGTGGGGAGCAAAGTGAATGGGCAGATGCCAGTTCCGGGACCCTCCACACAGATCAGTACAGCACCAGGTGAGCTGCCAGATCTCTGCAGCACCATGAAGCACCACCCACTCCCCAATCCCAACCTTTGGCAACGTGAGCAACAAGAGCCCCGCAGCCCTGCAGCATGAGGGTCCCTCATGGGCCTCAGGGCAGCACCAGTGTAGCACTGTGCAAATGGCCTGGGCCTGCAGCCCCTGGCACAAGAAGCTTAGGACAGTGCCCCTTCCACCCCAAAGGCAGAGCTCAAAATTAAAAGCAATGGAAAAGACTGGAAAAGATGAGCAAAATGGGGCAGCTAGGTGGCACAGTCAACAGAGCTCTGGTCTTGGAGTCAGAAGGATCTGAGTTCAAATCCAGCCCCAGACACTTAACACTTACTAGCTGTGTGACCTTGGGCAAGTCACTTAACCCCCATCGCCTCACCAAAAAGCCCCCCCCAAAAAAAAGATGAGCAAAAACCAACAACAAAATAGAACATACTCATAGAAAGTTACTATGGTGATATGGAAGATCAAGAAACAAATTCAGAAGAGAACAACAATGTTAAAATGGCTATGTGCAAAGCCTCCCAAAGAAAAATGTGAATTGGACTCAAGACCAAGAAGAACTCTTGGAAGAGCTCAAAAAGGAATTTAAAAATCAAATAGGAGAGGTAGGAAGAAGTTGAGAAAAGAAATGAGAGTGATTAAAAAGTCAACAGCTTGATAAAGGGAGCACGTAACATGGAAAAGAGGAACAAAAATTTACCGAACAAAATAACTCCTTAAAAATTAGAAAGGACAAGTGAAAACTAATGAGACATCAAGAATCAAACAAAATTAAATGAATGAAAAAATAGGATAAAATGTAAAATACCTCACTGGAAAAACAACTCACCTAGAAAATAGATCCAGGAGAGGTAATTTAAGAAAGAAAAAAAGGAAAAAAATTTACATGATAACTTTATTGTATGGCTAAAAAGGAATAGCAAGGTGTACATAATAGATTTGAAGTTTCATGTACAGTCCAATTATTTTTATTATACTGTAGTATAGAAATGCTTGTTTTATTTAATAAATTTAATAAAATTAAATAAAAATTTTAAAATGAAATTCTAAAAAAAATCAAAGAAAAAAAGAATCATTGGACTACCTGAAAGCCAAGATCAAATGGAGGACCTAAACATCATACTTCAAGAAATGATCAAAGAAAACTGCCTGATACCCTAGAACCAGAGGGTAAACATATGTGTGTGTGTGTGTGTGTGTGTGTGTGTGTGTGTGTGTGTGTGTGTGTATGAAGAATCCACCAATCACTTCCTGAAATAGATCCCAAAATGAAAATTCCCAGGAACATTATAGCCAAATTCCAGAACTCCCAGGTCAAGGAAAAAATATTGCAAGCAACCATAAAGAAACAATTCAAATATCAGGGAGTCACAGGACTTAGTAGCTGCAACATTAAAGAATCTGAGGTCACGGACCATGATGTTCCAGAAGGCAAAGGGGGTAGGACTACAACCAAGAATCACCTATCTAGTGAAAATGAACATAATCCTTCAAGGGAAAAATTGGTCGTTCTATGAAATAGAAGGCTTTCAAACTTTCCTCAGGAAAAGACCAGAGCTGAACAAAAATTTGATTTTTAATATCAAGACTCAAGAGAAGCATAAAAAGGTAAATAGGAAAGAGAAAACATAGGGATCCAATAAGGCTAAACTATTTACATACCTACGTGGAATATGATAACTGTGACAGCATACCAAAATTAAAGGGATGAGGACAAAGTAGTACTTAGGGGAAAATTTATTTCTTTTAATTTTTGTGTCTATAAATTAGAGAAAGACCAGATCAATGAATTGAGCATGCAACTGAAGAAAAAAAACTAGATCAAAAGCACTAAATTGGAAATCTTGAAAACCAAAGGTGAGATTAATAAAATTGAAAGAAACTAATAAATAAAACTAGAAGCTGGTTTTATGAAAAAAAACCCAATAAAATAGATAAACCATTGATTAATTTGATTTAAAAAAATAAATCAAATATCCAGTATCTAAAATGAAAAGGGTAAATTCACCACTAAATGAAGAAGAAATTAAAGCAATCATTAGAAAATGTTCAGTCCAATTATGTGCCAATAAATCTGACAATCTGAGTGAAATTGATTAATATTTACAAGAATATAAATTACCCAGATTAACAGAAGAGGAAATAGAATACCTAAAAACCCCTTCTTTGAAAAAGAAATGGAACAAGCCATCAATGAACTCCCTAAGCAAAAATTCCTAGGGCCAGATGGGTTCACAAGTGAATTCTATCAAACATTTAGAGAACAATCAATTCCAATCTACATGAATTATATGGGAAAAGAGGTGAAGAAGGAGTCCTACCAAATTCCCTTTATGATACAAATATGGTGTTGTTACTTAAACCAGGAAGAGCAAAAACAGAGAAAGAAAATTATAGACCAATTTATTTAATTAATAGTGCTGAAAAATTTTAAATAAAATACTAGCAAGGAGATTGCAGCAGCATATCACAAGGATCATATACTATGACTAGATGGGATTTATGCCAGGAATGCAGGAATGGTTCAATATTAAGAAAACTATCAGCATAAATGACCATTTCAATAGCAAAACCAACAGAAATTATATGATTATCACAATAGATGCTGAAAAAGATTTTGACAAAATACAGTGCTCATTCCTATGAAAAACACTAGAGAGTATAGGAATAAATGGAGCTTTCCTTGTAGTGATAAGTAGTATCTGCCTAAAACATCAACAAGCATTATCTGTAATGGGGATAAGCCAGAAGCTTTCCCAATGAGATTAAGGGTGAAAAAAAGGATATCAATTATCACCATTATTCAATATTGTACTAAAAATGCTAGGTATAGCAATAAGAAAAGAAAAAAAATTGAAGAAATTAGAATAGGCAATAAGGAAACAATACTATCACTCTTTGCAGATGATGTGATGATATACTTAGAGAATCCTAGAGAATCAACTAAAAAAACTAGTTGAAATAATGAACAGATTTAGCAAAGTTGCAGGATATAAAATTACCACACATACATAATTAGTATTTCTATATATTACTTACAAAGCCCATTAGCAAGAGATAGAGAAATTCCATTTAAAATAACTGTAGAAAATATAAAATACTTGAGAATCTACCTGCCAAAAGACCTACCACTCTACCTGACAAACCCAAGAATTTTATGAACACAATTACAAAGCTGTTTTCACATAAATAAAGTCACATCTAAACAATCAGAAAAATATTAATTGCTCAGGGGTAGGCCAAGCCAGTATAATAAAAATGACCATTCTGCCTAAAATAACTTGCTTATTTAGTGCCATACCAATAAAATTACCAAAAATTGCTTTATACATCTAGAAAAAATATCAAAATTCACTGGAAGAACAAAAGGTCAAGAATCTCAAGGGAACTAATGGAAAAAAAAAATCAAAGGAAGGCGGCCTAGCAGTATCAGATCTCAAATTATATTATAAACCAGTAACCATAAAAACCATCTGGTACTGGCTAGGAAATACTGGCGAATCAGTGGAATAGATTAGATACACAAGACACAGTAGTAAACGACCATAGCAACCTACTGTTTGCCAAACCCAAAGAACCCCAGTCTCTGGAATAAGAACTCACTATTTGACTGCTGAGAAAACTGGAAAACAACAGGGCGCAAACTAGATATAGACCAACATCTCATACCATATACCAAGATAAGGTCAAAATGGGTACATGATTTACATGTAAAAGGTGGTACCATAAGCACAGTAGGAGAGCAAGGAATAGTTTACTTGTCAGATCTATGGAAAAGGGAAGAATTTATGACCAAACAAGAAACAGAGAGCATTGCAAAATGTAAAATAGGTAATTTTGATTGCGTTAAAGTAAAAAGTTTTGTATAAACAAAACCCATGCAACCAAGATTAGAAGGAAAGCAGAAAGTTGAGAGGCAATCTTTACAGCAACTGTCTCTGATAAAAGCCTCGTCTCTCAAACATGTAGAGAACTGAGTCAAATTTATAAAAATACAAGCCATTCTCCAACTGATAAATTCTCATAGGATATGAACAGGCAGTTTTCAGGGGAAGAAGTCAAAGCTATCTATAGCTACACGAAAAAATGCTCTAAATCACTATCGATTAGAGAAATGCAAATCAAAACAACTCTGAGGTTTCACATCATACCTATCAGATTAGCTAACATGACAAAACAGGAAAGTTATAAATGCTGGAGAAGATGTGGGAAAATTGGAACACTAATGCCTTGTTGGTGGAGTTGTGAACTAAGCCAACCAGAGCAATTTGGAACTATGCCCAAAGGGCTATAAAACTGCATACCCTTTGATCCAGCAATACCACTTCTAGGTCTGCATTCCAAAGAGATCATGCAAATGAGAAAAGGACCCACATGTACAAAAATATTTATAGCAGCTCTTTTTGCAGTAGCCAAAGATTGGAAAGTGAGGGGATGCCCATCAATTGGGGAGTGATTGAACAAGTTGTGGTATATGAATGTAGTGGAATACCATTGTGCTATAAGACATGGTGAGCAGGCAGATTTCATAAAAATCTGGAAAAACCTACATGAACTGATGCAAAGTGAAATGAGCAGAACCAGGAGAACATTGTACACAGTAACAGTGACATTGTGTGATGATCAACTATAAATAAGTTAGCTCTTAGCAATAGAATAACCCAAGACAATTCCACAGGACTCATGATGAAAATACTATCTATATCCAGAAAAAGAACTGTGCAAGCATACTATTCTCAGTTTATTTTTTTATGTGTTTTTTCATTTTTGTCTGTTTCCTTTTTCACAACATGACTAATATGGAAATATGTCTTATATGACTGTACTTATGTAACCTATATCAAATTGCTTACCGTTTTAAGAAGAGGGGAGGGGAGGGAGGGAGAAAAACTTGGAACTCAAAATATTTTAAAAATGAATGTTAAAATTGTCTGTATGTATATTTGTAAAAAATAAAATATTATTTAAAAATAAAAGATGAGTGGGAGGGGGCTGAGAGCAGCTGTAGGGAGATCCTTCAGGCATGGCTCCAAAGCTGTTGTGGACATTGCCATCATCAGAGATCGGGGGTGGGGTGGGGGGGTCTTGTATAGAGGTCCATGCCAGCAGGAGGGTGGTTTTCCAAATGGCCACTGCAGGGTGAGGTGGAAGGCTTTGGGTGCCCAATTCATGCTGGGGGAAAGGGTCCAGTGGTATTCTGGGATTCTTATCACTAATACATAGGACTCAGAACCGCTGAGGAGTGTTCCTGCCTTTGGTCGCAGTGGGGTTGATGGGGTTCTCAGCTGCAGTAAGAGGATTCCTGTGGGGTTCTGGCAGGGTGTCTGGGTCTGAATTAGAGAGCAGGCAGGGCCGGGTGCATCTCCACAAAGTGAACTGAGGTCTCAGTCTTTGAGGCTGGAGGGTGGGGTGGTGTTTTGGATTCCATTTAAAAGGAAGTGATATATAAATTGGTTGGATCTCTGAGCTGCCTAGCAAGGGTGCTGGGGTTATGTCAGTGGGTGGTGGGGTGGGGTTGGGAGAAGTTAATGGGAGTCATGTTTTCTATCTCATCCATGTGATCTTAATGTAGAGGTATTCCTGGGACGGGGATCTGAGACAGAGTGGGTTAAAATCCTAGGGGTTGTAGCACTTGCACCTGGATTCTGGGATCTAGGTAGACACATGTGCATGTGAGCACCAAGTGATGGACAGATAAAACACCCAGAGATGAATATCCTGATATCCAGTGATGTGTAGGTGATCATCCAATGAGAGAAGATTGGTACGCACACAGCTAGGCAAGTGGAGGGATTTCTAAATCTTGGTCTAAGCCATTCTAGAGAGGAATTCCTGTCTCCAGTCATACTTGGAAGGCAGAGAGGCTAGGGCAGTGGAGGGTCCACACCCATTCCCCACCAACCCAGGTGCTGGGGTCAGTGTTGGTAGACAGTTTTCCAAGTGACCTCTTTGGGGAGGGGGAGTTTGGGAGCCCGATTTGTGCTTAGGCAGAGGAATCCTAGAGTGCCTGTCAGATTTGTCTCGGTTTGTGCCCACGTTCATACAAAATTTATTGTACTGCCCCATTTGCACGTCCATGCACAGTAGCCCCAGAGTTAGGCCTTACAGGGTAGAACACATTGCCTAATCTCTTCATCATTCTAGCCATCTCTGGACATCCCTGGGAGAGGGTTCTAAGGCTGATCTCATCCAAATACTGAACACAAAATCACTCCTGCCTCCCCAGCCTTACTTCTCTCTGGAATCAGAATTCTATTCCCAACTCAGATGACTGAGATAAGATCAGAGTAGTTTAGGCAAGTATAAAACCCCAAATCTCTACAGTTCTGTGAATTAAATCCTACCTCGTCTCTCCTTTCCTCATAGTTCTTTCTTCCTTCTCTTCCCACTAGCTCTCTCCTGTAACCCCAAACCAAAACACACAGGAACACTTATACACATCCACAGTCAGTAACAGCCCTACTGACTAGTTCTGTTTATGTGCGAGAGAGAGAGAGAGAGAGAGAGAGAGAGAGAGAGAGAGAGAGAGACAGAGAGACAGAGACAGAGACACAGAGACACAGACAGACAGACAGAGGCAGAGAGAGACAGACAGAGAGAGAGAGGGAGAGAGATAGACAGAGACACATTCACAGAGAGTGAGAGAGAGTGAGAGATTACTTAAGCGTGAAAGGAAATGAGGTATTTCTGCAGAAACAAGGGAAGGAAGCAAACAAGTGTTAAGTGTCAAGCACCGTGTTAAGTGCTCTACAATTATTATCTTATTGTATGTGTGTATTATATATACGATACATATATATACACACACATACACACATATACATACATACATACATATACATATGCATATATGTAACAACATGCATGGATTTCTAAGTCAGTATTCGTCCAGCAGAGATCCTCATGTACAGTTTAGTGGTCCCTGTTTCTATATGAGTTTGACACTGCTGATCTAGGCAACTCTCTGATAGTATAAGTTGTGCAGAAGGTACAGACCTGCATTGGTAGGGATCTTTTTCTCTACCTGAGAGTTTGCTGTAATGGAAAAATCACATATCTAATTTATATTCAAGTCCATATATATGTATATGTGTCTGTATGTACACACATAAAACACATGTGTGTAGATACACACGTATGTATACGTGCTCGTAGTTGTGTATGTACATATACATTATATATATTTACACTCTTAATTGTGTATCCACAGAATTTCCAAATTTGTATTTGCCTGATTTTTATTATATACATTTCCTTCTTCTATGGAGTCACAAATTCTTGTTCTGAACATTTTTCAGGCCATGGGACACAGGGAAACACATCTTGCTTTCCCCCACTTATCTTCTCCTCCAACTTTAGATTATCTCAGAACCCATTCTGGAAGGTCTATGTTGTCTGACTCACTAGTACCAGTGGCACCATCCCCCTTCTACTTTTCCCTTAGTCTGTTGACAGGGTTTAGATGAAATTGGAGTTGACAACTCCATTTCTTCTGATGAGGTGGAAGGTCACCAGGCTTTACCATCTGCTGTACTTCTAAATCCTGAAGCCCACCAGCATTGCCAACTGACCTACTTACATAACTGAAGGACCCTTGGGTCTTGCCATCTACCCTGCTGGTTACTCTTAGGGCTTCTGGGTCTTTTCATAATCTCTACTGGTGAACTTTATTTTATGTGTTATTTCTCCTAATTAAAGCATAAACTATTTTGGGAGCTGGAACTACCTTGATTTTTCTATCTTTATCCCCAGCACTTAGCATAGCTCTTGGCACATTTGTGGTTTAGTCGTTTTCAGTCATGTCTAACTCTTTGTGACACTATTTGGGGTTTTCTTAGCAAAGATACTAGAGTGGCTTACCATTTTCTTCTCTAGCTCATTTTACAGATGAGAAAACTGAAGCAGACAGGGTTAAGTGATTTTCCCAGGGTCACATAGCTAGTAAGTGTCTGAGGCTGGATTTGAACTCAGGTCTTCTGACTCCAAACCTGACACTCTATCCACTGTGCCACCTAGCTGCCCTTCTTGGCACATAGTAAGCAATAAATATTTTTTCATTCACTACTTCCTTCCTTCCTTCATCAATTATTAAACGTAGTTGCCCTAATGATATGAACACTTGTATTAGCATGTACTCATTCCTATAACCAAAACAACAGACAGTAGTTATTTAATATTTCTGGGAACTACTCCAAGTCTTGTTATTTTTTTTACTCTCTGGAGGAAATCTGGCATTATTTCAGCAAGACTGAAACTTCTTGTGGCTTTTTTTACCCTGATCGTAGAGAAAGTGCTAAAGTTTGTGTTTTAAATATACTAGGTCTATTTATATGTATGTTTTTCTTTCTTTCTACTGAGGTTTGGAATTTGTCTCTACCCCCAGATCTTGGCAAGAGGAGAAAAATAACATTTTACAGGGGAGTGTGGGGAGATAGGGCTAAAAGTTCCCAACACTAGTCTAAAGCAACACGATAAAGCTATTGTGGCTTAGATGGGTTATCAATAATTTTTGTCTTAAGGTCTTACCTTTATTCCCCCTACCCCATTCCTCCCCAGTAGAATTCTCTGAGACATCTTACTTGATGAATTAAATTTTTTTATTTTTTAGAAATTTCTTCATGTCAATCAAAATAGGCTTCCAATTGTCCATGTAATATTTTACTCTTTTAGACCCAAATATGCTTTTCAAATGGATAATTTTTATCCAAGTCTAATATTACGTTATGTGAGAAAATTCCATTTAACTATAACTTGTGTGCCCTGGGATTATAATGTAAGTACATGAACTAGGGTGGACTGCTTATTATCTGGGGTTAGTATTTGGGGCTCCATACAGAAAAGGGAAAGGGCTAAGGAAATTGTTCCTGGTGAGTGGAAGAATTCCTGGGAGCAAAGCATTTTGGGAGTTAGTGTGTTGCTGGGACAAGTAAAGGAGGGGCAGCTAGATAGCAGAGTAGATAGAGCACTGGCCCTGGATTCAGGAAGACCTGAGCTCAAATTTGACCTCAGACATTTGACACTTACTACCTGTGTGACCCCCCAGGTGAGTCACTTCACCCCATTGCCTCTTCAAAAGCAGGTACTAGTCCCGGACAGGGAATCTACGCCTTCTAAAATTAAATCAACAAGGAAAGGAACCATTTTTTACCCATTGGATTCATTCAAGCATGCTTGGTCATTGAGTCACAGCGGTTTTGTGCTTCTGGCATTAACTTAAGTCTTAGATCTGGGCACAGAATATTAGCCTAAGGGAAAAGTATTACAGACACAGACAGCTATTGGTGGAGATACATACTTACACACAGTGATAAGGGTAATTCTATCCACATTTCAGTCAAACAATTTTTATTAATTTTAACTTTATTCTAGCAAATGCCAAAAAAAATGGGCATTTGCATATGTAAATGGTTAGGAAACATAGTTCTGAATCAATTCATTCAGGATAGGAGGTAGATTAAGGATATAGAGAAGAAAAAAACCAGTCTCAACTGTAACATGCAATCTATGCATCTCCAGCTTTTCCCAGTGAGAACAGGCCTTAATTAACGAGGATACATGCCTTTATTTCTTTTTAAAACTGTAGTTGTCCATTTTATTGTCTTGCTGTAGCAAAAACCATTTACCCATATCGTAGATCCAATAGATCTGACAAAAAAGAAAAAATCCAAAAAAAGAAACCATGGATTTGACATAGATCTGAGGAAAATTCTGATTAGGACAGGCAATTTTCCCCTCCACTAAATCCCTTCTCATGGCGCCCTGGCAGGGACTGATTTTTTTTTTATTAGGCAATTGGGGGGGTTAAGTGACGCCTAGGATCACAGAGCTAGAGAGTGTCAAGTGTTTGGTCTGAGGCCAGATTTGGACTCAGGTCCTCCTGGCTTCAGGGCTGGTGCTCTATGCACTGTGACACCTAGCTGCCCCTTTTTCAATTTTTTTTTTAAATTCCTGGAGGGATTTAAGAGAGAGAGAGAACTGTCCCAACACCACATCTGCTGGGGAACAATCCAAACTAAATCAGAGGCAACAGATTATAGAAGAAAAAGAAAACCAATTATCTTTTATTTTTTTTTAGACAATTGGGGTTGAGTGACTTGCCCAGGGTCACACAGCTAGTGAATGTCAAGCATTTGGTCTGAGGCTGCATTTGAACTCAGGTCCTCCTGACTTCAGGGCCAGTGCTCTATCCACTGCGCCACCTAGCTGCCTCTCAATTACCTTTTAAGGTTCAGATTAACTAGAACAGGAACTTTTAATCTTTTTTATATAATGAACTTCTCTGGAAATTTGCTGAAGTGTATGGACTCTTTCTCAAGATGCTTTTAAATATATAAAACAAAATGCATTGGATTACCAAGGACATCACTTCTGTTGAAATATAGTTATAAAATATTTTATAAGATTATATTGGTAGTATCTGTTAATAGCTTCTATAAAAATTTTTCAAAGATCCATTTATGTATTAAATCATAACAAATCTGTATGATAAATCTTTAAGAAGTAAGTCCATGTTGAGATTGAAAGGCACAAATTATACAGATACAAATATAAATTATTAGAATATTTAGAAAGTATTTATATTTATGTTATTACTATAATATTGTAACATTTTCTAGCCAATTGGTATGTAGGGAATTAATCTTGATTTTTTACCACATCTTATAGCCTGTTAGTGGTTAGAATCTGGGAATCATTTGGATCAAGAAAATTAAGTCCATGTGAGCTGATGAGATTACCAAAATAGAGAAGGAGAAAGAAGAGGACCTAGGACAAAACTGCAAGCTTACATTTTAGAGAGTGAGGTCTGGATGATATTCCTGCAAAGGACACTGAGAAGGAGTGGTCAGACAGAAGGAGAGACAAGATCGAGCTGTGTAGGGTGCAGTGGATAGAGCATCGGCCCTGGAGTCCAGTCAGGAGAACCTGAGTTCAAATCCAGCCTCAGATACATAACACTTCCTAGCTGTGTGACTCTGGGTAAGTCACTTAAACCCAATTGCCTCACTTAAAAAAACCAAAACCAAAACAAAAAAATGAGCCGTGTCACAAAAACATCAGAGGAGAAGAGAGTAAGTATCTAGAAGGAGGAGCGGTCAGCAATATTGAATTCTACACAGACGTCAAGAAGAAAGAGAAAAGTCGACATCCCCGATAACTCTGGAGACAGCAGTTTCAGTTGAGTGATGAGATTAGAAGACAGATTGTAGAAGGTTGAGGAGTGAATGACAGGAGAAATGGAGTGAATGAGTGTAGACAATTTTTTCTAGGAGTTTGTGAAAGAGAAGAGGGATATGAGATCATAGTTTAAGGGGATGGCAAGTTCTGAGAATAGGGGAGCAGGAAGGGGGCTCAGTAGGTAGAGTGAGATAGCAGATTAAAGAGAGAGAGGGGATAATTGAGGGAGGAATCTGTGGGGGAATGAGGGACAATAATATTCCGAGAACGTGTAGAAAGGATAGATTTCTTCATCAGAGATGGGAGTGAAACTAAATCAAATGGTTTTGAAATTTAGAAAAGGGGAGAAAAGGGGGCTCATGGTAAATGGCCTGTATTTTCTCAGTCAGGTATGATGCAGGATTCTCAACTCGTTGAGTCTGGAAAGGGGCTGGTGTGGGAGAAAAAGTTTGAAGCCTCCCCCTTGAAGCATGGGATAGAGAACCAATTAGAGAAGAATAAAAAAGATTGCTTTGTTGCAGTGAAGGCCTGGTTGGTCTTAGATAACACACAGTCAGCAGAGCTGTGTAAGACACAGCTTAATAAGAGTTGAAATTGAGAATTCAAATGAAATATTATTTCCTTGAATTCCCCTGAGAGCTGGAGCTCTCTTATTTTGAGGAGAAATGTAGGTTCCCCTCTTCTTCCCTCTTAATCTTCTTTCTATGAGGAAAAGTGAGGCTGTTTGATTTCTGTCTCCTTCCAGATCATTCAGAGTGAATGTTTAGGTGCTGGGGCTGGAGACAGAAAATTCAAGTTCTTGCCTCTGAGCATGCTCCTGTTTATCCCACCTTGAGGAGTGACCTCTAAACTCCTTCCATTCTCTTGAGCTACAGGCTGTTAAATACGTAAGATTTTGGGGATGAGGAATTGTGATCAATGAGGCAGGAGTGGGTGCCGTGGAAAGAGTGCTGGACCTAGCATCAGGTCCTAGATGTGAACCTGGTTCTCTGGCGATCAGTCGTGTGACCAGGGGCAGCCCTACTTGAGCCTCAGTGTAGGATCGTCCTTATATCACCCACACCACAGTGTTTGTTGTGAGGAAAGAACTGTGTACACCTTAAAGTGCTATAGAAAAGTGAATATCTCTTGAGGCCTCTTCTCCTCATCTACTACTCAAGGCAGCTATGGATCCCAGAGTTATTATGCAGCTATAGCAAGGGCTAGGGAAATTCATTTGGACCCTCAGTTTTATAGAGACTCAGCCATCTGCAAGCTGGGATTAGGGATGAACGACATAGGAGGTTGTCTAGGATACACCAACTGGTAACGCTGTGTGTGTGTGTGTATGTGCATATGTGTTAGCTTGAAGGGGTCAGAGTCTCTCTGGTGGATGTTTTTCAAACCTTGCCGAATAGTTCCAACTCTGATGGTGGCTGAATTAGATGGTTGGCTGAATGCATCCTTCCTTTTTGTGTCTCCTCAACTCTCCTGTGGCTTCTGGGGATGTAGAGTTGGGGTGAAGGGATGAGCAACCTCTTTCTTGTTCCTGAAGCCTCTGCTCATCCCATCTTTTCTCCTTGAAATCAAGTGGAATCAATCAACCAACCAACCGATCATTTATTATACCCTTACTAAGTGCCAAGCACTGGCCTAAGGAAGCTCTAGGAAAACAAAGTCGAAGGAAAAACAGTTCCTGCTTTCAAGTAGCTTCCATTCTAAAGGGGAAGATAGGCCAGGGCACTTCCCAGGGGATGTTTTTTGTCCTTTTTTTTTTTTTCCCCACTTTGCTCTGACTCTGTCTCTGTGAGAAGAAATTTGGTGTTCCCTCTTGCTGCTTGGCCCCTCCCACTAGAATGCAAAGCAGTCACCTACCTTGACCTCAGGTGGGGATTAAAAATAGGAAAGTTGTAGCAGAAAATGCCATGTCTTTGCAGCAGGTTAAAGGTTCCATGGATAAAAGGTTAAGGTGAGAAGGTGAGGAGATGCCAGGGCAAGATGGAAGTGATAGTTTTCTCCTTGTTAGATCCTGCCACGAGGTCCTCTCCCCCACTCCTTTCCTCTTTCCCTAAAGATGAACTAGCGTGCAAATAATAGGAGCTCCAGTTCACACCAGTTCCAGTTCTGGTTCTAAGTCTATGTTACATGAGTCCCCGGTTTCCAAGTTTTCTGCTGACTGATCCTGCTGGCTATGGGAGTCAAACATCAATTATGAACCACATTGAATTGTCTGCACTCTCTTGCTCCTCTTACAAATGGAGTTGTAGGGGTTTGAGGATGATGGGGTAGCTATCAAACTATATCAGCTATCAAAGTTCATTTCCTACAACTTCTGGGTTTAGAGTGGCAAAAGACTTATCTGGAGACTGCCAATATCTGAGAGAAGCTGACAGCAGACTGGTGGTTTTTTTTTTCAAGTTATGGATTCTTTATAATTTTTTTTAAAAATTCTGTTCCAAGAGTAAAACAACCGTACAGAGTTAATCTTAGAGAGTCTATAGTTCTGTCTGTTTCTGTGGGGAGCAATTTTATCACTCCAGAAAGGTGGTGTGACTTGGGCTCAATGAAATATCACAAGGTCAGACAGAAGATGGGATTTTGCATTAGGATGGGTGCTCAGAGCTGATACTGATTGGACAAATCAATTCATCTTTAACCTCTAGATGATAAGTTGCTGGAGCTGACAAAGTCACGTTGAGAGGTGGATCCGGTCGATACAAGGTTCTTGACTCACTGAGGACCAAAGAGAGATTGGCATCTCCATAGCATGCCTCCCTCAGTGGGATGGAGTATTATAACTTCTAGATTGAACATGGGGCTGGCCTAATTCTTCTTGTTGAGCAGAACCACGAGAGTGGCTATTACTGTCACCTAGTGGTTAATTTTTTTAATCTACAAAGCAGAGAAAGCCGCCACTATACAAGTCATGCCTCAAAGGGAGAGAGGCTATAGGTTGGACTAGCTGGACATGGGGATTAGATTCTGTTATTCTCTGAAAGAGAGGCATACTTGTAGTACCCACTTTCATTGTCTAAATCCCAACTAGGAATTATTCCAGGTGTACAATGATTCCAGTCTAGGAAAGTCTCTCCCAAATTTTAGTCCTTCTTTCCCACGGCCTTTGCAGTTGCTACCCTGTTTATTTCAAGACTTTAGTGATGTATGATGTGAAGGAGTTCCCTCTACTCATATGGATCACAACCCCTCCACACCTCAGTTTGTGATTACCCTGATCTCTGGCAGTACTGCCATTAGCTTAGAGGGGACACTTACTGGCTGTGTGACCCTGGGCAAGTCACTTAAGCATGTTAGCCTCAGTTTTTTCACCTGTAAAATGAGCTGGAGAAGGAAATGGCAAATTGTTCCAGTACCTTTGCCAAGAAAACCCCAAATGGGGTCATGAAGAGTCAGACACAACTGAAATGATTGAACAACATGTTCCATTGTATTTTTTATTCATTTTATTAAACATTTCTTACTTACATTTTAATCTGCCACCTTCCCTCCCTGAGGATTGTTGAATTTGACACCTCTGATGTTAACCAGTTCCCTAATTTTAGAGAGGAAGAAACTGAAGCTCAGAGATAGGGAATGACTTGACTCAGGGTCATATAGTAAGACTATATAATGGTCAGGATTTAAACCCCAGCCCTTTGAATCTAAATCCTTTTCTATTTCTACAATACCTTCTTTTGGTTATGTTATCAGGAAGCAGATTCTGGAAGAGACCGAGATTCTCACAAAGTATGGAGACAGATTCAAGTGAAACCTACTTCAGGCTAGACATTTGATGTTTTCTCAAAAATGGATCTCCAATTAGGGTTTGAAGTAGGGGGGTGGGGCTAGATAGGGGAGGAAGAGAGTGTGGTATGGTGGATAATCAGGAAGACCTTGGTTCAAATCCCACTTTAACCTTTAAGCCCCAGTTTTGCTTATCTGTAAAATTAGAGATTCCTAATTTTAATTATCTAATTTAATATTTTTTTCAAATATTTGATTTTTTCCCAACTGCATGTAAAAACAATTTTAAACATTCATTTCAATTTAAAACATCCATTTTAATTTTTAGTTATTAATATTTATTTAAATAATTTAAAGATATTTACATTAAATTCAAGCTCTAAATTTATTATCATATGTGAGGGATAAGGGAATTTTCCCCCAACCCCTACGCTAACTGTCCCAGGAAAACTAATTTTTGGCTAGAAACTAGGATAATTCATGAGCACCCTGTAAATTCATTAGTTTCTGCATTTGTTTTTCTGAACCTTCTAGTGAAAATGTCCTTTGATAAATCCCAGCCTAGTCTCAGCAACACTGAGATGAAAAAGACTTTCTTCGTCCCTGCCTTAGTCTGGCTGGGGAGGTTGGGGGCCTGGGGAGGTGGGGGAGTGGAATTATGTACCACCTGGTGGCCAGTTGTGGCATCTATGGCAGAGACATGCTCAGTCCTAAAGTGAGACATCCTGAAATGAGCCTGTGGAATTGGGGCAGATATGCAGAATAAATGGGGAAAGGAGAGAGTTGGGATCAACTGTTTGTGTTGTTCCCTTACCACATGAGTGGTCCCCTTCATAGCGTGCCCCTCTGCCTCTTCCTTAGCAGAGGGAACAGTTTCTGAAAAGGAGATCAGGGATGGGAAAGGGAAGGGGCTGAGGATTGGGAAAAAAGTAGCCCTCTGAGAGAGAGAAGCACAGAAATCCTTCAAGAAAATTGGGAGGATTGGGGAGCGGTTGCTCTGTTTCCTCCCTGTGAGGTTTGAATGTCAAGAAGACAGTGGGAGCTTTCAGAAAATAACCTACTTTTCAAAGTAACTGGTGGTGGGGAAAGAGAGGAAATTAGTCAATCAATCAACAAACATCTATTAAGCACTAATCACGTCATTAAGCACCATGCTAAGCATCGGGGAGACAAAGAAAAGCAGAAATAGTTCACATGCTCAAGGAATTTACATTCGATTGGGAGCGACATCATATGTAGAAATCAGACCGTGTAAGATAAATGCAGTGTGAATGGAAAATAACCTCAGAGGGCACTAAAGAAGCATCCATTGAATACTTACTACATTCCAAGCATTGGGTATACAAAGACATAAAAACAAACTATATGAAGACCAAAATGAAAGCTCCCACCCTCACTAAAATGCTTCACCTAAGGGACGGTTCTTTTCTTTCTTCCTTGACAGAACCCTATGGTCCAGAGATTCCAGAATCTCCATTTTGCCCTTTTATCAGGAGAAGATTGTGATATTTAGAACTGAGAAGACTTTTAGAGATCACATGCTTCAACTCCTTTTACTCATTAGTAAACTGAGGTTATAGAGGCTCAAGTGACTTGTCAGTCAAAGTTACTCTTCCAAAAGGTAGGAGAACCAGGATTTGAACTCAGGTTCCCTGACTCACAAGTCCTGTGTCCATTCCACTATACAATGCTACCTCAATGTCATGATATCTTTCATTCCTATTGACTTCCCACCTTCCCCCCTCCAGTTTCCTCCTTACCCCAGGTAGCTTATCTGAGTGTCAGATGAACTAGGTATTGATTCTACTAGCTCTGGAGGTTCAGCTGCAAAGAGGAGATTTTGAGGTCTGCTGGGAAACTTAATGAAACAAAATTTGTTTTACTCTTTGTTTTCACTGGGCCCTGGACTAGTTTCTGATCTCCTTTACTGAATTTGCTGAATGGTTTGTCCAATCAGTGAGGAAGCATTTTTTTGTCTTTGTCTCCTCCTTGTCTGGCTTAGTGCCTGGTACATAGTAGGCACTTAGTAAATGTTTGTCAATTGATTTGAAGTCTCTGTTGTTGTTGTTGTTTGGCCTTCTAGAAAGAAGACCAATGACAACATGAGGGTGACATCTTGACTTGCAAGTGAATTGGATTTAAGCGAGGCAGGGCTGTGCCTCAATTGCTTCTCCAGGGTCATCTGAGTCTGGGGGCAAGACATAGGTCAGGATGATTGGAGATGACCCTAGATGCAGTGGGAGAACTTGGCTTTTTTAACCTAAGGTCTTTTCCAGGTCTCAGTTTGTCTGAGGCAACACCCATTCAGTAACTTAAGGGTAGGTAAGAAATGAGGCAAAAGATGGCTTGGTTTGCCTACTAAAAAAAAAAAAATCAAACTGGGAGAGGGAGACCCTCAGGGTTTCTGGCCAGAAGAGAAATAATTGCTATTTACACTTACTGAGAGCCATCAAAACCCAAATACTGATGAAGTGAGGCTTGGGCTGGGACCTATTATTGGCCAGTCAGTGGGAGGCAGAGTTATTTGGGTTTACGGCATGGTCAAGTAGCTCCATTGGGATCCCAATAGGCTTTATCAGAGCCTGGTTTTCCAGAGCTCTATTTCAAGAACTCATAAATGAAACTACATGGGACAAAACAGTTAATTGTCCAAGTATTTTAAAATGCTGGAATAAATAAGTGGGGAAGAGGAAAAAAATCTAGCCCCCAAACACCAAGACATTTTGCAAGGTTTTGGCAATCAAAATTTATATTCCTTTGGGCAGGTCACTTACATGTAAGGGTATGATTCCTCATGTGGTCAGAGGGAGTAGAAGGAGGGAGGAAAGGAGGGAGAAAGGAAATGAGGAAGGAAGGAAGAAAGGAAGGAAGAAAGGAAGGCTCTTTTTAAAAGCTAGCATAAAGCAATGCCTTCCTATCAACTGACTTTTCTGCCGTGACAACCCCAACCAAACCTTTGCTCATTGATTCCCAAACTTCTTCTGGGATTCCAACAATCAGTTTGGTTCTTGTTTGATTTTTATCATACTCCCTGTCCCCTTTTCCTGAGAATTCAGTGGCTAGATAGGTAGACAGATAGACAGATAAATTATTTGTAAAGAGGTATGGCACGAGGTGGTGTTGTTTTTGCCCATGCAAAATTGTTGAGTGGTCACAAAAGTAACTAGTAAGTTACTTTTCCCATTTTGTTCAATGAGAAGCACAGGACAGGGCAAAAGTTTGTTGGGAAACAAAAAGGAACCATTTTCTGGACACTGCCTTCTTCTCTTAATGTCTTCCCTCTGAAATTACCTTCCATTTATATTGTATATATCTTATATAGTCATAGCTTTTTGCATGTTGTCTCCTGCATTAGAATGAATGCTTCTTTAAGGCAGTTGTTGCTTTCACCCTTTTTTTGTATTGCCAGCACTTAGAACTGTAGCTGACACACAGCAAATGCTTAATAAATGTGCTTGCTAACTGACTAATTGACTGAGCCTTTAGACACCTACGGGAAGGTCTGTCATGGAAAGGAAGCATTCCATCAAGGTCCTGGGGAAGAAAAGACAGCTGACTGTGATATATTAGTGCCCTGTCCTTGAGCAGATTTTTTTTTTTTGTGGCCAGGGCTGAAGTTAAGTGTTTCATTCAATTCAAGGGGCTGGGGACTCTTGGAAAATGAATCAGAGGAAAACCTCCATATGGCTCCACTCAAATTATATACTGAGTTTTTGTATGTCTTTTACGCTTGGTCTCTGACCTCCTTGTTGAACAGCTAGACCCAGTATGAAACCAGAGAACAAAAGCCTCCTTTTACCTCTGCTCAATGTGTCTTCAAATATCATGGCATCTATAACCTTGTGTGTGTGTGTGTGTGTGTGTGTGTGAACTTTATGCAACCTTTTGGTGGGGCAGCAATGAATGGCAGCTGACTCCCCGGATTCTGTCTCACGTTGACCTTGGTGCCCTCTCCTAAGTCGAGCCCCTTGGAACTGTAGTCCCTCTCCTCCTTAGTTCCCTCCATTCCTTTTCTCCCTCATTGTATTAAGTAATCAGAATAGCCACACATTCTAAGGTTAACAATGCAACTGACATGAATTTCCTATATTTAATGAGAACAGCAATAATTTGGAGGCAGAAGTTTCAGAATTAAACCTTTCTCTGATATCCTAAGCTCCTGTCCATGTCTAAATCTTATGCTTAGTATGCCACTCTGAGCCTCAGTTTTCCCATCCATAAACTGGAATAACAATATTTCTATGACATACTACTGGATTGTTTTAAGGGCACCAAGGTGGAAGCTCCAGCAGCTGTAGACATATGAGCTATTGCTATTACAAGTAGGCTAAAAGATATTTAGGGTAAACTCAGAATCTTACCTTAGAGTCAGCTCTTACTAATATCTCCATGGTTTGAAAGGTTTTTTACTTAGATCAGGGTTTCTTAATCTTGATTCCATGAATCTCTTTAAAAAAAAACCTCTTGATAATTGTAATTCAATAAATTTGGTTTATTTCATAATCCCATGCATTTTATTCTACACAGTTAAAACATTATTCTGAGAAGGGGTCCACAGGCTTTAGCTCAGGCCTTCATAGCCCACTGCTTCTCACTACAATCTTCTTACCTACTTCATATTCTTTCACATCTCTAGCGAGTGAAAGAAATGGATCAGTTTATGATGGGAAATACACCAAACTTAAAAATATAAATAATGTGTTTTTTTCCCTTTTTAGGCAATTGGGGTTAAGTGACTTGCCTAGGGTCACACAGATAGTAAGTGTCACGTGTTTGGTCTGAGGCCAGATTTGAACTCAGGTCCTCCTGACTTCAGGGCCAGTGCTATATCCACTGCACCACCTAGCTGCTCCTAAAATGATGTGTCAAAGGAGAGAGAAGAATGTCTTAAATCCCAGCAAACCTTCAGTTTTCTCAGGCCCAAGAAAATGACAGAAATAAAGGAGCAGACATTTCTGATATGAAGATTTTAAGAGAATGAAGAGACAACATTCTAGTTGGCAAGGTGATATTTGATGAGTTTTATTTTTTCTTCCCCTCTCTCCTTTTTCAGGTGGCTTGGCAGATAGAGCATTGGGCCTGAAATCAGGAAAACCTGTGTTCAGATCCAGCCTGAGACACTTACTAGCTATGTGACTGTGTAAGTCACTTAATCTCAGTTCGCCTCAGTTTCCTCATCTGTAAAATGGGGGTAATATACCTCTCAGAGTTGCTGTGAAGATCAAGCGAGATAATATTTATGTAGAGCTTTGCAAACCTGAAAGCACTATAGAAATGCTAGCTAGCTATTCTTTTCTTTGAAAATCTATGTTGTTCAATCATACCTGCATGGTGATATTGGAAGAAGAACTTTTTTTTGGTTACGTGCTGCTGGTATCCCACTAACACTGCAATTTCCCTGTGTTAAAAACAAAACAAAACAAAAACAAGATCATCTTTCCCCTCAGACGGGATTTGTTTGTTGTCGAGTTATTGCAGTCCTGTCCAACTCTGCGCCCTACCTGGGGTTTGTTTGCAAAGATAGGGGAGTGGTTTACCATTTCCTTCTCTAGCTCGTTTTACATATGAAAAACTAAGGCAAGCAGGGTTAAGTAACTTACCCAGAATCGCATAGCTAATAAGTGTCTGAAGTTAGATTTAAATTCAGGTCCTTCTGCCTCAAGGGCAAGTGCTCTATTCACTGCATTACCTAGCTGCTCCAATGGGAGCCTCTTCTTTATTTCCCATCCTTATCAACAGCAGCACCGTTCTCCAAGTCACTCACCCTTGTAACCACATTGCCATGCTCTACTCCTCTATTTCACTTATCCCAGGCACAGTGCTAAGTCCTAGTATTAAAGTATTAAAAAGTATTAAAAAAAGAGACAACCTCTGCCCTCAAGGAGCTTACATTCTATTTTTTATTTTATTTTATTTTTTAAGCAATTGGGGTTAAGTGACTTGCCCACAGTCACACAGCTAGTAAGTGTCAAGTGTTTGGTCTGAGGACAGATTTGAACTCAGGTACTCCTGACTTCAAGGCCGGGGCTCTGTCCGCTGCGCCACCTAGCTGCCCCAGGAGCTTACATTCTAGTAAGAGAAGATGACGCACACAGGAGAGTGGTGGCCAAGGGAAAGGAGTTTTTGTTCGGAAAGTCACAGAGATGTGAGTTAATATGTAGGGCCTGCACCTTCCAGAAGTAATTACACTATATATTTGATCACAGAGCCCAGAGAAAGATTTTGAAGGGGATGGGGAGAGTACATGATAGTAATAGGCAGATCGTAAGATGGCCTTCTGTGAATAGCTGGATGGTGATGGTTGGATGAGATGAGAAGGTTCAAAGCATGATCTACTGTAAAGCCAATAATAGATATAGTGGGCTGATTAAGCTGGTCTGCACTTGCTGACCATCTTATCAGTATCTTTTAAATTGGTCCCTTATGATTCTCACTGCCACCACCCCAGTTTCTCATTTCATGCCAGGACTATTACAACTGCTGACAAAACTATCTTCATGATCTGAGTATATCTTATCTGATTCTAGGTCTGATCCCATAGCTTTTAACTGTTCAGAAACCTTCAGCTGCTTCCTATTGCTTCCTAAATAAAGTTCCAATTCCTTAGCTGTGAATGAAAGGTTCTCTACATTTTGGTTCTAATTTACCATTCTGGGTTTATTCCACACTATTCCCACCTATATCTGTGTATTAAAATCCTACCCATATCATATTTTAAGGCCTCAGATATCAGCTCCCCTATGAAGTTATCTACCTTCTAAGTTGGAAAAACCTTTTATGAATTCTCATTGAATCTTATTTTTATTCCTCTTATAAATGTATAATTAATATCTTTGAGACACAATTCCTTTATCAGTAAAATGGGATTGAGAGATATGTTTGATAAAGCTTAACTTTAGAGTAAAAAAAACCCCAGGGTTCAAGATCTGCCTATGAAACATACTACTACTTCATTGACTACAGGCAAATCACATTACCTCTCTGAACCCCGAACAATCACAGAGGACTTTATTTCTCAAGTCATAGTCAAATTATGATTTGATCTGTGTTTGTAGGGAGTGCTCCTCCCACTGACAAAAATCACAGATTCCTGTATACTTGTGTTGTTTCTTATAACCCAGGAAAAAAACAAAAAACAAAAACAAAGCCAAGACATTCTAGATGCCTGACAGCCCAACTGCTTGCAATCCAATTAAAAATTATTTTTTCCAATTACGAAGTATTTATTTTCTTTTGCTCCCTACTTCCCTCCAATGGAACTACAATAAAGAAAGAAAGCAGCAAGGAAAAAAGAAAGAAAAGGAAGAAGAAAGGAAGGGAAGAAGGAAGGAAGGAAGGAAGGAAGGAAGGAAGGAAGAAAAAAAAGGAGGAAATAAAGAAAAAGAAAACTTCAGTAATACATATGCATAGCCAACTAAAGCAAATGCCCTACTGGCACGTCCCAAAAATGTATGTATATTCTACATCTTGAGTTTATCACCTCTATCAAGATTCCAATTCCGTTTTTTTTTTTCCCTTAAAGACTTCGTCTTCTTATTTCTCCTGGGTTGGGAGTGCAAAGATAACTCATATACTTGATTTCACTGCTACTAGGCATGGGAACTTTGACCTCCTCTATTTCTAATGTGCACCTTGCCTTTAGGTATATTAGAACTCCTTGAGAGTATGGCCTATTCCCGCCCCCACCCCCCACCCCTTCTTTGTATCCTCAGTGTTGAACACAGTGTCTGGCACATAGGAGGTGCTTAATAAAGGCTTGTTGAAAGAATGAATTTGGTGGCCTCTCATTGCTGGGGTCTTGCTATGTCGATGCTGGCCTAAATATGACATCCAACTGGCTTAGCCCAGAACTCCTGAGCTCAAGATATCCTCCAACCTCAGCTTCCCTGGTAACAGAAATTAGAGGCATACATTAATATGCCTGGCTTCAATTCAATTTGTAACAAAAATAAATTTCAAACTTTAAAAATAAGTTCAATTATTAAATTTGTAATTATTGTTTCAATAAATAACATTCTTTTCACTTGACTATCCAATAGGATAATTTCATGAGCAAATGAAGTCACATATAATGTGGATTTGTGTCTCTAAACTAATTAAGTAATATAACTACAGAGGATACTAAAAAAGATAAATATGACACATAGGTACTAGATCATACTGTAATAGATTTAGAGTTGGAAAGGGAGGTAATTTTTAGAGATAATTTTTTCCAATTTCTTTATTTTATAGATGAGAAAATTGGTAGTTGTAAGATTAAGAGGCTTGCTTATGGTTGTACAGGTAGGAAGTAGTAGAGATTTGAACACAGATCTTTAGACTCCACATCCTGGACTCTTCCCACTATACCTCACTATCTCTAAGGTCTCTTCCAGCTTCAAAGTCATATCAATTTCCTATGAACATAGTAGGTGCTAAATTAATGCTTGTTATAAATGAATAATTATTTTTCAATTCCCTCTATGCTTTCCTTCCCACCAAAAAAAAAGATTCTAATTTGTTATTTTTAAATATGGGCAAAGAAGATTCCTCATCTACTGCTCCATATGGCTTCAAAATTCTTATAAATTTTATATCTTCAATAAGATATGCTTGTAGAGCAGCTAGGTGGCACAGTGGATAGGACTCTAGCCTTGGAGTTAGGAGGACTCGAGTTCAAATCTGGCCTCAGACACTTGGCACTAGCTGTGTGACCCTGGGCAAGTCACTTAACCCTGATTGCCTCGCCAAAAAGAGCAAAAAACCCCAAACAAACAAAAAATAAGATATGCTTGTCTATCCACAAGCAGCTAGTTACCTGTGATTGGTGATTAAGCATAGATATCATAAACAAGATTATGTAAATTTAAGGGCAATTCTGTGCACACCTAGAAGACAGGTGTGGTGTGGGGATTTAACATTACAGTTATCTCCCACAAGTAGTTCTGATGAATCTGAAGCTAGGTGTGCCAGATTAGTCATAGTACAGGTGGCCTGAGACAATTGTTGTTTTTAGGTACTTGTACCAGTTGCTGGTTAGACCAACAGAGCCATAACTAGGAATTGTAGTGCCTGAGATAAATTCAGTTGGTGGGATAGGACACAGAAAACAGTCTGGCCAGGTGAGATGTATTTGTACTTGGACAGGGTTGACCCATCCCACAGAGAACTTGGACACAGACCTCTTGCAACATGGCCAATGAACTGTGACCCTGACCCTCTTACCCTCAGGAGAAGGTTGAGGGAGAGGTGGCAAAGAAGAGGTGATTGGTGATGGGGAAGAAAGACCATGGAAGAAAACCCTAGGACACTGAAGAGTGATTTCAGGACTAAGGGACAACCAATGCACAAAAGCACAATAATAAGAGATGTGTGAGCAAAAGCAAGATGGCCAGTTTGACTGGCCTACAGAACGTGTGAAGGGAAAGTAATGCACAACAAGGCTGGGAAGGTAGGATGGCGTCTGGTTGTAAAGAACTTCTAAAGGACAAGCACAGCAGTTTACATTCGATCCTAGTAGTATTAGGGCATCTCTGGAGTTTATTAAGTTATAATAAGTGTATGTGTGTGTGTGTGTGTGTGTGTGTGTGTGTGTGTGTAGTTGTGTGTGTGTAACATAATCAGATCTGTGCTTTACTAAAATCACTTTGGCATCTGTTTGAAGGATTTTTTAGAGTAGAGGGAAACTTTGGGAGAAGATCCAGGGTAAGCTCCATGCAACCACGAGTCACTGGAGGACTTTGTGGTGTGTTCTGAACGTGGTAGACCCTAAATGAAGATATTTGGGTCACAATGCATGTCTGTCAATGAGTTGGGTTAAAATGTTTATAATTAAGGGTAGGTAGGTGACACAGTGGATAGAGTACCCGTCTTGGATTCAGGAGGACCTGAGTTCAAATCTGGCCTCAGACACATAATGCTTACTAGCTGTGTGACCCTGGGCAAGTCACTTAACCCTGTTGCCTATCCCCCCCAAAAAAGAAAGATAATAATTGTATTGAAACCACAAATAGAAACAGCCCCAGAAGTGTGTGCGTATGTTTTTGAATCCTCCGAGTAATATGTTTTGTGTTATCATTATTTTTATTTTTATTTTTTTAAATTTTATTAATTTATTTTGATTTATCAACAATCACTTCCATATGCTTTTGAGTTGAAAATTTTTCTCCCCCTTCCTCCCTCCAACCCTCCCCAAGATGGCGCACAATCTGATATAGGCTTTACATTTACATACGCATTAAACATATTTTCACAGTAGTGAAGTTGTAAGTAAAAACAAAAACCAATAGGGAACCATCAGAAAGATGAAACAAAACTTAACAGAAGGTAAAAATAAGTGATAGCAATTCGACTTCCATAGTTCTTTCTTTGGATGTGAACAGCATTTTCCATCCTGAGGCCTCTGGAGATGTCTTAGAATCTCGTAATGCTGAGAAGGGTTAAGTTTAACATTCTTAGTCATTGCATAACGTGGCTGTTATTGTGTACAAAGTCCTCTTGGTTCTGCTCACTTCACTCAGCATCAGACCATATAAGTCTTTCCAGGTTTTTCTGAAGTCAGCCTGTTCATCATTTCTTATAGCACAATAGTATTCCATTACATTCATATACCACAACTTGCTCAGCCATTCCCCAATTGATGGGCATCCTTTCAATTTCCAATTCTTTGCCACCACAAAAAGGGCTGCTATGGATATTTTTGTGCATGTGGGTACTTTTCGCATTTGTTTGATCTCTTTGGGATATAGCCCTAGAAGTGCTATTGCTGGATCAAAGGGTATGCACATTTTTGTAGCCCTTTGGGCATAGTTCCAAATTGTTCTCCAAAATGGTTGGATCATTTCACAACTCCACCAACAATGTATTAGTGTTCCAATTTTCCCACATCTTCTCCAACATTTATCATTTTCCTGTTTTGTCATGTTGGCCAATCTGATAGGTGTGATGTGGTACCTCAGAGTTGTTTTGATTTGCATTTCTCTAATCAATAACGATTTAGAGCATTTTTTCATATGACTATAGATGGCTTTAATTTCTTCATCTGAGAACTGTCTGTTCATATCCTTTGACCATTTATCAATTGGGGAATGGCTTGTGTTCTTATAAATTTGTCTTAATTCTCTATATATTTTAGAAATGAGGCCTTTATCAGAGAGCCTGGTTGTAAAAATTCTTTCCCAATTTTCTACCTTCCTTCTAATCTTAGTTGCATTGGCTTTGTTTGTGCAAAAACTTTTCAATTTAATGTAATCAAAATTATCCATTTTGCTTTTCATAATGTTCTCTATCTCCTGTTTGGTCATGAATTCTTCTGTTCTCCATAGATCTGATAGGTAAACTATTCCTTGTTCTCCCAGTTTACTTATGGTATCAGCCTTTATATCTAAGTCATGAACCCATTTTGACTTTATTTTGGTATATGGTGTGAGATTTGGGTCTATGCCTAGTTTCTGCCATACTCTTTTCCAGTTTTCCCAGCAGTTTTTTTCAAAGAGTGGGTTCTTATCCCAGAAGCTGGGGTCTTTGGGTTTATCAAATAATAGATTACTATAGTCATTGACTACTGTGTCTTGCATATTTAACCTATTCCACTGATCCACCTCCCTATTTCTTAGCCAGTACCAAGCAGTTTTGATGATTGCTGCTTTATAATACAATTTAAGATCTGGAATTGCTAGGCCACCTTCCCCTGCATTTCTTTTCATTAATTCCTTTGATATTCTGGACCTTTTGTTTTTCCAAATGAATCTTGTTATTATTTTTTCTAACTCTATAAAATAATTTTTTGGTAGTTTGATTGGTATGGCACTGAATAAGTAAATTAGCTTAGGTAGGATTGTCATTTTTATTATATTAGCTCGGCCTACCATGAGCAACTGATGTTTTTCCAATTATTTAGATCTGATTTTATTTGTGTGAAAAGTGTTTTGTAATTGTGTTCATAGAGTTCCTGGGTTTGTTTCAGAGGTAGACTCCTAAATATTTTATAATGTCTACAGTAAGTTTAAATGGGATTTCTCTTTCTATCTCTTGCTGTTGGGCTTTGTTGGTAATATTTTATAGGCTGATTTTATGGGTTTATTTTATAGCCTGCAACTTTGCTAAAGTTGTTTATTATTTCAAGTAGTTTTTTACTTGATTCTCTAGGATTCTCTAAGTATATCATCATGTCATCTGCAAAGAGTGATAGCTTTGTTTCTTCTTTGCCTATTCTAATGCCTTCAATTTCTTTTTCTTCTCTTATTGCTAAAGCTAAGGTTTCCAGTACAATATTGAAAAACAGTGGTGATAATGGACATCCTTGTTTCACCCCGATCTTATTGGAAATGTTTCTAGCCTGTCCCCATTACATATAATGCTTGCTGAAGGTTTTAGATAACTGTTATTTATTATTTTAAGGAAGACTCCATTTATACCTATGCTTTCTAGTGTTTTTAATAGGAATGGGTGTTGTATTTTATCAAAAGCTTTTTCTGCATCTATTGAGATGATCATGTGGTTTCTGTTGGTTTTGGTGTTGATATGCTCAATGATGCTGATAGTTTTCCTAATATTGAACCAACCCTGCATTCCTGGTATAAATCCTACCTGGTCATAGTGTATTATTCTTGTGATAAGTTGCTGCAATCTACTTGCTAGTATTTTGTTTAAAATTTTTGCATCTATATTCATTAGAGAAATTGGTCTATAATTTTCTTTCTCTATTTTGACTCTTCCTGGTTTAGGTATCAACACCATATTTGTATCATAAAAAGAATTTGGTAAGACTCCTTCTTCACCTATTTTCCCAAATAGTCTATATAGTATTGGAATTAATTGTTCTTTAAATGTTTGATAGAATTAGCATGGAAATCCATCTGGCCCTGGAGATTTTTTCCTAGGGAGTTCATCAATGGCTTGTTCAATTTCTTTTTCTGAGATGGGGTTATTTAAGTATTTTACTTCCTCTTTGGTTAATCTGGGCAATTTATATTTTTGTAAATATGTATCCATTTCACTAAGATTGTGAAATTTGTGGCATATAGTTGGGCAAAATAATTCCTAATTATTGTTTTAATTTCCTCTTCCTTGGTGGTAGCTTCACCCTTTTCATTCTTGATACTAGTAATTTGGTTTTCTTCTTTCTTTTTTTTAATTAAATTAAGCGAAAGTTTATCTATTTTATTGCTTTTTTCATTAAACCAGCTCTTAATTTTATTTATTAGTTCAATAGTTTTCTTAATTTCCATTTTTCTTAATTTTTCCTTTGGTTTTCAATATTTCTAATTTGGATTTTTAATTTGTTCTTTTTCTAGTTATTTTAGTTGTATGCCCAATTTATTAATCTCCTCTTTTTCTATTTTATTTATGTAAGCATTTAGAGATATAAAACTTCCCCTAAGAACTGCTTTCGCTGCATCCCATAAGTTTTGGTATGTTGTCTCATTATTGTCATTCTCTTGAATGAAATTATTGATTGTTTCTATGATTTGTTGTTTGACCCAATCATTTTTTAGGATTAGATTATTTATTTCCAATTATTTTTTAGTCTATCTTTCCATGGCCCTTTATTACATATAATTTTTATTGCATCATAATCTGAAAAGGATGCATTTAATATTTCTGCCTTTCTGCATTGGATTGTGTGTATTTACGGTAATAGGGAGTTCAATTCGTAAGGCGTCAGCCGGTATGTCGGGCTAGGTTTGTACATTTCTCCTGTAATTTCCTGTTTTACCACTGGGTGGCAGCAAAAGAAAGCCACAGAAATCTCCATGAGCATGGCTTTGCTTAGGGGGGGAAAAGCCTTTTCCTCCAGTCCTTGAAAAGTCTTGTTGAATTGATTTTTCAAATGATTTTATAGAATTCAAGCCTAAGAGGTTTTATTTTTATGCTGTATATGTTTACATAGGACCTTGCCTCTTCCACTGAAATTTAAGCTCCTTGTGGGGAGGGGTTTCTTTCTTCTTTCCTTCCTTCCTTTCTTTCTTTCTCTCTTTCTGTCTCTCTTTCTCTCTCTCTTTCTTTCTCTCTCTCTTTCTCTCTCTCTCTCTTTCTTTCTTTCTTTCTTCTTTCTTTCTTTCTTTCTTTCTTTCTTCTTTCTTTTTTCTTTCTTTCTTTCTTTCTCTTCTCTCTCTTCTCTCTCTCTCTCTCTCTCTCTCTCTCTCTCTCTCTCTTTCTTTCTTTCTTTCTTCCTTTCCTACTTCCTTTCCTTCTTTTTAATTTTACTTGTATTCCCGGGGCTTAGAATTGTATTTGGCACATAGTAGGTGCTTAATAAATACTTACTGGTTTGTTGGTTGATTGATTGATTGAGAAATGTTTGTTTGCTAGTTTTCCTTAGAGATCATTTAGCCAAACCCACTTATAGTACTACTGAAGAAAGTGAGGCCCTGAGCGGGCAAGTGATTTACGCTAAGGATTTTTTCCTAGTTTTTTTAGTTTCTCTCTAGACTGAAGTGGTTTCAGGAGATCTGGCCCAGTCCTCAAGTATCACAGCTCTAGAGACCCTTCCCTAGCCAACATTCTATTATTGTTTGGGATCCACTCTTTCTTTCCTTGGCCATTGTGGTTTGAAGGACCATTGCCTCTATTCTTTCTTCCCTTTAGTGAATGAATAAAAAAGCTTGTATTAAGTGCTTACTTACTATGTTAAAGAACAAAAGCACTGTGCTAAGATCAGGGGATAAAAAAGGAAAAGTAAAACAATTCCTTGTCTCCAGGAGCTTCCTTTGAAATGGGGGAAACAACCCACAGGATGTCTCAGCTCTAGCTTAGATAGAAAGGTCTGGTGGCTGTTAGAGTGCAGTGGCAAAGCAGATGCTTTCTTTGGTGCCATTTCCATTGATAAAACCATATGTTTCTGATGTTGAACTATCTGACGTGATCAAGAACTTTCTTTTCTGGGTTTTCAGTAGCTATGGCTACTGAAGAGAATGGAGCTGTATCTCCATTGGAGTTCTTTTCCTGGATGGTGGCTTTTGGAGAGGTGAGCTATAGAAGCAGGACCAGGGGTGTGCTACAGCCAAGTGTTTTGGCTTGTGAGCTGATTATTAAATTTTCAGTGTGAGCATTATATACCTTGGGACACCTAGGTGGCACATGGATAGAGCACTAGGCTTGCAATTAGGAAGACTCATCTTTCTGAGTTCAAATCTGGCCTAAGAATCTCACTAGCTATGTGACCCTGGCCAAGGTCATTTCACCCTGTTTGCCTCAATTCCTCATCTGTAAAATGTGCTGGGGAAGGAATTGGCAAACCACTTTAGTATCCTTGCCAAGAAAACCCCAAATGGGGTCATGAAGAATTAGACATGACTGAAGTGATTCAACGACAGCAACATTTACACTTCAGAAATCGGCAAATGCTACAAATCATAGCCTGATCTATTGTTTTGCTGATTGTCTAGACTTAAGCAAGAGATGGAGAAAAGGTCAACAATGCAGATAAAACTTAAAAGTGTATTGAGCATTTTCAGAGAGCTGACTGTTAAACATTTACCAGCATTCTTTTGTCTGGGAGGCACTACTTTTCAAAGGCTCTTTGGCACACAGTACTGCCAAACTAATATTTCTTATACCAAGATAATAAGACAATAGAATCATAGATTTGAAACTAGAAAGGACCTTAGAGGTCATAGACTCCAGCTTCATTTTACAGATTAAGAAACTGAGGCCCAGAGCTAAGCAATTTGCTCTAGGTCACACAGGTGGTGGTAAGCAGCAGAACTGTGACATTGAACCAAGGTCATCCAACTCAAAATGTAGTTCTCTTCTTATCTTTTGTGACTTCAATTGCTTTCTAGGTAAACTACGTACTGCTTTGCCTGGTGTTTGAGGTCCTCTGCTGTGCCCTGAATGCCAGCAAGCTTTGTCTTTGTTCTCTTCCTGCTGCTACTTTGTGATATGATCATGGAGAATCAATTACAAGATCACAGATGAAGAGCTAGAAGGGAGTTCATAGTCCAGTACCCCTCATTTTACAGATTGTATAACTTAGGTCCATAAAGTTTAAATGACTTGCTTGAGGTTGCAGAGACAGTAGGCCGGAGAGTCCTTATTTGAATCTAGTTCCTTTAATTCTGTATTCAAATAATTCTCCCAGGTCCTTTGATTCTGTGGGGTAGCTAGGTGGCACGGTGGATAGAATACTGGGCCTGGAGTCAGAAAGACTCATCCTCGTGAGTTCCGATCTGGCCTCAGATACTTATTATCTGTATGACCCTGGGCAAGTCACTTCACCTTGTTTGCCTCAGTTTCCTCATCTGTAAAATGAGCTGGAGAAGGAAATGGCAAACCGCTCAAGTATCTATGCCAAGAAGACCCCAAATAGGGTCACTAAGAGCTGGACAGGACTGAACATCAACAACTTTTCATTCTAGCCATGCTTTATCCTCCTTTCTCTTTGCTACCATCACTCCAGCAATATCTCCTCCTTTGAGGCTCATTCCATCCAGTTCAGCTCCTTGTTGTAGATACATTTCTCGATCTATCTCCCTCCTTTTTTTTTAAGAAGTCAGGATCTGCCTTACACTATTTCTCTATATCCCAGTCCCTGCCTTTATACTTGGAACTTCAACAAGCATGTTGATATCCTCTCGACTTTCCAAGAGGTTAGCTCTTCAGGGCTCACAACCGTAACTTCACTCCACTACAGCCATCCACTCAGATAGTCATTACTTTGATTTCACCACCATTTGTAACTGCTCGCTCCCTGACCTTGAACTTTGAAACTCCCCTTTTCATTATAACCTTCTGTCTTTTGCCTTCTCCATCTACCTCACTCCTTCAAAGACTATTCTTTGTTCTCACAATGGTCTCATGCCCTGGCCTCATTTTCCTCTGTAGTTGGCCAGATTCACCATGCCATTGTTCTTTATTCTGAAATTCCTTCTCCCTTCATCCTATCACTACTCTTATCTTAACAAACCTCAATCCTGGGTTATAGCCACCATATTTTTTCTGGTCACCACTTGCATTATTCTCTTCTACTCACATGTTTCTGAACACTGCTGGATGAAATCTCCATGCTGAATGAATTTATTACAAATTTATGTTTTCCAGTCTCAATTGGACCCTCATTGTTGAACCTTGCATCATTTTAACCTTCCTGGAATGATGCTTTTAAATTTCCTGCAGCAGCTACTCCAAATCTCTCCTGTCCTTTAAACGTCTAAGCCATCTCTGGCCACTCTTTAGCAGAGTATCTTGCCTCTTACTTTACCGAAAGAAATTGAAACCATTTTCTGTAAACTCCCTCATCTCCCCTAATTCTACTCCTCCACACTTCTTTATAAAATCTCCCACTCTCTCTTCCTGTGCTCTAGTTTCTGAAGAAACTAGAGGTCCTTCTCCTTTTCAAGGTTGACTGACCCCTCTACTTGTTCCCTTTCACATCTCCACTAGTCTCCTCTGGGGAGTTTGCCCATGGATCATTAATTTCTGCCTATCTTTTGTCACTTCTCTGGCTAACAAGCAACCTTAGGTCTCCTTTGTTCTTTAAAAAAACAAACATCTAAACTTCACTTGGCCTTGACGTACACTGAAGCCATCTTTCTCTATCTGTCCTCTCTTCCACATCAAACTCTTTTTTTTTTTTTGAGGGAGTGGGAAGGCGATGGGGGTTAAGTGACTTGCCCAGGGTTACACAGCTAGTAAGTATTTAAAGCCCCATTTGAACTCAGATCCTCTTGATTCCAGGGTCAGTGCTCTGTCCATGGTGCCACCTAGCTGCCCTAACTCAAACTCTTAAAAGAAGCCTTTTACACTTGTATTATCTATTTCCTCACCTCCCATCCATCCAGTTCTCATCTCCTTGCCATCTGGCTTCTATACCTCCCACTGCAATAAGATTGGTCCCTCAAATCTATCAGCAGTACCCAATGTCAAAATCAAAGGACTTTTCTCAGGCTACTCTCTTGACTTTTGCAGCTTTTCAAAGTTTTGGTCCCTCTTTGCCTCTGGATATTCTTTCTTCTCTTGAATTCTGTGATACTGAGTTCTTCTGGTTGTCCTCCTAGCTACTTATTCCTTTTTTCAGTTTCCTTTGATGGTTCTTTATCCATTTTCATTTCATTCATTCCCATGATGAATCTTGATCATGAATATCCACTGAGGCTCTCTTCTAGGCTACCTTCTCTCCTTTTTCTACAATTCTCCTTTTGATGATCTTATCTGATCCTATGGATTCCATTATCATCTTTACTCAGACACCTCCCAAATCTATATATACAATCCTTATTTCCCCCCTAAACTCCAGTCCTACATTTCTAGATGTCTACTGTTCATCTCCACTTGATGTCCCATCAACATTTCAAATTCAACATGTCCAACACGGAGATGATTATCCTCCCATACCTGCCCCTACTCTCAACCTCCTTTAAGTTTTCCTCCAGAGTCATTCCTTACTCTTTTCCTTACCTCATCTCCTATGTCTAAGAAGTTGCAGAGTCTCATACATTTCTTCTTTATAACATTTCTCACCTCTCTCCCTTTCTCTTTATCCATGCAGCAACTCTTCATTCAAGTCCTCATTGTCTCTAGCCTATAACACTTCAATAGCTACCTTTGGTTTCTTTCCCTCTCCAATCCATCTTCCACACAGCGGCCAAAATAATCTCAAGATGCAGTTCTGACCATAGGACTATAAGATTGCAGGCTCAGAGCTGGAAGGTACCTTAGAGACCATCTTCTTTTCCCCACTCCCCCATTTCATAGATTAGGAAGCTGAGGCCCAGGAAATTTAAATGACTACTTGCCCAAGGGCCAACTGGTAATCAATGGTAGAGCCAAGATTCAAACTGAGTACTTTTTAACTCTACAACTATTGTATTCTCTTGTTCAAAAATCTTAATTGGCTCTTTATTTAAGACTGAAATACAAATGCCTCAACCTACCATTTACTGTAATAGTGTGACTCCCATCTACCTCTCCAGACATTACATATTTTCCCTCCTCACACATTGCATGTCCTGGTCAGACTAACCTATTAGCTGTTTCCTGAACTTGGCATCTGATTTCCCATCTCTATCCTCTTGCAATGCAGTCCCTTATGTTTGGGAACCATTGCATCATCACCTCTACCTCTCAGAATGCTTAACGCTCTTCAAGGCTTAGCTCAGGTGCTTTCTCTTCTGAGCAGCCTTTCCAGATCCTTCTGGTCAGTAATGCTAGATCACTCCCTAAACTGCTTTGTATTTACTTATCTGTGAAATGTTGATACACTCCCCTCACCCCAAATTCCCTTGAGGACAGGGTCCAGATGTTATCTAAACTTCATATCACTTTATGCCCCTGATACAGTACTGGGGATACAGTAGCTGCTTAATGAAAAGTCTAGGTCTATCCCTGTGATTGGATTCCTCCCCCAGCCCATCCCCATCTCCTCATCCTTCCAACTTAGGAGTTTGATTCATTCTTCAAAATCTCAATGTATTAGTAGTTGCATATTAAGTAGGGAGGATGAGTTAGTCATTAAGAATGACCACTCAACACATCTGTAGCAGAACCAGCTGGAACCAGCTGTGAGTATGAGTGTGTGTATGTGTAGGGGTCTGAGGAAGCAGAGACGGAGGGATGGAAACTATGATTTCTGCCAGGTGGAAGGATTTGGGGCATGTAAAACCTTCATTCAGTACTTCCCTGCCTTGGGTTGGACTGGCTCCAAAGGTAACGTCCCTTTCCTTGGGGGCCTGAGTTGGGGAAACTTGAAGGTTTGGAACATCTGTCTCTGAGGGGTGTTAGAGCACTCCTATAAACTGCCTGGTGACCCAGGGGGATTATGAGATTTTTTTCTCAGCTGCTTGAGGTTGTTTTCATATTTCCCCATCTTATTTTCAGTCAAATGACTGCTGTAATGTACTGTTAGATTGGCCAGCATAGATATGAAAAGAAGGCAAAGTCAGGATTAGGCCTGACAGTGGTTTAATGTAGTTCACACAGACTCTAAATGTCACATCCCAAGGACAGGCGACTTTTAAGAATATTTCCAACTTAACAGTCCTGCTAGAGAGGTTAAAAGACTTATCTGAAGGCAAGAAGCCAGTAGGATGCATGCTGAAACTTTGTTCCAGGATTTTTCAATCCAAAACCAGTGTCCTTTTTACTCTATGACAGGCTCCCTTGTCTAGCAGACCTGGTTTCTTTGTTGGGTGAAAAGATGTGAAGGCATACAGGACCACAAATACAATTCTTCCTCAAGCTCAAAAATGAATCTGGGTAGTCCAGAAGATGGCAGTAGAAGACTTTGAAAAGAAGGAAAGAGCCCAGTGCCTCAAGGTCTCCTATTGGGGTGCTCATAGAAGGACCTCTTTCAGAAGCTCACTGAGCCCTTGCTGTCTTTCAAATCACTTCCTTCTCATCTCCTGCTCAGTGTGCCTATGCCCCATCCCATCTCCTTCATCTTCCCCATTTTTTTGTCAGAAGAAGGCCATTCCATTCCCCCTACCACTATATTTTAGGCAAAGACTGGGGTTCTGTGGTTTCTAGGGGGCCAAAATGTCTATTAAGAAGGGCTGTGTGACAGAAGATAAAGACACCCCCTAGCATGCTTTTTCCATAAAGTGCCAGAAAGTAGACTTTGTGAGTCAAAAGACAAAAAGTTCAAGGATCTTATATAGCAAGAGAGACAACACATTTCCACAATTTTTTTTTATCAACAAAATTTAAAATATAATAGTCACAATAATTGAGTTCAATTAAGGTTAACTAATGAAAAGAATGTAGGGCAGCTATGTTGCTCAGTGAATTGAATGCTGGGGCCTAGAGTCAGGAAGACTCATTTTTCTGAGTTCAAATCTGTCCTTAGACATTTATTAGCTATGTGACCTTGGGCAAGTCACTTAACCCTGTTTGCCTCAACTTCCTCATCTGCAAAATGAGCTGGAGAGGGAAATAGCATCTCTGCCAAGAAAACCCCAAATAGGATCATGAAGAGTCAGACAAGACTGAAATGATTTAATAACAATAACAACAAGAATGGACTTTTTTAGGGGAGGATAACATTTTGCTTAATTGGGGTTCAAAGGAAGAATTCCTTAACATCAAAATTGATTATAAATGTTCATCTGCTAATGCTGATCTGAAATGAGATGTATTTTATCTTCAAAAATTTCTTTTCACACAGGTAGGTACTGCCAAATACTGATATTGGTCTGTGAGCTTATGATTTTAATCCATCCTATTCATTGCTTTGTTATTGTTGAGTTTTTTCAGTTTTGTCTGACTCTTTGTGACCACATTTGGGGTTTTTTTTTGATAGAGATACTGGAGTGGTTTGCTATTTCCTTCTTCAGCTCATTTTATAGATGAGAAAACTGAGGAAAACAGGGTGAAGTGACTTGCCCAGGGTCACACAGCTAGGAAGTATCTGAAGCCTATTTTGAACTCAGATCTCCTGTCTCCAGGTCCAATGCTATATTCACTATACCACCTAGCTGCCCCATTCATTGCTTGGAAGGTATTTATAGAATTCCATTTGATTCTTCTTTTGACATTTTCCTTTTAGCATGTCATTGCATTGCAGATTAATCATTTCCAATTGAAGTTTAGATAGGAGCTCCTCAATTGCATGATTAAATGGATTTTGAAATGTAGAAATTTCCCTTGTATTTGTATTGAGGTCCAAAAAATGCTGCTGGAACTGTAGTCTGAGCTCAGAAAATATAATTCACTGCAAACTTGTGTGGGAATGGAGATCTAAATTCTTGCTTTAACTTTCAACAGCATGAGAAGTGTATAAAGAAACCTGAAATTCCTTGACTTTAATATAGTATATTTCACAAATAAGTGCTGTTTTGCCTTGTGATTTTACATTAAATTCATTAAAAAACTTTATCAAGTTTGCAGAAAAGAATTAATTTCCAAAGCCATTCTGTGTTTGATAATAGTGGTTGACAACTATTCTTCTCATTCAGAAAAATTCCAATTTTGTCCCTGGGCTCAAAATATCACAATAAGTGGGTTTTCCTCCTCTTGTTCTGCCATGATAGGTGTGCACTGGGATTAGTAAATGAACTGTTGTGGCAGGTGATATGGGTGGCAACCAGACTCTGTTGAGTTATAACCGCATCTCTGTGACGAGTGGTACGCAGAGCAGCAGTGCCAAGTGATGAGAGCACCACGTACGGTTTGTGTTGCCGTTCCTTCAATCTGCTGTTGCAGCACAAAAGCAGCCGTAGCCAGTACATAAATAAACGAGTCTGGCTGTGTTCCAAAGCCACTTCATTTAAACATGTGAAAACCATTCTTAGTTTGCAGACTATACAAAAACAGGTGGTAGACCCACGGTGAGAGTTTGCTGACCCCTACTCTAGTTTATGGAATACAGACCCCTGAAACTACTCAAGGCTTATTACTGCTTTGGTGTTTTTATTTTCATTTTTCTCAGTTCATCACTCTTTTATTTTTATTTATTTATTTTTAGTTTTCAATATTCATTTCCACAAGATTTCAAGTTCCGAATTTTCTCCACATCTCATCCCTCCCCCCACCCCAAGATGGCATGCATTCTGAATACCCCTTCCCCTAATCTGCCCTCCCTTTTAGCTCTCCCTCCCTTCTCTTATCCCCTTCCTGTTCACTGTTCCTGTAGGACAGGATAGATTTCTATACTCCATTTCCTGTACATCTTATTTCCCAGTTGCATGTGAAAACATTTTTTTTTAGGCAATTGAGGTTAAGTGACTTGCCCAGGGTCACATAGCTAGTAAGTGTCAAGTGTTTGGTCTGAGGCCGAATTTGAACTCAGGTCCTCCTGATTTCAGGGCCAGTGCTCTGTCCACTGCGCTACCTAGCTTCCCCCCAAACAACTTTTTTTTTAACATTTGTTTTTAAAACATTGGGTTCCAAATTTTCTCCCTTCCTCCCTCCTCACCTACCCTCATTGAAAAGGCAAGCAACTTGATACAGGTTATACATGTGTAGTCATGCAAAACACTTCCATAGTAGTCATGTTGTGAAAAGCTAAGTATATTTTCCTACATCCTATCTCGCACCCCATTTATTCTATTCTCTCTCGACCCTGTCCCTCCTTAGAAGTGTTTGCTTCTCATTACCCCCTCCCCAAATCTGTCCTTCTCTTTATCATCTCCCTGCTCTCTTGTCTCCTTCCCCCGTCTATTTTCCTGTAGGGTAAGATAGATTTCCATACCCAGTTGAGTATGTATGTTATTCCCTCCTTAAGTCAAATCTGATGAGAATAAGATTCATTCATTCCCTCTTACCTTCCCCCGTTTCCCCTCCACTGTAAAAACCTTTTCTTGTCTGTTTTATGTGAGATAATTTATCCCATTCTACCTCTCCCTTTCTTCTTCTCCCAGCATAATCCTCTCTCACCCCTTAATTTTATTCTCCAGATATCTTCCCCTTCATCTTTAACTCACCCTGTGCCCTCTATTTATCACACACACACACATACACACACACACACATATATATGTATATGTACACATATATACATATATGTAATTTTTTTCCTCCAACTACCCTAATACTGACAAAGGTCTCATGAGTTACAAATATAATCTTTCCATACAGGAATGTAAACAATTCAACCTTAATAAGTCCCTTATGATTTCTCTTTCCTGTTTACCTCTTCATGTTTCTCTTGGGTCTTGTATTTGAAAGTCAAATTTTCTATTCAGCTCTGATCTTTTCATCAAGAATGCTTGAAAGTCCTCTGTTTCACTAAATTTCCATTTTCCCCTTAAGGATTATATTCAGTTTTGATGGCTAGGCAATTCTTGGCTGTAATCCTATCTCCTTTGCCCTCTGGAATATTATATTCTAAGCCCTCCAGTTCCTTAATGTAGAAGCTGCTAAATCTTGTGTTATCCTGGTTGTGTTTCCATAATACTTGAATTGTTTGTTTCTGGCTGCTTGCAATATTTCCTCCTTGACCTGGGAACTCTGGAATTTGGCTACAATATTCCTAGGAGTTTTCCTTTGGGGATCTCTTTCAGGAGGTGATCAGTGGATTCTTTCCATTTCTGTTTTGCCCTCTGGTTCTAACCTATCAGGGCAGTTTTCCTTGATAAATTTCTTGAAAGATGATGTCTAGGCTCTCTTTTTGATCATGGCTTTCATATAGTCCAATAATTTTTAAATTGTCTCTCCTGGATCTATTTTCCAGGTCAGTTGTTTTTCCAATGAGATATTTCACATTGTTTTCTATTTTTTCATTCTTCTGGCTTTGTTTTACAGTGTCTTGATTTCTCATAAAGTCACTAGCTTCCAACTGCTCTATTCTAATTTTTAAGGAAGTGTTTTCTTCAATAAGCTTTTGGACTTCCTTTTCCATTTGGCCAATTTTGCTTTTTAAGGAGTTCTTCTTCTCATAGGTTTTTGGACCTCTTTTGCCATTTGGATTAGGCTATTTTTAAAAATTTTTTTTGCTTTTTGATGAGGCAATTGGGGTTAAGTGACTTGCCCAGGGTCACACAGCTAGTAAGTGTTAAGTGTCTGAGGCTGGATTTGAACTCAGGTCCTTCTGACTCAAAGGCCAGAGCTCTATTCACTGTACCACCTAGCTGCCCCTAGGCTATTTTTTAAGGTGTTATTTTCTTCAGTATATTTTTGGGTCTCCTTTAGCAAGCTGTTGGTGTGTTTTTCATGATTTTCTTGCATCACTCTCATTTCTCTTCCCAGTTTTTCCTCTACTTCTCTTACTTGCTTCTCAAAATCCTTTATTGAGCTCTTCCATGGCCTAGGACCAATTCATATTTTTCTTGGAGGCTTTGGATGTAGGAACTTTAGCTTTGTTGTCTTCTGGTTGTATGTTTTGATCTTCTTTGTCACCAAAGAAAGATTCTACTGTCTGCTTTTTTTTGTGAGGTTTGCTCATGATTCCAGACAATTACTTGAGTTATAAACTCTTTGTTAAGGTAGGGGTCTGCTTCCAGTGTGGAGAATGTACTGACCCAAGCTTTAGGGGTTTTGTGCAGTGTTTTCAGAGATACTTCTAGGGACCTGTAAATTTTCAGTTCTTCCAAGGTGGTATGATCAAGGGTGATGTGTTTACTCCTTTCCTGTCCTGTACTCTGGTGTATGAGTGACCACAAGCACTCTTTTCTGTCTTGGAACTGTGAGGTGGTTTTCCTTTCCACCACCATTACAAGCTCCACCATGCCAACACTCCTCCTCCCACCAGGGCTGCTACTCAGAACTGTGACACAGATCCAAGCACGGGCAAAGCAAGAGAATCCTGCACCAGGAAAGAGATCCCTGCAATCCCCCTCTGATCAGCCACCTGATACCACCTCAACCTATGGTCTGGAAGCTCAGGAAGCAGCTACTATACTGGGGCCATGAGCTGGGATGGGGTCTTGGACTAAATTTCTTTCTCATCGCAGTCACAGACTTTTCTTATTGACCTTCTAAGTTGTCTTAGGTGTTCATGGGTTGAAAAGCACAATGCCTGGCACATAGTAGGTGCTTACTAAGCGTTTATTGGATAGATTGGAATAAACAGAAAAGCAAGGAAATTAGGGTTAAGTGACTTGCCCAGGGTCACACAGCTAGTAAGTGTCAAGTATCTGGTCTGAGACCAGATCTGAACTCAAGTCCTTCTGACTCCAGGGCTGGTGCTATATCCACTGCACCACCTACCTGCCCCAAATTTCAGAACTTTTTAGAACTGTTACAACATTGGCCTCAGAGGTGATGCTATGAGAGAAGCCAGGGCTAGATAGGTCTGAGAACCATCTGGTCTAGAGATGATGATTGAACCCATAGGGCAAGAGAGAAGAGGCCTGAAGACAGAACCTTGAGAAGACTATATGGAGTGCACATTATAATAATTGATCACATTTTTGTAGACTTTAAGATTATTTAAAAAAGCACCTTCCTTACGGTAACACTTTGAAATAAGAAGTATAATTATTCTTACCATCTCGGAGATATATATGAGGGAACTGTTTCAGACAAGTAAAGTGAGTTGCTAAAGGATACACAGTAACATAGCAGAATTAACACTCAAATCCTCAACTCCAAAATCATTGACTTCCTCTGATACCAGAATTTGTTTTTCATTTTTCTCAGGATTAAATAATATATCCACCAACAGATGGCTCTTGAGGCCTATTCACTGAATGGATGTTGCCTCACTCAAAGTGAGAACCTAGAAAGACCTTAGCTTAAAAGAGCCAATGTCTCCCACTGCATCCTGGGCCATCTCCAGTTGTCCTGATCTCTATACATATCTGGAGGAGAAAGTGAGGCTGGTAACCTTGCACAGTCCTCTTTCACTCAAATCAAAGTCAATTGCAAGTCATGCCATCATCTCCCTGATGTCATGGTCCTCTTTGAAAACAAAGGACAACCACAAGGTTATGAATATTACATTACGCTGAAGCCTTTGCTTCATATCCATAGGATCATAGACTTAATACTAGAAGAGATCTTAGGAGTCCATGAGTCCACATTCCCATTTTACAGATGAGGAAACTGAGGATTAGAGATAAGAAGTTACTTCCTCCTGGTCACATAGGTGGAAAATGGCGGAGCAGTTTCTGAGGCTTTTGATTCCAAATCCAACATTACTGTAGCTTGCTTAGTTATGGTCCATTATAGTACTACTCTAGTATTCCAATATAACCTGAAGATGGCCTGGGTTCTCAAAGGCTTTGCCAGATGAACACTAGTCCTGGAAGGTGCTAACACTCTGCAAAGTCTCAGACCACAGGGTCAGCAATGAATTGTATGACTGTCATCGTAAGACCAGTCTAGCTAAGTTCATTCAGATTCATCATCAGAAGACTGGTCATCAGGCTATGGCTTAAAAAAATTTTTTTATAAATCTTTTTAGCTACAGTAACTCATGAATTTATCTCTTCAAGCATGGAACAGTTGCCATCTGTATCAATGAAGAGAATACCTACCAGGGGTGGGGAATACACGTCAAGGTCATCAAGTGTGGCCCTTTGACTGAATCCAAACTGAAATGCAATCCCCTTAATAAAAGGATTTGTTCTATGAAGTTTGGATTCCATCAAAGGGCTGCAACTGAGGACCTAGGAGGCCACACGTGGCTTTGAGGCCACAGGTTCCCCACCCCTGAAAAATCATAGATCTTTGCAGGTGTAGAAGTATTGTTCAAAAATGCCAAGTAACGTATTGATTTCTGGGTTTGGTTAGGGAAAGAGGAAGAGGAGAGAAATTACATAGAAAGAATATTTTCCCACATGTTTCAGCCCACAATGACAGCTTGTGTAGGGAGATCAGTGATTTTGTTGGTGGTAGGAACATTGACCAAAGGAACTAAAAACGAGGAGCTAGATCCAAATGCTTTTCTGTCTTTTGCTCCATGTTAATTTTTATTGGCATCTAAAATTATTCTTGGGGTAGAGCAGAACTTAATTGTTCCAGCTCCATAGAATTTCTTTGTGATTTTTCTAAGTGAAGTTCCTGATATATAGGATATAGGATATAGGATTGCAAGGATATAGAATAAAGATCAGAATATGACAGGGATGAAGGAATTTTCTAATCTCAGATAGGACACTGGGATCAGGGTGCTGAAACCCCATGAAAGAAATTCAATGAAAGAACTGATCTCTCTTTCAAGGGATAGGATGACTGAAAACTTCACTCTAGCAGTGGTACTAGAAAAAAGCAGAGGCCCTGAAGAAAGTGCACAGCTGAAGATCAGCAGATAATTGATGAAAATAACCCACTCCAGCAGTGGAGGTATCCAAAAGCAAGCCTTGTGGCAGAGGCCTAGAGGAGAATAGAATCACCTCTCTAGAAAACACCATCACACAACAATGGGCACTCTGAAGAAGCATCTGAGGAATTAATTTGCACTATAGACATGAGTACATTGCCCATACCATGTTGCCTATAGGTTGTGTATTCCTTGGACTTATCCCCCCCCCCATCTTCCAGAAAATTATATACAGTTAGATGGACAACTTTGTGAACTTATCCATTAGTGTGCATATCTTGGACAGACACTGAAACTCAATGATGAACTAGGCCATTAATAGGAGGAGAGAGGGTCAGATTGCCTTTGAGAAAGTTAAGTACCCTAGTTTTCTCCCTGAAACAAAGGTCCATCTTTTTAATTTCCCTGCTCAACAGCACTATTGTATGACTGTAAGTCAAGTAGCAACATAGGCTTTGAAAAATTGAAAATGAATAGTACCCAGAGAGCAATGAAGAGACCCATAGCAGGTATTAGTACTAAAATATTATAGAAAAGAGATTACCAAGGAGAATCAGAGTAAAATATATCTTCAAAGGATTGTATGATTAAAATAGAAGATGAGCTGCTGTGGTAAGAGTGATAAATATTTATTAGATGGTATGAGTGCCCCATTGGCATCTTTATGATGATGAGAGAAAGTAAGGAATGCTTCCAGCATATTGGAGGATTATGTTTTGGTGAACAGGCAACAGATGTGCAGGATGGACAGCCACGGATGGTTGCGATCCACTTCTTTGGATGTGATCACAGATCCATTTGGATATTGGAATATTGGAGTAAACAAATTTGCAAATGAAACACTTGACATGTGAAGAGAAAGTTTTGGACATAAAAAAAAATACAAAGGACAAGACTTTTGCCTAGCTCAAAAGGCTGAGAGAAGGAATGTCCATTATAATGCATGAAATGACTCTTCCTTGGGGTGATAAACACCTTGAAAAGATCAGAGAGATTTTATTTGTTCGTGAGATGATTAACTGTGAGGATGAGAGCTGAAGAAGTCACTTCTAGATAAAAGCCTTGACTCATGTGGAAAGAAAACATAAGTAAAAGGGAAATTTCTGTGAAACATTGGGCCACACATTTTGAATGATAAACAGGGATGTATAATAACATTTTTTTGGAGGATATTAGCAACTGATGATGGAATACAGCATTTATGACCTGGAAACCCTCTCTGAGTTTGCATTAGAAAACTCCAACATTCCCTAGATACAAGGAAGCCCCCAAGCCCATATCACAAGGTGAGGTGGGGTAGATTTTTTAGTTATTTTCTTTGATATCAGTGGTATTATTCATGCAGGATTTCCACCTTCAAGATCACACAGTTCCTCAGGCTTTTAATGTGGAAATTCTGAAGCATATGAAAGATTGTGCATGACATAAAAATGTGAACTCTAGTCAGATAATTGTCTTCTTCCTTGTTAATATTCTACCTTGTAACCTGCTTTTTGTGAAACCATATTTGACTTCCCACCTCCCAACCCCTCCCTCCAAAAAACCCAAACCAAACCAAACGACATTATTGCTCTGTTTGGTCACTCACTTTGTTTCCAGTCTTGACTCAGAACAATAGCTTCCGTTTATACAGTCTTTAAGGTTTATAAAGCATCTCACACTTTATGTATGTATTACCTCAGTTGAGCCTTACCATATGAAGAAAGTACTAAAGGTATTATTACCCATCTTGATAAAAGTGTTATTAAATCAAAGGGACAGATGCCTACTGGATAGTCTGAGTCTGCCATTTGCACCTTTAATGATGCTGAGGGAAAGTGAGAATGCATATGGAATATTGGAAGGTTGTCTTCCAGTGAACTTGTCTAAGGACACAAGCCACAGTTGTACGGTTTGGACAGGCAAGGATGGTTTATGATCTGCTTCTTTGAGTAGAAATGCCCAAATTGGATATTGGAGTGTTGGAGTAAACAAATATGAATATGAAATCTGAATAAGGAATAAGTATGAAAATATCAAATATGTGAATATGAAAACAAGTGTGAAAGTATCAAATATGGAATAAGTACTAATGGTATTATTAACCCATCTTACATATGAAGAAGCTGAGGCCTGTGATATAGAAACCTTTTAGAAGAGGTTGTACATAGTTACACAGCTAGTAAATGTTCTAGGCAGGAATTGAAATAAACTCTTTTTTGACGCCAAGTCTAGCTGATTTTCCAAAACTATAGCAGGCTACTTCCTGGGTTTTGCTTGTTTAAAAAGAAAAAAAAAGTAATTTTTTTCCTGTAACAATTTGGCATTATTAGAGGGAAATAGACTTAAGTGCCTTGTCTACTGGCCATGTGACCTCAGTCTAGTTACCTTTCTTTTATCAGTCTCAGTTCCCTCATCTTGTAAAATGGAAGTGACAATGTTTGAACTACCTGCACTGCAGGTGTTGTGCTGATTGTGCTGAGGAATCTTAAATACACCAGAAATGTGAGCTATTTTCAATGAGAATATTTGAAATAATGTGTCTCAAGCTTGGATGGTCAAAGAGGAGTTTCTGAGATGTTCTGAGCAACGGTAGCATCACTGGAATAAATGGGTAACCTCCACAGTGACTACTTTGAAGAGGCCTACACTCATTTGGATGTAGAAGTTTCTAATGTGTTTCTTCAATGCTCAGTTTCATTTATTTGTTATCACCCCTTGCACATAGGCAGCCTTGTGGAGGCTACTAAAGAACCCTCCTCACTCTGACCCCCAGCATCTCCGCAGGCATTGTGGAACTAAAACCACTTGCAGGCTGAACCTTCTGCAGCATTCTGTGTAAGGGTGTCCCCAGGATGTAAGTAAGTCTAGTCTAGTCTCCTCTGACTGTATGGACATGTTTCTTCTTCAGCAATACCACAACTAGGGAATAACCTTTCAACTCGTTTATACTGGTGTGGGCACGTGTACACATATGTGTGTGCTTGTGAATATGTGTGTGTGGCTATTCCTCTGTCTTTCTGTGTTGATTATGTATGCATGTATATATATATATATATATATATATATATGCATGTATGCATGCATGCATGCATGTAGAAGGTTAAGGAAAATGGGATGGTGGTGATGTGAGTGTGTTTGTAAGTTCGATGAGGGCAGGAATTGTGTCTTTTCTGAGAGTTGTACCTTTCCTATCTTTGATCGCAGTGCTTTGCACACAGCAGGCATTTAGTAAATGTATGTTTGCTGGAAGAATAAATAAATGTATATAGGTTGTGTACACATGAGCATGTTAAAAGGCATGGTAAAATGGGTAGTGGGGGAAGGTAATGTATCTGTGTTTTATCCGCATAGAGCAAAGGTTCTTTGCATGTCATGGATCCTGTTGGCAGCCTGGTGAAGCAGATGGACCCCTTCTCAGAATACTATTTTTACATGCATTAAATGAAATATATATAATTACTAAGAAATTGGATTATAGTGAAAATAATGTTATATCTTTTTCTCATACAAGTTCATAGACCCCACAAATCTTGGAAGGCCCATGAACCCCAAGTCCATAGTTTATATAGTCCCTTAGTTTACAAGGATTCAGGAAAAGGAAAGGTGATGTGAATGGTGTAGAGGACTTTGGGAAATGTGTGTGTGTGTGTGTGTGTGTGTGTGTGTGTGTGTGTGTTAAATCTGGCCTAATATATTCAGGGAACAGACCAATCTAAGGGGCTGGGGGAGAGGGGGTGGGGTGGGGTAACATTACAATGCCTCTTTAGATGGGAGCATCTGGGGATCCTTTTCATTCTGGCGATGTTTTTACTTTCTCAGCGGTTGCCTAGTGACTCAGAGCTCAGCTTAGCTCGTACCAGGAGGGGTTGGGAAATGTTACATAACAGGCATGGAATTCGTTGCATTTCCTGAGAGGTAGGGAAGCTGCCAGACATTGAGGCTGGCTGGCTTGCCCTGGAAAGCTTAGGAGGTGGGGTGACCTCCAACGCAGTAACCTCAGTGCCCACTCAATAGAAGCACAAGGGACCAGTCTATTTCTTAGAGGTACCATGGTGTAAAATAGAAGGGTCAGGGGACTTGTGTTCAAATCTTACCTTCGACACTAGCTGTGAAATCAGGAAGATTCATCTTCCTGAGTTCAAATCTAGCCTCAGGCACTGACTAACTGTGTGACTCTGGGCAAGTCACTTCACCCTGTTTGCCTCAGTTTCCTCTTCTGTAAAATGATCTGGAGAAGGAAATAGCAAACCACTCCAGCATTTTTGCCAAAAAAACCCCCCCAAATGGGGTCATGAAGAGTTGGACACAACTGAACATACAAAAAAGTGAAACCACAAGCAAAATATTTCATGCCCTGGGGTTTCAGATTCCCTCATCATGGAATGGGGATAACACTAAATCATCAACCTTCTGGAGCAGGGAGGGAGGTGCTTTAGAGACATTAAGATTCTGTAGAAAAGGGAGTTTTCATCAAACAGTAGCTCGTAAGGAAAATTTCCTCAACACTGTGGAGTGTTGGCAGCTATTTTAAAATATCCACAAGTACATTACAGAATGGCTTAAAGCATTCTGTCATCCCTGACACCCTCTTCCTCCCCAAATAAAAGCTGTCATGAGTCAGAATGAGAAACTCTTTCAACAGCTGACCTTCATTACAGTTTCTTAGGGGGCTGATTACTCCTGGAAGGGGGTCTGGGGAAGTTCCAAGAGGGATCCCCTAAGAACTGAGCAGCTAGATCTGGGAACAGCTGTTTCATTGGGCAAAGAGGAAGCCTGGTTAAGCCTCTTTGTCCTACATTCAACTTCCCTGTTTATCTCTGTCTCTGGTGGACAAGCTGGCATTTACTGATTTTGAATTCTGAATAGGATGTCTCCTTCACTTCCCTTCCCATAGAATTTCAGAAAAATTAGAGTTGGAAGAGACATTAGAACATAAAATAACACGATAGAATGTAAACTCCTGGAAGGTAGGGGCTGTTACACTTTTGTCTCTGTCTCACATCTAGCTAATAATAATTGCCAGTATTTATAACAGAACTTAAAGGTTTGCAAAGCTTTTGCATATATTGTTTTATTTTATCCTCACAACTCTGGGAAATAGGTGCAATTATTATTTCCATTTCATAGATAAAGAAACTGAGGCAGGCAGCAGTTAAGTCACTTGCCTAGAGTCACACAGCTAGCAAGTGTCTGGAGCACGATTCAAACTCAGGACTTCCTGACTCCAAGTCAAGACTCTCTCTGCTGCATCACCTAGCAGAATTCCTAAAATGTTTGTTGTCGTTTGGTCATTCAATCCCATTCAACTCTTTGTAACCCCATGGACTTGTCCATGGGGCTTTCTTGGCAATGATTCTGGAATACTCTGCCATTTCTATCTCCAGTCTAAGACACAGCAGCACCATAAGAAATGGCTGTTGAAGGTTGAATGAGTGAGCAGAATGTTTCAGATGGAAGGGCCCTTAGAAGCTGTAATGTAAAAACATAGAACATAGAATGTTAGGAAACAGAACATAGAATGTTATGGCTGGTCAGTGTAACTGACTATATCAGCTACAAAACTAACAGAAATCACGATTATCCCAACAAATGCAGAAAAAGCATTTGACAAAATATAACACTAATTCCTATTAAAAACACTAGAGAGCATAGGAATAAATGATATTTTATCTTAAAATGATAGATAGCATCTATTTAAAGCAAGCATTGTATGTAATGGGGATAAGCTAGAAGCATTTCCAAAAAGATCAGGGGTGAAACAAGGGTGTCCGTTATCATCACCGTTATTCAATGTTGTACTAGAAATGCTAGCTTTAGCAATTAGAGGAGAAAAAGAAACTGAAGGAATTGGAATAGACAAAGAAGAAACAAAGCTATCACTTTGTGGATGGCATAATGTATATAATCATATATATAAAATAATCCAGTAAAAATTGCTTGAAATAATAAATTTAGCAAAGTTGCAGGATGTAAAATGAACCCACATAAATCAACGGCATTTCTATATACTACTAAGAAAGCCCAATAACAAGAGATAGAAAGAAAAATTCCATTTAAGTTGCTGTAGACATTATAAAATATTTGTGAGTCTACTTGCCAAAACAAACTCAGGAGTGATATGAACACAATTACAAAACACTTCTCTCACAAATGAAGTCAGATCTAAATAATTGGAAAAATATCAGTTGCTCATAGGTAGGCTGAGCTAATATAATAATAATGACAAGTTTACTTAAATTAATTTACCTATTCAGTGCCATACCAATTAAACTACCAAAAATTATTTTATAGAGCTAGAAAAAACAATAGCACAGTTCATCTGGAAGAACAAAAGGTCTATAACATCAAGGGAACTAATGAAAAGAAATGCAAAAGAAGGTGGCCTAGGTGTACCAGATCTTAAATTATAAGGTAGCAATCATCAAAACTACTTGGTATTGGCTAAGAAATGGAGTGGTGGATCAGTGGAATAGGTTAGGTATGCAAGACATGACAGGTAATGAGTATAGTAATTTACTATTTGATAAATTCAAAGTCTCCAGCTTTTGGGATAAGAAATCACTATTTAACAAAAACTGGAGAATACTATGGCAGAAACTGGGCATAGACCAGCATCTTATACCCTATACCAAGATAAAGTCAAAATGGGTACATGATTTAGATGTAAAGACTGATACTATAAGTAAATTAGGAGAGCAAGGAATAGTTTACCTATTAGATCTATGGAGAAGGGAAGAATTTATGACCAAACAAGAGATTGAAAGCATTATGAAATGCAAAATGGATAATTTTAATTACATTAAATTGAAGTTTTTACATAAACAAAGCCAATGAAACCAAGATTAGGAGGGAAGCAGAAAACTGGGAAAGAATTTTTACCAGTAGTGTCTCTGATAAAGGCCTCATTTCTAAAATATATAGAGAACTGAGTCAAATTTATAAGAATACAAGTCATTCCCCAATTGATAAATGGTCAAAGGATATGAGCAGCAGTTTTCAGAGGAAGAAATTAAAGTTATCTATAGTCACATAAAAATACTCTAAATCACCATTGATTAGAGAAATGCAAATCAAAACTGCTCTGAGGTACCACATCACACTAAACAGATTGGCTAACATGACAAAATAGGAAAATGATAAATGTTGAAGCAGATGTGGGAAAATTGGAACCCTAATGCGTTACTGGTGGAATTGTGAACTGATCCAACCATTCTGGAGAGCAATTTGGAACTATGCCCAAAGGGCTATAAATCTGTACATGCCCCTTGACCCAGCAATAGCACTTCTAGGTCTGTATCCCAAAGAGATCATAAAAATGGGAAAAGGACCCACATGTACAAAAAATATTTATAGCAGCTCTTTTTGTGGTGGCAAAGAATTGGAAATTGAGGGGCTGCCCATCATTTGGGGAATGGATAAACAAGTTATGGTATATAAATGTAATGGAATACTATTGTGCTATAAGAAATGATGAGCAGGTAGACCAGAAAAACCTGGAAAGACTTATATGAACTGATGCTTGGTAAATGAGCAGAATCAGGCAAACATTATTCACAGTAATAGCCACATTATGTGATGACTGACTTTGATAGACCTGGCTCTTCTCAGCAATGCAAAGATCTAACATATCTCCAAAAGACTCGTGATGGAAAATGATAATCACATCCAGAGAAAGAACTATGGCCTCTGAATGCAGATGGAAGCATACTATTTGCTCTCCTTTTCTTTTGTTGTTTTGTTTTATTGCTTCTTTCTTGTGATTCCTCCCATCAGTTCTAATTCTTCTTTATGTCATAACTAATTGCAAAATATACTTAATAGGAATGTATAAGTAGAGCCTATATCAGATTGCACACCATCTTGGGGAGGGGGGAGGAGGGAGAAGGGGAGAAAATTTAAAACTCAAAATTTTATGGAAATGAATGTTGAGAGCTAAAAATAAATAAATTATTGGGAAAAAAGAATGTTATGGCTGGGAGGGACCTTAGGTCATAAAATATTGAAGCTGAAGGAACTTGAGTACATAGAACAGAATGCTGGAGCTAGAAAAGGAACCTAGACCAAAATATTGGAGCCAGAAAGGAACCTAGAACAGAATGCTGGAAGCATAAAAGAATCTAGAACCTTACAAATAGGATGCAAACTCTTTGGAGGTAAGAGCTACTTTGTTTTAGTCTCTGTATCTACAACCCCTAGTTCAATGCCTACCTGTTAAAAGGAGCTTAATAATGCTTTTAAATATTGAATGAATCAATAGAATATCAGATCTGAAAGGGTCCTTAGAGATCACCCAGCCCAATTTCCTTAGTTTACAGAAGACTTTTGTTTAGAGACATAGAGCTGGTCACCGGCAAAGCCCAGTCTAGAACCTACATCTCTCTACTTCTTTGTTATGTAATGTTTGTTGAGCTGCCCTATCCTGCCTTTCTTATTCTTGAAGAGATCTCAAGTTTTTTAGTCTATAAAATAAAGAGTATGGACTAGTTGACCTTTGCGGTCTCTTTAGCTTTCATATCCTATAGTTTTCCTCAACTATATAAAAAAGGAACAACCATACTAAATGTAACTTTACTATAAGTATATGCTACCTATAAGGACAGGGATGGAATCTGTGATTTCACTGATGTAGGGAACTCCCTGTGTGGGAACTCTCTTTACTAATGCAAGCCAATACTGTCTCTGTAATTTATAGTCTTAGAAAATTGCCTGGAGCAGAGGTGTCAAAACCACCCAGAACTGGATGAAACGGTAATGGAGAAATATTTAACAAAATAAATAAAAATACAATAGAACATAGATCATGTTAATTCGTGGGTTTCTAAGTCAATATGCCCCAGCAGGGCTCTTTATGTGCTCCTTGGTAACCTCCTTTTCTATTTGAGTTTGACACCGTTGGCCTAGAGCACCGAGGCACTATGTATGAAAGGCAGGGCATGAACCCTGGTCTTCCTGGCATGGAGGTCAGCTTTCTACTATATCATTTATGAAAAATAATGTCTCACAGGGATGAGTTAGACTACATGCACTTCGTGGTCCTTTCCAGCTCTAAAATTCTATAATTTTATGATTCTTTATCAGTGTTTTATGAGGTAGTCATGGTATAGGTAAAAAGAGGCTGGCCTTGGAGTCAGAAGGATAATATTTGAATTCTGCTTCTGGGACTAGCTGTCCATGTGTAAATCACTTAACCTCCCTATATCTCTGTGATCTCATCTATAAAAGAGGAATAACAGGACTAACATTATTTACCCAACAGGGTTATTGTGAGGAAATTGCTTTGTAAACTTTAACAGCTCCATGGACATGTTGGTTGTTATTCATAAATAGAACTTGAATGTAAGAGATAAACCAGATCAGAGTTTCTCTGAGATTCTTTGGAAATATCTGCAGATCTAAGCAGAGAAGATCTTTGTTTAATACTTTAAAAGGTCATGATTCCACCCTCATGGGCACTCAATAGATGGTCTTCATGAGTTCCTATGGGCCAAAAGGACCACACTCTTGAGTCTGACTTCTTGGTAACATGCCTCTTTGAATCTGGCCAACTTGTCCTGGGATGACAGTGACAAAGTCTGTCATTGGGCCCTTATTTGAGTCCTTCCAGCTTTTTAGGACCTTCTACAGTTTTTGCTTCATTGGCACAGAGTAGGTGCTCAGTAATTACTTCTTAATTGGTTTTCATGTCAGGATGAAGTATGAGAAGAATACTCTACTGGAGGGCTCAGGTGTGATACAGAAGGTAAAAAAATGGCAAGATGTTAAACTTATTCATAGAAGTCTTCATAAGATCTCCTTTTAAATCTGCAAGTTTTGTTTTTCTGGTCCTCATCCACTTCTGAGTAGTGTAAATTAAGTCATACTAATTGGTTGTTTTTTCCCCTCCTAATACTTTTATTTGCAGCATTTATACCACTGTCTCAAACTGCATAAGAAACTTTAAGTTGCTTCTCAGAGCAAAATTGTAAGATCTTCTGTTATGCAAACTGAAGTGTAAAGATTAGATTTTAAGCTACATGAAGTCAGACATATAACACTTACTAGCTGTGTGACCCTGGGCAAGTCACTTAACCCCATTGCCTAGCCAAAAAACAAAAACAAAAATAAAAACAAAACAACAACAAAAAAAAACTACATGAAGGCAGGGACTGCGGCTTGTGGTATGATGGAAAGTTCTGATCTTAGAGTCAAGAGGGAGCTGAATTTGAATTCTGGCTCTAATACTTACTAGCAACATGGCCCTGGGAAGTCATTTATCTCAGGATCCTAGGAGATTGTTCCAGATGTTGGAGACAATCAGTGAAAAGGAGTGGATATGAGAGATGGACTACTGTGGGTGAGGAACAAGAAATAGACTGAGGCGGTTGTGCCCTTAACAGTGGGAAATTCACGAGAGGTCACTTTGCATTAAAAGGTAACAACCTTAATTTTGAACGTATGAGTCTGAGATGCCTATAGCGTGACTTCTTTGAAATATCTAATAAACATTTGCATATATGGTACAGAAGCTCAGGAGAGAAATTAGGACTGGAAATGACGATCTGGGAATCATCTGCATATAATTAATTAATACATATATTAATCTGCATATAATTAATTAATCATCTGCATATAATTAATTTATATATATGTATATATGTGTGTATGTGTATATATATATACATATCTATCTATCTATCTATCTATCTATCTATCTATCTATCTATCTATCTATCTATTTTTATATACACACATAATGAAGCCCACCGGAGCTGAATATCAAGTGGGAGAACATAGGAAAGAAAAGAAAAGGACTTGTATAGAACGTTGGGGGAAAGCTCCAGTTAATGGCTGTAATACAGGGTGAAGATCCAGCAAAGCAAACAGAACAGTTGGTCATATAGGTAAGAGGAGAACCGAGAGAGAGAGTAGTATCATGGAAACTCAGGGAGTAGAGAGTATCCAGGAGGAGGAGATGGCCAACAGTGCCAAATGCTGTGGTCAAATGAACTAGTTCAAGCTAAGACATTAATGATCAGTAAGGGTTCAATGTGTTCTCCCTTCTATTTTTTCTTTTAATAGAAAATTTTCAATGCTTTAGCCTGAAGGAGTAAATAATGGTGTAAATTACAAATTCTGTTGCAAGCAGGTGGGGATCATGTATTAAGCAAGGGAGATCTTTCAGTGGTCTACAAATCACAGGATATAGGCTTACTATATTCCTGCAAGTGGCCACTCAGTTTCCTCTTGAAGACTTCAAGCGATGAAGCACTCACTGTGCTTCCTAGCCTCCCATTCTATTTTAGAGAAGCTCTAATGTTAAAGGCAGTTAGGTGGTGCAGTAAGATAGAGTGTTGGGGCTAGAGTCAGAAAGATCCGAGTTCAAATCATATACTTACTAGATGTGTGACGCTGAGCAGGTCACTTCACCCTGTTGCCTCAGCTCCCCATCTGTAAAATGAGCTGAAGAAGGAAATGGCAAACCACTTCAGTATCTTTGCCAAGAAAACCCCAAATGGGGCCATGAAGAATCGGACATGACTGAACAACATTGAAAATGTTTTTTTCCAGTAACAGGATATCTGTGACAGGTGAGTTGGCCTAAGGCAATTAGCTTTGCAGGAGGGAACAGAAAGGTTAGCAAAGATTTGTGCACATGTTAAATGAGCCATGCTAGGCCATTGGGACATGCCACACATATTTCTTAGGTACTTAGATTTCTTAGGATTTAAGTGCTTATATATTCACTCATGGTGACTTCTGCATCAGGTATAGGAATGTGTATGTATGTACATGTATATGTGTGTGTATGTGTATGTGTATGAGTATATGCATGTGCTTCTACAGAATTGATAACATAGCAGAAGGAATCTAGATATCTAAGCTTCTAATGTTTGAGTTCTAGAATCATGGAATGAGAAAAATCCTATATTAGATGAGGTCCTCTAATCTAAGCCCTTTGTCTCTGGGCCCCTAAATCACCCAAGGCTTTGCTTATATCTATACATCTCCAGAAAAGGAAATGGTATAAATGTCATCTATATGTGGTGGAGGAGATTCTTGCTAATATGTAGACTGGACTAAGTCTGAAGCTTTGTCTGAAGTGATTCTTTAAATCTAACCCTTCTAAGAAGGTAGAAAAGAGGAGGGATTTTATTCTGTTTTATTCTAATCTATGTGACCCTGGGTAGTTCACTCTGTCTGCCTCAGGTACCTCATCTGAAAAATGGGGCCAATAACAGGACCTACCTCCCAGGATTGTTCTGAGGATCAAATGAGATACTTTTTATGAAGCACTTCCACAGTGCTTGGTTCCTTCAATCTATTCTATTACATTCTAGTCTGTCCTATATTTCTAAGCTCCTGGAGGCCACAGTGCAGAGTCATCAACTTAATGTCAGGAATACCTGACCTCAGATCTTACCTCAGACAATTACTGGCTCTGTGGCCCTGGACATGCCAGATAGCCTTTTGTTACCTCAGTTTCCTTATCTGTAAAATGGGGATAATAACACCACCTATCTCTGAAGATCGAATGACAAATAGTATGTAATAAACTTTGCCAATAGAGAACTATATAAATGTGATGATAATGATGAACTGAACCTAACACTCTAGGTGAGGCCAGGTGAGGGCAGAATGTAGTGGAGGCTATACATTTCATACTGCAGCCCCCGTTTTGTTGTTATTGAGTCATTTCAGTCACGTCTGACTGTCCGTGACCCCGCTGCGGGTTTTCTTGGCAAAGATACCGGAGTAGTTTGCCATTTCCTTCTCCAGCTCATTTTACAGATGAGGAAACTGAGGCAAATAGGGTTAAGCAACTTCCCCAGGGTCACATAGCTGGTAAGTGTCTGAAGCCACATTTGAACTCAGGTCCTCCTGACTCCAGGGCTGGGTCCTATCCACTGTGCCACCTAGTGGCCTGAGTTTGTATCAGCTTTATTTGTGCTGGTGATCTTTCTAATAATCTCCCTTCTCAAATCTTCAGCCTTCTGAAGTCCAATAGCCTTCTTCCCCAACCATTTCAACAACATACTGAGCCTAACCATTTTTTTGGAGTTCCACGATTTTTATGATCTAGAATTCTGAAAATTCATTTTTTGCCCATATCCTTTTATCCATCTACTTCTTCCCCTCATTTATTCACTTTCTGATCCATTCACACCAAGACTAATCTTTGGCTTTCCTATGACCCTTAGCCCCTTGACAGTTGACTCATGTCCTAAAACACCTTGAGCCTTGACTGCTACCTGAGACAATCCTCTCCCCTCCAACTTTAGCTGTTCCCACCTCATCCCTGGCTGGCTCCCACCTGCTGATTTCTCTACTCCTCTAAGGCTCCTGAACATCAGTGAAGGAAGTCACTAAGCTACTTCGTACATGTTTTCAACCAAGCCCTTGCTATTGCTTGACAGTGCTACTCTATCTCTGCCTTATCTCATACTCCACTATTCTAAAGCTTTTCTTTTCTCCTCTTGCTAACCAACCCTATGAAACAGGGTTCAACAACTTCTCTCACAGAGGCTATGGATAGTACAATGGAATCTGGGAGGCTAGTGTGCCACACACACACACACACACACACACACACACACACACACACACACACACCCCTATCTCTCTACACTAGTTCTATACTTACAGCTTCTGATTTAGCTTCTTACTTCCCTGAGATTGAGGGCATTCAGTACGAATTTGCTCAACTCTTTCCTCCATTCAGCAAAACTTCTTTATATCACCTCTCTCTTCTTTTCCTCCAGACACAGCAATTCACTGTTCACTAAAGGTCACCCCTCTATTTGCGTCTGTGATCCTATTCTTTCCTATTTCCTTCAGGAGACTTCTCTCTCACTCATCTTCATTCTTGGTCTCACAACTAGCTAGCTCCTTTTTATTTGTCTATAAAACCTGCATGTAGCAAGGGCTATCTCCCATATATAGTGTGGAGGTGCATTATGTGGCTTAAAGGGAGGTTAAAATAGATATCTGTAGCTTCTTCTCCCTCCACCTTTCTCCAAGAGAGACCTTGACCCCTGCCAGGAGGGGAAGCAAGAGGTGGGAACCAGAAGCGTGGCCACTCTGATCTATGCAGAGAGAGCGGGGGCGAGGCTAGAATTACTTCTATCTGCTCTCTGGGAATGTGGTTTTAAGGTTCAAGATAACCTTCTGATAGCTGTTTCTTAATTAGGGAAGCAGGACATCAAACTTTATATTCAAGGCTTGGCTCCCTTCCTGTCAAATACTATTTTCACAATGAACACATATAGCAATTAGCAAAGAAACTCATATATTCAAGTGGATAGTAAAACAGAAATCATAAAAGAATATATACCAAATGATACAGAATGAAAGAACTCTCCCACAGGGAGTAACTCAGTTCGACTAAGAGAGTACCAGGTCTCGTCCAAGGGGAAATTCCCTGAAGTCTCTAGCTCATCAAGTTGAGGAAAATGACATTATAGAGATTGCCATCTCCACTTGTGTCAATGTATTCTCGGTCTCATTGACCCTTCAGCAATTTGAAGGGGGCTTGGCATTGTTCATCTTTTCTCTTGAACCTGGAAGACAGAAGCATCCAAAGCCTGAAAAGACTCAAGAGCATGAAGAAAAGACTCAAAGAAAGTCAAACTGATCTCCACTCTTGAGGAGAAAGTACTATACCAACGGGCTTTGGGACTCAGGTTACGTGTGCAGTTTTCAGATCCTAAAATACATTCCCCTGATACTTCCTATTATTATCTATCTTTCCCCTCCCACTCATTATTAAGTTTCTCTAATAAAAATGTATGTACTTAATGCTTTACCTTCCTTTCTAGCTATGTTCTTCTGCAATCTACCCTCACCATATTATAGAATCTAGTTTCCTCAAAGTCACTAATTACCTCAATTACTAAATCTAGTGCATTTTTCTTGGTCCTCATTCTTTTCAACTTTGCAGCTTTTCACACTGTTGACCACCTCTTCTTATTGGATTAGTTCTCATTCCTTATTTTTAAGGATACCACAAATTCCTAGTTCTCCTCCTATCTAATAACTTCATCTTTGTCTCCTTATCTTCTTTTGATTTCTTATTCTATTTTTCTTTCTTTCTTTCTTTCTTTTCTTTCTTTCTTTCTTCCTTTCTTCCTTCCTTCCTTCCTTCCTTCCTTCCTTCCTTCCTTTTCCTTCCTTCCTCCCTCCCTCCCTCCCTCCTTCTCTCTTTCTCTTTCTTTCTCTGTCCTTCCTTCCTTCCTTCCTTCCTTCCTTCCTTCCTTCCTTCCTTCCTTCCTTCCTTTCTTTCTTTCTTTCTTTCTTTCTTTCTTTCTTTCTTTCTTTCTTTCTTTCTTTCTTTCTTTCTTTCTTTCTTTCTTTCTTTCTTCTTTTTTCTCTTCCTTATCCTTCTTCCTCCTCTTTTTCTTTTTCTTGTTTTTCTATTCTTCTTGTTCTCATTCTTCCTCCTCTCTTCTTCTTCTTCTTCTTCTTCTTCTTCTTCTTCTTCTTCTTCTTCTTCTTCTTCTTCTTCTTCTTCTTCTTCTTCTTCTTCTTCTCCTTTTCCTCCTCCTTTTTCTTCTCCTCCTCTTCCTCCTCCTCCTCCTCAATCTCTGTCTCTAGCTTTTTCTTCTTCCCACATCCCAACTACCACTTCTACTTAGATGACTCCCACCAAATTTGTATTTCCAATCTCAATCTCCCTTCTGAGTTCCAGTTTTATGTGTTCATGAGATTATATATCTCGGGCTGAAAGGGACCTCAGAGCTGTCCAGTCTAAACTCTTGATTTTCTAGATGAGGAAGCTGAGGACCAAAGATGTTAAGTGACTTACCCAAGGTCACACAGGTAGTAAGCATTGGGAATTGGATTTGATCCTAGGTTTTCTGATTCCAGAGGTAGCACTGGTTCTATTATACTATAGTATGTATACTATACTATACTATGCCATGCTGTGCTATGCTATGCTATGCTATGCTATGCTATACTATGCTATACTATACTATACTATACTACACACACACACACACACACACACACACACACACACACACACACACATATACTCACACTATACTATTACATATAAATGTGTATACACACACACATACACACACACACACACACACACACATAAACCACTGTTAACTCAAACACAATATGTTCAGTTTGGATAATTAGTCATGGCACCACCATTCCCTACAGTCTCTTATATTTGTAACCCTTGGATTATTTCGTCCTTCTTTCTATTCTATGCCACCATCTTGGTCCAGGACCTTATTACTACTACTAAAACTACAACTACTGCTATCTAATATTTGGATAGTCCTTATTATGGGCCAAGTACTGTGCTAAGAACTTTACAATTGTTGTCTCATTTGATTCTCACAACAACCCTGGGAAGTAGGTGCTATTATTATCCCCATTTTACAGATGAGGAAATAGAAGCAAACAGGGGTTAAGAGACTTGCCCAGGGTTACACAGCTAACAAATGTCTGAGGTTTGATTTGAATTCAGGTCTTCTTGACTCCATCATCTTATCCACTGTGCCACCTTGTGGGCCCGCTGCCATCTGTCTAACTTGTTGCAATATCATTCTTGCACATTTTCCCATCTCCATTTTCTCCCCAATGCAATTCATTTTTCCTACCACTGACAGAATTATGGTATGGCTTTGATCATGTTGTTATTCTGATCAAAAACTTTCAGTGACTTCGCATAGTCAAATTCCTCTACTTGGCATTAAAGGCTCTCCACAATCTGGTGACACCTTATCTTTTTATCTTTCAAGTCAAACTGGATTTTTCTCTGATAAACGATAAGAGCAACAGCATTTCTAAATTTAATTCCACTTATTAAATTCCCACTATGTGCCAGACACTGTGCTAGACACTGGAAACCCGGAATCTGAAGCAAATAAGTCTCTGCCTTCAAGGAAATTTCATTCTACTGAGGTGGGGAATTTTATGTACACCTGTTATTATTATGCACAAGGCGAAGAGATGTGAATGAAATGATACTAAAATTGTGTATATTTGGATATGGGTGAATGACCAGACCCAAAAGCGTCAGCATTAATGCTTTGGTTTTTCTACGAAAAGTGATCTCCAGAGCGATGCTCCAGGGATCTATCCTTGTCTCTGTGCTATTTATCATTATTATGGATGGCCTGAATAAGGGTATGGATGGCATGACAATCAAATTTCCTGGTAATATTAATCTAGGAGGGATAGCAAACAGATCATATAGCCATGAATCAGAGAGATTCCATTTGAGAGAGGAAAGAACACTGTCTTAGGAGTGAAAGACCAGAGTTTTAGTCTTGACTGTTTCAATAACTTTCCATATGGTACTGGTCAAGTCACCTTTCCTAATTGGGCCTCAGCTTCCTCATCTGTAAATAGAAGTGAGACTAGATAATCTCTAAGGTCCCTCCCATCTCATGTTCTATGATTTTTTTTCCTCCACTTAAAACAGGCAGAGCTTTCATGAGAAGGAGATGGACTATTGAACTGTACCACTGAATGATTTTAGGGGTGCCAGTAATGGTTCTAGGCTGCACATAATACCTCTCTGGTTGATTTTGATATGTATCTGAAATTACACCATTAGGGATATATTCCTTTAGCTTCAGGTTTTTTTTTCTCCTGTTACAAAGTAAGTACCCTAAAAAGAAGTCAAACATCATGCCTCATTATTAATTTGTAACTTAGTAGGAATAAATTCATCAGAATTTTTATTGGTATTTCATTTTTTGGAATAATATCAATAACAATAATAATAATCTGATAAATTATTATCATTAAATCACATTTATATTACTCTTTGGGAGACAGAGTTGAACCTGTGACTTCACCGGTCTATAGAACCCCCTGACCAAGGAAACTCCTTTTACCAATGCAAGTCAGATCTTTGTTTGTAACTTTCATATAATCATAGAAAATCGTCCTGAGCTTGGAGGTGACTTGACCAGGGTCACATAGTCAGAATATTTCAGATGCAGACTTCAACGCCTGTCTTCCTGACTCCAGGCCTGGCTCTTGATCTATGATTTCATGCTGCTTCTGTATAGCATTTTATTACTTACCGACTTCTTTCTTCATAACAGCCTTGTAAGATAGATAATGATAATAATTTTTACAGATGAGGAAAACAGGCTCAGGGATGTTAAGTGACTTGCACTGCCAATTAGCTTATTCTCCTAGATACTCTGTCTAGTAAGTACCATAGCTGGGATTGAACCCAAGTGCTCTGACTGCCAATCTACTGCCTAAGGGGACAGTAACAGTAAAGGATGCCAATTGTGAAAATGAAAATTCAATTTACCTTAGTCCCTCCCCATTCTCCTTTCATCTCTTCATTTCTTGGTATTTTGGTTCATCGAAGTTTAACTGTAGAGCAGTACAGAGTATAGCTTTAAAAGGGATTTTCTTTTGAAATTTGTTTTTACTTTGACTCAGTAATTCATTGAAATTAAGTTTGGTTAAAATATACAGAATTATATGCATTTAGTGTCCAAATGGACTTTGCTTCTATGTGGGTGGCTTTTGAGTGGACAATCTGCTTCATATGCTTTTGGATCCCTGGTATGACTGGTATTTACCCATGTCCTGGGTTTGCCCATCCTCAATCTGTTGTCATTCTGTCAGGATGAGTGGTTGTCTGTGTGGTATAATTTCAAAGGCATACAGAGCTTTTTTTTTGGGGGGGGTAATTCTAGAAAAATAACTGGAAGCAGTCAGAAGATCTGGGTTCTAGTCTTGATTCTGATTTTTTTTTAAATGTGACCATGGGCAATTCATTTAATCTCTCTAAACCTCAATTTCCTCTTCTGTAAAATGCAGATAATGATGACTTGTGTCTTTAGTCTAATAGGATTATTTCCAGAAAGCATTTGATAAACCTTAGTCTCTCTCTCTGTTTCTATCTCTCTGTCTCTGTCTGTCTCTTACTCTCTGTGTCATGTACTTATTTGTTTGCCCATCTTTTTATGTATCTGTATGAGAGGCAGCATGGCTCTTTATATACCTTAATACAGGATATATTATGTAATTCAATGTAAATTTAAATATTTAAGTATATATAGTAATATTTATATAAACATACCTATATAAAAATTTACAAAATGTTACCCACTCTCTGAGATCTCTGTCTCTGTCTGTCTGTGTCTACTTACCTAACTTCCAAAGTATCTTTTGGTACTAAGATTTATTAAATTCTTTCCTCACAACAACTTGATAAAGTTTTATAATCATTATCCCAATTTTACATATAGACACATCTCTAAGTGTAAATGGAAAATTTTTCAGTGGCACCATGAATAGAGTGTTGTGCTTGGAGTTAGGAATCCTGCCTCAGATATTAATTAGCTGTGTGACTTTGCAAAATTATAACCTCTGCCAGCTTGTTTCCTTATTTGTTAAAATGGGGATAATAATAGTACCTACCTCATGGGTTTTTTGTGATGATCAAATGAGATAATATATATAAGGTACTGCCTATCGTGAAGTGCATTAGAAATATTTACTAGTATTATTATTACTTTTTAGTCTATTAGGGCTATTCTGCTTCTTGGAGAAGGTTTCCCCACCAAGTCTTTCCTGTACTTAAAAAGCAAACACATATACGCACATTTATACATACTCCTAAGCTATGAGCTTATAAAGCTATCCAGCTTTAGAGCTGAATAGAATCCCAGATGCCATCTAATTTAACCTCCTGATTCTAGAGGGGATGAAACAGATCCAGAGTGAGGTGAATAGCTCATCCAAGGTCACACAGGTATTGAGTGTCAGAGGCAGGATTTGAACCTACATCCTCTGGCTCCAAAGCCACTGCTCTTCCCATATATTTATATAACACCAAGTCATGCTGCTTTTTGCTATTTTGCCTCAGCTGAGCATATTCAGTTATTACCCCCATCCTGTACTCAGTTGAGAAGTAAGTTGTATGCTCTGCCATGACGTACTTTGGACCATCTTTTAGCATAGTAACTACTTTCTACTAATTATCATTATTTAGCATTTAGCAAGAGCTTGGACATTTTCCATCCAAAGCCCGTTAATTATATCAGTGGTCCGTGTCCATGATATTAGACATAACAATTCCCTTTAGAGTTGGGGCAATAGATCATGGGCTTAATCATTTACTACCAATAAATTAAGGGTTTACTGGGAAATTTGGCTTGTGTTCTGCCTGCCCTGCCCACTTAGGTACACAGTAGCTCTCTCATTTATTGGGGGGTCTGAGTCGGTCTCTCCAAATCCCCTGAAAGACGGTATTTACTGGATATGGAAATGTTTTCACCACATGTTTATTTCTTCGAGACGCTCTGCCCAGAGTCCATTTGCTCCTGATTCCTGTCTCTGATGCTGGACTACCTTGGCTGTCTGGGGGTTTAACGTCTTATGAGGCTCCTCCCTCTTTGTTTCCAAGGCTTCTTGTAGGCAGCATGACCTTGGAAGAGAAAAAAAAAACAACCCAGCCCTAATTTAGGGTTTCCCAAAAGCAAGGAGTGGCTGCCCTCGGCATTCAGGAGAGCTTCCCGGCTGAGACAGGGCGTTTCTCTCTTTCCACTGTGGCCACAAAGCAGCATTGATGGCTGGAAGCATCACATCCCTGCTTCTCCAGGACTCGGCCCCTGTTCCTGGAGTTCTGCTCTCACCACCCCGTCTTGTCACCTGTGAAAACAGACAGGCAATTGTTGGAACTGTGGACTTTGGGATCAAGATCAGCTTTTATTATGAAGAAAGACTGTTCTCTTGGGCATCAGGGCCAGATCTGGATTCTTCATAATTTCACTGTCTCCCCTTTTGGGACTGAAATATTAGCATTTACTTAAAGTGCTCAAATGCCACAGTGTGGCCCAAGGCTAGCCCAGGTTGGTTCAGGTTGACACCTAGTACAGCTTCCCTGACATGTATGTATTTAAGTGCATAGATGCTCTTGGCTCAAGACTAGATGCTTGTTAATGTACATGAGTCAGAGCAATAAAACTCTCACATATTACTAGCTTTAATAAAGATAGAAAGTCTTCCTTAGATAATTAGTGTTGTTCCTCCAAGCTTATCTTCCATTTAAGCTGTATGTGTCTCTTACACAGCTATTTATTTACAGGTTGTTTCCCCTATTATAACATAAGCTCCTTGTGGGCAGGAACCACGTGTTACCTTTTTTTTTGTATCCTCAGTAGTCATCACAGTGCCTGGTACATAGCTAGTCCTTAATAAATGTTTGTTGGTTGATTTATTAAACAAAGTAGGAAAGAATCACAAGTCCCAAATTTGTTAATTGCTATTCATTCATTCATATATTTAACAAGCATTTATTAAGCACCTATCATGTGGCAGGTGCTGTGCCTAGAGATGTGATTGAGAGCAATGACTCTGAAATTAGAGTACCTCAGTTGGCCCTATGGTCCTGGGGTCCTGTGGCCTGCAGTTGTGCCACCCTGAGTACCCTGAATTCTGTCTCATCTTGAAAGCTAAGCCGAGTAGGCTTGGTTGTCGTTTGTCCTTTGTGCTCAGGGAGGACCAAAATGACATCACTACGTCAGGGTCAATGTAGAGTGTGTCTGACTGTGGCTGATTATAACAAGATTGGCTCAGAAAGCTCTATCATAGGTTGGACACAAATAGTCCATATGACCATTTGGGAGATAGATGTCTCCAAATTTGCACATCTCACAAGGGGTTTTGTTAATGCTTGGATGGGAGACTATTTAGGAACATCCTTGGGAAAGGGATGTATGGTCTTGTGGAAAGAGTATTGACCTCAGACTTGGAGGATCCATTTTCATGTCCCACCACCAATATGATTTGTGTTACAATTGGGCAAGTTCACCTCTCTGGGCTTCAGTTCTCTGTATTTGTAAAATAAGAGGGGCTGGAGTAAAGGGCCTCCAAGGCCCCTTTCAACTCTCATTTACCATCCTATGTAAACTCCTTCCTTACAACACCTTTGTGAGGTAGCTAGTACGAGTTTTTACTCCTATATTAAGGATGAAGAAGCTGTGGCCGAGAGAATTAAATTGAATCTTAGAAGATCACATGACTGGTATTAAAATCAGATTTTGAACACAGATTTCTTGGCTCCAGTCCAAAACTTTTCCCTGGATTCAAAGTACACTGAATTGTATTGTCTTTCTTCTCTTCTTCATTTTGGACATGAGCTCCATTCAGTTCTTATCTACTCAATATATATTATAATCGTTATCTAACAATTTCAATGCTGCTAATTTTCTCTGCAAACTAAACTCTACCCATTTGCATACGAGAATAAAACTGCTGACCTACATAATTAAAAGGAAATGGGCTTTGGGTGTTTCTTCCAGTTTGGTGATGCATTACTTTGGCACCATCTGTGTTCTCTTGTCCTACTCACTGAAAACACTGGCTTAACAGCAAAATGGCTAGCGAGGAGTAGAGGAAGAGTTTATTAGCATGAAATGTTCTTCAGTAGGCCATATTAAGAATCAAATCCATAACATGCTTCAAAGAGAATAAAGATGCTTGAAGTAAAACTAATATTTTTGAACAGATGGATTTACTTATCAAGAATGAGATGCAGCATTGTTTATACATATAAATAAGCACACATTTCATTCATATGACAGCAAGTTTTTTTGTTGATTTATAATATGTATGTATATGTACATATATACATATATACATATGTGTGTATATGTATATGTGTGTTTGTATATTCATGTATATATGTATATATACACTAGGGAGAACTAGATGGCACAGTGGATAGAGTGCCAGGCCTGGAGTAAGGAAGACTCATCTATCTGAGTTCAAATTTGGCTCAGACACTTATTAGCTGTGTGACCCTGGATAAATTACTTGACTCTGTTTGCCTCAGTTCCTCATCTGTAAAAATGAGCTGGAGAAGAAAATGGCAAGCCATGCTAGTATCTTTGCCAAGAAAACCTCAAATGGAGTCACAAAGAGTGGGATATGACTTGAGCAACAACAAATATATGAATCATATTTATTCCTTTTACTGGTATTAAGTTATACTTACTTAATCATTTGAAGGAAGTTTTTTTTTAATGATCATACCAGTGTACAAGGTGCATAGCATCATTCTATTCTTTTGAATGCTTTTTATTAGAAAACGTCATCAGATAAAGGGAGGTAATTTCAAGTAGCAGATACACACACATCGGTATAGACCTGTTTATCCCTCTCACTTAGATGGAATGAGGCAAAAGTCACTGTACCTATGCTCTACTCATAACCCCTGTAACTTCCCATTCCAAAGTGCCTCTCCCGGACACCACTCTCCTACAGGTGATGTTTCTCTTTTTAGAATGCAAGCTCTTTGAAGGCAGTAACTCTCTCTGCTTTTGTACTTTGCTCTCTTGATGAGGCAACTAGCTTCTAGAGATTGAGGGGGTGTCTGTTCCTTACATGTGGGGCTACATCTTTTCACCTTCGTTTATTTTATGTCCATGAAGGTAATTGTGGAATAGTTTCTTTCTTTGTTGAAACAGTTCCTCTGTGAAACTGGTTCACTTGCTGGTTGTGTTATAATGGAGAGTCTTTTCATTTATGACCTGCACTAGTTGGCTAACATTTCCAACTCACAGAGTCTGTGAGGTATATGGGGAATCTGATATGTGGCCAACTTTGGCTTCAGTAGCTCTGAGAATTCACAGGCCCATACCAGCCTCAGTAATGCCTGTCACAGGACAATAAAGTATCTCAACCTGCCAACTTTGGGTAAACACTAACCCCTGACCTCATTCAATGAAAAGGTAATAAGCAACAGAGACATTCTTGAGTTTCTGAGTTCATCATGACTCATTGCACTGGCTGTCAACCCCTACCAGCTCATATCATTCTTCCCCAGATAAGAACAAAGTAAAGGATTTCAGACTCAGAATAGGGGTGCTGTTCATTAGCTTGTTCTTCCTCTCCACACCTAATCTAGTCCGGAACATACATTTAAAAAGTCTCTGAACTGTAGGCTCTGAGAAAGCCCAGGTGCCTAGTTCCCTTTCCTTTATGACCCTATTAGTAGACAGCTGAGGGATGTCTTTGTGGATGGCTCAAGGGTCATACAGAAGCAATAACAAATGCGGAACACATGTTAGCTAGTCCAAACGACATAATACGTGCTTTACAAATTCTATTGCATTTGGTTCTCTAATGTGATTAAAGCCTTTCTTTGTCTTCTAAATGATCCATATATTTGCACCCCTCACCCAAATAGTGAAAATAAAACAACAAAAACAAAACAAACAAAACTTCAGTCTGGCATCTAAGATCCTTCATACTTTGGCTTTTACCAACCTATCTAGTCTTGTTTTCACATTACTCCCTTCATGGACTCTGTTGCAGTTAAATTGGCAATAACATGGCATTGTAGATAGAATATTGAATTCCGAGTCAGGAAGGAAGACCTAGATTCATAACCTGCCTCAGATACTAACTGTGTGTCAATTTCCTTTTCTGTAAAATGGGTAGTGGTTGTGGTGGTGGATTCAATGGCCTTTGAGATCCCATCTGGCTCTAAATCTATGATCCTATAATGGCTTGCTAGCTTTCCCCCATACACAGCATTCTATTTCCTATAATCCTTGCCTTTGGAAAAATGGTTTCCTCATGTCTGGCCTTGTAGAAGCCCTATTTTCCCCCAAAGCTTCATTCAGGTGCCATCTTATGCCTTGATGAGACATTATCAATCCCCCAACTTGTTAGTCATTTCTAGTCTCAGACACTAGCTGTGTGACTCTTGGCAAGTCATTTAACTCTGTCTGCCTCAGTTTTCCTTGTATTTCAAATGGGGAAAAAACAACAACAATAATACTACCTACCTCCAAGGGTTGTTGTAAAGATAAAATGAGATAACATTTTATAACAATATTTTATTTTGTTCCCAATTACATGTAAAGACATTAAAATTTTTTAAAGCACTTTGCAAACCTTAAGGTGCTGGAGAAATACTAGCTTTTATGGTTACTCTTATTATCTCATAACAAGCCTGTAAGATATAATTACACCCATTTAACAAATACAAGCTGAATGACAATTCCTGTCTTCAAGGAGTTTACATTCTCGTGGGAGATAACAACACCTAAAGGGTTGTTGCAAAGGGGTTTGGGGGCTGAGGATGCAGGGGTAGAGCACATTTCCAATGTGAGAAGTACTCTAGGGATAGAATGAGCTTCTAGAGTGAAAGTATTTCTATGGAGAGATGGTCTTGTGGAGATGAATCAGGGGTACACCCTAGAAAGGAATACCGATATTGACACAGAAAAATGTGTAAATAACAGCAACAGCAGGATTGGCGGTCAAATGAAGGCATGAATAAACAGCAAGTCATCTAGGTTGTATAGATGCCAGAGGTAAGTACCTTTCAGGCATGGAAAGAAGTGCAAAGATGTAATTAGGATGGGGCATGGGGTCAACAGCCTGAGGAATTCCATATCCAGATGGCTCATGGTGAATGGAAGTGATGGGCTTTCCTCTGACTGGTCTAGGAATGCTCTCTCATCAGAGCTGGTATTTCTGTGAATGGGATTCAATCTTCATTGTTAAGTTGTTACTACCAATAGCATCTTTCACCTAGTAACCCACTGGCCAGAAAAGTGGGAACTGATTTTATCATTTTTAAAAAATAATAATGTCAAACCCTGAAATGGGCACAGGTTAACCTGATGCTAAAGCCTTTGAATTTCAGTGTGCTCTTCAGAGTGATCACAGACTCTGCAACCATCAGAGTGATTTGGTGAGACCTGATGTCCAGGTGAGTATGACAATAACTGATTAGGGCCTCAGTGAATGTATTAGAAAGCTGGTCACGTGATCTTACTAACTGCCAGGTGCTGTGCTAAGTACTGGTAGTACTTCCAAAATAAATACAAAACAAAGAGATACAAAAACAAAGAGAATCCCTTTATTCAAGGATATTACATTCTAATAAGGGAAGACAATATGTACAGAAGAGTAGAATCCAGGGAGGGGTATTTCGGAGTGGGAAGTCACAGAGATGGTCAGTGGAGCCAAAGGGCAAATACTTCAGATATCTTTTCCAACAATATCCTCTTCAGGGAGCTGATGGTTAAACATTTACCAGAATACCACTGGATGTCATAGTCAGAATAATTTACTTTTCAGACTAAAAGAGACTTTAGACATTATGTCGCTCAACCTTCTGTTTTTATGAAAGAAAGCATGAGTTAATGAAAAGAGCAGTAATCTTGAAGTCAAAACATCAGGATTTGAGCACTGGATTTAAAAACAAAGGACCTGGGCTTTGAATCCTGACTGTACCATTCATGACTTTCATATCCCACAGAACTTCTAAGTTGGAAAAGACTTCAGTAACTTCTAATCCAATGGTTCTCAAGCTTTTATTTTTTATTGCATTCATGGCATAGTATTCTTTGCCATGAGGAATCACAGAACATTGAATGTTTAGGTTGTCGTTGTAGAAATATTCCTTGGCCTCCAGACCCATTATCCAGGCCTTGGGATTCCTCCCTGTTTCCTTCCCATTCCCTCTCATTTCTTTACTGTCCCAGGATTCACGGTGGAAAACAGGCTTTTTACCACTTTAGATAGAGCTGTTACCATGACCTCTTCCCAATGCCATGCCAAACAGAGCAGGCATCAAACTACAGCTGAAGGTTGGGGCTGGGAAACATGCATGTCTCGGGTATGGGAGTTTGGTGGCCTGTCTAAGTCAAAAGCATTGCTGTGACATTTGGGCACTGCTGAGCTAACCTGTAACTGAATAGGAAGCCCCTCTAAAACATTCTTGATAAGTAGTCGTCCAGTCTTTTCTTGAAGACCTTAAGCGACTGGGAATCAACCAGTTTCAAAAGTTTATCCTTATTTCAAGTTCAAATTTACTTCTTCTCTTGCCATTAGAACTTGCCTGTCCTACATTCCACCTGCTTATGGCCTGCCTAAAGGACTTTCTAGCTAATTTGATACATATTTTTCACTCTATGGTTAATGAATACTACTCCCTAAATATGTGCTCCACCCTTCCCCTAACATACTGTATTTTAGTTTGGGTTTTCTGGGGACACAATACTCAGCAGTAGACCTAACGGTAGGGAATTCGGGTATTATGGAACATGGTGCTGCGGAGGTACATTAGGTTCTGTGGGGCTTTTGGACACCTCTTTAATTCCCCTCCCTGGTGGCAGTCTCCTTTGGGTGCAGGCAGGGCTAAACCTTGGCTACAAGCCATACTGGTCTGGTTACCAGCTGTCCAAAGCAAGGCATCAGTGTTGAAAAGGATGAGCCTGGGTGTTCTGAGAAGTTGGGATGGTTCTCCTCAAGCAGCTGTTCATTCAGGATCCTTCTGTCATCCATTCTCCACACATGTCCAGACTGGCAGAGCTTGTTGCCACAAGCATCCTCGACTGACTGGCTGGGTTCCAGCACCTCATGATAAAAGCTCCCAAAGGAACATACTACCCAGCATTATTTATCCTATTCTTAAGCTATGACCAGCTGCTTCTCAGTTCTGAAAGGGCCCTCCACCTACAGCTCCCCATTCATCATATAACATGGCTCAAAACCACCCTAACTGTCTCCTGATTCACCCAAGGGTTTGTCACTGGTTAGCATTAATGGCTGACATTTATATAATGCCATAAACTTTTTGGAATATTTTACACACATTATCTCATTTAAGCCTTATAGCAGCCTGGTATGGTAGCTACTACAAATATTCTTGTCCCATTTTATAGATGGCTCTGGGAAGTAACTGACTTATCCATGGTCACGTGGTTGGTAAGTCTCAGAGGTAGGATTCAAACCCATCTCTTCATGACTCCAAGTCCAGAACTCCATCCACTAGATCTGATGACTTGGAAAGCCAGATTAGGAGGAAAAGAAGATAAAGTACAGTTTCCCAAATTGACAGGGTTGATAACTATTCAAAAGGTGATACATCAAACTTCTAACTCTTCTCTTTTGGCTTGTTGGGCAGGCCTGGGAGAAGGAGGGTGGTACATTGGTGACTGAGCACTGACTCTTGCTATGGGATCCAGGGGACTGATTCCTCTCGGAGGGGGCTTGACTCTCCTGAGTGGGAGTGGTATGGCCTGTGGAAACTGTCTTATTATTACTATATGACTGCAATATTTGTGATGCTAGAAAAAATGTAAAGTAAGGTTTTGGGGGGGATTTTCCATAGTAGCAAGTGACCACCATCTTGGCCCATAGTAGATGCTTGATAAAAACTTGTTGATTGAAGAGAATAACTGAACCAGGCAGCAGAAGACTAGGGTTTGAATCTCTTCCCTAGACTTTGAGGAGCTAGTGCTTGATAATGTTGGAGAAGTCACCTCGCTTCCATTTCTATGAGCTTCCATTTTTTTATTTTTAATTTTTCTTTTCTTTTTTTTTTTTTAAAAGGCAATTGGGGTTAAGTGGCTTGCCCAGGGTCGCACAGCTAGTAAGTGTCAAGTGTTTGGTCTGAGGCCAGATTTGAGCTCAGGTCCTCCTGACTTCAGGGCCAGTGATCTATCCACTGTGCCACCTAGCTGGCCCCCCCTCCCCCCATTTCTTTGAAACAAAGACAATAACACTTGCAAAACTTTCATCATGGTGTTGTTTTAAGTATAGTCAGGAACCATCAGACCCAGAACTGTCCCCAGAAAGCGTGACAGCTGGTCCTGTGGCTCAACCACAGATAGATATACTAGAATAGGGGATCCTAACCTGGGGTTCATAGGCTTGGATGGGGAAAACATCTCTATCTTCACTAATCTCTGACTAAAATTTAGCATTTCTTTAAGTTATTTAAAGGTTTTTTTTTCTGAGCAAAAGCCCATAGGCTTCTCTAGATTGCCAAAGGGATCCATTACACAAACAAAATGTTAAAAGCCACTGGATTATATCAAGACATGATATAAAAATCCGTGGTGTCGTTGGTGTGAGGATTCCATGTAATAATGCAGATGCCGACTTCTTCCTGATTTACTAGATGATCTTTGGGAGTCACTGTGGCCAAAAGCATTAATCACTTAGTGACCAGCTCTTTGATGATGAACCTCTGTGGATTTAACAAGGCCAGTCCTCAGACAACAGGCCCACTGTCTGTCACCAGGCCCATACCTGAAGTCTTTCCAGCTTGGTTGGGCCTGCCAAGGTTGGGTTTTGCTGGCATAGCTTCACAAAGCCCAAGATCATCTCCATGCCACAAGAAGACATCAAAGTGGAACTTAGTGGGGTTTTTCTCATAAGAGTGTGCCTTTTTTTTTTTATCATGTTATACTTTGTAATGTGGAAAAGTGGCACTTCCCGTAACCTTAAGACCAGTCTTAATAATAAGCTAACGATAGAGATTGAGGCAGGATGAGCCTGGGTTCACCTAAGGATGGAACCATTCATAGTTCTTCGAGGTTTAGCTATGCCTTTGCAGGCATATTAAGGCCATAATGGGAAAAGATTTCTGTGTTCTGTTTTGTCAACATTTTAGTACTCTGACTTTGTTTTATTATTTTTATTTTCCCTTAATTAAAAATACTTTACCAAAAATACTCTTCATAAAAAAATATATATTTACCATTTTCACTTATTTTACTTTCCTGCTTTGGAATATTTGGCCATACTATCTCCTAGCTCTGGAATGCCCTCTACCTGTCTCTAATTCTTTTGAATCTTAAGGCCTAATTCATGCAACCTTTTCAATGAACTTAATCGATTTTCCCAGCCAGTGTTGATTCTATCACCTCCAAAATCCTAGAAGGCTTTTACTTGTGCTTCTCTTGGGCCCTATTCCATTCTACTTTCTGTTGGCCTATTTTTTCCTCAAAGACTCTACAAATGTGTTTATCACCACCAATCAATCCAAAGCACCTAGTATAGGGCCTTCATGTATCTGCTGATTCCTGGAGCTGGAATTAGTAGGCCTGAGTGAAAGTCACATACTGCCACTGATTAGTTGGGTAACCTTGAACACCTCACTAAACTCTGATTCTCAGTTTCTTCTTTTCTACTCAATTTTTTTGAGCATCACTAAAGCCTTAGTACAATTTTAAACTTTTAATAACAGAAATCTGCACTAGAACTTTTGGGACACCCTGTAGTATGTAACTGACAGGGCTTCCACGAGGCTTAAATAATATCAGGTTTAAACGGGTCTTGTAACTAAATACAAAACATGTTTATTATAAGGAAAGCACTTTATAATTGGTAGAGGGCTAAATAAATGCTAACTGGTGACATTTGCAAAATATCACCAGTAAATGTTTATTGAATGAATGGGAGTTTCTTTTGATCTTCAGTTATTAGAAACCTCCATCCTCTGAGAAATCTGGTTAATACGGAGTTTTATTGTACATGATTGGATGGGTTCCCATTTAATGGATATCTACTCCATGACCCATGAAGCTGTAATGTAAGTTTGGTGATTGCCCCCGAGGAGAATGTGAGCTCCCCCAGGAGAAGGGCTGTTTCATCTCTGTCTTTGGATTCCTAGAATGTAACACACAGTGCTGGCACATAGTCCGTGCTTAAGAAATGCATGCTGAATCGAGTTGAGGGACCCTCTTACTGTTTCCCTCTTACTTATTCTTTCCTTTGTCCAGCTGCTTAATTGGCTGTGTGGTCGCTTCTCTTTGCAGCAGACAGCTGTTGTGTTCACATTTATTTGGCTACTGTTTGATGGCATGAGCCACCGAGATGTCTCAGTGCTCACAGGATATAAATGATTGGGATTCAGAACCCACGACTCCTGTTCTGGAGCACAGATTCCTTTTCAGGGTATCCTGATTCCTATATCCCACTGAACGTTCTAAGGTTATTAAATATTCAGAGAGAGAGAGAATTTGGCTTCTCTGTTTCTAGTTAGGACCAAAGTCTAAATGGCAAAATGTTACATTGGTGTTATATGGGGCAAGCCTAAGGTATGCAGGTAGAAAATGCAGTCTTTTAAAGATTTAACTACTCCAAATTTTATAACACCTGAGTTTGAGTTGCTGCTCTGACATTAGCTGTGTTATACTGAGCAAGTAGTTTTATGTCCCTGAGTCTTGGTTTTCTCATCTGTAAAATTGTGATATTAATACTTTTACTCTTTACCTCTCATAGGAATGCCATGATGAAAATGGTTTGTGAATCTTAAAACACTAGGTAAAAGTGAGTCATTATTATCTCCCTGCTATTTGAGGGGTAATAGCAAGGACTCCCTCCTAAAAGGAATGTTCCTACTGGAGCTTCCTGAAAATTCACGAGAAAGCTTTCAGTCCTTGGTGCTAAGGACTATCCTTTCTGTATAGCCTTCTTAAGATAGAAATATTCCTGAGAAGGGTATCACATTCAGTCCCATATGCCACAGGATAAATGAGTTTATCAGAGAGATAGGAGAATCATGGGGACATGAGGACACTTGACATCATGGTAGCACAATATCTGTCACTTAGTAGGTATTTGATAAGTGCTTATATTGATTGACTGATAGGTGAGAAGTGGGCTGTGGGAGAAAAAGGGGGCAGGGATGGAACTGGGAGAATTTACTTTTTTCCTGATTTTGTTCAAGGTTAGCCCTTGGGTACAAAGGAAACCAGGCATGCTTTCAGGAATTTGGTAACAACAACTCCATTTGGTTTGTGTTTTCTTTAGTGATTTACACATATATTTAGGCCATAATCATTTATTAAGTGTCCAATATATGTAAGGCCTTCTGTTCAGTTCCGAAGAGATTCAAGGATAAATAAAATTCTGTCCTTTCATGATGCTTTCCATCTTGTTGTGTGTAAAACTGACACGTGATATATACATAGGAGGGGGTATAAGCAAAATACTATGAGATGTTGGGATGAGAGATCACTTCCAGTTTGAGGGTGAGGATAAAGAAAGGTTTTATAGAGGAGGTAGTATTTCAACTGTGTAGGATTTTTGACATAGAGAGATGAGGGATGAGGTTGAAAGGTTGCATTCCAGACCTAGGAGATGACTTGAGTAAGATAATAGAGGTGGAAAAATATCAAGCACATGAATATGGCAAGAACTTCTGTTTTGTAAGTAAAAGAAGATAGGAAAAAAGGAAGAATGTAAGCAAACAAGCAAGGAAGGAAGGCAGAAAGAAACAAAGTAAAAAAAGAAAAGAAAGAAGTAGAAAATAAAGAAGCAAGCAGGAAATAAAGAATGAAAGAAAAAAGAACAAAGCAAGTGAGTATACAAGCAAACAAACAAGAAAAAGATAAAAGAAAGAAGAGAAGGAAAGGAAGAAACAAAGAAAGAAAACAAGAAAGAAAGGGAGAAAGAAAACAAGGAAGAGAAAGGAAGGAAGAGGAAAAGAAAGAAAGAGAAAGAAAGAAGTGCATGAAGAGGATTAATGTGAGAAGTCTGGAAAGGCATATCGGAGTCAAGTTGTGGTGAGCCTTGAATGTCAAGATAATTTGGACTTGATTGATTAGGGGACTTGATTTTAATCAATGGAAAACCACTGAATGATTGTGAGCAGAGGTATAACAAAAAAAAAACCCAGAAGCAAAACCAACAAATTATTGTATGCTGAAGGCATTGTATGCTTGGGGGCAAAAGCCACATTCATTTTCTTTGTTTTGTGCCACATTTAGCACAGGGCCAAGAGAGCTCTGTTAGTACTTTTTGATAGTGGCAAAGGATAAGGAAAGATAGAAGTGCATGAAAACACCAAGACTGGGTATCCAAAAATGCCATTCTAATAAGAGAATCTTCTCAGTGCCAAAGTCAAGCTTCATCCATGTTGTAGAGCTTAGATGGAATGTGCCAGTTAGAAGGAACATTAGAACACAGGCTGTTAGAACTGGATAAATCCTAGAATGTAGAACTTTGGAATATAGAATGCAGAGCTGGAAGGGGCCTTGGAGCATAGAATATTAGTACCAGAAAGGACCTTCAAGATAATCGTCAAACACCCCCTTTTATAGTTACAAAGGCAACTGAGATCTAGAGAGGGGAGGTGATGTGTCTGAGGTCATACAGGTAGTAAGAGAGATGAGATTGGGGACCCAGGCCATGTGACTTCTATTTTGGGACTCTTTCTACTATATCACGCTATGAGATGCTAACCTGGGTTTTACCAAGGGTACTTGTGGAGTCTCCATTTCTGGTGAATTGGAAGAAAGATGTGGCTGATTGTTTTCCTGGGACGGTTTGAATGTAGCCGTGCCTTGAAGACTGGGGAATAGATCTCTCCAGATATCTTCTGTCTCTATTAAACCAATAGATTTGATTCTGCCTAGGACCTAAGTCAGTTTCTTAGTAGTACCTCTCTGGGATCATTGAGGCAGTGGTCAGTCAACTAGCATTTATCAAACACCTACTATGTGCCATAGGAAGATGTGAGTGAATAACAAAGCTGGGAAGAGTGGGTGGATAACAATGGTCTTTTGGGTTGCTTAGTTGTGAATGGGCTAAAAGCCTCTGGTGGTGGTGGGGATTTCTACCTGAAATATCAATCTTTATTCACTGGGCCGCAATAGCGAACAGCTTGTGTTAAAAATCTTAGCAGCAATATCACAGAGTTCCAGTAGATGGAGATGTTACTACATGCAACATTATTTCTTTTTTCAGCAAGAGAATTTTCCAAAGCAAGAAGTATGTTTAAAAGAAAAAAACGCTGTGAAAAAATTACACCTCTCCCCCAAACCTTTAACTGCTGGGCTTTAGCTATGAAATACAATACTATAATACATTCTGATAATGATTACCATTGTTTTTAATCGACATGGTTGACTATTTTCAAAGAAGGGTCACATTAATCTGTTTATATCCTTAGTAGTAGTGGCAGTCATGGTAATCAACCTTCACTAATGCCCAGTGTTTCATCATGACAAAGAGGTGACCCTGGGTTCTTGAAGGCAATGCCAATGGGTCATAAGGTTTTGCAGGTCATAGCAAGCTGGAAAAGCTTAGAGAAAAGGCTGGCAACAAAGTATTTGTCTGTTGTCTGAGTACTCCCTAACTAAAGAGGGAGAGGCTTACCACCAGGTAGCTACTGGGCTTTTATGTAACAAAGACGTCCAGAGGGGCAGCTAGGTGGTGCAGTGAATAAAGCACTGGCCCTGGAGTCAGAAGGACCTGAGTTCAAATCTGGCCTCAGACACATAACACGCCTTAGCTGTGTGACTCTGGGCAAGTCACTTAACCCCAATTGCCTCACTAAAAAAAACAAAACAAAAAACCCCCACAACAACAAAGATGTCCTAGAACATTATCTTCTAAGGAGCAGAGGGGTTGAGATATACATTGGTAGAAGGAGCATCTGAATTAATGAAATATTGAGTCTTTGAAGGACAGCTAGAGGCAGCTGGTAGCTCAGTGGATAAAGCGCTGAAGATCTGAGTTCAAATCCAGTCTCAGACACTTCCTAGCTATGTGACCCTAGACAAGTCACTTAACCTCTGATTGCCTGACAAGTCTGACTGAAACAAGTGAACAACAAGGAAGATGACAATGACAACAATGAAAATGATGATGATGACAAAAATGATGATGGCAATAGTGATGATGATATTGATAAGACTTGTACCTGTGATTTCATTAGTATAAGGAACTCCTGGCTGAGGAAAATCCTTCTGCTAATACAGTTTAGCACTTTCCTTACAACTTAGAGTCTTAGAGAATTGTCTATACTGACAACTGAAAAGTTAAGTGACTTGCCCAGGATCATGTACCCAGTATACTCAGCTGAAGCAGGATTTGAATCCAGCTATTCTTGGATTTGAGGCCAGCTCTCTATATGCTAGGCCACTCTGTTTCCACATAATCAAAATAGTAGATTGCACCTAAGGATTTGCAAAGCATTTTGAATATCATCTTATTTGATCCTCACAACCATGGGAAGTAGATATTATTATTCATTTCACAGCTGAAGAAATTGAGGCTATGAGGAGTTAACTGATGTGCCTGAAGTCACACAGTTAGTATGTTTTAGGCTGGATTTGAACTCAGGTCATCTTCCAAATACAGCACTTTATCATGCTAACCAGCTGCCCAACAGCAATAACAATAGCAACAATGATATTATTAATAATAATATCTTTGCCTTTTCAGCACAACATGATAGATAAAGAGTTGACCCTTGAGTCAGGAAAACTAGGGCCGAAGTCCTCTCTTACATGTTCTGGCTCTGTGACCCTTGGAAAGTCATTGATCTGCTCAGCGTCTCAAGTAGCTTTCTGAGATGGCAAGTTATAAAACAAGGTCTTTACTTGTTGGGAGCTCTCTATATCGATTAAATCATGGATCCAATTAAAACAAATAATTAGCCTCTACCTCATAGGGCTTTGTCACAAGTATTATTGCCTAATTACAACTATGGGTGCTTAGGTATCAGATTCAAATAATGGGTCATTTATAAAAGAGAAATGGTCCCCTGCTTCTGTTCTACATATATCAGAGAGTTATCTATGAAGGTTCCAGGTTTTCAGGCACTGACCAATTCTGAAGCAACCCTATAGTTGATTTTTATATGAAGATTGGTTTGCCTTTCTCCCTGATTTGGGTACAATTGCCATCTGAGTAGATTATAATCTATTTTTTTTTTGTCATCTAATCCTGCATGATTCTTGTGCATTTTCTCCAAAGAGGACTTCCCAGTTCCCTGGAGGTATGTCTTCCTCTACATCTTTTAACATTTTTTTTTTAGACAGTTGGGGTTAAGTGACTTGCCCAGGATCACACAGCTAGGAAGTGTCAGGTGTTTGGTCTGAGGCCAGATTAGAACTCAGGCTCTCCTGACTTCAGGGCCGGTGCTCTATCCACTGTGCCGCCTAGCTGCCCCTATCTTTTAACATTTTGTGGATACCACCATACTGGTATACTAGGAATGTCCATTTGTTATCTCTTGCCTTAATGCATCTAACCCAAAATAATTTTCCAATCATACATCTTCTGGATATCTCTTATACTACTCCTTGTAAACAATTCATCAGTGTTAAAATACTACCCATCATTAGCTCTTTGTTGCTCTGCAATTTCAGAATCTTCGGAGAGTGTGTTGTTCCATGATTTATAGTTATATAGCATTATTGAGAGTATATTGGTGTTAAAAACTAGTTTTGGGGTGAGAGATCAACTTGGGACCATTGACAGGAAGGCGGAATTTTCCAAATTCAATCAAGGGTATTCTCTTTCTTTTTCTCAACTCTGTGCCTATTTCATTGTCCATTTCTAATACCTGTCCAAGGTAGTCATATTCAATGACTAATTCAAAGGGCTGGCCATTAGACTGCATGTCCTTTTCTTCACAGTATTCATTCTTCACTTGTTTGGTTTTCATAAATGGGTTGTTAAACAGATTTCTTTAATGTGATCATGTTCTTATCAAGGAGGGCCTATAATCTGGGGCTTGTCATAAATAGCGTCAGGCAGCTAGGTAGTGCGGTAGATAGAGTGCTTGGCCTGGAGTCAGGAAGACCTAAGTTCAAAATGGCCTCAGATACTTACTAGCTGGGCACTTAACCCTATTTGCCTCAGTTTCATCATCTGTAAAATGAGCTGGAGAAGGAAATGGCAAACCTCTCCAGTATCTTTGCCAAGAAAACCTCAAATAAGGTCACAAAGAGTCAGATACAACAGAAAGCATTGAGCAATGACAAATAAATAGCATTACCCACCAACAAGTGCTTTTACTCACCAGAATTCTACGTTCTTCAGTTAGAGCTTAGCATCTATTATACATCAAAGCAGTTGCAAGATTACTTTTCCCTTTCTATTTTTCCCTAGAACCAGAGAGGGGCTGAAAAGAACAGCAAGACCTTGGGAGAAGCTTCATCTATCATATACTTTAGGGGGCACTAAAAAAAAAACACAATAGCTGGAACTCCAGTATTTATTTAGCCAACTAGGAACTAGCAATGGAAATCTTCTGTTAGCTGATTGCTTTTACTGAGGATTTCTTCAAACATCTAAGGCTAAGTTTTTTTTTTTTTTGAGCCCCTGCTGTCCCTTCCTACAATGCATGTTCTTGACCACTCTGCTCTCAGCTTTATTCTTCTCAATCTTCTAGCCTATGTCAGTGGCTTAAATCAGAGACTCTTGCACTCATTCACTTACCTTTCACTTATCTGGTAACAAATCACTGAAGCTCCTATATGATAACCAGCAGTTCTTCTTTAATCATTTATTCCACAATCTCCAAGAGGTTATATGATTTTTCATTTTTTTTTTAGTTTCTTCAAATATCAGCTTTAATAAATAAAGGATTTTTACCTTTTTCTGTGAGGCAATTGGGGTTAAGTGACTTGCCCAGGGTCACACAGCTAGTAAGTGACAAGTGTCTGGTATGAGATCAGATTTGAACTCAGGTCCTCCTGACTCCAGGGCCAGTGCTCTATGTGCGGTACCACCTAGCTGCCCCTGATTTTTGTCTTTTAAACCCTGAAAATGTTTACATACCAATAAGACATCAACCTACGTCATTTACAAGGTGATTTAACCTTCCATATTTACATCATAGTCCACTTTCTATCCAAACTACTCAAATTCCAACAGACAACTACATTTATTTACATGTCCATTTTAAGCAATTTAAAAAATTAAACTAAGTTCTTTTCCTATTCCTTTTATGAATCAAACTGTTCATCTACTGGAAAGGAATACCTTACAACCTTTACCAGTTGATTTATTTTTTCTTTACTCAAAAGTATACTTTCTACTCCTTTTAGCACTGAACTTCTCCTTGTGGAAGGGTAGTGTCTTAAAAGAACAGTACTTCATATCTGGAATTCACAAAATCATATGATAAGTATACCAGAGAGTTGCATATCAAGAGGCATGGGGAAGGGCATTCTGGATTTGGGAGCAACATCAGATTTTGACTTTAAAGGATTGGCTACAAATTCATCAGGCAAACAAGAGAGAGGGAAGAAGGGAGGGCTGTTGATCTAAGATCATCCCACTCAATTCATAGTGGATGAGATCATACTACAAGAAGTTAGGCAAAAGTGACTGTGACCTGCCATCCCTTTTCCAAGGCAGTGCCCAAATAAAAAATGTGCATTATCATCCTTATCAATTTTTCAGGAAATAGGTATGTTATTTTTAACTTCCTGAATAGGTCATCCATCTGATTAACATATTAACACCTAATGTCACATTCTGGTGAGGGCTTATAATGAAGAAATAAAGAGCATTTGTATATAATTTGGGGACATGAAATTGGAAGGATGTCTGCCATAGTCAGAACCTAGAAGACCTTGAAGAGAAATAATCAATGCCTGGTACATAGTAGGCACTTAATAAATGCTTATTGACTGTCAAATAGTAAGAAATAGACAGATTAAATGAAAAGAGGACAAGTGCAAGGACAGGTCTACATTCCTGATAAAATGAATTCCATCCCAATGCATTCAATAAGCATCCATGAAATTCCTCCTACATACCAGGCACTGGTCACTGATGTATCTATGCCAGGTGCTGGGAATACAAAAGCAAATATGAAACAGCCCTTACCCTCAAGGAATTTACAATCCATTGTAGACAAGGGTGGGAGGAATAGAATGTATGTCGTTGTTCAGTTGTTTCAGTTGTGTTTCACTCTCTGTGACCTGATTTGGCTTTTCTTGGCAAAGATGCTAGAGTGGCTTGCCATTTCCAGCTCACTTTACAGATGAGGAAACTGAGGCAAACAGGGTTAAGTGACTTGCCCGGAGTCACACAGTGTGAAGCTGTATTTGAACTCATGAAGATGGGTCTCCCTAATTCCAAGCCCAGTGTTCTATCCACTGCACTACTTAGCTGCCTCAGAACATGTGTATAGAGAACTAAATAAAAAAGTATATGCAAGTTATACAAAGTCATTCAAGAGGAAAGGAATACTAACAACTGGGATAAGCAAGGGGAAGGTTGGGAATCATTTCGGAACTCCGACTGACTCCTAAGGGTGAATTCACCAAATCAGAGCAAATTCTGCTTCTAAGAGGTTTTTCCATTGGCATAGTCAAGTAAATTTTAAAAGCCCTTTGTTGACTACTCATTACCACATGTCAGGCCATACTTTCCCAGGCAGCCTAGTGCACAACAGGAAGACTTGCAAATCAGAACACAATTACCCCCTTTAAGCCTGGGAGGGTATTCAAAGCAGACACAGTGAAACATGGAAGACAGGGTTTCTGAGGCAGATTTTGAGTAGGTGCTTGGCCTCAATTCTCAGGCTGACATTTCTGTGAGGGTGGCAGAGAGCAATGTGTCCTGAGCAGTCTGATAGGCTTGAGAAGCACAACATAATTCAATGTTCTGTTTCCTTCTGAAACTTCTCTGGTATAGTTGGGTTTAAAAACATCAGAAATACCTGCAAGAATCAAGGCAACCCCAAAGTTGAGAACAGCAGTGTGGTAGAGTAGAAATGGCACTGCTCTGGAAGGTTCTAGTGGCAGACTGGCCATTAAATAATAACACTAGCTATGTGTGTATATATATATATGTGTGTGTGTGTGTGTGTGTGTGTGTGTGTGTGTATATATGTATGTATATATGTATATATATGTGTGTGTGTATATATGTATAGATGTATATATATATACCCCCCATATATACATATATACACACACATACTATATATATACATACACATATATACATATATACACACATACTATATATATATACATATATACATACACGCACATACTATATACATATATACCTACACACATGCTATATATATATATATACATATACATATACATATATCTATATACATATATACATATATATATTACTGTGTATAGTACTGTAAGGTTTCCAAAAATTACCTTATTATCACAATCACCCCGGGAAGTAGGTGACATTATTGTTGTTGTTGTCGTTTAGTCATTTCAGCTGTGTCCAACTCTTCGTGACCTCAGTAGGAGTTTTCTTGGCAAAGATACTGGTGTGGTGTGTTATTTCCTTCTCTGGCTCATTATATAGATGAAGAAACTGAGGCAAACAGGGTTAAGTGACTTACCAAGGGTCACATAGCTAGTAAATGTTTGAGGTCAGATTTGAGATCAGGTCTTTCTGACTCTAGATCCAGTGCTCTATCCATTGGGTCACTTAGCTGCCAGTTAAATTGTTTATAATCAGACAAGTTACAACCTCAAGGAATTTACAATCCATTGTAGACAAGGGTGGGAGGAATAGAACGTGTGTCGTTGTTCAGTTGTTTCAGTTGTGTTTCACTCTCTGTGACCTGATTTGGCTTTTCTTGGCAAAGATGCTAGAGTAGCTTGCCATTTCCAGCTGACTTTACAGGTGAGGAAACTGAGGGACCTCTGTATTTTCATCTTTAAAAAAAGAGAGATTGGATTAGATGACCCTAGAAATCTCTTCCAACTCTAGCATTCTATGATTCTGCTTAGTACAGATGTCCTTTGAATTCTGTTCACCATGGTTTTACCCTTTCTTGATGTGGTTAATCAAGCTTCTACTCCATCCATCCATCCATCCATCCATCCATCCATCCATCCATCCATCCGTTTATTCATTCATAGTATTGGAAGATTTAGATGTGGTCCCTGCTCTCACTGGAGTTGTAATGCATGATAAGAGCTTCAGAGAGGTACAAAGCAAGTGCTATGTGAGGTCTGTAGAGGGTAATCTCTGACTGTGGGGACCAATGAAAGCTTCATGGTTGAGCTGGCATTTGATTTAGGCTTTAAGTGATAGATAACATTTCCAGTAAGTCAATCTAATAAGCACTTATAAAGCACCTACTATATGTATGGCACTATGTTAGTCACTAAGTTTAGGAAGATAAAAATCAAATGTTCTCTTGCACCAAGGATCTTAAATGCTATTGGTGGATTAGAACAACTCAATGGCTAAGAGCTCATTTAGATTAAGAGAGGTCTTCAGTTAGTCTACCATGCCAAGAAATTGGTTAGTTGTCAAATAAAGAAAAAGCATCAGTGAGAGCAAAGGCAAGCTATTCCCCTCATTATTGAGCAGTCCGTCTTTTTGGTATCTTTGCCAAGAAAACTCTGAATGGGCTCACAAAGAGCTGGACGTGACTGAAAAATGACTGAATACCAAAAGTTGGACCCTATTCAGAATGATACTTGGTAATACCATAAAGGACAGAGAGAGAGTGAGCTTCTGGGCTTGACAAAATAAATGGACTTGAGAAATTTAGGTTAAAAGGATGGAAGAACTCAAGGTGAGAACTAGTTGTAAAATTAGTCAGGGGAATTGTGGGATATCCTACCCACTAGAGTTTACCAAGAATCTGGGATTTCTTTGGTTCAGTTCAGCCAAAAGACAATGTGTTCCAGGAGACAATCAGGCCTTTCTTTGCTTCCTCATTAATAAAACGAAGGGGCTGGACCAGCTATTCTGTAAAATCCATTTTAGTTCTAACATTTTGTGCTCCTATTCATTTCGATTATATTCAATCCAGTTACACTGATTTTGAATTTATTTGGAACTCTTCATCATGCTTTATTTGCCTTGTCCCCTTTCAGCTTCATTTTTGTGCGTTGTTTTCCTCCATTAGATTGAAAACTCCTTGAGGGCAGGGATTGTCTTTGTTTTATTTGTATCTGTCTCTCCATTGCTTAGCACAGTGCCTGACAGTAAGTATTTAATAAACGTTTATTGATTGATTGATTTTTGTGCAAAACACTTCAGTTATGTCTGCCTCAGTGTCCTCAAGTGTAAAATGAGCATAATAACACATAATTCCCATGGTTATTATGAAGATCAAATAAGATAACATTTATAAAGCACTTTGCAAACCTTAAGTCAATTCAATTCAATGCAATAAACATTTATTAAATGCTTATTATGTGCCAGGCACTATGCTAAGTATCCCTACAGCACTAGGCTCTGGGGGAGCCAAATGCAAATTTAGGGATACAAATTAAACCAAAAGACAGTTGCAGACCTCAGGGAGCTAACAACCTAATGGGGAAAGTCAGTACATAAAAGAAAGCTGAAAAGTGGGGGAGAGAATCACAAGGGAGTACAAGGACCTGATGATGTTTGTTGATCTGAAAACAGAGAAGGTGATGGAAAATGAAGAGTTATTTTGTAAAGTTCTGAGTCCTCTATAAAGGAAGGCTTTGGGAGGAGTTTACTACTCTGCCCTCCACTCCTCCAAGCTTATGAGAGAAGCAAAACTGAGTAGGCTGAGAAGGTGTGGAGTGTTAAAAGCTCAATCAACCAGCATGGTGATGAAATTTCAGGTGATCAGCTTATCCTGGGGAAGGCATGATGTTTATGGAGTCTAAACCAAGCAGATAGACAATGGAGAGTTACCTGGAAAGTTCTGAGCCCTTGTAAAGGAGGGCTTTGGGAGAAGCCTCCTTCTTCCTTAAAGTGCTATATAAATGCTATGGTGGTGGTGGTGGTGATGATGATGATGATGATGATTGTTGTTAATGATGATTGGTGTTAATACAATCAGGTTTGTTCCAGTCTTCTTACATATCATTCTATGATCCAGTGATACTGGCCTGCTTGCTGTACCCCATACGTAACACTCAATCTCCTTTTTTTGATATGTTTTCACTGGAAAACTCTTTCTCCTCTCCTCCACCTTTTGGAATCCTTCTGCAAGAGGTATCTTCCCCTCCAAAGTTACCTTGTGTCTGCTTTGTATGTGTCTAGTCAGGGTGGGGAACCTGCGGCCTTAAGGCCTGGTCTAGTATATACCTAGATAAGTACATACTATCTTCCTGTTAGATTGTAAGCTCCTTGAAAGGAGGGATTGTTTTTCTTTGGTCTTTGTATCTCACTCAGCATTAAGTTCAGTGCCTGGTAAAAGTAAGCTCTTGATAAATCCTTGTTGGTTCATAGATTCCAAGCTGTGCCAACAGAATGCAAGTTCTGACAAATCTTTAAATCATCACCAATATTGTTTTCTTTTTTTCTACTGGAATGTATGGAATTAGCTTGGCTTAGTGGAAAGAGGTTCAGCTTCGGAGTCAGAAAGACCTAGATTTGACTGTTGACATACATACATATATACTTCTGAGTACCCTATGCAATCTCGAAGACCACAAATTATGTACGATTTATCAACGTGCATTGGTAGAAGGTGTTTCTTCTATGTTGTGGGCTTCTTTTGCTGATGAAGTCATATGTTTGGCTCACCTTATCTCCTCCCACTCCCCAAATAATCTAATACCCAACAAATTTAGACAGATGATAATCTCCTTAGGAGAGATAATGTCTCACATTTTTGTATATTCATTCTGTGCCCATTAGGGAGTAAGCATTTATAGAATGCTTACTATGTGCCAGGCACTGTGCTAAGCATGTTTTAAAAATTCTGAACTTAAGAAATAAAACAAGCATTTCCATAGCAAAATAGATTAGAAAAATGAGGATTGCACATGAAACTCTCTATTATGTACAACTTGCTTTTCCTTTTAACCATATAATAAAGTTCTCGTGTAACTTTCTTTTTTTCACTCATCCACCACCTGCTCCTTGCCTAAGAGATGGCTACTATTAGACACAAATATGTATATATATATTCTACATAACATATAGAATATATATTCTATATAATATATATATTCTCTCTATATAGAAGTATGTATAGTATATATGTATGCATGTGTGTGTGTGTGTATATATATATATATACATATATATACACCATACTATACATACTTCTATTCTAGAGTGTAGGGGAGATTTGAAATTTTCAGCTCTGGGAGAGACTGCAGGAAGTATAGTATAGTATGTTTACAGGACAGTCTATTCTAGAGTGGAGGGGAGATTTGAAATTTTCAGCTCTGGGAGAGACTGCAGGAAGTATAGTATAGTATGTTTACAGGACAGCTAAGCACTTGTTACAAATATTTTCTCTTTTCATCCTCACAACAATCCTGTGAGATAAATGCTATTATTATCCCTATTTTAACAGTTGGGGAAACTGAGGCATACAGAGGCTAAGTGCCCAGCATCATACAACTAATAAGTATCTAAGAGGCTATATTTAAACTCAGGTCTTCCGGACTCTAGGCTTAGTGCTCTAACCATTGTGCAACCAACTGCCTCTCAGGTCTTTATCTATAGTAGGTATTTGAGAAATACTTATTGACTTGATTCTTGCATTTAGAAAATATTTTTCAGAAATTCTTTTATGTCCCTTATAAAAGCAAGGTTCAGTTAGGGAAGATAATGCTTATTACCGTTATTATTATTTTTCTTTTTATTTGGGCTTTTCCCCCTTCCCCCTCAGATTTCAAATAGGTTAGTTTTCTCCCTAATCCAGGGTCTTTTTGACCAGCTCCCATAGAAATCTATTTTGTCCCTTTTGCAGGATCACATGACATGTCTCTTTCCACCTAGTTCCTTTTCTCTAACAAAACTCTTATTTGAAAAACTACCTTTTTTTCTTTTTCTAATCCTGTTCTCCCAGTTCCTGCCTTCTCTTTGTACTTTCTGTTCTCCAAACTCAGAGCAGTCTATTCTCCTTTGAGAGGGAACAGAGAGATGTCCACTGCTCATCTCCAGCTAGCTATTTGGTACTATTTTTATAAATGTATGACTGATACAACTTAAACACCAGATGAAACTACATAAATCCTAAATTAGGGTTGATCACATTATAGCCCCTTCCTTAGAGGGTGGTTGGTTATGAGGTAGACACAACATGGTGTGTATAAAGTGCTTTGTAACTTTTATATATCCTTATATCAAAAGCAAGTACTATGAAATTATAATCAAGATTAGTCTTATAGCAAAAATATGGTGTGCCTCCCTCTTATTCTTTGCAAAGGTGGGGGATTATGGGTGTGGAACACTATATATATAATATAAATTATATATAAACATTAAATAAAACAATATAGGGATGATATATAAAATAAAATGTAACACTGTATGTGTGTATATATGTATATATACATCTATATCTATATCTATATCTATCTATCTATCTATCTATCTCAGACTTTTAGTAAATGCACGTTAGCTTTGCTGATCTCCCCCTGCCTCCTTTTAAGTATTTATTATCAGGAGTACTTTTCTGGAAGAAGAGGGGAGGGATACAGAAGAAAATATAGTTGATTTCAGAACAAAAGACATCAATATCATTTAAGATAGCAGGTTGAGTAGTTTACATTTTATCCTAGAGGCAATAGGAAGCTATTGAATACTGAAAAGATCACTATGTAGCATTGGGGTTCAGGTCAGAATAGATACAATAAATATGGAATGAACCCAGTCTGTGTAATCGTGTTACTCTTTCTAGAAGCCTTTAGTAGCATGTGAGTAGGAATGGTGAAAGTGTGCTTATGATTACAATGAGATTTATTTTTACAAATCCCCTGTATAATTTTAAGCTTTTGTCTGGGGCTCCTTTAAGCAGAGGTTGGACATTTATTTGAGTTTCAGTCACAGAGCTGGAAGGGACCTTGGAGAGCAGTCAGCCTGCTTTCCTTATTTTATAGCTCACTTGTTGGAAAACACCACAGAGGAGAGTTATATTTTTGTTGGGTGACCTCTGAGCAGCCTTCTATCTCTGAGGTTCTATGATTTCACCTGTTTCTATTTATAACTTCTTCCCCCACCCCAGTCAAGCTACAGTGCTTGCTGCTTGTCCCTCATTCTTTTAACCACCTGGCCATCTTCTGGCCATCCATCTAAGCCTTTCTTGTTTCTTTCATCACCGTGATTACTTTGCATAGGAAGAGTAGATGACTTCCTACAAAGTGCACTTTCGAGGTAGTGGGAAGTCGACTTGTCCCTATAGGCATTTCTTTTGTTTACCATTATACCTGAAATTCTACCATGAGGGAATCATGTCCTTAACTGAAGACTTTGATCCCTATTCCAAGTCAAACACCTCTAGCAAAGGTTATCACTTTAAGAGAGCTACCAGTCATTTATACCCTAGTATTCATGAGTTCCATGTATTTTCTTGAGAGTAAATTTTAATTGGTCAGGTACTCAAGAGTAGGGGGAAACAAGATGCCACCTGCTGCAGATAAGGGATGATGGAGTCAATTAAAACCAACAGACCAGTTACAAATTTTGTCCCAGTTCAGTAGATACTATTTGTATGACTTGTAGTCCCTGGTCAGAAGGTGTCAAAAAGGAAAAGAAATTCAGGACAATATGGCATGATAGAGGTATCTTTACACATTTGATGTCACAAAAACACTAGCAAAGTGGTACATTTGGGAACTTGTGGCGTATAAGGATGTCTTTCTTATGCCCCAAAGGATCCTGGAACACAGATTAAGAAACCATGCTCTGGTGCTTTAAAGGGAAACAAGGACCACAATGAGGAATGGTGGTAGAAGAGGCTTGGTCTTATTCTTCAAGATGGTATATGTAAATAGTGCAAGCCTGGCCAAATCCCATGTGTGTGGATATTTCAGTAACAAACATGTCTCCTGTCTAGCTTCATAAAATGGAATGAAAATTTCTGATGCCTTTGTTTCACACTCTCTGCTTTTCCCTTTGCTGAATTTGGAGTGAGATGAGCTCAGCTCAAATCTGAGATATGCTACCTACTGCTAGCATGACACTGGGCAAGCCACTTCCCCTCAGTACCTCCAGATTCAAATCCAAAACTTTATGATCAGTAATTCCATTCCATCTGGTTAGACAGAGCAACCATTTATTACATGTTGGCTGGACAGAACACTACGAGGCATATTAGGAAAAATGGTGAGGTTAGGTAACATACCCCCAAAGAGCTTACAGTCTAATAAGGGAAAGACACATAAACAAATATGTCACAATAAGATACACAATATCGCTTGAAACATGTACCATGGAGCTGCAAATCCAGATCTACATGTGACTGAGGTAGAGATGGATAGTCATTATCCTGTTTTGGGGGTCTGGAAGGGAAGATCAGGGAGGATTTTCCAGAGGAATAATGAATTTGAGTTGAATTTAACAGGATGGGTGGGAAATCACAAGGTGAGGAGGGATTAAGGGATCATTTCAGGCACAGGGAATAAAGGGATGAAGGAAGGAAAATTCAGAGCAGTTTAGGGGATTGTAAAGACTTCAATATGACTGGAATATGTGTGACGTGAGATAAGATGGGAAAGGTAGGGTGGTCTTGGAAAAGGCATATCCTGTAATTGTATTCCTAGCAAAGCTGCTGTCTGCCACAAACAGTAGACCCCTTGCTGCTTTAGAGGTAAGAGTCACTGGGTCAACTCTGAAGGAAGGGAAGGATCACAGTGGAAAGTAGGGGATTTCCCAGGGTGTTTTGGTAGAAAGAGGCTTGGACTTGACATTACACATCCTAGATTTGAAGCTACTACAAGACATTGGCCCTCTTGGGCTTCAGTTTTCTCATCTTTAAAATGGGGGTTGGAGGAGAGGGCTGGATGATCCATCGGGTCCATTTGGGCTTACACATTTTATGATCAAAGGGAAGCTTTCAAAGGCAATCATGTGAACATCTGGCAGGAAAGGTCAGAAACTTCACTGCTTTAAAGTGGGATAAAAACCCCACAACAAAGGGGCCTGAGGTCAGCATCCTGCAAGGGCACCAGGGGACACCTCTTTCCATACCCAGTGTGCCTCTCATGTAGAGATATAGGGAAAATCTTCCTGGGTAAGATTGATTCCCCACTTCGTCCTTTTAAGATCATGGAATTATACCATATTGGAGCTTGAAGAGACTGCAGTAACAAAGAATGTTAGAACACAGACTGTTAGACCTGGAAGGAATCTTCGACCATGGAATTTTAGTTATGAAAGAGACCTTAGCCCTTATTATTTAGTTCAGCCCTCTAATTTGATGGGGTTGGGGAAGGAGACTAAGCTTCAGAATGTGAAATAACTTGCTCAAGGTTGCACAGTTAGTGGCACATCTTAGGCCAGACGCCCAAGATTAAAAGATTAAACATTAAATTAAATATTAAAATACAATAAAATTACAAATTGAAAAAGCCCCAAGTTTAAAAATAGCATGCCCTACATTCTTAAGGAACTTAGAATGTAAGGAAGCACTCTCTTGACTGCTTATTTTTCTGTTGTGCTTTGTAGTTTACAAGATGATTGCCAACGATCAGACCTGTGATCCATCTCTTATTAGTCCAATTTTAGCGATGTGGAAACTAAAATTCCTCAAAGTGATACGACGTCCATGGTCCTGGAGTTCAGTAAATTCAAGTTCAGAGACTTGGATTCAGATATTCTGATGCCATGCTTGAGTGATACATACTTTTCGTAGAGAAACACAAAATTCTTAGATAGGTTGAGGTCATAATGAGAAGGGTTTTAATACCAAGGTGTTTGTTTGCTCAGTAAGCAATCGGAATCATTGAAGGATTTGGAGCAAGTGAGTAATGACACTAGCTCTTCTCTCTCCCCTCCCCAGAGCCCCCAAATGCTATGCAAACTAATCCTTTAGTACTTTATTCTAAGTAAACTTTTAGGAAAAAATGCATTGTAGTGAAAATAAGGAGACTTGAATTCTAGTCCCAGCTCTGACACCAGTTATCTGAGTGTCTCTGAATAAATCACGTTACCTCTCTGAATCTCAATGTCTTCGCTTGAAAAACAAGGATATTAAAGCTGGAATATATCCTTAGTAGGAAAACAACATTGATGAGGGCACATTAACTTATATCACAATGAGAGTGTCTGTGGAATTAGAGATATTTAGCCTGTAAAGGAGATTTGGGTGAAGGTGATGGAGTCATCAACAGTTGAAAAGCCTCTTATGTAATGAAAGATTTGATGTATTCTCCTTTGCTCCAGAGAGCAGAACTAGGAGCAGTAAATGAAAGTGGCTTGATAGGCAGGGTGGGGGTGGGGGTGGTGTGTGCGGATGGATGGGGGGGGGACATTCTTAACAATTAGAGCTACCCAGAATTGGAATAGGCTGTCACTTGAAAGGTACTCATTCCTTGTCACTGAGAAGCTTCAAGAAAAGGCTTGAAAAATAACTTGTTAAAGATGTTGTGGAGAAAAATTTCTGTTCACATAGTAGCAGGATTAAAAAATATCCAAAATTCTTTCAGACTCTGAGAGCATCCACTTGGACATGCTTTAACTTTCCCCTCTCAGCGTCTTAGCTGAACTGAGTGGGTTGGATGATATACTCTTTAAGGTCAGTTTTAGTTCTAAACTTTTAGTGCATTAACAATGAATGCAGTGGTAAGAGTCTTGGATTTGGAGTCAAAGAACTTGCATTTAAATATTGGCTCTTCAACTTACTGTCTCAGTGATCTTGAGGAAAATCATTGAACTTTTATCTGGGCCTCAGTTTCCTCAAGTGTAAAATGAGAGGGCTGAACTAAATGAGCTCTGAGGTTCCTTCTATCTCTAAATCTATGGGTCTATAAGGCTAATAATAACACCTAACTTTATATAGTGCTCTGCATTTACAATTATCACTTTATGTATATAAGATTTTACTTGAACTTATCAACTACCTCATGCAGTAGACATGCAGTAGTGTGGGGGGTGGAATATTGGACTTTGGGCCTGAAGACATGTTTCGGTCATGGTTTTGATACTCAACAACCATATGGTCTTGGGTCAGTCACTGAGTCTATATTTCCTTATCCACAAAATGGAAATAATATTACCTGCATAATGCTGACTGTAAAAACTATGGAAATGTGATTATTATATATAGTATATTACTTTATATATAAAGCATTATATGAATTTGTATGTAAAACCCTACAAGATATTATTATTATTCCCACTATCATTATTATATTTAAAATTGTTATTATAATCATCATCATCATTATTAAGGAAAGTGTTAGTATGTTCTTCCATTAAAGTCCTAGGGTGATGTCACACTGCAGTGTGGAGGCTGACAGCAGAGCAAATTAAATTTTAAAAAAGCATTTATTAAGCACCTACTGTATGCCTGGCAATGTGCTAAGTGTTGAAGATACAATGAAAGGAAAAAAATAGTAAGCAACAATAACGTAAAATGGTCTCTACTCTCAAGGAGTCCAAGGAGCTTACTAAATTGCAAAGGCTAGGGGGCAGCTAGATGGTGCAGTGGGCAGAGCCCCAGCCCTGAAGTCAGGAGGACCTGAGTTCAGATCTGGCTTCAGACCAAACACTTGATACTTCCTAGCTGTGTGACCCTGGGCAAGTCGCTTAACCCCAATTGCCAAAAAATTAAAAAAAAAATAAATTGAAAAGGCTTCTTCTGACTTGGGGTCATGATATCTGTGTTCAAATTATGGATCTAGCACTTGTATGACCATTGACAAGTTACCTCTCAGAGCCTTAACTTTCTTATTTGTAAAATGGATATATTCATATTCATAGTACCTACCACATAAGGCTGCTGTGAGGAAAGTGCTTTGTAAAACTCACCATGTGCTAAAAATGTCAGTAATTATCATTGTAAAGTACAGGACTGGGGGCAGATTACGTGTCTCTCCTTGGAGAACTAGCCCAGTTGAGTTCAGTGCGATTCATCCATAACAAGGTGAAAAAATTGGAGGCCTCCTAAAATGGGGAGGGGTGTAAATCTGTATTGCTGAAGGGAGCACTGATGACGAAATCATGGATCTTTTGGGCATCAAAGTATTATCTCCATCATGGTCACCCTTACTTTTTTTGAAAGTAAATGAACTTTATGCATCTTGAAAAGATTGTGACTTGTTCAAGACATTTTCAAATATGCTATAAAAATATATAATGTGGAAGAGGGTGAACAATCATTCTCTATTATGGAGGCAAGAACAAGAGGAAATAAGCCTAAAATTGCAGCAAAAAAGTTTAGATTAGACAAAAAAGCCTTTGTGAAGATAAAAACTGTAAATCATAGAAATAAGCGACTGCGGTAACTCCTAGACTCTGAATGGAGACACGGACAAATGGTGAGGAATTGGGAGATACAGAAGGCCAGGTGAGACAGAGCACAGAATATTTTTCAGACTTTGAGTTCATATAAGATCATAGAGCTGGAAGAAAGTGTCAAAGCCGTCTACCCCAAACCCCACGTTTCACAGATGAGGATACTAAGTCCAGTGAATTTGAATGAGTTACCCATAGTCACATGGTACACAGCAGATTCTGCTGTGTTGAGGTCGTTGGACGCCAGTCATCCCTCTTTCCATTGCATCATCTGCAAGAGGAATAGGCCATCAGATAAGGCTGAGTAGTCTCCTTTTCTGAAGGTTATTAAACAGAAGGCATCCTGCCTGATATTAGGGGAATGACTCTCAAGGTGTCAAAAGATTGGGACAATATGTGGCTGGGAGGTTGAGAGTAAGCTCAGTGTGGGAGTAGCATGGGAGGTTGGGAGATAGCTCTTTCTGCTGCTTTCCTGGATGTAGGGAAGCATCTGACTTAGTCAGTGTTTGGTTGCGTTGGTATTTCTGCTCGATTATTTAAGCTTCCCCAAATGTAACAAGGTAGCAGGTATATTGAGAGTCTAGTAGAAGCAAAGACTGAGCATTACTTGGAAGTATAATGGAGCAAAGTGGAAAAAGTATGATTTTGGTATGGAGAGTGTTTGGTGAGAAGTATTGGAGTATGTGCAGAGGAGACATGGGTGGTAGTGGTATCTACCATATGTCCTAGATCACCACCCTATTCCTCCACCACCATACCCTTTTGCTTTCTTTGGGGGTAAGTGACCATGCTCACTGCTTTTTGTGTCTCTGGGCCATGTTGGATATTACTACTGAATCTAAAATAGCAAATGCCAGGAGAGGAAGCAAGTGATGGGGAAACTGGAAAATTAGACCCAGTCAGGCACCATTTCTCTGAATAATAAACTTGCCAAACTTGCTGTTGAATCATTTCCTTAGAGGAGTATAATCAGGAATCTTTGGCCATACTTAATTTAAGATCCCTATTTGCTCTAGGACTTCTTTTTTGTGTGTGACTTTTTAATCATCTCTACTTTCCTCCTTCCTCCCAACCCACTAAGTGGATGTTTGCATACCTTTACTAAAAATACATATATATTATATTATAATTCTATATATTATTATATATTATATAATTATATATATATATCTCTACTAAAGACTGGCTAATACCCATGAGTAATCAGCAAATTAGCAATAATTATAACTTATTGTTATTATAGCTGCCTAGAAACAGCTAAGTGGTATTGTGGTACAGTGGATAGAGCACTAGGCCTGAAGTTAGGAAGACCTCAGATCAAATCCAGCATCAGCAACTTATAAATTTGTGTGACTTTGGGCAAGTCATTTTATTCTGTTGGCTTCAGTTTTCTCAAAATGATAATCATCATAGCACTTACCTCTTAGAGTTGCTGTGAGGATCAAGTGAGATAATATGTTCAAAGTGCTTAGCATAGCGCTCGGCACATTTTTGTTGTTCAGTCTTGTCGAACTCTTCATGACCCCATTTGGAGTTTTCTTGGCAAAGATACTGGAGTGGTTTGCCATTTCCTTCTCCAGCTTATTTGACAGATGAGGAAACTAAGGCAGACAGCGCTAAGTGCGTTGCCCAGGGTCACGCAACTAGGAAGTGTCTGAGTCCAGATTTGGACTCAGGAAGATAAAGTCTTCCTGACTTCAGATCTATCCCACTGTGCTGCCTAGATGGCCGCAAAGCACTTAGTAGATCCTTACTAAATACTTGTTTCTTTCCTTTCCTACTCTGGACAAAACCGCTCATCTTTACAGAAGGATTTCAACTTTACAAAGTGCCTTTAAGTATATATTTCTCATTTTTTCCCTTACAACAGACTCAGAGTAGGTAGATCAGGTCTAAGAGCATGATTTCTTTATTTAAAATAGTTTCTTTCTTTCTTTACCTAGTGAGGCAGCATAGTGGATTGGATAGTGACATCAGGATGACTTGGTTCTAAATCTGACCTCTGATGCTTTGTAGCTGTGTGACATTGAGCAAATCACTTCACCCTTTGTGAAGTTTCCATATCTGCGAAAAGAAAGGGTTGAACTCAAGGACCTCTCAGGTCCTTTCCAGCTCCGAAACTTATTCTAAGAACTGTTGCTTCATTAGGGAGAATTAGCCCCTCACAATGAGGTTTAGTGACATGGTAAGTTCTATTTATATTGGATTGCTATCTTTCATGCTCAAAGAGAACAAAAATGACATCACTATGTTGGAGTCAAGGTGCAGTGTGTCCAGCTGTGGCTGATCAGACCTATATGAGCTTGGAAGGCTCTGCCACAGGTTGGGCACAAATAGTTCATATGAACATTTGGAGTGGAGATGTCTCTAAATTTGTGCATCTCATGTTTCTTTCGAACTATTTCAATTCTGCTTTGCTCATGGAGCACAGTACCTTCTTTGATGTGGGCAAGCCTTGCTGGGTGGTTCTGTGCCAGTGTCTCCCATGTCTCACAATCGATTCCAAAGTTCTTCAGAGAGAAGAAATTGTCTAACTGAAAGTGAACCATAAGCCATATTTGTGTTTACTCTTGTTCTAAAGCCTGGTTCTTATTTAGTTGGTTTTTAGCCTCCTCCATTCTACCCCCACTGTCTCGCTGTGACATAAAAGATCCTGGAGGTGCTAGTGGAGGTCCAGCTCTTAACAAGGAGGCAAGAGTGTGAGCGCTTAATAGTGCTTATTGATGAATTGATTCATTAATGACAATCACGATCTACATCGTTGGAGGGAGTATCCATACTGATACCAACATGTATTATCACAGTATTGAAATAAACATTTCTTAGCTCTATGATTCCATTCAATTCGACTAAATAATTCAAGAAACATTTATTTATTATCTCCTGTGTGAAAGAGATACTTTGTTAGGTGCTGGGAACACAAAGACAATGATGAAATACTTTGCTGCCCTCCAGCAACTTACATTTTTGGGTGGGAGCTTGCAACGCCTACACAGGTTAAAACAAAGTGTCTGTAAAATAATATGAGGTAATTTTAAGAAGAAAGAAAGAGATCATAAAAAACTCAGATAATCTGAAAAAGCATCATGTAGGAGATGACCCTTAAGTTATGTCTTCAAGGAAGTAAGGTACTCCAAGAAGTGGAGATAAAAGAGAATATTACAGACATGAGAGAAATAAAACGAATATCATGTCCTGGAAAGAGCTAGCAGGCTAATCTGAGTGGAACAGAAAGTGCCTGATAAGTTAAGAGCCTCTAATGAGGACAGTTAAATAAACAGGTCTCTAGGTTAAGAATAAGGCTTGTCAATCCAGATACAGTTTACTAATTTACAGAACTTTGATGAGTCCTGGCTGACTGGTGGACTTTAGCTGTGGCTTACACACACGAGGTCATGTAATATAGGTTTAGGCAATGCAAGCACTTTGGATAGCATCCAGGTGAAGAGTGGTGGGAGAGCCCCCATGCTTGTTAAATCACAATGCATCCACTGTTGCGAAATGAGGGCAAATTGAAAACTGATATTTGTGAACGAAAAAGAAAGCCAAGAAAACTCTGGTCTAGCTCCGAGGGCCCTCGTTTCTGCAATTGTGGGTCTTGGGGTAGGGCTGATGGAATGTACTTGGCCCCCTGACTTCCTTTCTCTGCTCTGCTGACTGCCCACAGACAGACCAGCTCCGAGTCATCTGAAACACCACTCAGGAGACAGGAATGCACAATCCTTTCCAAGCTGGAAGTGACTTTCACGTGACTGGGCCACAGGGCTCTGTGACTCTGTAACTAATTCTTTAGGCCCTGGCACTTCTCCAAATTCCTATGATGTGATCAGTCGGCCAAACCACTTCATTTCAGACTTGGGGGTAAATTGTATCTGAGATCTTGTTTTAAAGCTCCCATGACAGAATAAATAATAGACCCTTGGTGTCCAAATCCTCTTATTACCCTTCGAAGGTAACTCTCCTGCTCTATGTTCAGGATATGTAAAATTCTCTCACCTTTTGGAAGATGTTAGCTTTAGGTAGAAAAATAAACTGCACATTAAGTAGTGAGCCAATGGAACTTGTTATCCTAAGTCTTGGCACAAGCCAAAAGTAATCAACCCAGTTCAACCCAGAGAGTACTTACCAAGTGCCAACACTGTGAAAGTACACTGTACAATGTCATTGAAGAGGACTGGATTGGGAGTCAAGGGACTCAGGCTTGAGTCCTGGCTCTCTGATTAGCTATGTGCTATTCCAAGGCTGACTCTAGTTTTTGTATAAATTGAGAATTTCTATCTTTAAGCTAGGTGAGGTAGCATGAAAGGTGGTACAGTAGATAGAGCACCAGGGCTGGAGTCAGGAAGACCTGAGTTCAAATCCTGGCTCAGACATTTACTAGCTGTGTGACTCTGGGCAAGTCACTCAACCCTGTTTGCCTCAATTTCCTCACCTGTAAAATGAGCTAGAGAAGGAAATAGCAAACCATTAGTATCTTTGCCAAGAAAACCCCACAAAGAGTCAGATGCGATTGAAAAATGACTAAACAACAGAAGAGGTAGCAAGGCAAAATATATAGAATTTTGAATTCGGAGTCAGGAAGACAGAGATTTGCATCCTGCTTATTTTACAGGTGAGGAAAGTTTAATCTGAACTATTAACATTTCTTCATCACTTTCTTTAGTCTAGGCAATCAATAAAACAATAAATCAAATTCTACCAATTTGCCATGTGTAAATGCTCACATTGAATATTAACATTCAGCACAGACATAGAACAAGATGTGTTGAGGGGATGGGGAAAAGACCAGTGTGACATAGGTGAAGTTTTGAATATTGAGTAAGAGTTAGTGGGACAGAAAGTTAGGTAGGTAGAGTGGAGCTAAATTATGGAAGGCCTTGGAGACCAGACGAAGAAGTTTAGAAGAAAGAATTTCAGATGTGCATGTGCCTGTCTATGATAAGAAACAAGAGTAGTAGCTCTATTTTCTTCTTAAAAATACATGATGCTACTATTTGGTAGAAAAACAATAAGGCAACTCATCTAGTTGTATTCCAACCAAAAAGAAAATGAAAATAATCTCTGAATTGTATAAAACTGAATGTTAATTAAGATTTCCTTTTTTAACCAAGAAAACAATACAGAGCAGATATGTGGGCCAGCAGGGGTCAGGAGTACACTGATAAACAGTTGTGATCTCATTTCTACATCTGTCAAGTAACAGCTGTATCTTCCAATCTAATGATAGACTTAAACACATCTCACAGAATTACAGATTGTAGAAGTTAGAGGGAACCTTAGAGATAACTGACTCCAGCCTCGACAATGTCCATGTGAGGAAGCCAAGGTCCAGATAGATAAAATGAATTGCCCAAAGTTGTGGGGTCAGTAAATGGATGGGCTGGGATAATCTGATTCCAGTACCCTTTCCATTTATACCCAGCTCTTACCTTTTCAATTTAACATAGGCTAGAAAGGAGTAGTTCCCCTTCAGAAGTCCTAGGATCCATTAAGTAGAAAGAATAGTATAGCAAAGAAATACTACAAAATAGTACTAAAGAAAATAGAAAAGCAGTACAAAAATAAATCTATAGGATCATAACAATATCATTGAATATAGATGGAAGCTGGAAGAGATGTTAGAGAACATCTAATATGGTATCCTGGCAGAGCTAATAAAAGCACTGGACCACGAATTAGGATGTCTGTGTTTTTTTGTCTCTCTGTCCTCATCTCTACCTCCTGCTTTCTTTGGCTTTCTGCAAGTCTCAGCTAAAATCCCACCTTCTCTATGAAAACTTTCCAAATGCTCCTTTATTATAGACTTTCCTCTTTTGATTATCTCCAATTTATCCTATACGTGGCTTATTTGTATGTGGTTTGCATGTTGTCTCCCACATTAGACTGTGGGAGCCCTTGAAAATAATCCTTGAGAGTGGCGACTAGCTTTTTCCTTTCACTGTACTCCTACTTTTTAGTACAGTATCTCACACATGGTAGGAGCTCAATAAACTTTCACTTATGTATGTATGTGTATGTATGTATGTATTTGTTTATTCATTTATTTATGTACCTATTCATTCATCTATTCACTTATTAATAACCCCATATTGGTCACTGACCAACAAGTATAATTATTCACATTCGTATAGTACTTTACGATATATAAGGTACATATGTAAAACCCTTTGTCAACCTTCAGGCACTATATAAATGCAGGTTATTATATACATACACATTATCTCATGTTATTCTTACAAAAATATTTTAATTCTTGATAGTACAAATAATAGGACAATCATTTTTATAGAAGATGAAAATGAGCTCAAAGGAGCAAAAAGACTTCTTTTTTTTTTTTATAATGCAGTTGATTCAATATCAGAACTGGAATTCCTTTTTCCAGTGTATCATGCTGTTAAGTCTCATTTCCCTGACCCTGAGTTTGCTTCTCTGTAAAATAAAAACATTGGACTAGACGATTTCTAAGGTCTCTTTCAGCCTGAATCTTCTATGATTTAACAACATAAGTAACTAACCAATCTTGGGGTCCATGGTCTGTGAATAGATTTTGGAGGAACTCTGGGGCTTGTGAATTAAGGAAAAATGCCATCTTTATTTTCACTACTAACTGAATTTTAGCATTTCTTTCAATTATGAATTAACCCCTCTACTATTTTGAGGAGTCCATAGACTTTACCAGACTGCCAAAGGGGTCTATTTCACAAAACAAAATTATGAACCTTAATCTTGTATTTTCTTGAGGTTTCCCATTGAACTTTCTTTTGGAAACCTGTAAGAAGTTTTTCCTTATGTCTAACTACAATCTTAAACCCTTTAAGCCCATTTCTTCTGGACTAATCTGTATGGAATCATAGTAAGGTGTCAAGTAAAGAGAATTGGATCTGGGTGAAAATGACTTGGGTTCGAAAGCATCCAGTTAATGACTCAAGAAGCATTTATTTAGTACTTATTATATGTTAAGCATTGTGCTAAGCTCTAGGGATACAAAGACAAAAACAAGCAAAATGTCCCTGACCTCAAGGAGCTTACATTCCTATGGGGATGGAGACAACACTGGCATAGACAAGTGTATAGAAAACAGACACAAAACAGATAAAAGGTAACCGTGAAGAGGAAGGCACTGGGGAGATCAAGCTGGGGAGATCAAGAAAGGCCTCCTGAATCTCTATGACCCTCAATTTCCTACTCAGTCAAATGATGGACTGAGAAAAAGTGATCTTTCAGCTCTAAATAGCAGTCCTATGATTTTAAGGGCCCTTGCTTTTCTATGACTAGGCTGGAAAGCTTATTGTGTCTGCAAGCAGCAGTCAGTACCTTCTCTCCTTGGCTTTCAGCCGGTTGTGCTCTTACAGGCCACAAGATGGCAGCAAAAGCTTTTGAATCTCAACCTCAAATGGCAATGTCATCATTGCCCCATGAGCAAGGTCCCAGAACTCAGTCTTGGCGGTATACCTAGTGGCACAACTCTGCAGCTGCTGCCTGAATTAATTCATTGGCATCAGCTAGACATGGGCAGTTCTTAAAGGAGACGCATCTCTTCCTAGGGACTGAGATGGCCTTAGTACTACCAGACAGGCAACAGTACAGCCAGTCTCAAGGACTAAGCTGAGAGAAGCTGCAAGGTTTGATGGAAAGGTTTGTTGCCAGAAGACTTAGAGAAGGAATATGATGGAGTTTAAAAAAGAAAACAAAACAAAAAATAAAAAAATAAAAAAACCAAAAAAATTAAAAAAACACTTGTGTCAAATCCTGCCTCTGTCACTGCCTTCAGCAAATCATTGAACTTCCCCGGGCCTCAGTTTCCTTACTTTCAAAATGAGAACATTGGACTAGATGACCTATAAGGATCCCTCCAGTACTAGGGATCATTTATCCTGTTTTGTAGATTTCCACTAGAAAAAAATTCACCTGTAACAAAAGGGGAAGACATGCTAATTTTAATAGCAGAACCCTTCTGCCATGTTGGTCATGAGGTCAGAGAGCCAAAGAGTTGGAGGAAACCTTCCATAAAGCGGGAAGAAATCATCTCGTTGGGGGACAGAGCACTAATACAATAGTTATGGCCAAAATAAGCTGTTGGGAGGAGGGGATGGCCATTTATGCTGGGAATAATATAATAATGACCTGGGTTATAATAGGGATTGACCGGACCCAGAGAATCCAATCTCAATGAGATTTAGAGCAAATATTCATATTTCTATCAATATAAATGAACTTCACATTTACCTTGTCTCATTTGCCCTTCACATCAACCCTGGAAGGCTGGTAGGACACATATTAACCCATGTAGGGGTCCAGGCCTCTGTGATTAGGGGAGTCAGTAGGACTGGGTTGGGAAAGAATTCCCCTCTTGGATGGAATCTCAATTGTATCTAAACCAGTGTAAACTACAGGTTAGTCTTATTTTAAAACCAAGGTCTACTTGCTGTTTCTTTCACATGTGAGTTCTTGAGAGTGAGCTGTCTTTTACCTTTCTTTATAGTCCCAGTGCTTAGCACAGTGCCTAGAATACAGTAAGCACTTAATAGATGCTTGCTGACTGACTGTGGAATTTCCATTTCCAACCTCTGTGTCTCTGGTGGATCCCTGTTACCTCTAGAACAGGGGTGGGGACCCTGCGGCCTTGAGGCCACACGTGGCCCTCCAGGTCCTCAAGTGTGGCCCTTTGACTGAATCCAAACTTCACAAAGTTTACAGATAAAGAAACTGAGCCAGAGAGAAGTGAAATAACTTTCTGAAATTCACATAGGTAAGTAAGTGACAGATTTAGGAGTAGAACCCAGGTCTCCTGGTTCCCAGTCAAATGATTGTTGGACCTGTTATCAGCACAATGGAGAGAGAGAAGCATGGTAGAAAGCAACCCAGGTGGCATGTGAGTGGTACATGGGAGGTTTCCCAAAGAGGCTTTTACTTTGCTCTAGATGTGAAGCTGAACCCTGTGAGGTTGGCTGATATTGCCTCTGTATTTCTACTCAGGGTTGTTGTGGACAGCATACAGAAGGCAGAAGGAGGTAGTGGAAACACAGCTGGTATATTCTGGAGAGACCAGTTGTGATTTCAGGTGTTACAAAGGTTGATAGTGATACTAGAACTAGGGAGAAGCTAGGTAAGGTGTATAAGTATGGCACATCAGCATGATGCCAGTAGTAGGAGCTGCTGGCCACATCCTTTGTGTAGCATTCACATTCTCTGCCTAGTTTTCTATATTTCTTTTCTTTTATTTAAAAAAAATTTTTTTAGGCAATTGGGTTTAAGTGACTTGCCCAGAGTCACACAGCTAGTAAGTGTCAAGTGTTTGGTCTGAGACCAGATTTGAACTCGGGCCCTCCTGATTTCAGGGCTGGTGCTCTATCCACTGTGCCACCTAGCTGCCCCAACCTAGTTTTCTTTGGAGATGGCATCATAGGAGCCTCCTCGAGGTGCTGTGCTGGTCTTTGGACCAAGCTGCCCATGCCCTGAGAACCAATGCATGTGCATAGCAGGGTGAGGGACTTTTATGACAAGGTAGGCTGATATCATTGGATATTGTACTGTTTTCAATGGGAACATGCAGAGATATCCCCTGCCTTGAGAACTCGCCAGTAACAACAGTTGATAGCAAATCTGGTTATCAGAAATGAGTGACTAATAAAGTAATAGCTGTTATTCTATTACTCAAGGACTGAGCCAGTAGAGATATCATACATATAAAGTACATTATAAGGCATAACACGCCATATAAATCTGATTTTCTTAAAATTAAGGTCTAGTATGTTACCTTCCTACTCAATGAACTTCAGTGGCTCCTAATGCCTCCAGGAACAAATACAAAATGTTGTTAGGCATTCAAAGCCCTTCATAACCTAGTCCCCTCCTACTTTCTAGTTTTCTTACACCTTACTCTAAGGCACAGACTTTCTGATCCATTGACATTGGCCTTCTGGCTGTCCCAGGAACAAGGCACACCGTCTCTCAGTTTCAGGTATTCTTTCTGACTCTCCCCCCAACCCCATACCTGAATGCTCTCCCTCCTCCACTCTGACTACTGACCTCCCTGGTTTCCTTTAAGTCCCAACTAAAATCCCATCTCTTACAGGAAGCCTTCTTCAACCCCTTTTAATTCTAGTGCCTTCCCTCTCTTGTTTCCTATTTATCCTGTACAGAACTTCCGTTGTGTATATTTGTTTGCATGTTGTGTCCCCCATTAGATTATAAGCTCCTTGAGGGCAGAGACTGTCTTCTGTTTTTTCTTTTGTATTCCCAGAGTTTAGCATAGTGCCTGGCACAGAGTAGGTGCTTAGTAAATGTTTATTTGATTGATTGCTTTGTTGATATTACTACTAATACTCATAAGTATATGCCTATGTAATATGATTTGAGGAACCCCCCAAAGCAGTCCCACTCTCCATCTCTACTAAAAACTGTCTTCCATGCTGATTTGCCACAGTGCCGAAGACAGTGCCACTGACATTGAAGCCTTATAGTTATGTTCTCAGGGAAAGAGAAAATTCACTGAGCCATTATATGGCATTAATGTTTTATTGTAAATGTGTTTATTAGAGAAGATTTCCTATACTTAGTAGGGTCCTGAGGGAATGAGGCACAGAGGAGCAAGAAAAAGACAGGAAAAAATGGAGAAGGAGAAAGACAAGGAGGAGATGAAAAGATCAGGAGTGCATTTCAGGAAGATAGGTCTGAATGGAGTCTAGCTTGAGAGCACTTTGTTCCTTGTGAAAGGATGCCCAAAGGGAGAAGGGGGGCATTGAAGGGAGGTACAAGGCTCACAAAAACCTAATTTTCCTGACATAATTTTGCCAAGGGTTGGGCCTGTCTGAGGTTCACACAGACACAGCAAATTTGAACTTTCTCAAGTCACAGCAAATCTTATTGATTACTAAAATAGAAATAACCCTAGCTCAGTGAGGCATGAAAGATTCCAGGAAGCATCCAAGAAGGTTTTCTCACAGAGACCAAGGAGCCTGTGGTCATATGTCTATTTGTATCACATAATGTAGAAGGACCAGGATCTCTGGTAACAAGTCTGAGCCCCCATCTCTGCCATGTGACTTTGGGCAAGCCACAACCATCCTGGGCTTCGTGTTCTTCATCTGAGAAATGGGGATAATGATATGTGGTATTGTCTACCTCCCAGGATGTAGCAATGAAAATACTTTGAAAACTGGAAAGCTGAGTGACTATGAGCAAATCATAGAACTTCCCTGAGGTTTCCTAATATACAAAATGGGAAAAGAAGGGAGGTGGCGTGGCATAACGGAAAGAAAATTCAATTTGAAGTCAGGGAACCAGGCTTCCAAACCCAGTTATTTGTGTGACTTTGGGCAAGCAGCAACCTCTTTGATCCTCAATTTCCTCACCTTGTTCATGGGATAGCCAGGAGGCCCATGGCACTGGAACAAAAAAGTATATGCCTCGGAGTAAGATGTAAGAAGACTAGAAAGTAGGAGGGGGTAGGTTATGAAGGGCTTTGAATGCCTAACAGCATTTTATATTTGTTCCTGGAGTGGACTCGATGTCCTATGGTCCTTTTGAACTCCAGATCTCATAATCATCGGTAACTCATCACCCTATACCTCATAGGGCTATCTAAGGAAAGGAATTCCGTAAACTTTTAATGGGGGTAGATAAATGGGGCTATCTTGGCTGCCTTTCTTGGGCATGGCTCCTCTGCTCTCCCTAAATTTCATGTGATTAAGAAAACCACCAGCCATATCCAAACATGGCTCATGGGCCACTGATAAGTGGATTGGAATTGAAGTTCATTTTTCAGCTGGGAGAGGAGGGGGCCTTAAGCCTTCAAGGCAGGTTTTTCATCACTCTTTGTCAGCCATACGAAAAAATTCCATTTTCGGAAGAACCTTCACTAGGTAATCCATACCCAAGTTTGAGCTAGAGTTCTCTTTGGCTCTGGAGAGCTGCCTGTCTTGGCAATCCCCTGTGCTTTAGGTTTCATTTCTGGTCTTCCTTGGGGACCATCTGGGCTACGCCCCTCCTATCTTTTCCTCCAAGCTCTTATTCCCTCACCACTCTCAGTCCTTTGTCTCTTCACAGCTGTTTCCTGATATTCTGCTCCTCTCCCCTAGATCGTTTCTTTTATTTTCCAGTTGGGCTTTGTTCCATGTTATCTTTTCCGAGCCTTAGCCCCCAAACTTCCCACCCTCTCCCTCCACCCTCGCTATGGCCATAGAGAGATTACAAAGGATAGGGTAACTTCTCAAGCTCAGCTGAATCTGCCTCTGGATTTGAATACCTCCCTTTAAGTGGGTTGCTTCAGGGGAAAAAAAAATGTCAAAGGGCACAGGGGCTATTTCGGCAAGTACCACAAACGGCCTCTTCCTTTCCAAACAAAACCTGTTCCCTCCTCCCCCTCCTCAAGCTCATGCCTTTGAAAAGAGAGAGTGGTGTAGGGTAGGGAAGGAAGGGGGCAGGGAAGATAGTTCAGTCATTAAAAATAAACAAGCTGGCTTCTTCTATGAACTGAGGTGAGGAGTAGGGTCGCCATGTGTGACTTTAATTAATCATCTCCTTCACACACCATCAACACAAGTGACAACTTGTGTCTGGCCCTTCAGCCCAAGGTGCCATGATATATGGCCTGGGGAGGCCTGGGTTCTAGCTGTGGATGGTCCTGAGGAGATGAATGCCTGTGTCTTAGGCTGTGACGGAAGAGTTAATCATGATGAAGAGTGGGTGCATGGGGTTATGCAAGCGGCAGTTGCCAGTTCTTCCCCAAGTTACAGGGAGGCTGCCCCTCTTCCACATCTCCCCACCAGAGTGCAATGGTTGAGATATTAGTTAAAAAAAAAAGTATTGGCTAGGTTTATGGTGGTCCACTTGCCAATTTGGATGTTACCATCGGGGACTCTCAGAACCCAGCCTCCCAACAGTCTGAAGTTATGAAACTGGAAAATTCTGCCTTTGGTGCCTCTTCCTTTTGCATTTCTTTCCCGAACCTCACACTTTCTCTCAACAGCCGTTCTTCCCATTTTCCTAAGGAGTTTTAGAATACCATTTTATCATGGAATAACTAAAGTCTACCCTTTGTATACTATGTATCCTGCTCCTAAAATAATGCTAATAGCTAATGATAATTAGTAGGGAGAAATAATGTGATATAACTGGTAGAAGGATAGCCTAAAAGTAGGAGTTGTAAGCCTTTCTTGTATTATAGACGCTTTTGGCAATTTGGTGAAGTCTATAGATTTCTTCTTAAAATGATATTTTTAAATATATAAAGGAAATACATAAAATTGCAAAGGAAAAATTATACTGAAATGCAGTTATAAAAATATCACAAATAAGTTTTTAATTTGACTAGCATGAGGGAGAAACTATTAAGTAGCTTCCATTCAGACTTTCCCATGAGAGTGATAGGAACTTAAATCATTCTGCTTTGGTGTGGTAATTCTAGGAGTTATTGAGGTGAGAGTATTGAGGTAGGCAAAGAACTTGTCTCAGACAGTGCTTTGTCCAAGGAGGATGGTAAAGTAGCAACATGTGCAATTTCTTTTTTAGCTATTCAGAGCCAGAGCCACACTCTTTCTTAGCCAAGAAGACTTCCATCCATTCTGAGCTATGGGAGGTCACATTCAGAATACATGTGAGATCTCTCTGATGTCCGGTGGATTGAAGAAAGATTAGATAACCTTGTATCTTTAAAACAAGCCAGCTGCAACTCAGAACTTTTGAGCTTAAGAGATCTGCCAGCCTCAGCTTCCCTAGTAGCTAGGATTACAAATGTGTGCTACTACATCTGGCCAAAGCGATATTCCTAAAGTTCAGGGCTGACTGGGTAAGCTCCCCTCCTCAATAAACTATATTTACCTCTAGGATCAAATACAAGCTTTTTCCTTTGCCATTTAAAGTCCTCCACACCAATTTGTTTTGCCAAGCTGTGAATATTTGTTATGAGACTTTTATTATTCATTTTATTATTCATGGTGGATCCAGGGGGAAGGAGTAAGAATAAAATTTGAAAAGATAAAACCCTTTACACCTATCTTTTCAGTTTTGTTAAACATTTCTTCCCCATATCCACCTTATGATCCATGTTTTTCACACCTGATACTCCCTCTCACTTTTATATGACTTTGCACTCTCCCCTGATATCAGTATCATAGAATTCCTAGTTTCTTATAAAGCTCAGGCTAAATACCACCCCACTGTATGGACATTTTATTGAATCTTCTCAGCTGCTAATACCACCCCCACCATTTCCTTACATTAAGTTTTTATGTATACTTTTATACATACATGTTGTATTCCCCAATATAATGTAAATTACTTGTGGTCATGGATTGTTTCATCTTTGCCTTTGCATTAATGCTTGCCTGTTGATTGATGAGTTAGAAGGCAAACATCCAACCCAGAACATTCACTACATTCGCACCCACACAGCATTATTTCTGTGAAAGAAAGGGACTTGGGGTGGATGAAGTTTTGATGGGGATTTGGGGAAGTAATATGTTCCGTGTACTGGGTGCTGTTTGGAGTTCAGGTTAGGGTGAGACATATCAAGGAAGCTCTCTTGGCAGCCAAGTGGCAGCATAAGATTAGTGAGGGGGAGAGGGAAGAGTTGTCAACAAAAGGGGAAGAAGGAAGGAGACAAGGGGAGATGCCACTGAAGATAATTTAAGCTACTTGACAATTTTGCTTCAGGCTAACCCTGTAAAGGCTGTATCTGTGCAGTATTCTCATATTTATATATTCCAGAGATATGGACCTAACAGTCAAGTTCCATTTCCATGTATTTGACCCCCAAATGTTCCCTTACATTTATGGAGTATTTTCTAATTTACAGACCACCTTTACACACAGCCTCTCAGTTCTCATTTAGTCCTCACAGAAACTTTGAGAAGTAACTGGACAGGTAACATTATCCCCATTTTTACAAATAATTATGAGAGCATAATAAGTGAGCTTAAACTTAAAGGCAGCTCTCGGAGACTCTAAATTGACCTTCATTGACAGAGGGGGTTCTCTGGAAGTTCCTTACTCCATTGAAATCATTAAAGAAAAAGAACTTATGATAATAAATAATACTAAAAAACTGGCATTTGTATAGTGCTTTAAGGTTACAAAATGCTTTGCATATGTTATCTTATTCAATTATCACCATATGCCTGAGCTTGAGATAGTTATTGTTATTCTGACTTTGTATATTTGGAAACAGGCTGAAAGAGGGTAAGTGATCACACCGCTGGCAAGTTTCTGAGATAGGATTTGAACCCAGATCTTTCTTGACTTCATGACCACATCTCTTTTTACCATCCCAAATACAGGCCTGGTGATGGACTGCACGTCTGTTTCCTGAGGACCAGTCTAGGTTAAGTTAGAAGAGGTTTAGCACTGGATTGGCTGCAAGTGAAAGAATTTTGGGGACAACAGAAAAATCTCAAAGGCCACTTGCTAAGTTAGGGAGAAGCTAAGATTTGTATTAGCCAGTGGTACTGATGAAATAACAAATCTTCGAAGCACTGAAATAAAGAGTTTGTATTTTATGTAGTAATAATTATTAGTATTAATGTCAGAAGAACCCACAGAAATGCCTTCATTGCATTGGCTAGATCACCTGTATAAGAATTATAGAGATGCAGATAAGATTGCATGGATGAAAGGACAGAAATATATTGAGATCTACATGGAAGAAGGACTATCTGTATCAGTGGGATCATGTGTGAAGCCATTTGAATTGAATTATATATGTAAGAACATCTCCTATTTATGTAGGACAACTTGGCTTACAAAGAACTTTCCTTAAAACAACTTGCAAGGTAGGTGTTGCAAACATATTATCTCTGTTTTACAGGTGAAAAAATGGAAAATCAGATAGGCTAAGTGACTTGCCCACTGTCATACATCTAGTTAGTGATGGGGCTGGGACAATTCATTTCTTACGAATTTAATTTTCTCCATAGGCAGCCTAAAAAGTCACATTATGTTGCAGTGTGTTGGAATAAAATGTGGAAGTTGTACTGCTCTAAATTAATCCATGCTTTACTTCAAGAAGGTGAAAGTTATTCAATAGGAGAGGCTAGAATCTAGGTCCCTACCCTCTTTCTAATAGATCAGGTTGTTTCCTAGAAGCAGTTGTGATCGAATGAAAAGATCAGGTCAGTGAAGTCAGGAGACGTCAGTTCCAGTTTCGACTCTGTCACTTCTCAGCTATGTGACCATGGGTAAGTGAATTCATATCACTGCATCTCAATATCTTAATCTGTAAAATGGGGACAATAATACTTAAACTACCTACAACTTGCTTTTGTTGATGAGAAAGTCTTCTATAAAACTCTGGAGAAGTAGACTGTGTTATTTTTTCTGCTTAAATAATTCAACCAGTGAGGTGCCCAGCCCTTGTGGCAAACAGACTCTCTCCTTATATCTTTGTCAAAGAGGGTCTGACTATCACTGCATTCCCAGCAGGGGGATTTATTGTTCCTCAACATATCCTCATTGAGCCCCATGGGGAAACATGGATTGATGCCTTTGTGTAGGGAGTCAGGAAGGATGACCCCAAGGTCATTCTCAGAGGTGCCTTTTGGCACTAATTAAGAATGGCCTTCCACCCCCAAACCATGACAAGGAGCTCTTTTTGACCAAGGTCTGCCCATGTGCTAGAGTAATTTGGTGTGGCTAATGAGGCTGAAATGAGGTTACATTTCAGAGGTGTGTGAAGCCATGGGAATGCTTGTCTAAAAAGTTTCCAGAACCAAGAACCAAATCAATTTCTTTCTAGAGCCATAGATCTAATATACATTAACAACAGAAACAGTTTTCCTTATGCAAAACTCATGTTTTTGGCATTATCTGCACATAGTAGGGGTCTAATAAGTGTTTATTGAGGGGAAACTCATTTCTCTAAAATGCAGCTGAAATTCATAAAGTGAGGTCCCTCCACCCCAAAGTGTTGGAATAGCCACCCCTTTGTTCAAATCCCATGCACTAATACACATATACTTTACTCAGAGGAAAGCTCTTTCCTATTTACCCTACTTTTTTAGCCTACAACTGAGTAAAAGAAGAAAATTCAAAGTGGTAGTGAGCTGGTGGCCTGGTAAACAGAATACACACACACACACACACACACACACATATATATGTATGTATATGTACATATATATAATTTGCAGTAGTAGATATAGGAGAACTCTAGAAGCTTAGCAGTCTTGGGTCATTTAGTGTTCAAAAAATCTTACATACCTTAAAATCTTTTTTTTTTTAGGCAATTGGGGTTAAGTGACTTGCCCAGGGTCACACAGCTAGTAAGTGTCAAGTGTTTGGTCTGAGGCCAGATTTGAACTCAGGTACTCCTGACTTCAGAGCTGGTGCTCTATCCACTGTGCCACCTAGCCGCCCCACATACCTTAAAATCTTGAGGACATAAGAGTATCTGGTGTTTATAATGACTCTAAGATCACAGTATCATTTTGCCTAATGTCTTGTTTTACTGAGGCAACTAAAGTCCAGAGAGGTTAGATAGCTTGTTCAGGGTCACACAGATAGTATCAGAGCAGCAGTTTGAACCCAGGTTTTCTGACTCCAAATCCTGTGTTCTTCTTCTTCTTCTTTTTAAAATCTCAAGAATTCTTAATCTTTTTTGTTTCATGGATCGCTTTGGTCGTCTGATGAATCCTATGGAAACCTTCTCAGGACAGCTTTTTAAACTCATGAAACAAACTGCATAGGATTACAAAGGAAACCAATTATATTGAAATATAGTTATCACCCAAGGTTAAGAGCCTCTGATTTATACCATGCCAATGCCAGGTCATCAGGAAAGCAATTGACTTACATTCAGAATTCTTTGTTTAAGAAGTCAAGGACCTATGGAAAAATCTCCAACCAAAATGGTTAATTTTTTTTTTTTTGGTTTAGAAGTTTGAAAGGATAAGCTTCAGTTATCTGGAAAATCCATGAAGAATGGTTTGTCAGCAATTCAAGACTAATGAGGTGTTTCTGAGGGGAGATGTTAGCTTCTTAGATATTCTCATCACCACAGAGGCAAAGAATAAATCCTTTGCTTAGATCTGGTCTTTTCTCTGCTGATTATTACAGAGCAGGTTGCTAGCATTTTGTGAAGCAATTACCACTGAAGCATGCTGTGAATATTTCAACCCCAATATAGTGATGCAATATGGGGTTAAAGGGGGATGAACTCAAATCACAGTTGCAATATTTCCAGCTGAATGTAATCAAACAGATGTAGAGAAGTCCAAGTAGTTCTGAAAGTGATTTCATGAATTAACGGTATCTGATTGAATCCATTCTCCATCTCTTATGCAAAGTCAGTTCTGCTATAACACAACATATATATATATATATATATATATATATATATATATATATATATATATATTATATATGTTCCTAAAAATCACTGCACTATGCAAAATCTTGCAATAAAAACCACAGGGTCTATGGGGAAAATGGGCATAGTGGAACGTCAGTCAAAAACTTCATCTGTGAAACATAGAAAAAAGATAGGAACCTAATAAAATGGTAGCATAGTTTTAGACATGTCAAATAGTTAAGAAATGCATATGCACTACACTAGATAGTGGAAGTATCTATACACATGGATTGTTCCCACAGGTCCCAGGCTGACATAGGCAAGTCACGTCTGGGGAGAGGCCAGGACCTTGGCCGTGGTAGAAGGTGGAGGAGAGAACGGAGGCTGATCCACCACTCCCTAGCTCAGGGTTCCTGCTATAACAGAACATATACAATAAGTATGGTACTTTACCTTGAAGAAGACCTGGAGTTGACTTGTGGGTGTAGGTGTTAGAAGGGTTACAACTTGTGGGTTATTATAAAGTGGTAGAGTTTTCTGTGTTCTCTTTGTTTCTCAAGACTCAAACTGCGCATGAACAGACATACAATTCAAGTTATGCTCAAATTGTTCCCTAATATATCAATGGTGTTGGAACAAATTCTCCTTTTCGAAACAAGATTTATAACAGAACTGATTGTATTATATTGTTGTTCATTTGTTTCAGTCATGTTGCCCTTGAGGACCTAGAGGGCCACATGTGGCCTCGAGGCTGCAGGCTCCTCATTCCTAATTCAAGCACCACAGTTTCTGATGATGGTGCGTTATAGCAGCTGCATTCTGAGGCAACTGCTATATGGGGAACTGACATGGGGTAACCATGAAGGTTGTGGTGGCATAAAAATAATGAAACATTTGTATAGAATGTTTCCTTTTCAAAGTATTGTTTCCATTTTTGATTCAATTCAACAACAATATTATTCACTCATTTTGCATAAGGTATTTATTAAGTGCATATCATATAGAAGAAAACAAAAAGAAACCAGTAAAAATCCTTGCTCTCAAAGCTCTTGGACTCTACTCTGGGATATACCACAAGTATAGAGCGGCAACTAAAATTTATTTGAGGAAGAGGGTCTAAAAATTGGGGAGGGGGGTGTGAGGATGTCAAAAAAGACTTCCTGGAGAAGGTGGTACCTTAAATGAAACCTGGAATGGACTTGGACTCAAGAAGACCTAAGTTCAAATCCAGCCTTGGACACTAACTAGCTGCATGACTCTAAGCAAGTCACTTAGCCTGTGTATGCCTCAATTTCCTCATCTGTAAAATGGGGATAATAATAATAATAACTTTGGCATAGCATTTAGAGGTTCTTAAAACACTTTACAAATATCTCATTATAATATTTGTGAAGTGTTTCACAAATTCCTAAATGCTATATGAAAGTTATTATTATTATTATTAATCTAAGATATGAATGTGAGGTAAGGATGGAAATACATTCTTGTACAAAGATACAGAGGATATAAAGTGCTCACTGCAGGGAACAGCAAGAAGATTAGTTTGACTTGGGTATGTGAAGGTGTATCATATGAAATCAGTCTGGTAAGTCTCATTTGATTGTCTAAGCAACTCTATGAGATAGTACACATATGATTATTCCCCTTGTACATGTAATGAACTTAATGCTCATAGTTACTAACTAGCTAGCCTAGCTTAATTACAAACTAGTGCCTTGAGGCTCCAGACATCCATCCCTATTATTGGCTGTGTGGCCATATGGTAAAGAGATAGTGGGACATTGATGCAAAGTGACTGCTATGTGGCGGAGCAGGGGGAAGCCTTTCACTGCAGGGGCAGTGTTCAGGTCCCAGCTAATTGCATGACATTGGGCAAGTCAATTAACATCTCTGAACTTCAGGTTTCCTCATCTGTAAAATGGGGATGATCATATTTTTCTTACGTACTTCACAGAGTGATTACGAGGCAGGCACTCTGTCAAGTATGATGCAAGCATGATTATGCCTGACATTCTGGGCCTGCATTACTAGGTTTAGAGAGGCTGTTGATCTCCTAGGGACAATCCAAATGTGTGATTTTGGATTATGACAGCCCCATCTCCCAAGTCAAGTCCATCAATAAGCATTTATTAAACACTTGCTATATGCCAGGACATTGCTAAGTTTTGGAGATATAGAGAAAGCTAAAAACATGAGCTCTATCCTCAAAGGTCATGTTCTAATGGGAGAAACGACATGCAAACAATTGTACATAATAGATATACACAGAACAAATGGAAAGTAATCCCAGGTGAAAGGGTCTAGGAAAGGCAGAAAGGGTTTCATTCTATGGATGGGATTTCAGGGAAGCAGGGAAAGCCAGGAAGGAAGTGGGGTTGAACAGGGTAAGAAGACAGCTAGTAAAAAGGCCTGGAGATTGGAAACAGAAGATATCTGAGAAGGGTAGTAAGTCCAGTGTTTTTGGATTATAGAATACATGGAGATGTTAAGTAAAGAATAAGAAGACTGAAATTTTAAGAAAGGACCTTATTGCAAAGGGTTTCAAATGTCAAAGACAGAATTTCATATTTGATCTTGGAGGTAACAGAAAAACCACTGAGTGAAGAGAGTGACATAGTCTGGTGTGGGGTTTTCAAAAATCTCTTTGGAAGCTAAATATAAGAGGGGTTGGAGTGGGGATAGAGGGATCTGCTTTGGGATTCAGACAAATTAGTATTAATACATGGTTTTGATGATGATATTGGTGATGAATCCAATATATCAACTGCTTTTTAGAGCAGAACCGAGATCAGTGGGTAGGAGAGATAGGGAGGTAAAGTCTGTTTTAACATAATAAAGCAGACCTTCCTAACAATTGAGCTTTTTTCTTCCATATTACCAATTATCTGTGCTACCTGGGTTATTCACTTTCATCTCAAACACAGCATTTCCAGAAAAGGGTTTATCATCTTTCATCCTCAACCCACCCCTCTTCCTAACTTCCTCATTGCTGTCAGGCACACTACACTTTTAAAATCACTTAGCTTCTCAACTTTAGATCATCCTGGATTTTTTCTCCCTCTCAGTTTCCATATCCATCCATTTACCAAATTTCCTGCTCACCCCTATCTGAGCTGCAAGAGCCTTCATCTTTAAGGTGACCCCCCCATTTACCCTGTATGTATCTTGTAGGTGCCTATTTGTTTATATGTATTCTCTATCAGAATGTGAGCTCCTAGAGGGGAGGACAGGGACTGCTTCTGCCTTTCATTGTAACCCTGGCACTTAGGACAGGGCCTGGCACATAGCAAATGCTTAATAAATGCTTCTCAACCAATTTATTGATTAACCATCTCCACGAAACTACTCATGTCTATCTTCTTGCTCCTCCAGTTGAGGCTGTCATCTTATGTCTTTTAGACTTTTAGATTACTGCAATTGGCTCTTCTCTTCCCAGTCTACCTTCTTTAAACTCTTTAAAAAAGAAAGTCCTATTGGTGCTTTATTTTTACATTAATATTATTTCTCAATATTATCCACCTAACAGAAAACTCTCTTGAAATAAACAAACATACACCAAACATGTCTAATAGCAAGTGCCTACTTCCACACCTGTAGTCCAATTCTTCCCTAGTGAGAAAAAGGAGGTAGGTATATTTCATCATTGATCTTTTGGAGTCAAGAGTGGTTAATACCTTGATTGGAATTCTAATGTTGCTCATTGTTTTTTTTCTTTCTTTACAGTATTGTGGCCGTTATGTAAGTTGTTTTCCAGATTTTTTTACCTTTTTTTCTCCACTGATTCATATTATGTTTCAAAGTTTCTCCTAATTTTTCATTATTTTTTATGGCACAATAATATTCTATTACACCCATATACTACAATTTGTTCAGTCGTTTCCCAGTTGGTGGGATTCATCTAGGTACCCTTCCTTGGTACCACAGAAAGCACTGTCATATTTATTTTGATATATATGGAACCACTCCTTGAATTTTTGACCACCTTGGAGTCATTCATCAAGTTGAAGGACATTGTCCAGTCAAAGAACATAAATGCCATAGTCCTTTTTGCATTTTTGTATAATGATTCCAAATTGTTTTCCAGAATGGCTCACCTAATTCATTGATCTAGCCACAGTGAGTTGGCCTGCCTTTCTTCCTGCAGCACTTCTAACCTTTATTTTCAGGATCTTTTATCATTCTTGTCAGGTTTCTAGGTGTAAGCTGAAATTCCAAGAGCTCTTTAAATTTGCACATGTAGTTGTGGTATGGAGGAAAGAACAATAGCTCTGGAGTGGGAAGACTCAGGTTCAGATTCTATGTCTGACACTTTCTAGAGTATGGACCTTGACAAATCACTTTCTCTATCTCTTTTCCTCTAGCTTTAGCTCCTCACCTGTAAAGTGAGGAGGTTAGACTAGAAGGACATTGAGATACCTTCTAACTTTGGATCTAGGATCCTATTATTAATGATTAGGAACTTTTTTTTGTATCGCTACTAGTCATTTACATTTCTTCTGAAAAGTATTTATTCCTTTTATTTGGCTACTTATTTATTGGAGAATGGCTCTTGGTTTTAAACCTTTATCAGAGATACCTAATGTGACTTTTTTTTTTTCATTTTATAGATTTTATTCTTATTCTATAGTTATTTTATTCATGCAAAAGATTTTTCATTTCATATATCAAAGTTGTCTGCTTTCTCTTTTGGGAGCCCCTGCATTACATCTCCCCTAGCTATTGATACGAGCAGTATCTCCTCCAGGTACCATCTAAGATTTTTTTTTTAATGATGTGGCTTTTATATGAAGCTCATATTATTTGGAGCTTAATTTGACATATTAATCAATTAATCAACAGACATTTATTAAGCCCCTACTATGTGCCAGTAATGAGGTTAAGTCCTGAGGACACAAATAAGGACAAAAGATGTCCCTGTCCTCAAGGAGCTTGCATCCTAATGGGGGCATTAACATGAAAGTAAATAAACATAAACAAGATACTACAAAGTAGATGGAAGGTAAATTTAGAGAAGAAGTTTCTAGTAGTTTGGAAAATAAGAAAATATCTCCTGCAGATGATGATGTCTAAGCGGTCTTAAAGGAAGCTAGGAATTCTCCAAGGTAGAAATAAGGATGGAAAATGTTCCAGGAATGGGAGACAGCCTATGCAAAAGGCATGGAGATATAGAGTGCCTTGTCAGAGGAACAGCTAGTAAGCCAATGTGGCTGGATTGCAGAGTGCATAGAGAGGAGTAAACTATAAGGAGAATGGAAAGGTAGAATGGGGATAGGTTGTGAATAACAAAACATCATACATATTTTACATTTTACATTTGAAAGGTTATAGGATTCTAATGGAATTTATCGAATCCATTAGGGTGGGGAGCTGACATGGTCAGATCTGTAGTTTGGGAAAATCCCCTGGGCAACTCTATTGAAGATAGACTGAAGTGGGAGAGACTTGGGGCAGGGAGACCAAATTGTACAGGTGAATGGCAATGAGGGCCTGTACTAGGATATTGGTTATGTAAATCATGAGAAGGGAACATGTAAAAAGGTGATATGAATATGAAAAGAAAAAGACTTAGCTACAAGCTGTATCTATATCTATATCTATATCTATATCTATATCTATATCTATATCTATATCTATATCTATATCTATATCTATATCTATATCTATATCTATATCTATATCTATATCTATATCTATATCTATATCTATATCTATATCTATATCTATATCTATCTATATCTAGGGGAGGGAGAATGAAGAGTTGTGGATGACATTGAGGTTGTTCATCTGAGTGACTGGGAGGATAGTGATGCCCAAGATAGTAAGAGGGAAGTTTGGAAGAGGGGAAGATTTAAGGCCAGAAGCAAAAGGGAGATAATGATTCTTGTTTTGGACATATTGTATTTGAGATGCCTACAGGATATCATTTTTCAGTTGGCTGCATTACTCTGGGACTTCTCTTATTTCTCCACCATGCCCTGGGATGCTCATTATTGGGAAAAGCTCATCATCTTGCAAGATCCCATCAGCCTTGTTACTCCATCTCATCACTCCCCTGACCAGAGGGTGGAGCCATGACCCCTAACACTCTTCATTTAAGAAGGGAACTCAGCTCAGCTATCATTTCATTTCTCGCCTGGATGCATTACTCTGGGATTTTTCTTACTCCTTCATCATGCCCTGTTGGGTATCTCCCCTCAGCCTTTTTCAGCTTTCTTTTGTGTGTTGTCTTCCTCCATGATATTGTAAGCACCTGTTGTTTTTTAATCTGTATCTGTAGCATTTAGCATAGTGCCTGGTACATAGTAGGTGCCTAATACATGTTTATTGACTAACTGATATCCAGTTTGAAACGTCCAATAGACAGTCATGCAGGACAGAGCTCAGGAGTCAGGTCAGTGTTGGATCTGGAAGCCTGGGAAGCATCTGCATAGATGATAATGGAACCCATGGGAACTGATGCAGTCACCAAATGAGATAGTACAGCAAGAAAAGAGAGGTGAGCCCAGTGTAAGGTGTTTATCTAAGTTTTATTTCTGCTGGACGATTCTCTAGTTTTCTAGAAGTTATTTTTGAATGAAGAGTCCTTCTGACCATGGTTTGTGTTCATGCATTATTGGATATTGGGTTACAGTGTTTGATGGCCTTTTTCTTGTTTATTTATTTAGTTTGCTCCACAGCTGTACATATATGTATATGTGTATGTATGTATATACATACATACATACATGTATTTAAACTACAGCCAAATAATTTTTGAATGATTACTGCTGTATAATTTACTTCTATTTCCTTTAATTTTTTTCAAAATCCTTGACCTTTTATTCCTCCAAATGAGTTTTACTTTTATTTTGTCTTAGGCTTTTAAAGCAATCTTTTGGCAGTTTGACTATGGCTCTTAATCTATAGATTATAGATTATTATTATTATTGTCATCTCTATGAGATAAACCATTAGTTAACTTGATTTAAAAAATGAAGAAAACCAAATTACCAGTATCAAAAATGAAAAGGGTAAATATACAACCAATGAAGAGGAAATTAAAATAATGATTAGGAGTTATTTTGCCTAACTATGTGTCTGTAAAACTGACAATCTAAGAGAAATAGATGAATATTTACAAAAATATAAATTTCCTAGTTTAACAGAAGAGGAAGTAAAACACATAAATAATTCTATCTTAGAAAAAAGTTGAACAAGCTAGTAATGAGCTCCCTATGCAAAAATTCCCAAAACCAGATGGATTTACAAGTGAATCCTATTAAATATTTAAGGAAAAATTAATCCTAATACTATATAAATTGTTTGAAAAAATATGTAAAGGCATCTTACCAAATTCCTTCTATGGCAAAAATATGGTTTTGATAACCAAGCTAAGAAGAGCAAAAACAGAGAATGAAAACTGTAGGTCAATTTCCCTTATGAATATTAATGAAAAAATTTTTAAATGGAATACTAGCAAGGAAGTTATAGCAATATATCACAAAGCTCCTACACTATGAGCAGGTGGGATTTATACCAGGAATGCAGAGCTGGATCAATATTAGGAAAACAATGAGCATAATTGACCATATTAATAACAAAAACAGCAAAAACCATTGTTATTTCAATAGATGAAAAAACCCCTTTTGATAAAATACAGCACCCATTCCTATTAAAAACCCTAGAAAGCACTGGAATCAATGGAGCCTTTCTTAAAATGACAAATAGTATTTATCTAAAACCAAGAACAAGCATTATCTGTAATGAGGATAAACTTGAAGTCTCCCAAAATGATCAGGGATGAAGCAAGGATGTCCATTATCAGCACTATTATGCCATATTATATTGGAAATGCTAGCTGTAGCAATAAGAAAAGAAAAACAGAAATTGAAGAAGTAAAAATAGGCAATGAGGAAACAAAACTATTACTCTTTGCAGATGAACCCTAGAGAATCAACTAAAAAAAGTAGTTGAAACTATTAACAACTTCAGCAAAATTGCAGGATATAAAATAAACCCATATAAATCATCAACATTTCTATATACTACCAACAAAACCCAGCTGGAAGAGATAAAAAAAGAAATTCCATTTAAAATAACTGCAGACAATATAAAATACTTGGAAGTCTACCTGCCAAGACAAACTCAGGGACTATATGAACACAATTATAAAACTTTTTTTTTTCCCACTCACAAATGAAGACAGATCTAAACAATTGGAAATTTATTAATTGCTCCTGGAGCCAAGTCAACATAATAAAAATGACAATTCTACCTAAGTTAATTTACTTATTTAGTGCCATACTAATCCAACTACCAAAGAATTATTTTATGGACCTAGGAAAAAATTAGAAAATTCATCTGGAAGAACAAAAGGTGAAGAATATCAAGGGAATCAATAAAAAAATGTGAAGGAAAGAGGCCTAGTAGTATCAGATTTCAAGCTATATTACAAAGTGGTAATAATGAAAACAATCTGGTAGTAGCTAAGAAATAGATGATAGTAGCCAAGAAATAGAGTGGTAGATCAGTATTATCCCTTTTGCTTCTTGTTCTCTGGCTTGCTGCTCTTGTGATAACTGCCGTTCTTTATGGGTCCTTCAGTGTCTTTCTAGGCATGGGATAGAGGAAGCCACTGTTGGAAGCCTCACAGATTGGTCCCTGGATACCAGCCATCAGAGTAGGCTTTTTCTTCCAATGACTTCGGGTGTCTTGGGCTATTGCCTTTCTCTTTGTAAAGCATAGTTATTTTCTTTTCAAGCACCATCTTCGTATGATAACAGCAGAATCACACCATTCTATTTAAGTCACATGACATAACATCATTCCTGTCTCCTATCACTCCTGTCTGAAGAAGCAGAAACAAAAAGTTACATCAACGCACATGTTGCTTTCTTCATAGAATGTAAATTTTTTGAGACAGGGATTGCTTGGGTGTGAAGCTTTTTCCCCCCCTTTTTTGTTTTTAATCCTTGTGTCTAGCTTATGAATTGGCACATAGTAGGCACTTAATAAATTTATGTTGAATTCATGAGTGAATTAGGACTTATATAACCACATAATTGGTTGCCTCATTTTGTAGAGTCAGCTCCCTATCACTGGAAGTGTTTAAAAAGAAGCTAAATAATCAGTTTCTGGGGATGTTATAAAAAGGATTCTTACATTGAAGATATAATTGAACTACAATCCATTAGACTGTAAGCTACTTGAGGGTAGGGACTGTCTTTTGCCTTTTGTATTCTTGGACTTAGCACAAGTGTTTAAGCACATTTAAGCACAATTTAGTGCTTTAATTTAAGCACAATTAAGTACACAATTGGTGCTGAATAAATTATTATTGACTAAATGACCTCTGATGTCTGCTATTAATACTGCCTCTTGGTTTCATGACTGTATATTGTAAATATTCAAGTAAAGTGCTATGAAACTCATAATTCATGACCAGGATGATTCTGTTTCCATAAATCAGCACTAACCTTCCTCTCTAAATGTCATCTCATTGCATGCTACCAAGCTAGAAAAACTGCCCATAGTCCAGCCTTTGATGAACTATGTGTCTGACATCTGAAAATCCATCTGTTTGTAGAGAGGCTCTAATAAGCAGTCTGGCCAAAGGGTGATGACTGTTGCTGTCTCAACTATTCTCAATGACCATACATTAAGGACAGGGGTTTTGAAATCTTTGTCAGTTGAAGAAGTGTCCACATAGGTGACATCATGGATCTTTGAGGCATTAAAGTCATTCATTAAACAAGGCTTTCTGGATAAATCTGGAACTCTGGACCCTGTGTTCTTGAAGTGATCTCTTATCCCCCATTATTATGTATTGCAGGCTTAGGGGGTGGAGAAAAATGAGATAAACTTAAGAATTTTGAACAATCTGTGTGCTTTGAAAGGTAGACTGAAAGGTGGAATGCTTTCTCATCCTTGTCAGCTGCCTCTTCTTTAGGTTGGCCAAACCAAGTGCCATTTGTTTAGTTTCTCTCCTTATCAAGGGCTTTTGGGTATTGTGAAAAAGGCACTAGACTTGGATTCTGAAGAGACTGAGTCTCATTTCTCAGACTGACTAGCCAGTGTGACCATGACCAATTCATTCCATTTCTCTGCGTCTCCTTTTTCCCCATCTGTAAAAGTGGGATAATATCAAGTGTGCTATTTACTTCACAGGGGTTTTTATGAGGAAAGCATTTTGTAAGACACAAAGTGTGATAGAAATGAGAGCTGTTGTTATTCAGGTGTTAGAGTCTGTTTTCCACTTTTCTTTGTATTTCCGGGCTTATCAGTGTGCCAGGCACGTAGTGGGTGCTAAATAAGTGTTTGTTGATTTTCTGAATATCTAAGTTAATTGTCACTTGAGGACCTACTAACTGCCAAGTACTATACTAAGCACTAGGGATACAAAGATAAAAGTGAACCAGTCCTTGGCCTCAAGGAGCTTACATTCTAATGAGTAAGACAACATCTACACCTGTAAGTACAGCACATATACAAAATTGATACAAAGTAGTGTGGCAGGGTGACACCAACAGATGGGGAGATCAGCTTTGGAACCTAGAGGGAAGGGACTATTTTTTTTTTAAAGAACAAACAGGCAATAAATCTAGTTGACAGGGTTTCATCTCCTCTGTGGGTTAGTCGTTGACCAGTTCCAGCTCAGCCTGTTCATTATATAACATGCTGATGTAGAAATTGCCGGAAGAATATTGCTTCCTATTACATAATTCACTATGAGGCTGACAGTACTTCTGATAATCAGAGGAACAGGGAGTATTTCTCTCTCTCTCCCCCTCTCTCTCACTCTGGCTGGCACCCCCAAGACTCTTGCTGAGGAGTGAATATGACATTTAACCGTTAGAGAAGTGTATTTCCTCAGCTAACCCCAGCTTCTCTTCAGTGTCTCTTAACGCTCTGGAAATCTGGTATGGTCCCTTCCTTCTCCCCTCCTTCCCCCAGATTCTTTCCTACTTTTGTCCAGAGCTGCTGGGCTCTTTGCCTTTAAGAACAAGTGCCAGGGATTATTGGCTCAGGATGAAGGGAGTGAGGTCCAGAGACTTGCGAGCATGGATATATGTCACTAGGTCAAAATCAACCCCAGCTGGGACCACCCTGTATAACTGTTTCCTCACAGTTGGTGGCCCTGGAGACATGAATAAGAACAACTTTGGGGGGGACAATTTCCACAAGTCCAGTGTTCATGTTGGAAAACCCCAATGTCAAGATAAATAGTAATAAGGCAAATCTGTATCAAGGCCAAGTAGTGGAATGACCTGAATTGAACCTCTTATGCAAAGAGTTTAAGTAACTGAGAGACCAGGAACCTTAACTATTTATATAGCTCATCTGTCCCTAATTGTGTTACTTATCTCATGCTAACAAACGTAATCAACAACTACTAATTCAGCACCTATTATACACTACTCAGAGGATTATAGATTAAGAGCTGGAATAATAGTTTTAGCATTGCTAAAACACTTTATGGTTTTGTAAAGTTCTTTACAAATATTATCTCATTTGAACCTCATCACAACCCTGAGAGGTAGTTGTTATTATGATCCCCATTTTGCAATAAAGAAACTGAGGAAGACTGGTTAAATGACTTGCCCAGGGTCACACAGCTAGGAAGTGTCTTAGGCTAAATTTGAACTCTGGTCTTCCTGACTCTAGGGCTAGCTCTTTCTCTGCTGCTCCATCCAGCTGACCGTGGAAGAGACTGTTCTTCTAAGTAGTAGAGGTCATTCTAGTCCCTTTTTATTTTACAAATGAGAGTAGTTGAGACAGCAACAGTCATCACCCTTTGGCCAGACTGCTTATTAGAGCCTCTCTACAAACAGACTGATTTTCAGATGTCAGACACACAGTTCATCAAAAGCTGGGCCTGTGGGCAAAGTTTTTCTAACTTGGTAGCATGTAATGAGATGACAATTAGAGAAGAAGGTCAGTGCTGATTTATGGAAACAGGATCATTCTGGTCATGAGTTATGAGTTTCATAGAACTTTACTTTAATATTTATAATATAAAGTCATCAAACCAAGAGGCAGCATTAATAGTGGACATCAGAGGTCATGACTAACATGTGACTATGCAAAAGTTCATGTGAAAAAAAAACAGGTTAAATGACTCTCATAGGGTCACACAGGCAGCATATGTCATGGTATATGTCAGGGTATGAACTCAATTTTTCTGTTCTCTAAAGCCAACTCTTTGTTCACTATGCCATAAGTGACAAGCTGGATGGTTCTACAGAGCTACAGCTTGTTTCCCCAGCATTAGTAGCAGTGTAGAACGCCTAAAAAGGGATTAACAGTGGGGAGAGCTGGGTGAATAGTAGTCTTTGTAGTATGAGCTCTTCTCGCTTAGCTCCTTCTCTGACCAGTCAATCCTCAGTCCATCCACCTTCTACTTCTGAAGCAGAAATATGTGAAATTAATCGGGGAAGTCCTGCTTCCTATTGATTTAAAGATTTAATTTATGGAGAAAAAAACCCTACTGTTACAAGTTTGTCAGAAGAATCATGGGATGTTAAAGTTGGGAGGGACCTTAGGATAAAGAATGTCGGAAAACATTCTTCAAGTTGGAAGAGGCCTTAGACTATTAGAACAGAAAGTTAACCTGGAAGGCCTTTAAGAACAGAAAATGTTGTAACAGGAAGGGGCCTTAGAGACTATTCCATCAGACATTCACCACCTTACCCTATGACCTCCAGGATCAAATAGAAAATCCTTCATTTGGCATTCAAGCCTTTCAGAACCTGGTCCCTTCTTACTTTCCGGTTGTCTTACATCTTACTTCCCTCTATGTATTCTGTGATCCAGTGCCTCTGGCCTCCTTGCTGATCTTCCTACAAGATGCTTTTTGCTCTCATTGTCTCGCATGCTTGGAATACTCTCCTTCTTTATCCCTGCCCCCTGGCTTTCTTCAAATCCCATCTCGATAAGATGCCTTTTCCAAATCCCCTTAAAGGTAGTGCTTTCCCTCTATTGATTATCTCTAATTTTATATATTTAATATATATGTATATATGTCTATACATATACACATATATACACATGTATAAATACACACAAATAGATAACACATTACATGTATATATGCATACATATTATAATATATACATACATATATGCATATATCTTGCTGGTACCTAGTTGTTTTCATATTGTTTCCCCCGTTAGACTGTTAGCTCCTTGAGGGTAAGGACTATCTTTTGCCTTTCTTTGTATCCCCAGTGCTTAGTACAGTGCCTGGCATATGCTTAATGTGCTCAATAAATGCTGGTTAACTTAATCTAACTTGACCTGGCCTTGCTGATTTTATAATTTAACTAGCCCAGAGGGATAAAGTCACTGGCCTAAGGTAACAGAACAAACTAGTCTTCTATCATATAATTTGTAAAACAATGACCTTGCTTAATAGATAATAAATTCTGGTGAAGGCTGTTTCTCTCACCTGCCATAAGTGGAGGGAGAGTAGTAAGGGTCAGAATTCCCACTTCCTTATCACTGCTCTACCGATATCACTTAATAATTCCTGTTCTGTTATAGTCCATGGCTCCCTTCATACAAATAAATCCACACATGTTTATATGTGGATACAGTATATATTTATATATGTAAAAGATCTTGTTAGTGCAGGTATTCCCTTCCACCAACATAGATTGAAAGTTTGCTATGACCTAGTAGTTAAATTTTAGGATGTTTCCTGGGACTCTGACAGGTTAAACAATTTATGGGGGAGTCCTACAGCTAGTAAGTATAAGAGGCTAGATTTGCCCACATCTTCCTCACTCCAGTCACAGCAATCTAGTAGCACTTAACTCTAAGAGTCATTGTGAGCATAAAATGAGATAGTTCCACACATAAATACATGTCTATTGATGTGTCTTACATAGTCATTGCTTCTTTTACCAACCTTTATATTGCCTGGTTTTCAGTCTTTTCATTATCTTAGTAGCTTCTGAGTTTGTTGATGTCCTTTCTAAAATGTGGCACCCAGAACTGAACATAATAATACATGTGTGGTCTAACCAGGAGAGAGTACAGAGGGACCATATACTATGCAACTGATTACAAAGCCTACATTGGCATTAACTTTTTGGGTTCCATGTCACACTCTTGATTCATATTGATTTTCTTTTCTTTTTTATTTTTTTGATGAGGCAATCAGGGTTAAGTGACTTGCCCAGGGTCACATAGCTAGGTAAGTGTCAAGTGTCTGAGGGAAGATTTGAACTCAGGTTCTTCGGACTCCAAAGCTGGAGCTCTATGCACTGTGCCACCTAGCTGTCCCTCTTGATTCATACTGAGCTTGCAATTCACTAAATCCTTTTTTTCCCCACATGAACTTTTGCATAGCCACATGTTATCTAGTCTTTGTGAAGCTGATTTTTTGAATCCACATGTAGGACTTTACGTTTATCCCTATTACATTGCATCTCATTACATGTAGTACATTATTTTAGCCTGATTTTGAATTTAAATTCTATTATCTAACCTATTAGCTATCCCTTTCTTTTTTGTATCATATGGAAATTGGCTGATCATATGGTTTATGCCTTCATCTAAGTTACTGAAAAAAAGAAGTTGAACAACACAATTTGATGGACAGACCCCTAGGGTATTCCATTAGCAATCTCTGTCTATATTGAAATCAACACATGACACCTCTTTGGGTCTGATCATTCTGGAGGTTCCAAATCCAACTAATTCTACTATTGTTTAGTTCAGAAGTGTCAAACTCGCCTAGGGGCTGCAACCCTCTGGCAGCACCAAAAAAACTCCAGAGAAAGGGAACGTTATTAAAATGTAATTAAGAAATGTTTATAAAAATTAAATAAAAATACAAAACAACACAAGCAATGTTAATTTGTGGTTTCCTAAGTCAATATGGCCTTCAAGGATCTATTTCTGTTTGGGTTTGACAGCACTGATGTAGTCTACCTCTCTTCATCTTAACCAGAAGGATAGCATAAAGCTTTGTGAAATGCCTTGAGGAAACTGAAGTGTACTAGGTTCATAGTTTTCATCTGATCTACTGGACTAGTAACTCCGTCAGAATAGGAAACGAGGTTAATATGGCATGACCTGTATTTCATGAAGCCATGTTGGCTCTCTGTATTACCATGTATCTTTTTCTAAAAACTCAAACCTTGTTTTTAATCATACAATTAAGTAAAAAAAATCCTTGATCTAGAGCTGAAAGAAACTACTTTTTCTCCCCTTTAGAAAACTAGTCCATTTTCTCTTTCTCATTCTATGCCGTTATGTTTCAAAAATCCCTGATAGCGGTTCAGTAATCACATCTGCCAGTTCTTTCAGTGCTCTGGGATATTGTTTGTTCATACCTGATGACTTATAGGGGAGGGTAGCTAGTCATGCTATTTGCTACCTCCTTAGTCATCTTCATATTTAACTCCGAATTCTCCATGTGGGGGTTTCTCCTTGTATGTCTGAATGTTGCTCTTGTTATGGCAATAGTTTTCCACCAATATGTTGATGAATACGTAAGCTCATGAGTGTGGATGGTTTCTCCTTTGGTGCCAATACCAATCCATTCATTGATAACTCCTCTATTTTTTCCTCAAGGATTTTGTTCCATCAAGCTTCTTATCCCTCTTGGACAAACTATTTGTGAAGAATTATGGGATCTTACCCATACTTTCGTGGAGTTCTTGAAATCTGTTATACTGAAATGTGAGATGTCTATAAGGCCATGTCCAGCATTTTCCATCTTTATTATGAATATGGCAATGGAGTAGGCACTTCCTCCCATGGTTCCCACCATTTCTACTCTTGTATTCTGTTCCTCTTTCACGTTCAGAATGAGGTCTAGTGTAGTGTGTCACTTCACTACTTCCCCTACCTTTGAAAGAATTGTGATTATTAAAGTGAGCCAAGAATTCATCAGCTGCTCTGCTTTTGGCAGAGATGAAGTTTTCCATCATCATTATATCTTGTTCTCTGCCAGGTTTGCGACCTGTTTCCTGAACTTGCCATTCGTTTCCTCCTTTTGACTGGGTGGTTTCTAGTACACTCCTAACACAATATTGCTTCTGTTTCTCCTTCCCCATCCCCCATTGGTTCTCATCCAAATACTCTCCCCCATTCTTCCCCCAGTGGTTCAAAGATTTCCTTGCGTGAGCGTCTCTTTTTGATACATGATGCTGCTCTGACCTCCTTTTATCTAATCTATTTCATCCAAATGAAGCATTCCCTTCCAGAGTTACATTTCCAGGCACCAGTCATTAAATCTTAATCTTACTTTAAGGTAGGATTTACTTCCTTGCATTAAGATTTCTAGTTCATCTTGTTTATTACCCACCCTCTGCAGATTTGTTTATAGACATCAAGGGCAATAGGTTTTATTATTGCTTCTCTTTTTGGATATTGTTTCCTGTGAATTACTGATACTTACCATTGATATTCTTCCCATGCCATACCTATAATTCTCCGTAGTATCTGGATTTATGTATATAATTAGGCACTTTTCTACCTCTCTTTTCACTTTCAGTTTAAATCTCTCTTGACCATATTAAGGAATTTCCAGATAAGCTCACATATTTTACTAGTCCTTTATAGATGCTTTCGACTGCTGGCCAAGAATTCTTCATTCTTACATTTTGTACTCTGGTCCAGAAATTCAGACTCTCTTTTTTGACTCCATATTCTTTTTTTTTGAATGATATTTTATTTTTCCTATTACATGTAAAAACATTTTTAACATTCAATTTAATAAATTTTGAATTTCAATTTCTCTCCCTTCCTTCCACCTTTCACTTCCACTCCCTAAGAAAGTAAGCAATTTGATATAGGTTATACATATGAAATGATACAAACCATGTTTCCATATTAGTCATCTTATGAAAGAAATCATAGACTAAAAGAACCAAACAACAACAACAAAACCTTATACATGTACACACACACACACACACACACACACACACACACACGAAAATGAAAAATAGTATGCTTCACTGTGCATTCAGCCTCCTTTAGTTCTTTCTCTGGAAATGGATAGCTTTTTTTTTGTCATGAGTCTTTTGAAATTATTAGACAACCATATTCTTAACCAATTGTTCAGTTAGCTTATCCTCTTTTCCCTTCGGAAGCCTCTCCCTTCAATGTTGCTAGGATTTTCAGCCTTTTTTGACATGACTTTGTGATCCCTAGCAGCACTTTCTAGGCTCCTTTTGGCTGTATCCTTTGTCACTATGAGACTTTTCATGAGTGATTAGCAGTCATTGGGTTTGACCAGAGTAGGTATGCCTTCCGTCATTGTTTCGATCCAATACCTGGGAAGACAGCATCTGCCTCCATCTTATTTATGTCATCTTGACATAAGGTTACTGCAGTACCCCCTCTTTGGGTAATTGCTAACTTCTTCTTCTTGTTTCTTCTTTCTCTGTCCAAGACTGGAGGATGTCTCTCCTGGTGGCTCCTATTTGGAGGTGTGTCATTAATCCCTTGAGGACAAGTTGATGCTCTCTCCTTACAAAATTCACTTTCCCTGGAATATGCAAAGAGCCTTAGACCCACTTTTCTCATACATGACATTCAGTGTCTTCTCTCCTCTCCCTATGTCACATTCTTCTCCTTTCCAACCACCTGACATAAAACACGCTGAATTTTCAAGTTACTTTGCTTTCTGCTTGAAGCACCTTTTCCATTCTCTCTAGATAAACCTTATTTTTTTTCGGATCATCTGGAGGGTATACACATATTCCTCCAGGCCTTTTATTTTTCGATCCAGTAAGCAAATTAACCATGAATGGAAAGGTCTAGTGGTCCAGAGAGTACAGTGGCTAGACAGATGGTAGTAATGCCTTGTGGTTGCATACATATTTGTAGAGCCCTGCATGTGTTTCAAAACACTTATATTAATCATCCCTTTACTTATTAGATTCCTGGAAACATATGCACACATAGACACATGTACATGTATGTGTGCACACACACACACACACACACAATATTTGTATTCAGAAGACCTGGCATTGAATTCTGTCTAAGATGATTGTGTGGCGTTGAACAAGAACTCTCAGAGCTACTCTTGGTAAAATGGGGATATCAATACCTATTCTGCCGGATATGCATAGGTCATGAGGATGATCAAATGTAAATGGAACTATAAAGTGTTATATGAATATTATCATTATTATTGATCATAATATTTCTCAGGTTTGTTCTCATGGCTAGAAAAATTTTCAATCATAATATTGCTCAGGTCTAATGGGATGCTACTGCTTTTTCTTTGGTAACATGGCATAGATGTTTATATTTAAAGCTAATTTGCAGGAATAGTCACTGAATTTCCATTAATGGTTATTTAGGTCTTTAATATTCCCCCAGATGTATATACCCACCAGACTCTGACCACACACATTCACTTAAGAGAGACATTAAATGCAGAGTTAGAGTAACTTTACTGAATATTGTTTCTTTCAACAATACTTTTCATGAAGTTATTGATTTTATATGTCAAATTCACTTTGTGAGCATATGGTCACAATATGTTTCTAGTATGTGATGTAGCAAGAACAGTGAATGTGGAATTCTATCGTTGTGCTAAACGTGGAGAAGATGTGAATAATCATAACCATAATCAGAATAGCTAGCTGACCTCTACTAAGAGCAAGCATAGAACACATTTTTACAGATTTTAAGGTTTATAAAGAATTTTCTTCACAATAAGGCTGAATATACCCATCTTGAAAATGAAGAAACTTAGGCCTCAGAGAGGCTGAATGATGCTGCTCATAGACACTTAATAGTAGCTCACCTCTAAACAGTGAAATGACAGATAGGTGCCATAGTGGATCGAGCATTGGCCCTAGAGTCAAGAAGACCTGAAATCAAATCCAGCCTCAGCTGTATGACCCTGGGAAAGTCACTTACCCCTGTTTGCCTTAATTTCCTCATCTGTAAAATGAGCTGGAGAAGGAATGACAAACCAAGCCATTATCTTTGCCAAAGAAACCCCAAGTGGGATCACGAAGAGTCAGATATGACTGAACAACAGCAAAATAGTGAAATGAGCTTTAGAAAGTACTTTCCTTACAACAACTCTATGAGGTTGATAAGTGCAAATAGCATTATCCCCATTTGATAGAAAGGAAAATTGTAATCAATAGAGGTTAAATAACTCACTCATAGTCACCTAACTGATAAATGGCAGACTCTGCGTTTGAATCCAGAGTCAATTTATTCACATAACTATAGTTCATTTAATAAAGGATGCTGGAGACTGAAGTTAAGATTCTTCATAGTTCTTGGACTTCTTTAAACAATTGTCAGGGAGCCTAGACTGTTTTGTGGCTAGAGAAGTTGCAAGCAGTTTACAAAATTTATATCAGTAGAGAGCAAACTTGGGTGGGTTTTGGCTGTGGAGAATGCTTTCTCAAGTCCATTAATATCATTTGCACCATAAATGTGAATTCGGAAGTATTGTGTGTGGGTGGGAACAGAATACAAGGGCCATCACTCCCCAGTAAGTATTCCCAGGCTAAGTCCAATCGACTGAAACGACCAGTAAATTCAGTTTAAATGATTCACTGATACGTCCCTAGAGAAACTGCCTGTGACTTATTATCTCTTCCACTGAGTGGGATAAAATTTAACTTAGGAAATCACCTTCATCAGAACAGAATAGCACATACTAACTATAGGTTACAAAGATTTCATGTATTTGTTGTCATTTAATCCTCCCGGCAGCCTCATGAGATAGGTAGCATAAGTATTATTTTACACATTTTATTAATGAGGAAACTGAGATTCATAAAGTTCACTGAAAATAGACTTTGAGGCAGGATTTGGACTCAGATCTTTCTGGCTTTGAGGACATATTTTTATCCTTTTGCAGCTTTGCTTTTATTTAGCTCATTACATCCTAACAAAACTAGAATTTTAATGGAATAGACATACATGAATCATGAACTACCCAGATTAATAAAGCAGTAATAAATATCCTAAAATTTCCATTTACACTGCATCAATCTTATATATACATAGTTATTTGCAGACTGTCTCCCCAATTATAACGCGAGCTTCTTGAGGGCAGGAACTTTTTTTTGGCCTTTTGTCATATCTCCAGCATTAGCCCCATGTCTGGTATGTAGTAAGTACTTAATGGATGCTTATTGACTTGACTTGGTTGGATAATCCAACCCAAGGAGGACAACTTGAACATAAAAGGGGATTTCCTTTGAAATAAGTGGGGACAAAAAGGCCCGAAACTTTGGGCCCAGATATCTTTATAAGCGAAGTATAAGAAACAATTAAAGTATAATTAATCCCAATGCTATGTAAATTATTCTCAATAATAAAGAGACATTCTATCCCCCCCAAAATAGACTTTGAGTTGGAAAGTACCTTAATGGTTTCCATCAGGCCTCATTGCTTCTCTATCTATGTTCATATGCCTAGTCACCTTAACTAAGCAAATCTCTCCAAACTAGGTTCATTTATGTCTTGTCCATAGAGCCTTGAGCAGTAACAGGTACTTAACAAGTGCTTCTTGAATAAATGAAGTTCTATGGAATATGAATTCTTCATTAACTTTATATTTTGTAACTCAATTCTCTTTGGCTTGGTTACTTACTAATAGACTGGACAGAGTTAAGTAACAGGTAGGTGATGCACCAAGAGTATCATAGAGTATCTAGCAGATGCCTTCTCTGCAGTGAGCTGAGACAATTAGAAATGTGGTCCGTTGCCTCTCTCCAACAACCAGAAAAGATGGGTAAAGGCTCTGGTTCGAGTCAAATGCCAAAATATTATCAAAATCAGTAGTGTGATTTTAAGTTGCAGGCCCTTCTAAAAATTCTTGGGATGTCTAGATGTCATCAACAAATGTTTTTATGGTACTCTAAGGTTTATGAAGCATTTTTCTTACACCAGCACTGTGAGGGTAGTACTATAAGTAATTATCAGCTCTATTTTGGTGATGAGGAAACTGAAATTTGGAGAGTTTAGGTGATTTGTCCATGCACATAGCCAGTAAGTGTCAGAGGTACAATCTGAACCAATGTCTTCCTGATGGCAAGGTCAGAACTCTATGTACTATATCAATCCATTTTTATGGAAACAACATGACTTCTGTCTTCTAAGAATGGAATGGAAAAGTACACATTAAACACATGTATTCATGCCAAGTGCTTGTTATATGTGCTAAGCCCTGGAAATACAGAAAGAAAACTGAGACGGTCCCTACTCTCAAAGAGCTCACATTCTAATTGGAGGAGATAATACCTATGGTAGAGTTTAGTTTCAGAGCAGATGGAAGGTCTGGCAGTCTTTAGAGGGCAGAGGCTGGGCCCTCAGCAAAGCCTGAGGGTTCTTAAATGCCCTGTTGGAAAGGAAGAATCTCTTAGCATCTAGATAGGTCAGATTTGGGTTTGACCCATTTGGGCTTAGCCTTCACATATTTAGTTTTTGTGTCCGAAGAAAGAGTCTTGAAATGAGTCTATGAAACCTAGATCTCTTACATTCAAATACCCATTGGCATATGCATACATGCACATGTATATACACACACAAACACACACATTATATGCATACACACATATCTGTATGTTATATTCACACATGCACATATATCATACAATATTATATACATACATATGTGTACATATGTACATATTGTACATACATGGATATGCACACAGGTTTACCACACCCAAATAATTAATTATTTCATAATCAACTTGCTGGTGATGAATCAGTCTGTATTTACCCACGGCTAGGCTGATTCTAGATCAGGAGACCCAGTTTGTCTCCAGAACGGTACAAAAACTAGTTTATTGAGACCTGACACAGTTTGCATTGGTATAAATACTTGGAGATCTCATCATTGCCTCTATGTCATGATGAAGCATTGAAAGTGGACTTTTAGGGAGTTTTCATGATTCATGATGCCTTTTAACATACATTTAAAATTCATTTTGCTGATGTATTTTGCTCTTACCTCAAAGTTGTCTGTGGTTCTACCCTCTCCTATCCCTTTGAACTGAGCCTTCCCTTGAAATAGACAAGCAAAAACAAACAACTCAGTGAGAATGGCTGATGATGCAAATGACATTATACTCTCTCCACTCCTTGTCCCTCTGTGAAGAGAAGGGAAATATATTTAATTACTTGTTTCCCAAGACCTTTGTTGGTTTTTCAGTAGCTCAGATTTTGACACCCCATTGTAATCTTTTCTTATACATTGTTGCAGTCATCTTGCATACTGAGCACCTGATTCTGATGACTTTTATTTCCAGTTCTTTACCACTGCAAAAACCGGTGCTAGAAAAGTTTGATGCATATTAGATTTTTGCTTCTATCTTTTTTTAAACTTCCTTGAGGTACAGTCCTAGCAGTGGGATCACTGAATCAAAAGGTTTGAATAGTTTAGTCCCTTATCTCATAATTTCATATTCACAGCCATGATTCAAGAGACCATGGAAAACAAGCAGGAAATCCAGTCAGAGAACAAGAGTGTAAGTCCTAACTCTTCCATACATAACCTGGGTGACCTTAGACAAAGCATTTAAACTTTCTGGGTCCCAGTTTCTTCCTATATAAAATGAGAGGATTGGGACAGATAATCTCTAAGGTTGTCTCCTAGAGCTCCAAAATTATGATCCGGTGATCTCATTTGATATCAAATCAACCCTGTGAGGTAGATGGTATCCAAATGTAGAGCTGAATGTTCTCTAGGATATGTGGACAGGGGATGCTCTAGTCAATAGAGAGAGACAAAGACTTCGGAATGAGAGACGTGAATGAAAGCCAGCCTCACAGTATCCCTGGACTGCCTTGAAATTCTAGATCACTGAAAATAGAATTTCTCTAGGTGGGATTGTTCTCTGTCTCTTGGTCTGAGGTAAAATTTCACCTCATTTCCAATTGAAGAACTCATTAATACTTGTGTATTAATTGCTATATTTCTAATCTGGATGATTTATTCAATTTGCATATACTGTTTTGCCTGAATAAATGGATTTACTTGGCTAAACTAATAAAGATTGCCATCCTCAGGAAGGCTGATGGCAACAGGCTGTAATTATTGCTGAAAGGTACCTTCATCCAATTATCAAGAGTCCTACTTTCTAAGCCAACTTCTGTTTCCTAAAACCCACATTCAATTTCCCAAATAACTGCTCTGTTTCACTCTTAGGATTTTGGTGTGCCTGTTATTTGACTCGGATTTATGCTGTCACTTGAATCCTGATTTGGACTCCATCTCTTTCTCCCCAGGAAGTGGGAATTTCCCTCATATCTGACGATGACTTACTTTAGTCATTAGCATAAGTTTCTAGTCCCTTCTGAGAAGCCTGATAGGTAAGACAATATTATTATGCAGACTTCAGAGATGAGGAAATTGAGGCTCAAAGTAGTCAAATGACCTGCCCAAGACTGCTAATTAGGAACAGAACCAGGACTAAATAAAACCTTTGTCTCCTGACTCTTTGTTCCCATAAAACTGTCTGGCCTCATCTTTCCCCCACTGCCCACGGCTACCAACACACAAAATATTTTTAGATTATCAAAAGGAAAGCATACCTAGATGCCAGAAATCTGGATGTGAATAATGATGCTTTTATTTGATCTGAGTCAGGTGCCACACATGGCCTTTCAAGACACTACTCATTATCTCAAAAGGTTTTGGGGCTTGGAGTGCTATTCCCTTGGTGACCTTTTAGCTTCACAAGCTAAAGCTTCATTTTAGCTACCCTGACAACTTTCCACTCCACTAATGTTTTTGAAAATTGTATTGTAGGAATTTATTTCAAATGTGCTTTGTCAGGAAAGTAATCTGACTTTTAAAATGTTAATCATAATTATCTCCTGGTTTTGTCTTTTTGCAAAATAAAAAGTGAAATAAAAAGAGATCACTGCCCCCTTAATTTAAGTAAGCTTTCTTTATCCTGTTGTCCTGTTTTATGCTCTAATTCAAATAAGATAATAGGTGCAAAGCACTTTGCAAAACTTAAAGCACTTTTATAAATGCCAAGAGAGGGAAAAGTGCTGTATTGGAGGTCTCTGGACCCTAGTTCAAATCCTGGCCCTGGTATTTCCTTCCTGTGCCATCTTCAGCAAATTCAGTTTCCTTAACTATAAAATGGAGGAGGCGGGAACCAAATGGCTTCAAAGGTTCCTTCCATTAAGATAGACCTTCGAGTATGTCATTATTTTAGTAGAAGATGTATTATGCATGAATGAACAAATTATTAAATGCTTACTATGCGCAAAGCACTAAGCTAAGCTCTGGAGATACAAATAGGAAAGGAAGACAGTCTCTGCTCTCAAAGAGCTCACATTCTGTTAGGGGGAAACAACATGTAGAAGAGGTCTCAGCTATAAGTTAGATAGGAACATCCCATGGTCTTTAGGGCACAACAGCAAAACATTTGGTAATATAGCTTCTTTAGTGTCACTTCTATTGATGAAATCATACCTGCTCTTAATATCTAACCATTTGATAGTGTTAAGGACTTTGGTGGCAAGATTTCTCTTCTCTGGGTCTTCAGGAATTGACTTTATCATTCTGTCTTCCAAGCCAATCATCTCAAACCTTTGAAAAATTATGATGTAAAGATGAATGTGGAAATCAGGAAACATCTGTGTTTTAATGTACATCTCCTACTAACTAGTTGAGTGACTTTGAGCCATCTCTTAATTTCTTTGAGCTCCCATTTCATTATCAGTAAATACTGAAATGGAGCATTGATTCTGCTGACATGGCTTTTTCCTAACAATAATCAGGTTGTGGCCCATCTTTGCTTGCTCACCTTTTGTGACTCTTGTCTGTGACTTTTATCTATAAATTTGTCATAGAGAGTCTACTCTTATAGCAAATATGTACAGTCAAGCAAAACAAATTCCAACATTCATCCTGCAAAAATACATATTGGTAGAGAGATGATAAATGAACACATGGGATGTGATGATACCCTGAAAAGAAAGTTTGTTGAAAGAGAAGGTTGTCCAGGAGAAAAATACCTGTGTTTTGGGGAGAGGGGCTGAACATGGATGAAGATCTAGCAGAAGACCCTAGAAAACAAGATCAGACATGTTAGACAGGAAGGGGAAAAACTAGGAGAGATTAATGACACAAAAACCCAGGGAGGAGATAGTATCCAGGATGGAGGAGCTGGACATCAGTGTCAAATGCTACATAGAAATTAGGAAAGATAAAGAATAAGAAAAGGCCATGGGATTTAGCAATTGAGACATCATTGGTAACCTTGGATTGAACAATTTCAGTTGGGTAGTGAGGATGAAAGTTTGATTTCAGTGGGTTGTAAAGTTAATAGGGAGGAGGAAAAGAAGAGGAGACCTTACGTGTAGTTTTCTTCAAGGATCTCACCTACCTTTTTAGATATTTCCTATTATTCTCATTCCTTAATTCTATGTTCTAACCAAATTTGGCCTACTAGCTGTTCCCAGAACTTAGAATTCCATCTTCTGCCTTTGTAAGGTATTCCCTCATTTTTGGAGCACATTTCCTTTCTCACTTCTGCCTCATTAGCTTCCTCCAAGGCTCAGCAATGGCCAGCTCCTCAAGGAAGCCTTCCCTGATCCTACTTGTGCTCTCTTGGCCTCCAGATTATCTGTGTTCTTTTATCTATGTACATATGCTAACTCAGTAGAATGAAAGAAAAAAAAAGAATGAGAAAAAGAGGAAGGAAAGGAAAAAAAGGGATAAAGGATAGAAAGAAATAAGGGAGAAAGAAAGAGAGAGAAGGGTAAGAGGGAAGAAGAAAGGCAGGCAGGAAGAAACAATAATGTAAGGAAGGAAAAAGCATTTATTAAGCACTTTCATGGGGTAGCTAGGTGACATTGTGAATAGAGCACCAGCCCTGGAGTCAAGAGAACCTGAGTTCAAATCTGGCATCAGACATTCAATAGCTGTGTGACCCTGGACCAGTCACTTAACCCCCATTGCCTCCTAAATAAGCATGAAAACAAACAAAAAAGAAACAATGAAGTAAGGAAGGGAAAAAGCATTGATTAAGCACTTTCTATACACTGTGCTCTATTCTAAGCACTGGGAATGCCAATGAGAAAGTGTGACAGTCATTACCCTCAAAGATCTTATTAGAACATAAGCAGAGATTGTTTAGTCTTTGTTTTATGTATCCCCAGTCCCTAGCATAGTCTGCTGTACACAGTAATTGCTTAATAAATGCTTGTTGAATTGAATTGTGTTGAGTGGAATGAGGGGAATATGTAACGGCAGATTTCTTTTTAGTATAAGGAAAAAAGCCTAAGAATTATTATTTTTTTTAAATTGCCCATCGGGTTAGTGTTGGAGTTAAACTCAAAGTCCAATCAGGGAAGCAAGTAAGCATTTATAATTATTTCCACTATATTATACTTGGCTAATTCACTTCTATGACCTAAGGCTTGAGGATATTGGTATCCTGATGCTTAGGAAGTCATCCGAGCATGAAGGAGCATTGGAATAGGAATCAGCACATCTGGGTTCCTAGATTTGCCATGTACAAGCTGTGAGTCTGGGCAAACAATTTAACCTTTTTGAGGCTCAATTTCCTCATCTGTAAAATGGGGATGATGATAGTGTCCATACTAAATTCACAGTGTTACTGTGAGGAATAAATGGGATGTAAATGTATATTCAAAGTTTGCCAGATGTGTATTAAAGTGATTTATGTATACTTCATACTGTGCTCAGGCCTCACAGATCCTATTGGGCTCCATTCTTGGTGAACAGAAATGGCTGTATGCATTTAAACTGAATGTTTAAATCAGTTTAAATCAGACATTAACATAACTAACTAAATTTGGTGAGCAATTACTTACATTGAAGTCAATTTGGTTGAAATAACACAATATTATACCATTTTTTCCAAATCTCCATCAAGATCCTTTGCTACTTCTTTTCATTCTTTGTTATTAACTTTTCCTTTCACATGGACATAACCGTGTACTCTATTATATGATATGCTTTTTTATTTGATTTTTTTCTTTGCTTATTGCTATTTCAAGGTCTTTGCAGATTTCTTTGCATTTCTTGAGCTTTGCACCTTCATGGTCTCTGGAGGTCTGGCTTAGGGTGCAGAGTGTTAACAAAAAGGAAGGCAGAAAATGTTGAGATGAAGAGTCTGCACGTTTGTTGAAACTGAAATTTTGTCAATAGGCATGACTATTTTTACAACTTTTATGGTGCACAGCCAGATTTCTCTCCTCAAAGATTCCATATGGATATATCTGTTCACAGTTTTGTCAACTCTGATTTTTGTATATTTAATTTTTTTTGACAATTCCATGGGTGTGAGGTAGTTTTTAAAAGTTGCTTTAATTTGTTCCTTTGTCAATGAGGTAGAATGTTTTTTTCTTCCAGTTATTGGAAATTTGTCTTTCATTTTTAAAATTGCTCCTCTCCTTGATTATTAGTTATATAATAGATTTTTATCAATCTGTGATATAATCTCTAACCAATATCAACTTTCTTTCAGATGAAATCAATCAGTCAGTTAGCAAGCATTTATTGAATTGAGCACTTTGTATGCACCAGACACTGTGCTAAGGGCTAGGGATACAAAGACAAAAGTGAAGCAGGCCTTTCCTTCAAGAAGCTTACATTTTGAGGGCTCTCAAGCAGCCACCTTGGTAGTGGTCTGATGCAAGTCGTGGTGAAAGGCTCCCTTCTTCAAGTTATCTCCCACTGGCTTATTCTGAGATGTGAAATTCCCATCATTGTACCTAATTGGTTAATACATTGAATGCACTCTATCCTAATAGCAAATTAAGTTGAGCATTAATTCGGAAAATAATTGAAAAAGTCTCTGCTTCTGGGCCTCAGTTTCCACATCAGTAAGATGAAACAGTCTAATTATTGTATTATTTCTGAGGTCCCTTCTAGATGTTTTTTTGTTTTGAAATGTTTTTATTTCCCTATTACTAACTTGACATGACATTTGCCTCACTAACATAAAAACCAATTAGCTTCTTATTTCACTAAAATGCATAGGCAGAGCAAATCAGGGCAGCCTCAACCCCTATGTGGCATTGGAATTTACTTGAATTTTAAAATCTGTGATTCTATGAAAGTCACCTTCTTGTCACCATCTTCCCCTCCCCTACATATGCAAAATGGTACCTTTGATATTTCAGAAATCATATTGACAATGTGTGTCAATTATCCCTAGAGAAGATAACAATAACCCATATTTCTGTAGCAATTTAAGATTTATAAATCATTATGCTCAAAAGAACTCTGGGACATAGAGAGTGAGAATATTGTTTACTGCCCATTTTATAGTTGTGGAAAATAAGGCTCAGAGTGGTCTCACAGCTAGTATGTACCAGAGCTGACAGTTGAACCTAGATGTCCTTAATTCTGAATTCTGCCATGTCAGAAGTTGTTAGAATTTTGTTTGGACTTTGTTGGCATCAGTAGTAACTTTTATAGTTCTTAGAATGTGAAGCACTGCAAGTGTGTGTGTGTGTGTGTGTGTGTGTGTGTGTGTGTTAGGGGTGGGGGTGGAGTGTGAACCAGCCAACTATTTTCAAGATTGGAATGGGAGACTGAGGAAAAATCTGGAAGCCAAAAGCAATAGTCTCATTGATCCAGGCTTACATCCCCTTAACAGCTTTGAATAATCAATTGGCTTCTGCTGAATACCTGTATATTGAGCAGAGCCCTACAGAGGAAGACAAAACTTAGCATTCTTCTTTCCTACAGAAAAAAAAAATCAAACTGGGTACACAGAGGGAAGTTTCATGCATATGAATTTAAAAAGGGTTGTCTTACTCAGCAGGGAAAAGAAAGCATATTCATTTCATGTCTGCCGCTTGGCTTGTCTCTTGTGATGGGGCCTCCTCCTGGACCCTTTAATCTCGTCTTTTGTCAGATGTGAGAATGGATTTTTTTCTTTAAAAAAATATAGGAGAACTCTTTTGTCCAGGGAGGTCAGGTCAAGTAGAAAGAGGTGACCCTCCATGACTAGGGATGTTGATGCCTGAGCACAAAGAAATGCCCTAGAAGGGGGAGTGGCCTCAGGGTTCGGGTCCCCACAACGCAAAGGCTTAATCCTCTGTAATGACCTGTGTTTGGCAGTGTCATTGTGCATAGGATGAAAGGAAGCTGTCCTATGTAGGGGCCATTTCTACTCTTCAAACTTTTTTCACCATCAGTTCCCAGAGTGGCTTGGATTTCTTCTAATGACTAGGTAAGTAATAAATGAACCTGTATGGGGAATTGCCATCTATCACAAATATGGGGAGAATAACCCTGGCATTGGGCCAGTGGGTCCCACCAGCAGGCACTTGGCACCATTCAAGGAAAGAACTTGAAATCACCCTAGGAAGCCACTCTGAAGCATCAGAAATAATGCTGCCAATAACTACTCACATTCAATTACACTCTCAGTTTTACAAAGTGCTTGCCTCACAACACCCCCAGGGAGCCATGCATTATATCATTATCCTCTTTAAAAATGAGGAAGTTGGGGTTCAGGGATGTTGATGATTTTGCCTATAGTCACACAGCTAGGAAGCATCAGGCTGAGGTAGGATTTAAACCCAGGAATTCTGGTACCAAGTTGGGAGGGCGGGCTCTTTCTCCAACACTATTCTACTCACATTGATTTAGAAGAATACTAGGGTCATCACACTTAATCATATCTAAGGTGCTTTCCCTACTGCCTAAAACAATTTCTTTTGTATTGGTTTTGTCTATATTTTGTATTTCATATTGGTATAAATATTGTTTTCCCGCAAGAGAATGCAAACTTCTTGAGGGCAAGGATTATTTCATGTCTTTCTTTGTTTCTCCAGTGTCTAATTCAAAGACAAACCTGTTGAATTTAATTCCAGTTCTGACATTCTGAGAAAGCTCCTATTTATAGAGAGTTCTGAGGTTTATAAAGCACTTTCTTCCCAAGAATCCCATGTGATAGGCAGTGTAGGTATTATAATAGTAGCTATAATAATAGCTAATATTTATATAGTACTATGTACAAGGTACTGTGCTAAGTGCTTTACAATTATTATCTCATTGACCCTCAACAATCTTGTAAGGTGATGATGATGGTGATGATAATGATGATGACAAAAACAACAACATTTGTATAGTGGTGATTGGGTGCCAGGTGCTTCATGATAATTATCTCATTGGATCTTCACAATAATCTTGCAAGGAGGTGCTGTTATTATCTCCATTTTACAGATAACTCTGGCAAATGGGGTTAAGTGACTTACCGAGGGTCACGTGGCTAGGAAGCACTTGAGACCAGATTTGAATTCAGATCTTCCTGACTCTAGGTCCAGAGCTGTATACATTGTACCACCTAACTGTATTATGATCTCCTCTTTAAAACATTTTATCTAAGGCACTGGAGAAGGAAATGGCAAACCACTACAGTATCTTTTACAAGAAAACCCCAAAAAGGGGTCATGGAGAGTCGGACACAACTGAAATGACTGAACAATTATCTAAGACATACAAAGGCGATGTTATAGCTTGTGTCACTTTGTCAAGCTGGGTTTTGATCCTGAGTCTTCTGACAAGACATGGACTCTTTGAATTAGACCACATTGACTCTCAAAGTGCCAACCAATTCAAACCTGCTCAGAGATGTTATCAAATTTGTTGACAACAGACCTGTAAAATTCCCTGTTGTAATTCTGCTCCCCTTCTTCTACGTGGATTTGCTTTTAAACAGAGGAAAAAACCCTACATTTCCTGCCTGAGTGCAGACATTCTACAGATGTGCTGCTAAGAATTCTGCTTTAGCGTGGAGTGGTACAGGGAGAGAGGAGAAACCCAGGGTGAAAAGTGATGTCTCTGGGAAAATATTCTAAATGGAAATCTTGAGAAAGTTGGAAAAGCAGCTGGAAGTTGGCTACTCACCACTTAAAGCTGAGGTCAGCAGAGAAGAGAAAATGAGCTTGATCTGAATTCATTTTAAATTATAAATTTAATGGAAATTCTTGGCTAACTTGAAAGGCACATCTTTCTTTTTAGTGCCACTCCTAGGGGGTATGAAATCATGGCACATAGAGGACCTTGAGAACTATGTTCTAGTGCTGGCTTTGCCATTAAAGCTCTGGGTGGTCCTTGGGCAAATCCTAGCTTCTCTCCGAGCTTCAATTTCCTCCTCCATAAAATGAGATGGTAAGACTAGAATGCAGGATCGTTGATTTACAGGTAGAAGGGACCTTAGAGGACATCTAGTCTAACTGCCTTAGTTTTCAGAGAGGAATAGCTCAGTTGTAGAGAGAGTTTGTCCAAAGTCACACAACCATTAAGAGGGATAATTGGAAGCCAGGTCTTCTTACTAAAAATCTAGCACTCTGTCAGGATGCCTACCCAAAATGATCTCTGCCTTGGAATAGTGGAAGGGACAGTGACATTGAAGTACTTGGAATTAGACTCACAAGTCACTTTATGGACCCAGTGAGAGAATTCTCACTGGATGCTGGGCATGACACATGGGCCCAGCAATATTCAGGTGTGCTTGGACTTGGAGTCTGGAAGACCTGAATTTCAATTCTACTGGCCTCAGATACTAATTGGCATTGTGATTCTGGGCAAAATCACTTAACTTTTCTCAGCTTCAGTTACCTCATCTGTATAATGGGGTGATAATTGCACCTATTTCCCAGGGTTGTTGTGAAGATCAAATGCATTTGTAAAATGCATTTGTAAAGCACTTTGTAAATTTGATAGTGCTATTTAAGTTGGTTATTATTATAATTATTATTGGAGAAGCAGCATGGTATAATGTGTAGAGAGTTGGCCTTAAAGCCAGGAAGACTTGTGTTCAAGTCCTATTTCTGGCACATAAATAGCTGGGTGATTCAGGGTAAGTCACCTAACCTCTAAGTACTCTAAGCAGCCCTCTAAGATCCAAAATTACTGAGAAGGTACTAACTAAAATTGATACAAGAAGACTCCTCACCTTGCAATTCTCTGTTCCAGTGAAATCACGGGTCTAATTCCTATCCTACTATAATTATTATAATTACAGCCACACAGAGCAAACCCATCTCTGTCAAAATGAAGACATTTGATTCTAGGCCTTTTCTGTCCTCCATTTTACTTTTAACCCATATCAGATGCAGGGCACTGGGAAGAATGGTTTGTTTTTGTTTTAATAATTGTGTGTATGTGTGTGTGTTGTGTATATATATTGTGTTCACTCACTTTGTGGAAAGTGAAACTTAAAACCTGCTACAGCCCAGCTGGAGACAAGGTGTGACGGAGGACCATGGAAACCATGGAGGACCTCACCAGAGCCAAAGGAAACACAGGCCTGGGAGTCACAAATGCTTGAGCCATAGAATACCCCAGATTTATCAAGGATACCTACTTATTTATTTAGAAAATAGGCTTCTCTTGAAATCTCTTAATTGACAAACAGAACCTATTTCCTGTCGCATAGTTAAACTCTATTTGCTTTGGGATTTAGGCATTTTTCTAGGCATTTTCCCATGAAGTTTGAAGGCCTCAAGCTCTTTTAGGGAAGCAGCCTGGCATAGTGGGCAAAGTAACACATTGGGAGTTGAGGAGTCTTGGGTTAAATCCTGGTTTTACCATTAACCTCTTATGGAACTTTGGAAAAATCAGTTTCTCCTTATTTGAAAAATAAGGAGGCCAGACTAGATGATGCCTAAGGTCCTTTTAGGGTCTAATAATAATAAATAAATAAGCATTTATTAAACATTCACTATGTTCCAAACACTGTTTTGAGCAGTTTACAAATATTATCTCTTTTGATCCTCACAAGAACCCTAGGAAGTAGGTATAATTATTAAGTCAATTTTATAGATCAAGAAATTGAGGCAGACAGAGGTTCAGTGACTTGCCCAGGGTCCTATAGTTAAATAAATATCTGAAGCTGGATTTGAACTCAGGTCTTCCTGACTCCAGGCTTCGCACTCTATACATTGTGCAACCTGGCTGCCTCTCACACTGAATATGCTAAGATATCATCAGGTTCTATAATTCTATCTTCTAGCAGACTATATTCTAACATTTGATGTCCTAAGTTTCCTTTTGACTAGAATATTTTATGTTCTAAAGTCCTTTCCAGCTTTAAAATTCTATATTGGAACATTTCTTTGTTCTAAAATTCTATATTACAAGGTCTATTGCAGCTCTAACATTTTATATTCTAAGGTCCCTCCCAAATCTAAAATTCTCTGTTCCAAAATCACTTTCAATTCTAACATTTTATTCTAAGATGCCTTCCAACTCTAACATGATTCTACATTTCCATGTTCCCAATGCCCCTTCCAGCTCTGACATTTTACAGTTTAAGGTCCCTCCTAGCTGTGACATTCCATGGATCCTATGATTCTCTACCAGCACAGTCCAACCTGTCTTTGTCCTTGTTCCTCTGTTTCTTTTCCTTGGGCACTGAACTTGTTCTAACCATATGCAACCTTGGGTTCTGTTGCTAACTCTACCCCTGGTGTTCACCTTTGGCATGCTTGTTAATTTCCACATTCACAGTGTTGGCCTTGAATTATAATTATATGTCCCAGGTAGCACTTTTCAATTTGCAGGCTACTTTCCTCACAACAGCCCTCAGGTGGTAAGTAGGTGGTACAAGTAGTCTTATATTACCATTTATAGGTGAGGAAATTCAGTTCAATTCAACAGGAAGAGATGGGGGTGGGAGAAAGGACATTTTAGGTTTAGGCAATGGTTTCCTAGGTAGGGAACAGAAGGAGAGAAGTACATGGCATGCTCAGGAGAGGCTGAGAAGTCTGATTTCACTGGATGGCGGAGTACATGAAAAGGGGAGTGTGATGAGTAATGGCTAGGGTGAGGTTTTTCAGGACCCAGAGCACCAGGCTTAGGAGTATGGATTTTATTTTGTAGACAATGGATAGTCAACTTTTCAATGAGAGAATGACATGTAGTGGGTGCTCATTACATTACATACTTATTTTAAGCTTTAAAACCTGCTACAGCCCAGCTGGAGACAAGGTGTGACGGAGGACCATGGAAACCATGGAGGACCTCACCAGAGCCAAAGGAAACACAGGCCTGGGAGTCACAAATGCTTGAGCCATAGAATACCCCAGATTTATCAAGGATACCTACTTATTTATTTAGAAAATAGGCTTCTCTTGAAATCTCTTAATTGACAAACAGAACCTATTTCCTGTCGCATGGTGTTTTTAAAATGATTCATCAGATTTTTTTCAAGAATGAGAAAATGTAAATGTAAAATCAAAGAATAATAGTCAACTAGCATTTTTTAAGCACCTAGTATGTTCCAGAGACTGGACTACGTGCCAGGAATACATAGAACAGCCAGGAAAAACAAAACAAAATGAAGAAAAAAACCCCAACACAAAAGCCAGTTCTTAAGGAGTTCACAGACTAATAAGGAGACAACATGCAAACAGCTATGTACAAATTGTATATTTAGGATAAATGAGGGATAGTCTCAGAAGGACAGTATTAAGATAAAGAAGGACTGGCCAAACTTTCATGCAGAAAGTGGGCCTGAAAGGCAGCCAGGGATGATGAGGAGGGAGAGAGTACTAGGAATGCGAGCCAATTAGTGAAAATGTGGAGTCAGGAGATGAAAGACTGGAAAGTTGGAAGGGTTGGAAGAGACCTCAGAATAGAGGATAACCTGGGTTTCAAACCAGACATATTTGTGTAAGACTCTTCTCATTGATGGAGAGAATGATTATTCTACAATGTGTCCTTGAGTGAGGGGGAGGAGCTGATGTGAGAATTTGAGAGAAAAGAGACTACTTCTTTTCTTTTTTTTTTATTAATTTATTTTGATTTATCAATAATCACTTCCATACGCTTTGGAGTTTGAAATTTTTCTCCCCCTTCCTCCCCACCACCCTCCCCAAGACAGCACACAATCTGATATAGGCTATGCATTTACATTCCTATTAAAAATATTTTCACATTAGTGATGCTGTAAGTAAAAAATAAAACCAATAGAAGCAACCATCAGAAAGAGGAAACAAGACTGAACAGGAGAGAAAAAAAGAGTAATTCAACTTCCATAGTTCTTTCTTTGGATGTGGATAGCATTTTCCATCATGAGGCCTCTGGAGATGTCTTAGATCCTTGTATTGCTAGGAAGGGTTAAGTTTAACAACATTAGTCATCACAAAATGTGGCTGTTATTGTGTACAATGTTCTCTTGGTTCTGCTCACTTCACTCAGCATCAGACCATACAAGTCTTTCCAGGTTTTTGTGAAGTCAGCCTGTTCATCATTTCTTGTAGCACAATAGTATTCGATTACATTCATATAGCACAACTTGCTCAGCCATTCCACAATTGATGGGCATCCTCTCAATTTCCAATTCTTTGCCACCACAAAAAGAGCTACTGTGAATATTTTCGTACATGTGGGTCCCTTTCTTATTTGTATGATCTCTTTGGGATATAGCCCTAGAAGTGCTATTGCTGGATCAAAGGTATGCACATTTTATAGCTCTTTGGGCATAAAGATTACTTTTTTTCTTCTTTGAGAGAGTTCACACTTTTCAAGGAGAAACCCTCTGCTTCCCAGAGATTTTTTTCTCTTTCTCCAGCTTTCTTCTTCCTTCCCAAAGTCTTTTCTTTCTCTTTTCACAGTTTCCCCAGAAAACAGTTTGAAATCACCTGTGTCTTCCCTTGGAGCAAGAAGGAAGAAATCTCTCTTCTTCCAAGTTCTTACTCCAACTCTTCTCCTGAGGCAGACACACCACACAGTTAATCATTCTCTCTACCAATGAGAAGTCTTATGCCAATGCAAAAATAGACTCAAACTCTACGTTACATTTAAATGTTAGACCACACACCATTAAGAACAGGAAGATATCTTTGATATCACCGAATCCAACACTCACATTAAAGAGGACACTGAGCCTCAGAGAGACTAAATTATTTGCCCAGGGCCATCTGGCTGGTTAGTTTCAGAGCTGGGATGAGAACTGTGATCCACTTCCAACCCAATTCATTTCAATTGGAGGGCATTGCCATCAGCCTCTAGCCTCTACTCATCTATCTGTCCACCCACCCCTAGCCAGCAAAAATGACCAAATTAGCAAAGTGTACCTTCAATGACATTCATCCTTACAATCACCATCTCTTCTTAAATTCCTCCTTTCTTCTTTTAGTGCTGCCCAATGGTGTTCTATATCCCTTAAGTCCTTGGGGCTCCCAATTTTTATGCAGCACATCACCTAGACATGTCCCACTGGGCAACATCCTATATTCATGATATTTCCTCTACCCTATTCCCTTCCTCCTTCCTAGCCAGATTGCTAGTTTCTGTCCTGCAACTCTGATCTCTACTAATGTGCACAGGACTGCAAATGGGTATTAATGGAATAATGTGACATTCCCCTCAATAAGATGCTTACATTTTAACAGGGACCCTCTGCTGAACAGGCTTTGACCCAAAGGAGTGACTTTAATGGTGGCCATTTTAGGAACAGTGGCAGGCCTGTTGAAGGGATGTTTAGAGGAATGTGAAAGTTTTATCATTTCTGTCAAATTACCACCTAAGCAGCCTGGCAGGTGAGAATGCAGAGCTAGCCAGTGTACCCTGATGCACAGAATAATTCCACCTTATGGTGATGCAAAATATATTCAGGACATATGTCAGATAATTCAACACTTACAGGTTGCTAGTGGGAAAAACTGTAACTAGCACTTTTTTGTACCTGGGACAAATATCACAAAATGTTCTCTGGGGCAAGCAGTGGGTAAAAAGTTCTTGAATCCGCTTTTAAAGACAATTGACATGGAGACTTAGGATAGACTTCAGATTTCGGAACACAAGGTCCCAATGATAGAGGAGAAGATACTAGGAACAATTTGAGGAATATGCCAAGGAGGCTGACTGTAGGTGGAAAAGTTCATCTGGAGTGCAACCAATGGTAAGGAGGCCATATGCCATCTGCTAAGTTCTGATTTTAACTAATTATTCATAGTAACTAGAAGTATAGACCATTTTTGTTTAGTCTTTTTCAGGTATGGCCAACTCTTCATGATCCCATTTGGGGTTTTCTTGGCAAAGATACTGGAGTGGTTTGCCACTTTCTTCTCCAGCTCATGTTTACAGATGAAGAAATTGAGGCAAACAGGTTTAAGTGACTTGCCTGGGGTCACACAGCTAGTAACTGTTTGAAGTCAGATTTGAACTCAGATCTTCCTGACTCCAGGCCCAGGAGCTCTATTCACTGTGCCACCTAGTTGCCCATATAGATCATAAGAATATAAATGTAAGGCTAGAAAGGATTTTAAAGGTCATCTAGTCTGACCCTTCAGTTAACAGATAAAACTGAAGTTCAGAGAGGTTGTGACTTTCCCAAGGTCACTTGCATTAAAGAACAATTAGAATTTGAACTTGGCTCTTGTAACTCTAAGTTCAGGTATTTTTTCCCAGATATCATACTTAGTATTTGTATCCGATGACCCAGGACAAAACTCTGACCACACCATCTGATTATACCTTTACTGGTGTTTATAGAGTAGCTGATATTCTGGGCTAACAAGTATTGTAAGAAAGTAATTTTGAGAGAGATAGAGGAAATATCTATGTAAATTATTCATTTCGCTGCTTCAAAGAACAATAATTTTATCAGTTTGGATAAACCCTTCACAAATGCAAATCATAAAATCTCTATACCTTAATACATAGCCTTCATGGGTTGTGTGGACAAATACAAAACAAACAAACAAAACAAAACAAAGCAAAGACATACAAAACATTTCCCACCTGGAAATGAGCCTGTCTTTTTTTTTTTTAATTTAATTTTATTTTGGTTTATCAACAATCACTTCCATATGCTTTTGAGTTTAAAATTTTTCTCCCCCTTCCTCCCCACCACCCTCCCCAAGACGGCACACGATCTGATATAGGCTATACATTTACATTCCTATTAAACATATTTTCACATTAGTGAAGTTGTAAGTAAAAATTAAAACCAATAGGAGGACCCGTCAGAAAGATGAAACAAAACTCAACAGAAGAGAAAAAAAAGATAGCGATTCAACTTCCATAATTCTTTCTTTGGATGTGGATAGCATTTTCCATCATGAGGCCTCTGGAGATGTCTTAGATCCTTGTAATGCTGAGAAGGGTTAAGTTTATCAGTATTAGTCATTGCACAACGTGGCTGTTATTGTGTACAACGTTCTCTTGGTTCTGCTTACCTCACTCAGCATCAGACCATACAAGTCTTTCCAGATTTTTGTGAAGTCAACCTGTTCATCATTTCTTGTAGCACAATAGTATTCGATTACATTCATATAGCACAACTTGCTCAGCCATTCCCCCAATTGATAGGCATCCTCTCAATTTCCAATTCTTTGCCACCACAAAAAGAGCTGCTATGAATATTTTCGTACATGTGGGTCCCTTTCTCATTTGTATGATCTTTTTGGGATACAGCTCTAGAAATGCTATTGCTGGATCAAAGGGTATGCACATTTTTATAGCTCTTTGGGCATAGTTCCAAACTGTTCGAAATGAGTCTTTATATGGCTAGGCTAACCTTGGACAACAGACATGGAATCTCTAGGTTAAAGTCAAAGTCCCTTTAGCTAGATGAGTCCTACAATGTTTATACTTCTCTAGAATGGATTTTAAGAACATGCGTCACAGCTAGATTTTGCTGGACTGACACAGCACACACACACACACACACACACACATATATGTACACATATGTATGTGTATATTGTATCTACAACATGAATACAAATATATGTGAATACATGCAAAGCTCCTCACAGACTTAGAATCATATTTTCCCTGTCACAGATGTTTTCCTGTGATCTTCTCAACCTCTTTTCCTTTGAAATCTGTAGCTTTGGGTCACACTTTTCACTTGGACTGATTTATCCCTAGCTAGGCCCTATGTCTAAGAATTACCCCTACCTTCTTGTCTGCGTATTGTTCCCACCTTAAATCCTCTAGTTGCAATACTGATTTGGTAAAATAGTTTTTAGGTGGAGTTCATATTTTTTTTTCTTCTTTCAAAGAGCATCTCATTTTTTATCTGATGTTATTGGAATTCATTGTATGTACTCAGTGGTTTATTTACTCCAATTACATGGGGCTGGTTCACAGAGTTCTGAGTCTTCACATTGGGAGACAGACAATAGGCACTCACTGAAGGATGGAATTCATGCCTGAAGAAATGAATGAAGTGATTGTGGCTGCCCTTCTCCCTTTCTCCTACTCCCACTCCCACCAGAGGCCTGCATACTTTTCTGAACTTGATTTGCTCAGTGTCTACAAGCTCTGCCCACCAGCCAGGCAGAGTTCCTAATCCAACTCAGCTGCAATCTTGCCATATCAAATTAAGATTGCACAGCTGTGGAATTATTTCCACATTCTTCCTCTACCTCCCAATCTCCTCACTCTCCATTCACCTCTAGTCTTGCTCATGGCTTTTTGTAATGACTAGCATTTTGTTCCCTCTTTCTTGGCCTCTATTTTATACTCATAGTATTGTATCTTCAAGGGTGAAGAAGAGGACATCCATTCTACATGACTGCTTCATGAATATGGTGGTTGTGCTAGAGAAGGCAGATGAAGTCTGTTAAGTATGGGAATTAAATGTGGTCTGCATTATCATGATGAGTGTGTATGCAATATATATACATATGTATGTATATGTTTGTGTGCATATATGTATATGCATACTTAAATAGCTGTGTGTGTCTATATAGACTCATACACATATATACACACATACATCTATATGTTTATTCCAATGATAGTTATTCCTCCACTGAGGTGCTTCTCTAATTTTTTTCATGATAGCATGGACACCATCTTGGCTTTTCAAAGATTATGCCAGTAGAACTCAAACTCTGGCAGTGACTTCTAAGCAGAAAAAAGTTTTGAGTCTAACCAGATGATAGGGGCAGCTATGTGGCACAGTGGATCGAGTATTGCGCCTGGAGTCAGGAAGACTCATTTTCCTAGTTCGAATCTGGCCTCAGATACTTACTAGCTATGTGACCCTGGGCAAGTCACTTAACCCTGTTTGCCTCAGTTTCCTCATCTGTAAAGTGAGCTGGAGAAGGAAATGATAAACCATTCTAGTCTTTTTGCCAAGAAAACCACAAATGGCATAATAAGAGTCAGAAAAGACTGAAAAACAACAAATAACCAAATGATGGATTATATGACTGTCATTTGGAGGCCAACCTGAATTGGTCTGAAGAAGCTCATTTGGTTGGTTGAAGAAGAAAACTGTTTCAGCTTTAACTGTTGGCAACCAGGTGTTGTAATATATAGAGCACTGGATCTGGAGTCAGGAACACTTGCTTTAAACACTGAATTTAAATCTGGCTTCAGATACTTACCAGTTGTATAAACTTTGGCCAGTTACTGTACCTTTGTCTGCCTTAGTTTCCCTATCTGTAAAACAGGAATGATAATAACACCTACTTCCCAAGTTTGTTGTGAGGATCAAGTGAGATATATCATAAAGCTCTTTACAAACCTTAAAGAACTATATGGAGGAGGATGATGATGATGATGATGATGATGGCTATCAAGTTGTAGAGGGTTTTCAGCCTATATTTGTGGAGGAAGTGCTTACACTGATGCAATAATGAAATCTTGAAGTACTGAGGTGTAAAAGATATTTTATTACAAAGTTTGAAGCACTTTGGAAGCCAATTGGAAAAATACAATCAATCCTTAAATTATAAGGTTTTTCTACCTTTGAGTATTTGTGAAAGAATATCATACAGGCTTTGAACAAATAGTACTTCATAAGTAGTAGAGGTCACTTAAGTCTGGTGTGGTCAGAGAAGAATTTGTGTAAGATGTGTTAGGAAGAAAGGATAATTCCCAGCCATCTCTACAATGTGCTTCCTAAACTCTGGCTGTCATCCTCTTCTCTCCCGTCTGGAACCTTAGACTCCACCTCCTGGGATACCACACTCTGCTAAGTGAGCTTTTCCCTTACCTTGCCTAAAACCAGGCCTCTATGACATTTCTCAACGACCTCCACCCTATTCTGCTACCTGAGTGCCTCCTAAACCCTCTCTGTCTCCTTTGCAGATCCCCCTTATAAGTTGCCTTTCCCCTTTAGACTGGAAGCTCCTGGAAGGCAGGGACTGGCTGGTTTTCCTGTATTTATATACTTATCTTCAGTACTTAGCACAGTGCCTAAAACACAGTAGGTGCTTAATAAATACCTCCCTTCCCTCCCTCCCTCCCTCCCTTCCTCCCTCCCTCCATCTATGTAAGTGCTTGACACATAGTAGAGATTTAATAAATGTTTATTGACAGATTCTTCATCTACCTATGAAAAGTAAGATAAATGTAGGCTTGGAATGGTGAACACCATGCATGATGAGAAGTAATGAAAGATAAGTTGGAAAGGTGGGATAAGCCTAGGGCAGTGTGTTGGTGCAGTGGATAGAGTACTGGGCCTGTGCTTATGTTCCTGAGTTCAAATGTGGCCTCATATACTTACTAGCTATGTGACCCTGGGCAAGTCACTTTACCCTGTTTGTCTCAGTTTCCTCCTCTCTAAAATGAGCTGGAGAAGGCAATAGCAAACCACTCTAGTATCTTTGCCAAGAAAACCCCAAATGGGGTCATGAAGAGTCAGACACAACTTAACTGAAAAACAACAACCAAGTCACCTATACATATGCTTCAGTATAGTTGTAGAGCAGCGGTTCTAACCCAGGTCTTTTTCTGACTTGGAAATCCAGTGTTTTCCTACTATAATTTCTCCCTCTTTGCTCCTGTGTACTGAGGACGTAGTAGGTGTTTTAAAATACCTGTTGATTGATTGACATTCAGTTAATCTTTATAGCAATGAACTATTTTTTTTCCTCAATGTTTCTGAAATGCTTTCCCCTTTCTGTATGAGATTTGGAGGACCTGGCTTCTTAAAACATTAAGATAAAATTGTTGGGCTGTGATATTGTTAAATGGAAATCGTGTTCAATTCTAAACATTACCAGAAAACAAGGTTGTTGTCCCTGTGCTATCCTTTCCTTCCCACACTCCTCCACTGCCTGATCCCTCATTTTGGGTCATCACATCACAAGCTGCCAGAGTGAATTGCATTGAATGGCACCAAAAAGTGATGGGATGTGACATGACACATTCACAGACACGGTTTTCATTCACCTTCTTCTAATAAGAAGCATTTCATAGGTTTGGAGGGAAGGGATAAAACCCAAATGCCTCCTCTCTGTTTATTGATATCTCTGAGCAGTGAGAGCACTTTGGTGAAATGTAGAGGACCCTCATGATCAATAACTTATTGGAAAAACATTTGTTTTGCATCTAAGGACATTTCATGCAAATCTCTTTATACTTCACCACACTGCTGCTAATCTATCATATGTCCTCAAGACCTTTACTTTTACAGATAAGGGAAAAGTGGTCCAGAAAGGTCAAGTAATTAGTCTTAGGTCACACAGCAGTGCCAAGGTTAGAATGTAGGCCTATTAACTTGTTATCCAGTGTGATTCCAGTATTGGCCTCCCACTACCACCAATACCAGCTACCCTCTCCATTTGGTGAGTTTTTTTCCTCTGGCCTTTGTTTTGTGAAGGACTTAGCCCAGGCTTCATTATTCTTTTCTTCCAGCTGTGTTCCTGACTCTCCTGAATTTCCCCACTATGACTTGAACTACAACTTCCCTCAGCACTAGGAGCCTTCTTACCCTGTAACCATGGCAGCCGCCTTCTCCCATTGGTGAGTTCCTTCTAGGCACCTTAATTTTAGGGATGGTCACAGGCTGGTCATGATTCATTCCCCTTCTGACTTTGTGGCCATGCCTCTACAGGTATCTTCCTTCTTCTCCTTCACCCACCTGGCTGTCAAGTGGTTGTCAGGAACCACTGCTTTACAAGTATACTGAAGTATATGTATGTGTGACTTTGTTGTTGTTCTTCAGTTAAGTCATATCTGGCTCTTCATGACCCCATTTGTGGTTTTCTTAGAAAAGATACTGGAATGGTTTGCCATTTCCTTCTCCAGCTCATTTTACAGATGAGGAAACTGAGGCAAAAGGGTAGAGTGACTTGCCCAGGGTCCCATAGTTAGTAACTATCTGAGGCCAGGAACTCAGGAACTTAGGAGCTCTTCAGCTGCCTTTTATGTGCTGTCTTCCCTTGTTAGAATGTAAGCAGCCTTAGGGCAGAGACTTTCTTTTCATTTGTATTCCCAGCACTTAACATAGTGCCTGGAACATAGTAAGCACTTCATAAATATCTATTGCCTTTTTGCTAATAAACTGCTTTGGAAAATTAAGGCAAATCTATTTTGTAATGTATTGTGTAATTTTAAATGTTAAATAAAATCTTAATTTTGTATGGCCAACCCTTTTACTAACCAGCTTGGCAAACATTCAGAAAAGCATGATCTTCTACATAATTACCTTATTCAACTCTTACAACACCCCACAGTGTTATGTAGTACAAAAATTGTGTCCATTCTACAGAGAAGTAAATGGAGACTCAGGGAATTAACCTATTATACTGAAGGTTATGTAGCTAACAAGAGAGAGGACTAATGTTCTGTCCAAATTACCAGTCTCTGACAGATAGTGTCTCACATAGTATTATTCATGAATTCTATATAATGGGTCATAGCAATAGGAATTATGTAATGGATACTTCCACTTTCTGGGCTTCAGTTTCCTCATTGATAATATATGAATAATACAGTGGAAAATGCTAAGGAAAGCAATTTCTCAACCTCAAAGTAGTCTATATATGTGAGAAATTATTTTACTGATGTTATTGTTTATAGTGTAGATCAGCACTATTGTTTCCCACCCTCCTGCAACCTGTCAAAGACCACAGGGTTGGAAACGGGGAGAATTTAGTTCTGTTCATGAAGGAGCACTTAATTGGCAATTTCTGGCAGGTAGCACTCACTCCTTTGGTCCAGAGAGTACCTTCTACTCTTATTATTGCAATGAAATCCTTTGTTCCACAGAGTTGCCACAATCTAGAGTGTTCACAGGGGAAAACAAAAACTGACCAACTTTGACTTAGATGAATAAATTAATACTAACAACAAAGTACCATTTCCATTTCTAACATTCTATGCTTTGTTTCAAAGTCCATTCCAACTCTAAGATTCCATATTTTGCAATTTTATATTCCATTGAATATAATGCCTTATTTTTTTTTTTGACGCAATGGTCAAATTTCTGGAATTCTATATTTTTCTCTCCTTTTCTTCCCCTTTCTTAGAGGGGAAGGGGAAGAGATATACTGGGAAATATAGGTACTACATTAAAAAGATACTAATAAAAATTTTAAAGGTCTTGCTCTGACATTTTATGTTCTAGACTGCCTCCCTGTTTTAATGTCCTGTTTTTTTTCATTCTGACATTATGTGTTCTAAGGTCCCTTACAGCTCTGTGTTTAAATGGTCTATGTTCTAGTTTCCTAGAACATTTTCTATCTTCTACCATTCTATATTCTAAAGTCTCTGGAGAAGCAGCATGGCTAAGCAGTTAAATAGCTGTCTTCAGGGGAAAGATCTCAGTTCAAGTCCATCCTGTGACACATGCTTGTTTTGTGACCCTGAGCAAACCATTTAATTTAACTTTCAGGTCCCAGGCAACTGTTTAAACCATTAAATAGCAGAGCAGATGCTCTGCATTGGTAGAGGATGGTTTCTCAGTGTGGTTCCCTTTTTCCTTCCCTTTCCTCCCTTAAAGGGAAAGTCTTTCAACACTAAAATTGTATGTTCTAAGTCTGGACCAAGTAACAGGTCCACCAATGAAGTCATGTGGCTGTTTTCCATAGTCTCTCTTTCATTTGTCATTTTCCTTTTTTGTCAATTTCACCAACTTCAGGAGGTTTAAGGTGGAACCTCAGAGTTCCTTTAATTTGCACTTCTCTAATTATTAGAAATTTTGAACATTTTTTCCCATATAGCTATTGATAACTTGAATTTCTTCCCTTCAGAATTGCCTCTCCATATCTTTTTGTCATTTATCATTTGGGGAGTGGCTTTTATTCTTAGAAATTTGAATCAGTTTCATATATACATGTGTGTATACATACATAGATGCAGACACAGACCTGACACAGAGACACAGAGACACAGGCACATAGACACACAGATACATACACACACACATAGATAGACAGAGAGAGAGAGAGAGAGAGAGAGAGAGAGAGAGAGAGAGAGAGAGAGAGAGAGAGAGCGCTTCATCAGAAAAGTGTGCTGTAAAGAATTTTTTTCCCAGTGAATGGTTTCTTTTATACTCTTAGCTGCATTGGTTTTATTAATTTAAAAAGAGGAAAATAATGTTCTAAGATGACTTACAGGTCTAACATTGTATGTTTCTATATTAAACCAACAAAGAAATAAACATTTCCTTTCCAAGAAAGAAGAAATAAAAGTACACAATCAATTACATAGGAAATAGGTCTTTAGAGGTGTTCAGATTGGGCCCAAGGTGATAATCTTGCGTAATGCTGAGGCTGCTTTTCCAGTGCTTTTTTTTTTAAAAGCTAGAAGCAATGCAAGTTGTTATTTAAAGTCAATGCTGCAATCATTCTGTCTGCTAACCTCAGGGTTATCTTGGTTGTAGATTCTAAAGCCTTTGAAGGCTGCACTTTTCAGAACACCTTCTGTCAAACTTACTGAAAACCATTTGTACCAAGGGGAAACTTGCTGTAGTACAGTAACCTTTAACTCCCCTCTCGTGCTCACAAGTTCCCATCCTGTTTTTCTTCCCCTTTCCTTCAAAGACTTCAAGAAGAAATGTCAAAAAGGAAAACCACAAGAAAAGCACAACTAGTCTAAGGAAGAATGGAGTCATTGTCAGTGGCCAGGGATAGCATAGACAGAGGGAGCTTATGGTGCATCAGAAGTCCAGGGACATATGCACGCCTGTAGTACTCTCCCCATTGGTATTACCCATTCAAGAGTCGGATTCTGCTCCACTATCCTTAAAGTGGAAAAGAGCTTTGATGGCTTAGAGTGAGAAGATCTCAGTCTTGTCTGCTTATTAGGTGAGTTGCCCTGGGCATGACACTTAACCTTTAGTAAGTATCTTTACTCTGACCTTTAGCATTCTCATATGTGAAATGGGGATAATAATGCCTGTCTTGCTGAGCTTATGCTTGGCACTTCTATTGACTAGGTGTGGCACCTGGAAAATTCATTGCACCTTGATAAACTTCACTTTACTCAACTCTAAAATGGGTGAGTAGAGCTAGAGAATCTCCAGGACTGATTTCAAATTTAAGAGCTTATCCTAGATCATGTCGTTGTGGTCTGGGAGTCAAGGTATGTCAAGTCTATAAGTATTGGTTTATTTATTTTTTGGCTAGGCAATGGAGTTAAGTGACTTGCCCAGGGTCACGCAGCAAGTTGTATGTTATGTGTCTAGTGTTGGATTTGAAATCAGGTCCTTCTGACTCCAGGGCCGGTGCTCTATCCACTTCACCAGGTAGCTGCCCCTACAAGCATTTATTAAGCAACTACTGTGTACCAGGCACTGTGCTAAGCACTGGGAAAGAAAAAGAAAAGTAAAAACAGTCTCTTTCCTCAAGAAGCTTACATTCTAGCATGGGAGATATTATGCAAACAACTATTCATATATGAAATATCTATATACATAGATATATATCTATATAGACACATATGTCTATATAGATATATAGATATATATGTACATACCCACATATAAATATATGCACACATAAATGTGTGGTATTTATATTTGTATGTATCTGTGTGTATATTTATATATAATTGGTGGTAACCCAAAGTACAATGGGGAGGCATCATGTAAACAATCATGACCATACTGTACATGTACATGTATACACACCACTCACATATAAACACACATGTGCACACATATAAAATTGGAGGTAGCTCAGATTATAATGGGGAGACACCATGCAAAAAACTATGTACATTTGATCCTACCCACATATAAATGAATGAATAAATATATAAGTATATACACATATATGTATATATGTGTATATATTTGTGTGTATATATGTTTATCTATAATATATCTATATATACAGAAACAGAGAGAGTGGGAGAGAAAGAGAGAGAAAGACAGACAGACAGAGAGAGAGAGAGAGAGAGAGAGAGAGAGAGAGAGAGAGAGAGAGAGAAAATAATTTCAGAGGAAGACATTGAGTAAGGTGAGGGGGGAAGGGCTCCTGCAGAGGGCAGGATTTAACCTGAATCTTGAAAGAAGCCAGAAAACAGAGATACGGGGTAAGAACATTCTAGGCATATGGCCGAAACCAGTAAAAAGACCCAGAATCATCTTGTGTAGCATGTACATTATTATCAAATTCATTGAGATGCCAAATCGTCAATTGATTGCTTGTCTTTCCAGGGAATTGAAAGGGATAAACTGGGTAACTTCTCACTCCCAACCTTAAGTGATGTCATGCCACTTGGTTCTCAAATTTAGAAACATAGAAAACACAAAGGTTCTATAATTTTGTCAGAATCCACATTTAGTTAATAAATCACTGGGCATTGCTTACAGCACATAGAGATTAAGAGACATACACAAGGTCACACAACTAGTAAATGTCAGAGGTAGAATTTGAATCCAAGTCTTCCTACTTCTAACCCCAGCATTCTATGCTGTTGGCTACATTGCTTCTACATAGACACAGCTAGGTAGTATAGTGGGTGGGGTACTGGGCTTCTATTCAGGAAGACCTGACTTCAAATTCACCCTCAGATGCTTATTAGCTGTGAGCCCTTGGGAAAATCACTTATTTCTGCCTGCCTCAGTTTCCTCAGCTGTAAAATGGGGGTCATAATAGCACCTGCACCCCAATGTTGTTGTGAGGATCAAATGGGATTGTATTTGTAAAGTGCTTAACCTAGCTTGCCCCTTGCTTTCTACATAGAAGAACAGAGTGAAATTGTAGAGAAAAAGGAGCATTGGCTCCTATCTCTAGTTCTGCCTTTAATTGTCATAAAATTTAGAACTGAGATAGATCATAGGGCGTATCTATCTTAGGCCCGTCATATGACAGAGGAGTAAAGTAAAGGCCAGAGAAGCAAAAATGACCTGGCCCAAGTTATATTTACTACCATGTTCTACTTTGTACCTTGAGGAAGTCATTTGTCCAAAGCTCCAGTGTCCTCATTTGTGAATAAGGGGGTTTGACTAGGTGATTACTAAAGCCTATCAGATAGGGTCCCTATCTAAATTGTGTGATCCTAAGCAGTAGAGCTGGGCCCAGAAGCCAGGTGTTCCCACTCCGAATCCAATTCCCCTTCTGCTCTCGACACTACCTCCTGCCATGGCTGGGTAGCTCAAAGCCCCAGCCAAAGGCTGTTTGACCCCCGCAGATGGCGTCAGTCCTCCACACAAGCTCTTATCTGTATTCACCATCAATAAACCCCTTTAGCCAGATATATACATTTGGGGGCCAGCCGTATGGGCACGTGCCATGAAAGACCCCTGTGCTCCGCCCAATAATTAAGCTGTTGTAAGACGCGTTGAATGAGATTCTTTTTTCCCCCTAGTAGTATAGATTTGGGTTTTGGCATAGTCCTAATGACCTAAAGAAAGATGCAGGAAATGATTTCCCCGCTCTTCACTGAGAGAAACATTAGCTCTTTGTTTAAAAATTACATTTGCGGAGGCCTTTCTGCACCACACTGCTTCTGAGTAAGTCCTTAGAAGTCCTCACAGTTTGGGTTTCTGTGGAAGTTGTTGGCATCAAAGCCTGTGGCTTTCTTTCTGCCTTTCTTTGTTCCTCTCTTTCATTGAATCCAGCATGTATTGAACACACTCATAATCCATTTGGACAAAACCAACACTATTATTTATATATATATATATTATACATAGCAGGTAATATATGGATATTATATATAGAATATTATATATAATTTGTATAGAGATGTATACAGTGTGTTTATATATGTGTGTATATGGATATATGTGTGTGTACATATTTCTATGTTGTAATAGTGTGGCATAATAGAACAGTCTTCCCTTCTGAGATTGCCTTCAATCTATTCTGCATATATCATGTATATGCCATTGAGGAGGACTCTGGCAATTCTTTCCAGGAATGTACACATTGATAATGAGGTTGATGCATGCATTGCCAGAGCCAATTCAGTGTTTGGGAGGCTCTGAAGGAAAGTGTGGGAAAGAAGAGGTATTAGACTGACTACCAAACTGAAGGTCTGCAGAGCTGTTATGCTGACTTCTTTGTTGTATGCCTGTGAAACCTGGACAGTATACCAGAGCCATGCCAGGAAATTGAATCACTTCCATTTTAATTGTCTTAGGAAGATTCTGAAGATCACCTGGCAAGATGAGGCACCAGACACTAAGGTCCTTTCTCAAACTAAACTGCCAAGCATTCAAACTCTACTGTACAGAGCACAACTCTTGATGGGCTGGCCACATTGTTTGAATGCCAAAAGTATGCTTGCCAAAAAGACTATTTTGTGGAAAATTCACACAGAGCAAGCACTCGTGGTGATCAGAAAAAGTGATACAAGGACACTCTCAAAGTATCTCTTAAGAATTTTGGAATTGATTGTGTGACATGGGAGACATTGGCACAGGACTGCCCAGCATGACATGCTCTCACTAGAGAAGGTGTGGTGCTCTATGAGCAAAGCAGAACTGAAGTAGCTCAAAAGAAATGTGAGATGCATAAATTTAGAGAATCCACCCCAAATGTTCACATGGATTATTTGTACCAGTCCTGTGGGACAGCACTCCAAGGTCCTATTGGTCTGATCAGCTACAGTAGGAAACACTGTAATTTGACTCTAACATAGTGATGTCATTTTGGTCCTCTTTGAGAAGGAAGGACAAAACCAACCAATCATATACATACCCAGTGAATTACATATAGTCTTTCCCATTAGTATGTAAGCTCTTTGAGAATAGAGACGGGTCTTTCCTTCCTTCTTTCCTTCCTTCCTTCTGTCCTTCCTTTCTTCCTTCCTATCTCCTTTCCTCTCTCCCTTCCTCCTCCTCGTCCTCCTCCTCGTCCTCGTCCTCGTCCTCCTCCTCGTCCTCGTCCTCCTCCTCCTCCTCCTCCTCCTCCTCCTCCTCCTCCTCCTCCTCCTCCTCCTCCTCCTCCTCCTCCTCCTCCTTCTTCTTCTTCTTCTTCTTCTTCTTCTTCTTCTTCTTCTTCTTCTTCTTCTTCTTCTTCTTCTTCTTCTTCTTCTCTGATTGAATGATCATCGGATTCAAGAAGAACTGAGTTTAAGTCCTGTTTCTGATATGACTCAGTCATGTGACCCTGGGGGAGGTCACACAATTAAATTATTTAACCTCTCTATACCACAAGGAACTAACTATCCATGACTATAAATTGTAGATGAGGTCTTTGTTGGGATTAGAGTTCATCACAGGGAACTTTCTAAGCTGAAGAAGTCATAAATCTGGTCATACACACACACACACACACACACACACACACACACACACCTGGCAATGGGGAGCTTTACATATACATATACACATATACACATGCATAAACATATCTATATATACATGTACATATAGCATACATACACATACACAGCTGTATACACACATAGCTATATATACACACATATATAGTATGTATATGTATATTTATGCATGTATACATTTGTGTGTGTGTGTATACAAACACACACACACACACACACACACATGCATGAATGTAATATAGGTCCAGACTTGTGATTTAAGATTCTATTGCTATGGTGATCTAATGTGGATGCTGAAGCTCCTTCCATTGTAGTAGACTTGTATCTTGTCTTTAATTTATCATTTAGAGAGTTCTTTCTTGGGCACTATATGTTCAAAGAATTGCCTCAGGTATCATAATTACTATGTGCCAGAAGTAGGACTTTTTCCCAGGTCTTCTTTTCTTTTTCTTTCTTTTCTTTCTTTCTTCTTTCTTCTTTCTTTCTTTCTTTCTTTCTTTCTTTCTTTCTTTCTTTCTTTCTTTCTTTCTTTCTTTCTTCTTCTTTTCTTTCTTTCTTTCTTTCTTTCTTTCTTTCTTTCTTTCTTTCTTTCTTTCTTTCTTTCTTTCTGGCAATTGGGGTTAAGTGACTTTCCCAGGTCACACAGCTCATAACTGTCAAGTGTCTGAGGCCAGATTTGAACTCAGCTCCTTCTGACTCCAAGGCTGGAGTTCTATCCACTGCGCCACCTAGCTGCCCCTTGTCCCAGGTCTTCCTGACTAAAAGGTCAACTCTCTAACCTCTATCCTTTTGCTGCCTTTCACTGTAATGTTGCACCCTTTCTGGGCTACTTCCCTAATTTATATTTGCTCTTACCATTTGGGTCCCCCAGAGGTAGCTGCTACTCTCAGTTTCTATAGTTATTCAATGGGGCTGTAATTCTAACACTATAACTAACACCCACTGATGTACTTTCTCCTAATAGTCAACCAGTAGACACAATTGACTCTTAGCAAAGACATTTACTAAGGTCACAGAAAATAATACCTATGAAACATTGCTTCTCATGGACCTGGAGAGAAGAGTAGTGTCCCAAAAATATACATCACATCTATCAGGAGAGTGGTCACAAACTTAGAATAAAAATGTAGTGGGATGCACAATTAAGAAACACATATGGAAAAAATATATGGGTAGATAGATAAATAGATAGAGGGTACAAAATGAGTTGAAATTGAAGGGGTGATATCTAAAAATAAAATTAAGGGGTGAGAGAAGATTATACTGGGAGAAGGAGAAAGGGAGAGGTAGAATGGGGTAAATTATCTCACATAAAACAGACCAGAAAAAGCTTTTATAATGGAGTGGAAGTGAGGGAAGGTGAGAAGGAATGAGTGAATCTTATTCTCATCAGATTTGGCTTAAGGAGGGAATAACATACACACTAAATTGGGTATGGAAATCTATCTTACCCTACAGGAAAGTAGGGGGGAGAGGTGGGGTTGATAGAAGGGAGGTCAGATTGGGGGAGAAGGTAATCAGAAGCAAACACTTCTGAGGAGGGACAGGGTAAAAAGAGAAAATAGAATAAATGGGGACGGGTGGGATGGGATGAAGGAAAATATAGTTAGTTTCCCACAGCAAGACTACTATGGAAGTGTTTTGCATGACTACATATGTATAACTTGTATTGAGTTGCTTGCCTTCTCAATGAGGGTGAGTGAGGAGGGAGGAAGGGAGAGAACTTGGAACCCAAAGTTTTAAAAACAAATGTTAAAAATTGTTTTTACATGCAACTGGGAAATAAGATATACAGACAATGGGATATAGAAATCTATCCAGCCCTACAGGAAAATAGAAGGGGAAGGGGATAAGAGAAGGGAGGGTGATAGAAGGGAGGGTAGATTAGGGGAAGGGGTATTAAAAATGCATGCTGTCTTGGGGTGGGGGGAGGGGCAAGATGAGGAGAAAATTTGGAACTCAAAATCTTGCAGAAGTGAAAGTTGAAAGCTAAAAATAAATAAATAATTGGTATTCTAAAAAAAAAAAGAAACATATATGGACAAGTTAACTTACAACATCAAAACTGTAGAGTATCTCTCTCCTCATAGTTCTCTCTTCAGCTCAAATTTGAATTGGCCATGGCTATCTCTCTTTTCTCCACTGCCAGGAGTCATACTATTAAAAACTGCTTCTGGCCTTTGGTGACTGCGGGTGTCCCCTAGTCAAGTAGTTATGCTTCAAAGCAACATGGTTGATGTGTCACAGAGAGGAGAGAGAAATCCTCTCTCTCCTTCAAATGCAGTTCCCTTTCAGGGTTTGTGTTCTTTCTTCATTATGGGATTCAACTGTTAGGCTGCCTGAAACACAAGTGCTTTTTATGGTACCAGTTTTAAATAAATTTTTATTCTCTAGGACAAGAATTGCATTTCCACTTGCTTAGAGTACTAATAAAGTGCTCTCACTCTGCATATCTCAGTATTTAAAATGGCCAGATTTATATAGTAGTTCAAAAGTGGTTTTAAAACCACCACTGCATCCATTCTTGGCTAAACATCTAAGTCCTTACTTTTTGAAAAGCTGTGTGGAATGCTGTCTCTTCTGTTGCATTTAGTCAGCCTCTTCAATGATGAGTTCAAAAGAGGTACCTCCAAGTGGGTCTGCTCCACCATCTGGAGATCCACCAGGCATGCCCTCCGCACTCTGATACAGCTTAGTAATGATGGGTTAAAAGATCTTTGCTAATTCTTTCTGCTGATGCTCATTTTCTTTCTTCTTATCAGACTGGTTCTTATCCAGCCAGTTTGTCATTTCATTACATCTGTCAAGTATCTTCTGTTTGGCTTTATCACCATTTTTGCTTCAGACTTTCTCATCTTCCATTGTAGTCTTCATATTGAAAGCATAAAATTCAAGTGAGTTCTTAGAAGACACCTTGTCCCTCTGCTTTAACCTTGTATTTCTCTACTTCCTAGATCATACACACAGTGTCTTTTTTTATTCAGATTGCCTTTGTCATTTGTAATGGCCAGCTTAATCTCATCGCTTCTGTTTTTATCCATACCTGTTGTTGTTTGTCCTTCATTTTTGAAGAGGTCCAATGGCATCACAGGATGATGTCATGACTTGCACATGAATTGGAATTGTGAGGGAGAGCTGCACAAAATCGTCAACCTCACTCTCTCTTCAGAGTCATTGAAGTCCAGTGTCAAGACAAAAGTCAAGATGAGTGGCAATGGCTGAGATGCAGTGGAGGACCTTGGTGTCTTCAAAAACTGACCAAGCTCTAAGCACTCCACAACTCCTGCTTCAACCACCTTCATGGCCATTGGAACAAGTCATTCTCATCTGCCCATTCTGCTGGGGGAAGTCTTCACGTGATTGTATTCGTAGAAGATACATCTGGGATGCCATTTGCATCAATGTCAGAGGTCATTACAATCTGAGGAGCATTCAGGGTATGGGAGGGATTCCTATGAGCTCAAGCTTATCAGATAGGTTGGTATTCTTTGTTATTGCTCTCTTACTTTCAAAAACCTAGGTAAGCACAGCAGGTTAGATGGAGTAGGTGGAAAGGTCTGTGTCTGTTTGGTAAGGATGGTGCTATTGAATTTGATGAGAATTGTCATAACTCTACCATCAGCTTTAATACCAAGGGAAAGAAAAGTGAACATTATTAGATTTATCCCCAAAGTGGAAGCCTAAACAGTTGCACCGCAAGCAACAACTCAGTCAAGCCCAATGCTTTGTTAATCGCCTTGCCATTGAGAAAGTCCTGGAATTTCTAGATTAGTGGAATTTTCTGGATAGTGGAAATGTAAGCAGAATCATCTGTCAAGACAATGTCATGGATCTGTGATTTATCTAATTTGGCACCTTTAGGGCCTTTTCCATGGGGTCCAGTATGCCACAGATAGGTCAGCTTTCAGCTGTTCAAAATGGGCATGATTGATAGAGGCATAAAAATTGATGCCTTCAAAGGGGGAGTCAAGCTCAGTATTGATCTGGGTACTGGAAGAGAGAGTGTGCTTTGCATATTCACAGGTGGTAGGACAGGAACAGGGACAAGTGAGGAGGCAGGAACAGCTTCTATTCTATATTGTGTGGATACCAGTGGAATACATGGGTCATTCATCCATCATCCCTTATTCTTGTCACAGGACCACTTCACTATCTTTTCCTACAATGTATCTCACAGATAATATTTTTTACACCATTTTTCTTATACAACTTTTAAAAACTAATGACGCATCATAGCTTATTTGCCTACTCAAGCACACCATGCACTTCTCCATTGCCCTCCATTGCACATATATATGCATGTGTGTATGTACACATACATAGATGTATGTGTGTACATAGACACATGTGTATACACATACAAATACATATAAATGTGCATACATGTGTATATATATATACATACACACACACACACGCACACACAAAATCTCTTTTAGGCAGGGGGTGTTCTTTATGACCTCTAAGCTTCCTTCTCTTCTAAATCCTATGAACATACTATTTGATACTCCAAATGTGTGCTTGAGTAGTTCTTATTCTTATTTTATAGATGAGAAAAGAGATGCTCTAAGTAAGGGGCAAATCAAGTTATTCCCAGTCATACAGTGAGCAGGTAGCATATTCATGGCTAGAAACCAGTATTCCTAAAATTCACAAGATAAGATGATCTTATTTTTGTGAATATGGAAATTGAAACTCAGAGTGGTTAGTGGACTTCCTTAAAGTAATACTGTTATTGAGTAACAGAAGGGGTTTAGAACCTGTCTACCCACCCCAAATTTTGTGCCATTTTTATTGGATCAAGCTGTTGTCAGGTCTCCTCTAAAGATGTGTATTGTAAAAATGACTTAGGCACCTGACCCTAAAGTTTCTGCTTTCATAGTAGCAATAGTATAGGCAATATCAAAAGCAATAATTAAAAAAAAGAATATTGGCTCACATTTCTGAGTGCATCCCCAGTATTCAGTATCTTAAATGAGCGATGCTGATGTGGACGTATGGATTTTTATTTTTTATTCCTTGCCGTGGGTTCTTATACATCCATTTTTACATACTAGCTAATAGAATCAACCCCTGACCCTCCCCCACGCATCAAACAACTCTTGTTTGGAAGATGCCTCAGAGATTATTTAGCCCAACTTTTATCTGAAGTAGAAATCCCCTTTTCAACATTCTTGATTAAGTGATCAGCTATTGTTTGCTTGAGCATCTGTCAGTGACGAGCAACATCCTCCCACTCACGGCAGCCCATTTCATTTTTGGACAGCTCTAATTGTTGGGTAGTTCTTTCTCCTGTAGAACTGAAATCTATCTCCATTTAACTTTCAGACATTGCTTCCAGTTCTGTCCTCTGTGGCCAAGCAGAATGAATCTAATCCCTCTTTGGGATGATAGTGTTTCAAATATTTGAAGACACATGCCATCTTCCCCATAAGTAGGTGAAGAAAAGATGGAAGCATAACAATTGTCATCAAATACTTGAAGCATGGCTAACTTAAAGGGACAGACAAATGTCAACCTTGACTTTAGATCAGCCTAGGCTTGCAGGATAAAAACAACTCATTTCTGTAGAATTCAAAAATCTATGAAGCATTTTCTTTACAACAGACCCTTGAGAGAGTATATAGTAAAATATTTTGATTTCCATTTCACAGATGGTGAAACTGAGGTTGACAGAGTCTAGATGACACACCCAGTGTCAAACAGCTGGTAAGAAGAAGAGTTAAATACCAGAAGCAATAATGAACTTGGGGTCCTTAAGCTCTACATACAATGCTCTTTCCACTGTGAAAGCTTTTGGTGACAGTGGTGTAGGTAGACAAAGATTTGTAAAATTTTTTTTCCTTTGAGGGATGTGTATAAACTTGTGATTTCATCTGTGTGGGGAAGTTCCTATTGTAGAAACCCCTTCTACTTTTGCAGATCAACAACTCGTCTGTAATTTATAGTCTAGAGGCTATCAGATTTGGCAACTGAGAAATCCTTGATAACTTTGGAGAGAGGAGTTTCTGTTGAATGATGAAATAAAATGGTAGACTATGAAGGGTTAATGACTGAGTGAGAGAAGAGAAAGTGAGGCTAGGCAGTAAGTTAAGATAGCTTTTTCTAGGAGTGTGGCTATAAAAGGGAGTAAAAATATAGGATTATAGTGAAAGGATATGGTAGGGTCTAGTGAGAGTTTTTTTAAAGGTTATTTTATTTTATTCTTAACTTAAAAAATAAAACAAGCATTTTCATGACATAGTAGAATAGAAGAAAAGAGATTGCACATGGAACCACAAGTCTACTATGTACAACTTGCTATTCCTTTTAAGTATATAATAAAGTTATCATGTAGCTTTTTTACTTTTTTTCTTCCCTCCCTCATCCCCCCGCTAGACACAAATATGTGTGTGTGTGTATATGTATGTGTGTGTGTGTGTGTGTGTGTGTGTGTGTATAAAATCATTCCATACATACTTCTATTTAGCAATATCCACTTTGCCTCTAGGTTCACTTTTCAAGAATGACCTTTTAATCCCTAGCAAACTGGAAAAATAGGTAGCTATCTAGTCTTTCTTGAAATACAGGGGTTACCTGAGATGTTACCATTTGTTCTAGGCCAATAAGTGTATAACTAGTCACCTGATTCCTTTCTTGAGCTGTTTTTTTCTCCTGTTTAGAATGACCTCCTTCAGTCATTCCTACTTATATAAATTGTACTCATCCTTCAAGATCAGACTCAAGTACCATCTCTTTAAAGAGGAGTCCACAAAGAGGACACCCAACTGCACTACTATGGTACATGTTAAGTGCTCCCTTTCTGACCTCCTGTAGCACTTAGAGTCTGTTTCACACATTTTAGCACTTATTTACATACATGCTTTCTGAATAGGTTCTCTGAGTGGGTTCAAGAGGCCCTGTAATACAGTGGGAGGAAGCTCCTAGGCTCATAAATCTAGAGCGAGAAGCAACCTCAGCAATCACCTAGCCCAAGCCCTTCATTTTACAGATGAAGAAACTGAGGCTCAGAGAGTGTAAGAGAATTGCCCTTGGCCAGTAAGAAAATGGCGCAGTTCTCCTTGAATCCAGTCAACTGATTCTAAGACAACACTCTTTCCCCAAATGAGATTAGAAGACTTGGGTTGGAATCCTGATCCAATATTTGCTAGCTAAGTGACAATGAACAAATCCCTTAACTTCTCTCAGACTCAATTTCCTCATGTGGAAAATGTTTTTTGCATTGTCTACCTCTCAGAGTTGTGAGGAAACTGCTTTGTACATCCTAAAATATTGTAGAAATGTGACATAATTAGTCTTGCTTCCTTAATAAGACTGAAAAATTCCTTGAGGTCAAGGAACATATTTTCTATCTATTTTCTTTCTTTCCCAGTTCTGGGTTCATACTCTGCCCTTAATAGAGTCATAAATTTAGAGGCAAAAGGGGTCTTAGAGGTAATTGCATCTAACTAACTCTTCATTTTACAGATTAGGAAATAGAGGTTGAGTGACTTGCCTGTGGGAAAATAGCTAATAAATGTCATAGATGGGATCTGACCCCAGATCTTTCTTAACCCAAAGTTCTATCATTAATCAAGTTAATCAAAGTTCTATCAAAACTCCACAAGTTTTCAACAGAGGGAGATAAAGATAGGTTTCAGGGGGTCTATGAACTTGGATGGGCAAATAAATGACATCTTTTTCAGTAATCTTCTGACAGAAATGTAGCATCTTCCTTTAATTATGGATATTGGCAAACAAACATTATCCCAAGAAAGAGTTCCTAAGTTTCATCCAACTGCTAAAGGGTTCACCAATACAAAAATACTGAAAAAGCTCTGGACAACGTGCTTTTTTGCTAAATTATTGTTTCATAGATAGAGAATATAGGAAGGCCCTTATATGCCTCCCAAGGCTCTAGCATTCGTTGAGCACTTACTCTGTGCCAGGCACCTTCAACAATGATTGACCGTCATCTCTCAGTTTATTCATTCACTCATCAGGCACTTGTTAAAGATAGAGCACCTTGCCTGGCACTTAGTAGGCACTCAATAAATGTTTGTTGAGCTGCATTGAAATAAGACATTGAGTTTAATATCTAGAAGTGGGAATATGACCTTCATACAATATTATATAGGATGTCTCAAAGTCTTAGTGTAGTTTAAAATATTTTAATAACTTAAAACTGCAAGGGGCAGCTAGATGGTGCAGTGGATAAAGCTCCAGCCTTGGATTCAGGAAGACCTGAGTTCAAATCTGGTCTCAGACACTTGACATTTACTAGCTATATGACCCTGGGCAAGTCACTTAACCCTGATTGCCTAAACAGAGCAAACAAACAAAAAATGCATTAAGATTTTTGGGGTACTGTTATTGATAAATACAGAGCATTAGAGAGGTTCATACCTTTTTCAAGTCACAGGGTTTCACTAAAAGGAGCATCTTCTATAACTTAAAGATCTCTGATGACACCCTGTAAATATTTTTTGTGAATTAGTGGAGCCAAATGAGTAGAATCATAAAATGTTATAGCTAGAAGGAGTCTTAGAAACCATATAGTTTTAACTCATCATTTTTCAAATGAGGATGCTAATGCCTAAAGATATGAATTGTCTAACCCAAGATAGTAAGTAGAAGAGCTAAGGTTACAATTAGAAGTCAGGCCTCTTGACTCTCAGCTCAACCTCTTTCCTTGCACCTTGAGACTTTCCCAGTCACTAGAGGGGTACTTGTACTGCCATTGTGTGATCTGTAATTTTGTCTCTTGGGGACCCCTTGAGTACCTGCCCCTCCTTACTCTGTAACCTTTCAGGGAATGCTTCAGCAAAGGCCAATGCTATGCTGCGGGGCTTTGACACTGTTACAATTCTTAAAATGATCAGAAACCAGAACTATAGACACGCGCTGGGATGCCTTTTAGGGGGATACTGAGAATTTGGCTTTGCAAAGAGAAGCAAACAACACCCTATCTATGCAGATTCTTTCTCCTCCTGCCAGAGCCAATGAGGATCTTGGATTCAGGATCCTATTGAAGGGAACCCACAATAACACATTTTCTCCCCTGCCGCCTGGAGGGAAAACACAGAGTTTGATGAGGCACAAGAAGAGGGTGTTTCACTGGGAGCCAGCAGCCTGAAAATTCAGTCGAGCAGCTGAAGGAGATAAGTAGTCAAAACACCCTGGAGAACCAAAAACTATGGTGCGCTAGAGATAAAAGATAAGGAGAAAGCCCAAGAAAACACACTGCTTTATTTCTCTGGATGCTGGCAACGAATGCTTCAACAATTGTTTGCAACCAGAGGCGCAGTGGTAGGTTTTTTCTTTTTAAATAAAGAACTTATGTCAGGGAAAAATAGAGTTCCCGTTGTTACAACAGCGATGGCAAAATAAAAAGTCTTCAGTGTTAAAATGAGTGAAGGCCAGATCCAGAAACTGGCCTCTCTTTGTGCTGCTTCCCTTCTCTGAGCTGCATTATTCTCCCATTATAAAATGAAGGATTGGTTTAGATGGTATTTAAATTGGGAGATAGTGCTATGCAGTGTGAAGAATGTTGAATTTGGAGTCAGAATTCAAATTCCAGCTAGGTAAGACTACCTGTGTGAGACCTTGGAGCAAGCCATATTTCCTTTCCAGGCCTTAGTTTTTTCATCTGAGGAGGTTGGACCAGATGACTTCTGACTTCCCTCCCTGCTCTCAAAATCTATGAGTCTGAGGTAAACATTAATAACCATATTTTTGGAACAAGAAATAGATAATTTAAATGACCCAGTCTCAGAAGAAGAAATGGAACAAACCATAAACAAAATCCCAAAGGAGGAAAAACTCAGGACCCAGTGAATTTGCTGGACATTTGAAGAATAATTAATTCTAATATTGTATAAATTGCAAAAATTTTTTAAAAAAAGGGATCCCACCAAATTCCTTCTATGATACAGATTTGTTCATGATCTATCTATCTATCTATCTATCTATCTATCTATCTATCTATCTATCTCAAGGATTCTAATCCCTTAGGGTCAAAGCAGGCATATCTATCATTATAGAGAAGAGAAGTAATGTGATTGTCATACTGGGTTAAAAAGCAGTTTGTCTTGGTGTACATGGGTTAGAATCTTGCCTCAGAGACACAGGCCTCTATTTCCTCATCTATCAAAGAGGACTAATAATAGGACTTACTCTGTAGGGTTTTTGTGAGGAGAAAGTGACATAATCTATGTAAAGTGCTTTTTGGACATTAATGTTCTATATTAATGTGATACGATCACCATCATCATCATTACCTCACCTACTATGTAGAAAGCATTACAGGCCAAAATAACTTTCTGATCTCTCTGTTTTTCTGTCTCTCTGTTTTACTACTTAATACCCTGGGAGAAAACAAATACAATTATTACTAGCCTCATTTGCTTATTTGAAAGATGCAGAAACTGAGGCTAGTTGAAGATTGAGAATTGTCCAAAGCCAGGCAGCTAATTAATGGAAAAGTTAGCGTTCTAACCTTTGGTTTTGATTCACAGTCTTGGTCTCCTTGTCCTATGCGACACCAAAGAATACATTTTTCTGCTCCAACATCTCTCAAGCTTCTTGACTAGATTCTTTTCCTGACTAATTGCAATGGCTTCCACCCTGGTCTTCTTCCTCCAATCTCTCCCCTTGCTAATCCAACCTTGTGATTCTTCTAGTTTACCAAATTGATGACCTTAAACTATGTTTCAGACCATATCTCACTTCCCTGCTTAAGAAGCCCCACTGGCTTTTTATTGTCTAGACGACAAAATACGAACTCTTCTCTCTGGCCTCTTCACAGTCTCACTACAACCTTTCTTTCCAGGCTGTTTGTAGATTCCTCCCTTTTACATACTCTGTCGCTGTTGCTCAGTTGTGTCCAGCTCTTTGTGGCCCCATTTAGGGTTTTCTTGGCAAAGATACTGGACTGGTTTGCCATTTCCTTCTCTAATTCATTTTACAGATGAGGAAACTGAGGCAAACAGGGTTAAGTTACTTGCCCAGGGTCACACAGCTGGCAAGTGTCTGAGGCTGGATTTGAACTCAGGAAGATGAGTCTTCCTGATTCTAGGTCCAGTGCTTTGTCCATTGCACCACCTAGTTGCTCCTTTAAATACTCTACATCAGACCTGCATAATTTGGCAGTAGGTAGGGCCCAAAACTAAAATAGGCTAAACTTCTTTGAGCCGCTGATAGATAGGTTTATAGCGGCTCATTTTCCAAGTAAAGATACAATTAATGATTAAAACTATTTTGCAAATAAGCCATATTAAAAGGGGAAATTTCAATTAATATCAATTAATTACACTTATTACTTGAGATTTTTATCATGAAATCACATTAATTTAAAAAAAATTACTTTGCTAAGCGATACATGTTTTAATACATTTTTCAGATTTTCTTACTGTTTACATTTAGTAATGACTAAAAACACAGTGAAAACATAAGACTCACTCTTCTCAGACTAGAGAGACTGATGGTGGCTGGTTGCTGAGGGTCGCATGACAAACAGGAGAGCGTGTGCAGTGGCAACCCACCTACCAAGTTACGTGATGGGCACAACGGTGACTATTGGAAGGTGGGTTAAGCAGGGCATGGACAAAGCACTTGTTATGTCTTTACTTTCTGTTACATCCTCTACATTTTTCCCGGCTCGCCCAAAATCCTTTAGCTGTCCTCTTCTACATTGTGGTAAAACAGACCTACTTGCTTTTCTCCATATAGGACATTCCATTTCCTGTTTCTATGCCTTTGCATACACTGTCTTCCTTGCTTAGGATATATTCCCTTTTCAACTTCAACTTTTGTAAATCCTCCACTGCCATCAAGGCTTTGATCAAATTTTATCTTCCTCATGAGACCCTTCCTGATTTCTTCAGTTGTTATTGCTTTTTTCCACCCACATTATGGAAATTACTTTATATTTACTTCTCTGTATTGCATTTTGTTTCCCTTCAGCACAATAATAATAATATGTTAAGGAGTGGTCTATAAAAGCTCAGGACCTAATAACAAGAAAGAAATGACAACATTTGATGCTAACTCTAAAAGATATTGCCATGCCTGGAGATTTCTTTATGAGGTGTGAATTGGTTCCTTGAATGAGTCAAAAAAGAAACAACTTGGTGGAATGAAGAATGATAGGGCTACCTTTCTGAATGACCTCTAAAGTCATTTCGCTCCTTCAGGATAAAGAATCCTTGTAGTAATGCTAAAGTGTTGGTGTGGTAATTAGGGTTGTTCAACTATTATTTCCTCATTACCCCATTATGGACTCATGGCTCAGATCAGGTTTGCTAGTATAAATGCTCCTTTTCCACTCTGAGAAGTAGTATCACAGGATCAATAATACTTTTGATCTTACTGTTGGCTCTGAGGCCCCAACCAGAGACGATGCTTCTGGAAAAACACTTCAGAGTTTTAAATGTTTCTATCACTTTTCTGGAAGTGCTTTTACTTAGTAGTTTCTTCTCAACTACATTTCCAATAGGTACAACCTGACTAGCAATCCATGGTTATGATGTTTTTAAAGGCAAAATAAACATTTAAAACAAAGAAAGGTAAATCTCCAACTCCCCAGCCTCCATGCCCAGAGAGAAAGCTCTTTTATGCTCCTATGAAGGAGTTCAGGGGGAGAAAGGAGGTAAGGGATTGCCATCTTTAGGGTCTATAGTCCAAGGTTTTTAGCAGCACACTATCATACTTCATGCACAATTAGCCCAAGAAGCCTCATTTCAAGAGCTTACTTTTTGGTGGCAACAGGCTCCACTTTTCTTCTGCTCATCCCCTCAAGCCTTCTTTGAGTCTCTCTCTTGGAAGATTTAAAGGTTACCTTGAAACATGGCTTATAATTCTTCATCCTATCATTTGGTTTCCCTTCTGATTCATTCAAGGAACTAATTTGCAATTGATGAAGAGATATTTTATCTAACCCTGTGTCTTTTATGGTTAGCTTAATGCTGTGTTGCCTTCCATTTTCTATTATTAGGTTCTAGGCTTTCAAGGATCACTCCATTCCACTAACATTTGATGAGTGTTTTAGACATATTATTTCATTTGAAGGTAAGGAAGCTTCAGTGTCTAATACATCATAGACACATTTAAATGCTCATTGAATAAATGAATGAGTGAATGATATTTTTCTACCCAATATATTTTACATGAGAATTGCAGTATTATCTCATGAAATACACATCTAGCAACCTCTCTGTTCTTACTACTCTTCCATATTCATCCCAGCATTTAGATACCCTGCTCTTTGTCCTTCTCTTTTGGCTTATGCTTCTCTCAAGGAGTTTAAATTGTATGTGATGATAATGTTCATCCTCGACTCAACTAAAATCGATGTCACAATACTCTAGATTCAAACTTTAAACAAAACATAGTTTTGTTTATATATATGCATATACATACACACACACATACACACACACACACACACACACACACACATATATATATATATATATATATACATACATAATATAGTTTTTCAGGATAATCAGAAAATCATGAGGATGACATGGTTAAATTCACATGAATTCTACCTAGTCCTCACACTCTGCAGATTATATCTTATAAGAGCCATGCGGGTCTGGTTTAGAACTGTGGTTCTGACATCTCTAGCTGTGTGATCATGAGGAAGTAACTTAAACTTTCTGATCCTCTGGTTCCTTGTCTAAAAAATGGGGATCAATGTACTTGCATTATCAAAAGCTTGAAGCAGCCCTCTCCTCCCTGAGCTCTTGTCTTGCAGCTGGCAACATGGCTAAATATACCAAGAAGGTCAGAATCAGAATTGTTGGTAAACATGGAGCACTTAATGGTGCATCTCTTAGAAAAATGGTGAAGAAAATTTAAATTAGCCAGTGTGCCAAATACACCTGCTCCTTCTTTGGCAAGATCAAAATAAAGAGATGAGCTGTGGTTATCTGGCATTGTAGATCCTTTATGAAAACAGTAACTGGTAGTGCATGGACCTAGAATACTACCTCTGCAGTCACAGTCAAATCTGCCAATAGAAGACTGAAGGAGTTGAAAGACCAGCAAAACCTTCTCCTTACAAAATATCCAAAGCCCATAGTCCAACAATAAATTGGTTAATTTATGGAATAATAATAAAAAAAACCTTGAAGCAGTTATCAATGATGTGAATAAAGGCACAGATGATACGCTCATCACATTTCCAGATGACTCTAAATCTGGAGAGATAGTTACAACTCTGAATGAGGGAGTCAGGAGCAAAAAAAGAGATTTTACTAGACTAGAATGTAGGGATAAATCTAATCATATGCAATTGGACAGAGATAAATTTAAAGTCCTAACATGGGGGTAACAAAACTTCAAAAAATACAAGATGAGGGAGGCATAATTGAAGTTCAATTTGTGTGAAAATTATCTGGGTCCACTTTGAGTGAATACAAGCATATTATGAATGTGATACAGAGGCCTAGTTCCGGTTTACTGAGAGCATAAATGACTTGTCCAGGGTCATGCAGTCCACATGTGTCAGAGGCAGGACCTGAACCCAGGTCTTCATGTCTTTGAGACCAGCTCTCCAATCTACTATACTGCATTCCTTCTCATTATGCCATTGAAAGAGAGGCAAACTGTCCAGCAGAAAAAAACTACTGTAGATCCATTCCTTTCACTTCTTTTACTTTCACTCATTTCTTACAACTGTGCAACTTAGCTTTCGACATCAGCACTCAGGCGAAGCTGTTCTCTCCAACATTACTAATGGTCTAAGAATTGTCAGTTCTATTGGCCTTTTCTCAGTCCTTATCCTCTTAGACCTCTCTGAGGCATTTGGAACTGCTGACCACTAAAGAGAACACTCCCTTTTCTGGGTTTTCATTACATGATTCGTTGTTGGCCTTCCTCCCAGCTATCCTTGGTCATTTTTGCTGGTTCGTCAACCATATCATGTCCCATCACTGTTGTTAATCCCCCCTCCCCCAAGGCTATCCTGTACCTTTTTTATTTTCTCTTTACATCTTCTTACTGAATGATCTTGTGATTACCTGTGAGTCTAATTATCATCCCTATTCAAATGATTACAGATTTTGATTTTCATCCCTAGTCTTTCTCCTGACTTTCTGTCAAACATCTCCAACTTCTTATTGGTTATTCCAATATTGAAACTTAAGATCAACATGTCCAAAGATAACCCCATTATCTGTTCCCCTAAACTCGTATTTCTTCCAAACTTTCCTATTTCTATAGAGAACAGTGCCATCCATCTTGTCACCCAGAGTTGCAAACTTAGCATTACCCCTGACTCATCACTCTCCCTTAGATTTCACATTTAATCATTTACCAAGTCTTGTCAATTCTACCTCCATACCAGTTCTCTACTCCTGTGGCCACTACCTTCGCTCAGGGCCTTATCACCTCTTGCCTGGATAGCCCATTACTCTTCTAATTGGTTCCCTGCTTTAAGTATTTTACTTCTCTAATCTATCTTGTTACGTCACTTCCTTACTCAACAAACTCTATTGGCTCCCTATTGTCTATAGGATCAAATATGAACACCTTCATTTATCTATTAAACCCTTCAGAATCTAGCTCCAACTGACCCTCCAGCCTTATTTTGTATTACTCCCCTCCTGGAATTCTATAGTCTATCTTCCTAGCTGTTCCTCACATGTGATGCTCCATCTTCTGTCTGAGTCTTTGCTCTTGCTGTCCCTCATCATGCCCCTTTCTACTTGAGGCCTTTTTTTTCCTATCTCCACCACCAAATTACATTGACTTCCTATATATTTTGTATTTATTTAGCGGTGTATATGCCTCCACCCCTCCCCCAAGAAAATTTTGTGGGTCATGTGATAAGAACTACAGAGAAACAGTTTTTGAAAATTTCTCCAAACCCAAAACCTCAAAAAAAGGAATTATGCACAAGATATAGAGTAATTACAGCTGAATCCACAAGATAAGAAGACAGAACCCCCGCTTAAGATTAAAAACCTCAGGAATTACCACCAGAGAGCCTCAATACCTAGAGCTCCATTCATCACCCCTAATCCCTAGGGGGAACTTCATCCCCACAGATGCACACACTCAGCACCATGTCTAGCACTTAGCAGTTAGTTAATAAATGTTCATGGCATTTAAAGGTCAGCCAGATTCTACTAAAGTTGTGGGGGGGGAGGGAGAAGAAGAGGGAATGTCTGGCCAGGAAGCTGGTGATGGATTGTGTATCTCTTGTCTAAAGCCCTAAGTAAAGATCTTAGGATCAGAGATTTAGAGCTAGAAATGACCTCTGAGGTCATGTGGTACAACCCTCTTATTTTACTGGTGAGAAACTGAGGCCCAGAGTTGTTAAATGTCCAAAGTCATGCTGGTAGTACAGAGGAGGGCTGGGATTTGAACCCGAGTACTCTGACTCCAAATCTCTTCCCCTTTTTACTCTAACATTGTGCCTCCCAGGTGATGCTCATCACCAGAAAAATGGCCTTTAGATAATGATTTTTTTTCTTTCTTTTTTAAGTCATAGTAATTCACTAAACTGTGTGGCAACCCATAGAAAGGTTTTGATCAGCTTCAGTGAATGGTGCAGCACCCAAACCAGGGAAATCATTGATTCCTGAAGCTTAAAAAAAGTGATTATTAAGTACTCACTGGCGTGTCTATTTCATTACTTTTACCCTGGGATTATTTCTTTGTTGGCTTCCTGTAGCAGGCCTCCTTTGTCACCAGGGGTCTTTCTGATGTGCTCTGCTCTTTGAGGGAGCTGTACAGACACTGGGATGCTTCCACATTTTGTACTCAGGGTTCTCAAGGGGCTAGTTGTAAATTGCTTCCCTTCCTCTCCTCCTACTTACAAAATAAATCATTGAAACCTGACCTGTTGTCCCCTTGGTCTTTGATTCTCACTGCATTCTTACTGGATTAAGGGTTTCCAGTTTCCTGGAAGGAATAAAACACGGCTATCGAAGTGGGGGGTGGGAGGGGAGAGAGATCTCAGTAAACTCTATAATGGGAGTTTTATGGGATATATTTTCACCTCATTTAGCTTTTATTTTATTGCCATTCTTTCATCTGCAGGAGCACAACGGATAACAGGATAGTAGGGAAGGGAAGAGCTTCTAGATTAGAACTTGAAAATGAAAGCAGAGATCCATAACTGTGTTTGTTTATCTAAATTTAAAAAATGCAAAAAAGAACACACACATATATGCACACACACACACAACACACACACACACACACACACACATATACACAAACTAAACCCAAACCAATAAAAAAGTATTTTCTTCTGGAGACACTAGCCCTGTAAAATACTATCATCTTTCATTCATAGAGTGCTTTACCATTTACAAGGTGATTTCCAAACAACCATCCTGGTAGAAACGTAATACAAGTGTTTTTTAACTAAGTATTCAGATTTTCCCTGTGTGGGGAATGAAAATTCTGGGACTCAGATGCCTGGACTTCTGGGAACTGTTGTTTCAAATGACAGTATGAATATCTCTGTCTTCTCTGTCTCTCCTCTATCTTCTCCTAGGAGGAAGCTGAGACGTAGTAGCTGATTGTAAAGTTCATTTTGAATTTTGGAGATGAGCATGCCATAGCAAGAGGAGGTCTGGTGGTTAGGGACATAGAGGCACTCCAAGGGCACTTTGAATAGATTCTTAAACTGGGGTGTCAATGAGTTTGCTGAGGGGGAGGAACTTGTGGCTTCAAGGCCACATGTGGCCCTCTAGGTCCTCAAGTACCACCCTTTGACTGAATCCAAACTTCACAGAACACAAACCCCTTAATAAAAGGATTTGTTCTGTAAAACTTGGACTCAGTCAAAGGGTGGCACTTGAGGACCTAGAGGGCCACATGTGGCCTCAAGGCCACAGGTTCCCCACCCCTGGTAAATCATGCTCCCTCCCTTCCACCCTTGCCGGTCTATCTATTCAAACCCACTGAGCAAGGATAAAGCTCAAGTTGAGACCAATGAAAAGACAGTGAGAATTTAACTCCTAATTTTTCTGTACTTTTAGCTGACAAATATCTCTATGTCTTTAAGATGTTTCTAACTCCTCATTTTGTCTCATATGTTATAAGTCCTCTGTGACTTAAGGAATTGCATAAGGATGGATTGCAATGGAAGAAGTCAATTACTAGCTTGATATATATAGAATGAAACAGGACAGAGGTTTGAATCTTAGTCTAAATTTGCTATGGTTTTCCAGATTTTGTGAACTCTGAGCTGTAACTGAGAGAATCTTATGGTTTTGGTCTTTTCTTTTTTTGTTAATAACACTTGTAAGCTTCTAAATTGTAAAGCTGGATGAACCATATGGCTCAGGAAAATTCAGGCAGCAATGAGAAGTAAACGCATGCCTCAGTGACTTCTCTGACCTCTGGAGGGAGAGGTAGAGTAAAAATCTGTGCTAATGGATGGTCACACCACCTGAGCCATCTAGTTGAAAAAGAAAGGCTTGGTTTAGCTACTGAAGTTTGGAAGAGGTGATCAAACCCCAAATTCCAAAAGTGGGGGCTATTCTCTCACCTATAAAGAAAGCACTCCCTGCTGGTTACCCAAGAACTGAAGACAGAGACTGGACCTATCCCAATTCTGGATGAACAAGTTCTGTAACAGTTGGCATCTTTTCTGCAACTTATAATCATAGAGAGCTTCTTAGAGAACTAGGAGGTTAAGTGACTTGTCCAGAGTCACATAGTATATGTTAGAAGTGAGATTTGACCTTAGGTTTTCCTACCTCCAAAGCAGCTCTCTATCTACTACACTATGCTACTTCATGACGTAAATATAATTTTCCCCCCCCATTTCACAGGTGAGGAAATTAAGGCTCAGAAAAGCTGATGGCTTCTAGGTGATGACTTTTATCTGCAGGAACATGGGTAAAAATGGGAACAATATAGTAGAAATCACATAGATAGAAATAAATGAGGGACTTGAGACTCTTAGCCAGAGGCTCTAGTTTTTAGTCAAATACTTTGTTTGGTTAAGCCACCTCTCCAATAAGCCACTGAAAAAAATAAGTCGATGGTCCTGACAAGCCAGTTATCCAGATTCATTAGGATGAACCAAGCAACTACATGTTAATTCAGTCTCTTATTTATTCACTTATTAACATTCATGCAACAAACATTTATTATTTTGCATAGTTACTAAGGTGTGGATCTGTGTGAGGTGTTAGGGGAGAAACCTAGATAAGATGAGGCCCCTAACCTCAGGGAGCTTCCAGTACCCTAAGTGAAATATTGCTTTTGTTGTTCAGTTGTGTCCAACTCTTTGTGACCCTTTCTTGGCAAAGATACTGGAGTGATTCTTCAACTTGTTTTATGCATGAAGAAACTGAAGCAAATAGGGTTAAGTGACTTGCCCAAGGTCACACAGCTAGTAAGTGTTTGAGGCTGGATTTGACCTCAGGAGGATGAGTTTTCCCGACCTAGGACTGGCACTTCATCCATTGTGCCACTTAGTTGCCCAAAAGTGAAGTAAGACATGTACAAAGAGCTAGAATATGAGGCCAGTAAGAAGCATTACAAATGTTATAAATAGAGGGTCGTTGCTCTGAGAGACAACTGGGTTTTGGTAGTGCAATCAGCTCGGAGTTAGGAGGTCCTGGATTCAGGTTTGACTGATGATACTTAGTAGCTGCGTGACTTTGGTTGTTACTTAATTTTTCTAAGCCTCAGCTTCTTCATTTTTTAGTAAAGTGAAAATTAGAATACTTGTTGTGAGGCTTTCATGAGATAATGTTTGCATAATTCTTTGAAAACTTTAAAGCACCATAGAAATATCTGTTGTTGTTATTATTTTTATGAGGGAAAGGCCATTTCTGTCCAGAGGAGTGAGGGAATTTCCCATAGAAAAGATGAAAAGCATTTCAGCTAGGTCTTGATAGCTGGAAGGATTTTGACAGATGGAAAAATGAATTTCAACAGTTATAAATATTTTGGGGGGGTAAGACAACAGAGACAGTGAGAGAAGGATAAATCAGATTTTCTTAGATGAAACTCAGAGTGACTGAGGGTAGTTACATGAATTGCCTTAGGTCATAGAGTCAGTGACAAATCTCTGACTAGAAGCCAATTTTCCTGACTTCCAATCCAGCATCCTCTTTCTCATACCACACAACCTCCCTATGAATTCAGGGAAAACTAATAATTTGTATTGGCTGAAGTGTAGGATATGTGCAAGGGAGCGGTATGAGATACAGCTGGCAAGGTCTCAGAGAAAATAGCAATTATGAAAGCAATCCCTAGAAAATTACCGTACAGGGAGTTTGGGGATGTATTAGTCTTTGCATTAAACTGCTTTTAGTTGAAATGGTGTTGTCCTAATAAAGAGACATTTTGATTTTACTTCTACTACTTTGGGGGTAGAAAAATGGATAGGAATGTAAGGAAGATTGCTTTAATTTCAAGAATGATATCAGCACTATTATCAGCATCAGCATCATTAGAGAAAATAAGTAGCACACAGTGCAGCATTTCCCTCTAGTAATGACTTGTGTTTTGATAGTGTTTGCAATTGGAAGGACTGAGTTAGAATTCCAACTCTTAAAGTATTTCCTATGTGACCATGAGTAAATCATTTCCTCTTTCTGGATCACCATTTTCTTATCTATACAGAATCACAGAACTTGAGAGCTAGAAGGAACCTCAGCGGCTATCTCATTCAACCTAAACATGAAAAAAATCCCCATAATAACATACTTGAAAATTGGTTGTCCAGCAGAGGTTCCCAAAGTGGGCAATGTCACTTTCTGTGGGGTGCTGGAGTGATGGGGTAGAGGTAGTAGACTTGGGTGCAGTTGGAAGGCATTGAATAAAAATAAGGGGGCAGTGAAAACATAAGGAAAGAAGAGAAGAATAATTTGAAAAATCATTCATATATGTTTCATCTGTTGTGTAAGAATTAAAGTCATAGTGATTACATTATTTTCCAAATAAACACATAACTACTTAGTGGTCAAGTCTGCTGACAGGTCTTAACAAGCAAGTGTTGACAGGTGAGCATGTTGTGCATTGTTGGGAAGTTCAACATGCATTGTCAGGAATATATGTATGTAATAACTTGTTTACAGTATGATACTATATGATTACATCATGCAATATTGCATCGTCAAAATTTCAATGCAGGAAAACCCCACACATTTACAATAAATCATTAAATTTAAGATTTGTCATTTAAAATATTTTTTATATATTTTTAAATAAAGCAAATAAAAAATGTTAAAGGGTTAAAGAAAGTGGATTTTCAGGGGGGTGGTAAGTAATGTTTTTTTTTTTTTATGGTAATGATAAGCCAAATAAGTTTGGGAATCTCTGATCTGCAGGACTCCCAAGGAGGAGATGTCCATCACTTCAGCCCGTTCCAATTTTGGACATTTGAATTGTTTGCATGTTTTTCCTGAAATAATTTTTCAGTCATGTCCATTTCTTTGTGACTTCATTGGGTTTTCTTGGCAAAGATATTGGAGTGGTTTGTCATTTCTTTCTCCAGCTAATTTTATAGATGAGGAAATTGAGGCAAACAGGGTTAAGTGACTTGTCCACGGTCACATAGCTAGTAAGTGTCTGAGGCCAGATTTGAACTCAGGTTTTCCTGACTCCAGGCATAACACTCTATCTTCTGCACCACCCCGCTGCCCTCCTTGACAAGGGGTCTTCAAATATTTGAAGACAGCTATCATGTAGTTTGCTCAGAAATTCTTTGCAATACCCTATTGCTTCTTGAATGGTTTTACTGCACCATTGTTTTGCATTCAAAGCCTTCTATGATCTGGCACTACTTTAGTTAATCAGCTTTATTACATGTTATTCCTAGCCAAACTGGAATTCATAAATTCACCCTGTACGTGCCTGTCTCTGTGACTTTGTCTGTATTGCTCTCCATACCTACCATGAATTCCTTTCCAGTCTTTTAAGTTTAGCTTAAATGCTATTTCCTCTAGGAAGTCTTTCCTGATTCATATTGATCAATAGCATCCTTAAGACTCAGACTTCACATAGCACTTGGTTTTTTGCATCTCTGATGTACTTATATTGCAATATTATACCTTATCATTACGATCATTTGTATCTCAGCCTCCTACTCAACTGTAAGCTCCATGAAGAAAGGCCCACACATTTCCCCAGTTTTGCAAGTGGACTACTATGTAGTACAGTATTCTGTATACAGGAGGTATTGAATGAATGAATAGCACTGGAAACCCTTTCTCCATATACCTTCCTAAAATCCAGTAGAATTCTAGACAAAACTATAGCTATCTTGGAGAGAAATAAACCTTGTTCTGAGTATTCTTGGAATGTAAAGAAAAATATAGGGCAGCTATAGATTGTAGTACCTAATCCTTGGAGTCACTCTTCCTTCCTTCCTCCCTTCCTTCCTTCCTTCCTTCCTTCCTTCCTTCCTTCCTTCCTCCCTTCCTTCCTTCTTCCTTCCTTCTTCCTTCCTTCCTTCCTTCCTTCCTTCCTTCCTTCCTTCCTTCCTTCCTTCCTTCCTTCCTCCCTCCCTTCTCTTCTCCTTCCCTTTTCCTTCCTTCCTTCCTTCCTTCCTTCCTTCCTTCCTTCCTTCCTTCCTTTTCCTTCCTTCCTTCCTTCCTTCCTTCCTTCCTCCTTCCCTTCCTCCCTTCCCTTTTCCTTCCTTCCTTCCTTCCTTCCTTCCTTCCTTCCTTCCTTCCTTCCTTCCTTCCTTCCTTCCTTCCTTCCTTCCTTCCTTCCTCCCTTCTCTTCCTCCCTTCCCTTTTCCTTCCTTCCTTCCTTCCTTCCTTCCTTCCTTCCTTCCTTCCTTCCTTCCTTCCTTCTCCCTTTCCTTCCTCCTTCCCTCCCTTCTCTTCCTCCCTTCTCTTCCTCCCTTCCCTTTTCCTTCCTTCCTTCCTTCCTTCCTTCCTTCCTTCCTTCCTTCCTTCCTTCCTTCCTTCCTTCCTTCCTTCCTTCCTTCCTTCCTTCCTTCCTTCCTTCCTCCCTGCCTCCCTCTTTCTTTCTCTCTCTTTCTCTCCTTATTTCACATGTATGCATGCACATATGCGTATGTGTAAACATATGTTTATGTTTATAGTGCACCCCCCCATTTTTGTTTATGTCTATTAGACGAAGCCTGTGATTTCATTGGAATAGGGAACGCCTGGTGAGGAAACTAATGAAGATTGGCACCTACTCTGTCTTATAGAGTTTTGCAGGACAATAAGTTTAAGTGATTTGCTCATGGTTATGTAATCAATGCATTGACAATTCTATTTAAACATTTGGATCTTAAGTATTGCCAATTCCTGATCTAAGAGTGGACACTAGAACCCAGTGGTTTATGTCAAATGTTTTTCAAATAATTCCTTTGCTGACCAACACAGCTTTACTACTGTAACACATGCAGACATTAGTTATGTTAGATTTAGTTACTAAGGATCACTTACAGTGCTATTTAGCCAGACCATCTAATCATTATATAGATAGAGCATGATAAAAGAAAAAGATTAGAAGTAAATTTTATTTAGTAATAAGTAAAAAAATTACTATTGTGGTCTTTGAAAATCATTAGAAGTATTTCAATTAACAAATACTTGGTATGGAAGTTATTTTTTTTGTTAATTTATTCAGTTATTCTGGTTATTTCATTTAAATTTGTATAGTTTAGTGCAGTAAAGTTTTTATAGTACAGAAGTTGAGTTTATATAGTAAAGTAGTTGGAATAAGTTTTTGGATTTTTAATGTGAAGTCATGTCTTGTTTAATTCCTGTACTTGAACTAAACAGCTCGACATTAAATTTATGCTGTCTTCAAAAAAAAAAAAGATAGAATTTGAACCCTGGTCTTCCTGACTCAAAGGCTAACTCTGTATCCTTACTTTAGAAGCATCTCTTATAAATGCATATGCAAATATATATTTATGTGTGTAGATGCATATGTTTCTATCTCTATAGGTACATATATGTGTACATATGTATATATGCTTGCATACACATATGTATATATAATCAGATTGCAGCTAAATTATTATCTTCATAACTAACTGCAAGATCAATGACAATATTTGCAGCAATATCTATGAAGAATTAGTTGCATAACCTTTCATAATCAGGTTCAAATAAAGGCAGGTATTTAGAAACATCTGCTTTTCCCTTTCTGTGATCACAATTGCACCATGAAGTGGTGAGGCTGGTAGAGAATTACACTGGGAAATTTCATCAGCATGGATGATTTACTGTTTACCTGGAGGAAATTTAACTCTCCAGGAAATCAAAATCTAGGATATAGTTTTGTGCATATCACAGAATCTCACTGTACATCACTGTAGCCCAGTCCAAAAGTAAGTCCAAGAGTGTCTCTGCATCAGACTCAATAAGTGGTCATCTGAGCTTTGCTGGCAGATCTCCCGCAAGAGGAAATCCATGATCCTTTGAGGCAACCCATTCCACTTTTAGATGGCTCTTTAATTAGGAGCTGGGCCATCACCAGTCATCTTGACTCTTGGCTTGCCCTAATGATTCTGGAGGAGAAAGTGAGGCCAATGACTTTGCATAGTTCTGCCTCACTTAAATCTAACTCATGTACAAGTCAAGACAACACCCTCGTGATATCATGGGTCCTCTTCGAAAACTAAGGACAAACAAAAATGATGACAATTGTTAAGAAGTTTATCCTTGCTGCAAGCTAAATTGGCTTCAAAGTCTGCCTTTCTTCCACCACCACTAGCTGCTTCTAGTTCTATTGTCTACAGCCAAGCAGAGTGAATTAAAGATGATCTCCATGTAACTCTCCAGGAAACCAGACCTCCACATACTGTTGTGCCCTGCCTGGTCTCAGACAGTCTGAAGGTTTTGGGGCTTCAGAATGAGGAAGCATTTAGCACAGTGGTTCCCAACATTTTCCAGTTTCTATATAAAGTCAAAATATTCTTCAGACTCCTAACATCATTATAATTATACTTTTAATAACTGTTGATTAAGAAAATGCACAATGATACAAAGCTGACATGAATTAAATAATACTTTGAATATTCGATTGGTTACAACAACATCAGCATGTATTTGAAAATTAATAATATGTATATGTGAGAATTATTCTTTATTCAGGCCATAGAAGGTATGTCTACTCTTTTACATGCTGTTAAATTTAACATTTTGTTGAGTAATAACAGCTTACATTTCTATAGCATATTAAGGTTTGCAAAGTTCTTTACACAAAGAGGCAGCTAGGTAGTACAGTGGAGCTGGAATTAGAAAGAAGTGAGTTCAAATCTGGCCTGAGGCACTAGCTGTGTGACACTGGATAGGTTAAACTTTATCTGTCTCAGTTTCCGCAAATAAAAAATGGAGTCAATAATAGTACTCAGCGTTGTTGTGAGGACTAAATGAGATATTTGCCAAGTATTTGAATAGTGCCTGGTTTAATAAATGTTTGTTCCTTCCCCACATGTATCATTTTTTAATCCTCACAGTAACCCTGTGAGTTGTATTCTCACTTTACAGATAAAGAAACTGAGGTTCAAGGACTTAAAGTTACTTGCCTAATGTAAAACAACCAATATTTACTTGAGTTAAGTGCCTGGTGCATACTACATGCTTTATAAATGTTGTTGTTGTTGTTTTTAACTAAGGCAAGATTCAAACCCAAGTCTTCCCAATTCCACGTCTACCACTGTAGCCATTTCAGTTGTTGTTCAGTCGTTTTCAGTCATGTCTGACTCTTTATGATCCCCTTTAGGGTTTTCTTGGCAAAGATACTGAAATGATTTGCCATTTTCTTCTCCAGCTCATTTTACAGATGAGGAAAATGAGGCAAACAAGGTTAAGTCACTTCCCCAGGTTCATACAGCTAATAAATGTCTGAGGCTGAATTTGAACTTAGGTCTTTCTAATTCCAGGCCTGGTGCTTTATCCCCTGTGCCATCTTGCTGCCATTATGCCATACTAAAAAGGATGATATGTGGTGTATGCCTGGGTTTTAGTGCCCCGTGAAATAAGCTCTGGATTCCATGGGGTCTGTGGGCAACATGTGGGGAGCTGTGGCTTTAGGAACTAGATAGTTGTTGCCAATATGGACCATGGCATGAACTTTCCTAGGCAACTCATTATCACATGTAAGACTCAGGGAGAAACTCTCCACCTTTAAATAAGGACTGCAGAGAATAGTGTTGGTGAATAAGTCATAGATTTGAAATCAGAAGAACCAGGAGGTTGCCCACTTCAATGGGAAGACTGCTAGTTTGGGAATCCAAGGACCTTGGCTCAAATCCTAGCCCAGATACTTGTTAAATGAGTGACGTTGGGCAAATCATGTAATTTCTATGGGCCTCCGTTTCTTTATCTGGAAATTGAGAGATTGGCCAGATGACCTCAAAGAGCCCCTTGCAATTCTATATCATAGGGACCTATATGTTTGATTCCAGGTCATCCACCATACTGATTGTGTGATCATGAGCAAGTAACTTTACCTGTCTGAGTCTCAGTTCCTCATCTATAAAATGGGGATAATAGTTGCAATCCTCCCTCCCAGGTGGGTTTACTATAGACATTATGTAAGTTAATGGAAGTGCTTTGAAAAATTGGGGGTAAAAAAGCTATGCAAATATAAATAATTATTATTGCCTTTGTTGTTGCAATTATCTTTGGCTATTGAGAGTAAGGGATTGTTTCATTCTTTATATACCTGGTACATAGAGAAGAACCTGGCATAGAGTAGGAACTAAATAAATGTGTGTCAATTTATCGTTTTAATCTTTGGTAGACCTCCAGACTTTTTTTTTTTTAATGAGGTTTCCCTTTCTGTGCTTTGCCAGAATTCCCAGTAGGGAGCAGCAAAAGCCCACATTAAAGTTATCTGTGTTTCCATGTTATTTACTACAATTTCAATTTGATTTCATGATGATTTTTTATTTTAAAGTTGATTTCATTGGTAAATGTTACTTTTATATCACTTTCATTTATCCTTATATCCCTCCTCCTCCATATTCCCAGGGAGCTATTCCTTATAAGGAAGAATCCAAAAAAAGAAGGTCAAGAAAAACATCCAGAAAACCCAGTTAATATTTTGAAAAAGTCTGATGTTCCATGCAGTGTTCCACAACTGTGGATCTCCACCCTTCAAAGGCATTGGGGGAAAGGAAGGAGGGGCCTTCTCTTATCTCTTCTTTGGGGCCAAGATTAATCGTTAAAATTTAGCAACATTCAATTTTGATGATCTTATTGCTATTCTTTCTATCTACATTATTATAATGTGTACATTGTTTTTCTGGCTCTGCTTAATTTATTTTCCATCAGTCTATAGGTCTTTCTATGCCTTTAATTGTCAAGTTCTTATACAACAATGATATTCCACTATATGTATTCATCACAATTTGTTGAACCAACTCAATCAGTAGACATCTACTTTGTTTCCAGTTTTTTTTCCCCAAACATATAAAGTGTTACTATAAATAATGAGCATTCCAAAGGTCTTAATGCTATTCTGAGTTTTAGGACGTTGAATTGCATTTTATGTGGATGAATATTTTCTTTTGTCATTGACCTTGGAATATATGCCTAGCAATGGAATCTTTGGATCAAAGGATAGACATATTTTGGTAACTATATTTGCATAATTCCAATTGCTTCCCAAAGTGGTCGTACTGTTTTGTAAAATGAAAAAGAAGCACGTAACCAGTTACCAACAAGGTAATTGGAAATTTCTGGAGAGATGTAATAGGAAGATCATTGGACTTAAAGCTGAATTTGACACCACTAACTTATGATTTTGTGATTTTGAGCAAATCACTTTCTCTCTTTGAGGCTTAGTTTCCTTGTCTGTCCATGAGGAAAATAATACTTGCATGACCTTCACAGGCATTTTGGTATAAGGGAAAGAAAATTGGATTTGGAGTCAGCACACATAGATTTGAATCCTAGATCAGCTATTAAGTACTTCTGGGAATTTGAGATAGTCGCTTCTCTCTGGACCTCAGTTTCCAAGCCTGTAAAATATGGTGGTTGGATTAGCTATTTTCTAAGGTCCTTTCCAATTATAACTCTCATGTACATGACAAATCAGAAAATACTTGCAAAGACCTTAGTATTATACCTTAAAATTACATAGATCACTTTTATGTTATATAGAAACATAAACTATTACGCGCTACCTAGCAGAAAAGGCAGAAGCCAAAATGAGGGAGAAAGCTTGAGGATGTAATAATGAGATCTACTTGAGTCCAACAATATGTGAATCTTTTATGGCATGCCCAGTAAGCAATCAGTAACCTCACAGGAGCCTTAGGGTTGATCTCTTCCATTCTTGTGATTGGTTGGCTATATACTTAAATAATGTCATTATAAGCTATGTGAAACATTTTCTTATCTAGTAAAAGCTTCACTACACAACATACACATTTAGTGAGAGAGCATCAATATTCAGCAGGTAAATGACACAGTGAATAGAGCGTTGGACCTGGAGTCAGGAAGACTCATCTTTCTGAGCTCAAATCTGGCGTCAGATACTTACTAGCTGTGTGGTCCTAGGCAAATCATTTAATGCTTTTGGACTCACTGTCTCATTTATAAAATGAGCTGGAGAAGAAAATGGCAAACCATTCCAGTATCTTTGCCAAGAAAATCCCAAATAGGGTCAGGAAGAGTTGGACACGACTGAAACTACAGAACAACATTAATACTCAACCATCCATATATGGAAAATTATCTGCAATCGTTTCTTCCCAGTTACATTATTCTCTTCTACTTTTACTGTATTAGATTTGTTTCTGTAAGACTTCTTTCACTGTATTAGTTTTTTTTTGTTTTGCACAAACTGTTCTCCTATCTCCTATTTTATATAAATATAAAAAGGTAATTTATTCCTTGTCTTTTAATTTGTTCATATTATGAACCTTTATATCTAGGTTATATATCCAGTTGAAGCTTATCTTGGTATGTGGTATGAGATGTTGGCTTAAATCTAATTTCTGCCAGACTGATATCCAGTATCCAGTTTTTCCAGTTTTCTTTGTGTTTATCAAACCCAGAATGTGTCCCTGATCTCTCTATCTATCTCTGTGCCTCTCTCTCTCTCTCTCTGTCTCTCTGACTCTCTCTTGCTCTCGCTCTCACTCTCTCTGTCTCTGTCTCTCTCTCTGTGTGTCTCTGTGTGTCTCTGTCTCTCTCTTTCTCTCTCTCTGTCCCACTCTCACCAGATACCGGGCCATTTTAGTGATTACTGCTATGTAGTACTGCTTGAGATCTGCTACTATCAGATCATCTTAATTCTCACTTTTTCATTATTACTCTTGAAATTCTTGACATTTTGTTCCTTCTTAGAATTTCATTATATTTCCTATCTCTACAAAATAATCATTTGGTAGTTTGATTGGTAGAGCATTGAATAAGTAAATTAACTTAGATAGCATTATCATTTTTATTATATTGAATTGACCTACCCATTAGGAATCAATGTTTCTCTAATTATTTAGGTCATCCATGCACTGGAAAGCCTAATTTGACCACAGAGTATCAGAATCAGAGAGGAATTTTCAATTTTCCTGGTCCAGCCTCATCATTTTATGCATGAGGAAACTGAGGCCCAGGGAGAAGTGATTTGCTAGAGGCAGAGCTATACTCACATGAAGGTCTCCTGACTACCAAGCCTCAACTCCACCAATGATTCCTTCTTCTTGTATCCCAGGGACCATTTCGGCAGCTTCTCCATTTTGTTCTCAGAAGTATAGAATGACTATTCTCAATCCAATCTACTAATCGACTAATTGGATGATCTGTGAGTGTCCATGTCTTAATTGATTTTTATGTCCCCCCTATTCAAATGGGGTTTAAACACAGTGAGGGGGGCACTTAATGTGCACTAACATGAAGCAGGTCAGAATCTCTTCAGTCTTTAGGAGGTGATTTCATGAGTAGATGTGGCAAATTAAAAAAAAAATCCCTAAAGTAGCCATCCTTCTGGTGATGAAGCTCTCCTAACAAATTAAGCTGGTCCCCAGGTATCGAATGCCCAAAAGGCCTTGCTTGTACCAATGACAATCCAACCACAGATGTAATCATTTTTCACGAAGGATGGTGGTTGGGGCATCTTCCCCTTTTTCTCACTTTCCTCTCTTGGCTTGCTGCCCCAACCCTAGGAGGCATAGGGAATGATTTCGGGAACGCCTCAGAGAATAAGCAGTGTCCTTGTCCAAAGGGAAGTTCCTATTAGTCCTAGAAACTCTCCAGGGCTGCTAGGCTGCTGTAGTTTTCACAGTCAGTGGGGGAAGGGTAGAGATGTACAACTACAATGTATAAGAGTTGGCAGGGACCATATGTCTAGATTAAGTATGCTTTAACCTTTTTAAGTCATGGAACATTTTTGGCAATCAGATAAAGCCTTTCTTGGAATAATATATTTTAAAACATCTTCATTGAAAGGACTACTAAATTTCTGTTAGAGGTTAGTGAAAATAAAGATGTGAATTTTTTTTTTCCCACCAAAGTTCATAAATAGAAACCCCTAAATCTATTCATGGACTCCCATGGGAGTCCATGAACTTCAGGTTAAGAATTCCTGGTCTAGATCAACATATACTTTCTCTCCTTTTTAGATTATGAAATGGTAATTTGGAGAGGTGACTTAATGTATCTGTGGTCATACATGCAAGTAGCAGGGGAGAATTTCAAACCCAGGTTCTCTGAAACCAGGCTTATCACTATCCCATGTTGCCCAGAAAAAAAGTGGATTCATCTATTTTCCAACCAGCTCTTTCTAGGAAATTCAGAGTCTGTATTATACTATTCCTTTAATGAAGACACTCTCAGAGTAGGAGTAACTTAGAATCACAGGACATTCTAGTTATAAGGAGCCTTAGAGATTTTCTAACCTAACCCCCTCATATCACAGAGGTTCAAAGAGAATCAATTACTTGGCAAAGGTCATATGACCTATATTTAGTAGTAGAGCCAGGATTCACTACCATGTTTCCTGTCCTCCAGTGCTCTTTCCATCACACTGTACAGCAGGATGCAGGTAATGTAGGTCAAAGACTTTGAACATGCCTAGCATATAGTTGGAGCTTAATAAATACTTGTTGACTTGACTCTGAGCATGAGTGGTGGAAGAAAAACTGCAGAGAAGATCAGGTGGGTCTTTGGTCTCTTTCACTTTTCAGGACTTTTCTCCTGATGTCAGGTTTGCTATCTCTCAGTCAGACTCTAAAATTGATCTCGACTGGCATCTTCTGTCACTCATTTCAAAGTACTACCTGAAAACTGCCTAAATCTTTGGCCAGTCACTGCTTAAGGTTTTACTTTTCTTCAAATACTTATATTTTAGTCAAACAACAAATCAACAACCATTTATTAAGTGCATCCTATGTGCCAAGAGCTCTGGTAAGTGCTGGGGATATGAAGAAAAAGCTCAAATACTTCCTTCCCTTAAAGAGTGTATATTCTAATGGGGGAGAGGTCTTCTACATAAATAGGAATATACTACCTAAGAGAGAGGAGATATGAGGTAAAAGAGGAGAAAGTACTAGCATCTGGGGAAGTCCAAAAAGTCTTTTTGTCCCCGTGGAATGAATCTGTAAAGGTGAAATTCTGAACACTAGGACAGACACTGGCAGAGTTGTATTTGCATAGATGAACCACTCCAGAATCTTTGCCAACAAAAACCCATGGACAGTGCTGGCATACTATGGTCTATGGGGTCACAAAGAGTTGGACACAACTGAACTACTAAATGACTCAGCAACAACAACAACAATAGCCATGTGTTACAGAGGAAAAGTGGATTTGGAGTAAGAGGATCTGGGCTCAAATTCCCCCTCTTTTATTCAATAGCATTTATTCAAAACCTCTAAACCTCTATGGTTCTCATTTTCATCATCTGCAGAATGGGATGGTATTGAGCTAGGTGGCTTCTGAGGTTGCCTCCAACTCTAGATTCGTACTCCTATAATCTTTATTCCTCCAAACATACCTACTTGGCCTTCTTATAAGGTCTCTGTCTCTAAGTGTGGAAAGGGCAATAGAACAATGCTGCTGTCTCTCTTGGATCCTGAGAAAGGGTCAGAAAGTATGGTTGTACCTTGAGGGAAGATAGAAGGTGGAAAAATATGAAATTAGTTTTTGAGGTCTCAGGGTGAGAAGTGTGAAGTCAGTGGGTGCTTAGGGTCTTAGTGCTTGTCATCGTGACTGGAATATAGTAGATGCTTAATAAAAGGTAGTTGACTGACTTGGAGGGTTAATATCAGAGTCTGGAGTGGGCAGGGTGGAGCATGAGGCAATATAAGGAACAACTGAAGGAATAGGTATGGTTTAGACTGGAGAAGAAGTGTAGAATTATAGACTCATTGGAGTGTGAAGGGATTGTGGTACAATGAAAAGAGAAATGGATTTTGATTCAGAGAAGCTAGGTGGCGTAGTAAGCAGAGTACTGGGTCTGAAGTCAGGAAGACTCATCTTCCTGAGTTAAAATCTGGCCACGTGATCCTGGGAAAATCACTTAACCCTGTTTGCCTCAGTTCCTCATCTGTAAAATGGAACTGGAGAAGGAAATGACAAACTACTCCAGTATCTTTGCCAAGAAAACCACAAAAGGGATCATGAAGAGTCAGACATGCCTGAAAGGACTGTATAATGACAGTCACAAGAAGGTTCAAATTTTGCTTCTGGCACTTAACATTAGTGTGACCTTGGGCAAGCAACAACCTCTCTGGGACTCATTCTTTTATCTGTAAAAAATAAAAAATGAGGTGAGTGCACTGGATGTTTTCTAAGTCCCCTCTATATTTAAATCTATGATCCTATGATCATCAAGTTTGACTCTCCTCCCCACCCCCCAGCCCAGTGCAAAACCCACCTCTGCAGAATCCCTGACAAGCTAAAAGTGTTTTTCCTAAAATGTAGGTTTGATCATCTGTTTCCCTATTCAATAAACTCCACTGACTCCCTATTGCCTCTAGGATCAAATACAAAATGCTCTGTTTGGCATTCAAGCTCCTCATACCCTAGCTCCTTCCTGCCTTTCTAGTCTTCTTTTACCTTATTTCCCAACAGGTACTCTTTGACTCAGGGACAATGGCCTCCTGGCTCTTTGGTGAATAAGAACAAGATACTCCATCTCTTGGCTCATGGCATTTTCTCTGGCTGTCCCCCATGCCTGAAATATTCTCCCTTCTTTACTTCTACCACTACTGACCTCCCCATCTTCCTTTAAGTCCCAACTGAAGTCTTATCTTCTACTGGAATCCTTCCCTGACCCCTTTAATTCTAGTGCCTTCCTTCTGTTAATTATTTTCTATCATGTATGTGGCTTATTTGTATGTATTTGTTTGTATACTGTGTCTGCCATTAGATTGTAAGCTCCTTGAGGACAGGGACTGTCTTTTGCCTCTTTTTGTATCACCATGCTTAGCATAGTGCCTGGCACATAGTAGAGCTTAATGAATGCTTACTGAATTGATTAAAGTGATTTTAAGGAGTCGTGACAGAAGGGACATAGACTCATAAGAACATAGATTAGAGCTGGAAGGGACCTTATGAATCATTGAGTTCAACTCCTTCGTGTTCCATATGAGGCAACTAAAAGCCAGAGAGCTTAAGTGACTTGACTATAGCTACACAGATGCAGTAGTAGCTGATGAAATAATTAAGTGACTTGGCATAGTCAAATAGCTGGTAAGAGGTGGGATTTGAACTCGTCTTCCTGACTTCAAGTCCATTGTACTATCCATTATTTCATATTTCCTTCAAATATGTGAAATGCTATCACATAGAAAAAGAAAAAAAATTGTTGGGAATAAAGTAAAGGAGATTCTACATTGCATGCAAGTAGTAATGTAAGAGCTCTGAGGTGTTAGAAGCATTGTAGCATAATAAGAAGAGCACTAAATCTGGGGTCAGAGTAATAATAATAATAAAAATAGTGATGACAGCTAACATGTATATAGCACCTACAATGTTCCAGGCATTGTGCTAAGCACTTTGCAATTATTATCTCATTTGAACCTCACAACAACCCAGGGAATAGGTATAATTATTATTCCCATTTTACCGAAGAGGAAACTGAGGCAAACAGAGGTTAAGTAACCTGCCCAGGGTCATGCAGTAGGTGTTTGTTTTGGACTCAGATATTCTGGCCTCTAGACCCAATGTACCAGATATATACCTGCCCAATATACTGGGGTTTGAATCTTAGCATTTTTATTCATTGCCCATGTGGCCTTATTGAAAGAGACTATTCCTCTCTAGACCTTTAATTTTTTCCTTTGTAAAGCTGGAAATTGGAGGGAGGATTGAACTACATGGACATAAGATCCCAACTCTAGTCCCATGATACTATGATGGTGGTGGCATAAGGGATAGAGCACGAGAGCCAGATTGGAAAACAATGAACTTAAATTCTGCTCCAACACTTTCTAGCAGTGTGATATGAGCAAGTTGCTTATTATTTCAGAGTCTCAGTGTCCTCATATATAAAAATGGTGATGATAATATTAGTAGTACCCACTTCACAGAGCTGTTGTGAGTGTCAAATGAGTTAATGTGTGTCAAGAGTTTTGCAGATATTAAAGAACTAGATACATGTCAGTACTTATGCTGTCTGAAGTACCTTTAAGTTTTCAATTCTCTGATCCTTTTTGCACTGGGATTCCTTTGCAGATTCTTCACTCAGGTCATGCCCACTGACTGATTTTCCCCAAGACATTGTCCTGGCCTTCTTCTTTTTTCCTTCTATAATATCTTACTTGATGATCTCATTAGCCTCCATGGGTTCAATTATCATCTCTACACAGATGGCCCTGAGATCTAGATATTAAACCATTGTTTCTCCTGCCTTCCAGTCCTATGTTACCCACTGCCTTTGGATCTCTTAAACTGGATGTTTCAGAGGCAACTCAAATACAACATATCCAAAAGACAGAGATCATCTTTTCCCACAAACCCTTCCCTCTTCTGGGCTTCCCTATTACCACTGAGAATGCCATCACCTCTTAGTCATCCAGGTTCACAGTCTAGGGTCACTTTGACTTCTCACTTATGCTCACCCCATATATGAAATTCTTTGCCAAATCTTTTCATTTCTACTTCCATATCTCTCCCATTCATCTCCTTCTCTCCACTCTTACAATCACAATGCTAATTCAAACTCTCATTTACCTCTTGCCTCAGTTTCTATAAGACTTTTAACCAGTCTATATACCTCAAGATTCTCCCCCCTCCAATCCATTGAGGTACCAAGGTGATTTTTCTAAGTATTAGATCTGATCATTTTCCGTTCTCTCCTAGCTTGATAAACTCCACTGGCTCCCTATTATCTTCAGGATCAAATATATATACATATATATATATATACACACACACATATATACATATATAAATATACATACATATATAAATATAAATATATAAATTATAAATGTAAACATATACATATATATATATATATATACATGTATAACCTCTGACCTTACCTGACCATCTCAGTTGATAATACCTTCCATCTACTTTGTAAATATCTTCCATTTACCTAGTTGCTTATATTCTGTTTTCTTCATTATGATGTAAGCTCCTCAATGGCAGGCATTGTGTCTATAAATTTTTTTTGTATCCCTAGCAGTTATCATAGTACCTAGCACATAGTAAGTGCTTAATAAATGCTTGCTGACTTGACTTATTGACTTTACTATTGGAGAGTCAAGTCACCTATTATGTGCTCGGCGCTGGAGAAGGAAATGGCAAACCCCTCCGGTGTCTTTGCCAAGAAAGACGCATATGGGGTCATGAAGAGTTGGACACAGCTTAACAAAAACAACAGTGTTCAAGGCACTGAGCTGAGCATTAGGACTACAAAAAAGAGAGGCAAAAACAGTTCCTGTTCTCAAAGAATTCACGACCAAATGGAGGAGATAGCATACAAACAATTGCACACAACTAAAACATACAGGAAAAGTTGGAGATCATCTCAGAGGGAAGGCTTTATGATTAAGGAAGACCAGGAAAAGCTTCTTGCAGAAGATGGGATTTTAGCTGAGACCTGAAGTAAGTCAGGAGACAGAGGTGAGGAGAGAGAGCATTTTACACATGGGGGACAGCCAGTGAAAATACCCAAGGTTGGGAGATGAAATGTCTTGTGTAAGGAAATGCAAGGAGACTGGAGTCACAGGACAGTAGAGTATGGAATGGAGTAAGGTGTAAGAAGATCGGAAAGGAAGGAAGGGGCCAGGTTATGAAGGGATTCAAAAAGCAAACAAAAGATTTCATACTTTATCCTGAAGCCACTAGAATTTATTATATAGATAAGTGACATTTTCATACTTGTGCTTTAGGAAGGTCACTTTGATAAGCTGAGTGGATGATGCTAAGGAGTGAGTGGGGAACTTACCCATGGTACAATGGGAAAGGTGTTGGATTTTGGGCCACAGGACCTGGATTTGAATCTTGGTTCTGTCACTTTTGCAACCAGGTGACCTTGAGCAAGTTGCTTAACCTCTCTAGGCCTCAGTTTCTTCATCTGGAAAATGGGGAGGTTGTACTAGATGGCCTCTAAGATCAGAATGTATTATCTTACAATCTGTTTTGACCACCTTTGAAATTCCCATCTTGTGTTAGCTGTTTCAATAGTATATGTGTTGGAACCTTCTCTTTTGTATGCCATGAATGTTGACTTTGTATGTGTCATCATCTTGGTGAGTTCTGGGTAGAGCTGCCAATGCCCTCAACCTTTTTATGACAAAATAAAATCAGGGTAAACCAGACAAAAAAGTTAAGAAAGGGGAGACTCTGGTGACAATGGTCTGTGGTTTTTATGGGCTTATGGTTTTTATTTATTTTCTTTTTGTCATTTATAACTGAGGAATTGGCTAGTAGAGTTCCAGTTTTCCTTTTTTTAAAAATTATTTGATTTTTAACATTCATTAATTTTTTTTTGGTTTCAAATTCTCTCCCTTCCTCTGGTCCTTTCTGTAGCCATTGAGAAGGCAAGCAAAATGATACCTGTAAAGTCATGCAAAATATTACTCATGCTGAAAAAAAAAAAAACAAAACCAATGAACAATAGAAAGCAAGAAACATATAGAAAGTGGGGGAAAAGTATGCTTTAATCTGCACTCAGATTTCATCAGATCTCTCTCTAGAGATGGATAACATTTGTCGTCATGGGTCCTTTGGAATTATCTTGGATCACTGTATTGATCTGAGTAGCTAAATCTTTCAAAGTTTATCATTGTTACAATATTGCTATACTGTGTACAATGTTCTCCTGGTTCTGCTCATTTCATTAGCATCAGTTCATATAAGTCTTCCCAGTTTTTTTTCCTTGTCATTTCTTATAGGACAGTAGTATTCTGTCACAATCATATACCACCCCTTGTTCAGCCATTCCCCAATTAATGGCCATCCTCTCAACTTCCATTATTAATACAAAAAGAGATACTATAAATATTTTTTGCACATATAGGTCCTTTTTCCCTTTTCTTTGATCTCTTTGGGAAACAGATCTAGTAGCGGTATTGCTGGATCAAAGGGGTATGCACAATTTTATTGCCTTTTGATTATAGTTCCAAATTGTTCTCCAGAATGCTTTGACCAGTTTACAACTCCACTAACAGTGCATTGCTGTCCCTATTTTTCCATATCCCTTCCAGCATTTATCATTTTTCTTTTTCTGTTATGTTAATCAATCTGATAGGTGTGAGGCAGTACCTCAGAGTTGTTTTAATTTGCATTTCTCTAATCAATATGGATGTAGAGCATTTTTTTATATGACTGTAGATAGCTTTGATTTCTTCTTCTGGAAACTGACTGTCCATGTCCTTTGACTATTTATCCGTTGAGACCCCCAGTCTTTCTAGCATGCTGATTGAGGTTAGTTTATTTCTAGCATATACTTATGTATCTATCTATTCATTTATTCATTTCTTTATTTTTTTGCTGCATATGATTGATTGAGGTTATTTTATTTTATTTATAGCATATGATTATTGATTCAGTAATTGATTTCTAGCATATGATTTGTATGTATGATTCCTTTGATCTCTTTAGTGTACAGACCTAGTAGAGGTATTACTGAGTCAAAGGGTATACAGTTTTATTACCCTTTTGGCAAAGTTCCAAACTGTTCTCTGGAATGTTTGGACCAGTTCACAACTCTGCCAACAGTGCCTGGATCCATAGTTGTTTTTGTTTGTTTGCTTTTTAACACATAACTGAGGGACTGTAGGACCTCAGTCTTTCTAGTGTGCCCAGTCTATTTCTCCAGGTACCAACCAATATAGACGCTTGGTGAGCCTCCTTTTGGAAGATCATGATGCTATGCAATAGAGATGCTCTAGCCCTGCTTCAGAACATGCACAGGTATTCTGGGACTGTTCCCATCCATTTACTACATTGTGAAGAAGTTTTAAAAATGGCTACTGAGACAAATATGAGTGTGCATACAAAAAGAGATTGGCGTAGTAATCACTGGCTATTAATATTAGAATATGCCAGAACGGGAACTTGAGCACATAGCATTAGAAAAGCCAACCTGGGAATTTGAACTGCTAGTTTCTGTGTGGGTTGAGAGAGTGTATGCAGAGCCTCACTACACAATACTTAATAGAGACATTTCTTTCTCCTCCAGTGGCCATCTTCCTGAGGAAATGGCCATTCTGTAGTGGCCCAGGAACCGGTCAAAGTCATGGCTCAGATTGAATTCTCTGAAACACTATGGTTTAGTGGAGAAAGCCCTAGACATGGGGTTAATTGATCTGCATTTGAACCCTAGACCTGGAACTTGCTATTCCTTATACTTTTCCATGTGACCTTGAGAAAAAAAATCATTTCACTTTTCTGTGATCTCTTCATCTGTAAGTGGAGATGATTCTAATTCATATACTTCCCACCTCTCAGAATGGTAGAGAAAAACAAACTAAAACAAACTTTTTATGTATCATGGGAAAATATCAATATGAGGTTTTTTTTTGTTTGTTTGTTTGTGACTCAGGCAGATCTATAATTTCATCAGGATTAGATTTGAAAAATTCCTTCACGGCTATTCTATAAAAGTGGTTCTTAACCTTTTTCATGTGTTGTGACCACTTTTGGATATGTAGAGAAATCTTGGATCACTACTCAGAATAATGTATTTAAATAGTTAAATAAATCTAAATTTTAGTTAGAGGTTAGTAAAAATAAATATATCATTTTTTTTCCACATTTTGGTTCATGGGCTCCCTGTAAGCCATCTGTGATTTAGTCCCACAAGAAGCTTAGAACCGTAACTTCTAATCCTAATTATAATTTGTTGAGTATTTTCAGGAGGTATTGAGAGTAACTTTCCCAGGGACACATGGACAGGAGGTGTCAGAGGGAGGACCTGAACTAAGACTTTCTGACCTCCTAAATACTATGCTCTTATGTTTCCCAAAAAAGAGTTATTCTTATTTCTTTCCCCTTAGAAGTGGCTCTGCCTGATGACTGAGAGGATCTATCTTCTAGTAGACTTTCTTAATTTCTTCTCAATCAATCAACCAATTAAGCATTTATTAAGTACTTCCTATATTCTAGGTCTGGGGATACAATGACAAAAATGAATAGTCCAAGCCCCCAAGGGACATACATTCTGTCAGAGAGACGATATATACATGAATACAAAATACATGAAAGATAAATATAGGGTACCTTTTTTTTTTTTTGAGGGGCGGAGGTGTTAGATGCTGGGGAGGGCCAGAAAGGTTACATGTAGAAGGTGGTGCTTGAGGCAAATTTTGAAGGAAACAAGGGATTCTTAGAGGTAGAGGTGAGGAAAGGAATACATTCCAGTCATGAGGGATGGACAGTTCCAAGGTGGTAAGAGGAGAGGAGCAGCATGCAGTATGAAGAACAGAAAGAAGACTAGGTGATCGGACCATATAGTGTGGAAAGAGAAGTAAAGCATAATCAAGCTGGAGAGGTAGGTTGGGGCCAGTTTGTGTCTGCTGCTTATTTATTTGTGCCCCTAACCATTTCCTACAGCTCCTACCTTGCTTCCCACCCCCTTCCTCTCCTCTGACCCGTACTTTATGGATGCTACCACCTGTTTTCTAGTCAGGAAGGCAATAAAGTCTGGAGAATGGCCTCAACTCCCTGTGAACCTCTGGCTAAATCACTTAATTTCAGAAAATGCAGATGCATTTGAAGTTACAGTTAAGATTCCAGGGACAATGAACGACACGAGCAGCTGGAAGACCCCCTTCCCTCCCACATTGCCCCCAGTTTTTTGTGACTTTTTCTCCTTTTCAGAGCACAACTCATGCAGTGGGGATACGAAACTTGAGCCTTGCATAAGAGCCCTTAGGCCACGGATTGTTCGTTTGGTCCAGTCAGAAACAGCTGTACTGGGGGTGGGGTGGCGGGGGAGTGTGAGCATTTTGATGGGTCTCTGGAAGGATTTGTCTGGGGAATTGTGGCTGGAGGGTCCTAGGCCCCCCTCTCCTTGGTTTGCACAATCTATCTTTAGAGAATTGCAAGTTCATTTCTCAGAAAGGCCAAGAGCAGTGACTACTTCTAAACTGACAAACCACTTCCTGCAATCGTTAACTGAATTGAGAGTGTAGTGTGGGGTAGGTGAGGGGGGACTGTTCACACTTTTCCATCCCCACCCCTTTCAATAGCCCACCATTGGACCAGTGTCAGAAATGATGGGGAAGGGAGATGAAGCCTTGACGGTGATAGCAGACATTTTACAGAAACATGAAACATTTCCTGCAAAGGACTGGGCCCATTCAAAGGTCATTCTAAACTCTGAGCTTCAGTTTCCTCTGTAAAATGAGAGGGTTAGACTAGATGACCTTAACCATCTCTTCTGGCTCTAAGACTCTGATCCCATAAACTGGAGACAAAATGGAATCCAAGGTCATCGTGATACAAACCAGAGTTCCACCCCTTACCTAGCCTTTGCTTTTGATCTGAACTTAAAAATGTGTGCTGCTTCTACTTGCCAGCTTAAGACAGAGTTTAGAGCATGCCAACATAGGACAGCGCGTGTTTGTGGAGAGTGAGAAGGAAGTATGGACCAACAGAAAACACATTGGATTTGGAGTCAGGAGACTTGAGCTCAAATTCTGACTCTGCTACTTAGTACTTGTGTGACTTTGCAGGACCTTTCAACTCTGCTCTTCAGTTTCCTCTGTAAAATGAGGGAGTTGGACCAGATGACCTTTGTGGCCCCTTCTGGTTCCAAACCTACCAGCCAAAATGGAATCCACAGTCATTGTAATACAAATCAGAGGCAATTTGTGGGCCTCCTTTGCCTAGCATTAAATGACTTCTGCATTCTGGTTCTAACCTATCTTTGAGAAAGAGTGTGAGATAGAGGAAGGTGCACAAGACCTGGGATTGACTCCAATTCTGAACTCACCACTAGCACTTACTAATTGTGTGACCGCAGACAAGTCACTTAACCTGTTTCCTCATCCATAAAATGGGAAGAATGGTACTCATATTATCTTCTTCATAGGGTTGTCACGAGCCCCAAATGAGCCAATACAGGCAAAGTGCTTTGGAAACCTGAAAGCATTATATAGTTATCAGTTATATTAGTCTCTCGGCTTATGCACGCTATTGCTCTTCATGTAATCCAGCCAAACTACTCTGCTTCCTACTGCCTGATTAGACCTTTCCTCCCCACTACTATCACAACTTTGGTCAGGCTGATCCTTATGCTTGGAATGCCCTGCTCATTCTCCTCCTAGTTCTCCTCCTCCTTATATTTATTGTATCACTACTCATTCTTTAAAGCCAAATTCAAATGCCATTTTCTTCAAGAAGCTTTCCCTAGTCCCCTAGAATTGGTGCCAATCTTTCTTTGGGATCTCACAAAGACCTTATTATGGATAAGTTTGATAGGTATTGGTAGGAGGAATTCCCACAGTAATGGAATTAGAAGTCATTGATGTACAGGGTGTTCTGAAAGTCTTTAGGGCAGTTTTAAGCATTGACTTTTGGAAGACCCCATAACACTGTATAGTTATTTGTGTTTGTTCACATTCTCCTTAACCTCTATGAAGTCGGGGACCATGCCTTTTCTAAACTTTGAATCTTTCCTCAGTATCATTTAGAATAGTGATTTGCAATGTTCATACTATGTTGGATAAAATTTTTGAATGCCCCAACAGTGTCAGGGAAGAGTCACACCAAATTAAGTCAATATGCATTTATTAAATATTGACTAAGATGTGCCAGACACTATGTTAAGCATTAGGGATACAAAGAAAGGCAAAAGCAATCTTTTCCCTCAAAGAACTAGCTAAATAATTGGGGGAGGTGGGAAGTCAACATTCAAACAAGTATATATAAGCAAGGTATATGTAGGATGAACTGGAAGGTCAATCAGTTCCATCTTGAATGTCCCTTTCTTCTGTGAACTTTGACATGGCCACTTCAAGGGAAAATGGTGAAGTAGGTATCTCCTGCTCCATATCTCCCCAATCTCCTTTTCAAGTCCCTCAGCTGCTTGCTTCTATGATGTTGTCTCCTGGCTACTTATGGACCCCAACTCTGAGTCCTGCCTTCCACCTTCAATATATAGCAGTGTGACATAGTAGAAAGAACACTGGCTCCAGAGTCTGAGGAATCTGTCTAAACCTTACCTCTGAGGCTTACATATGTGACTTTGGACAAGTCACTTAAGCTTCCGAGGGGATTGGATGAAATGTCCTCTAAAGTCTCTTCCAGTTCTATATCTATGCACCATTCCTTCAGTTTCCACATCTGTGAAATGGGGATGATGATAGCACCTACTTCAGAGTGCTGTTGTGAGGCTAAATGAGGTAATATCTGCAAAGCACTCTGCAAATCTTAAATCACTAACTAATGCTATTATTAGTATTGCTGATATTATTCCTGTTATTTTTTTGACCGTGAATTTTAGACAGACTGGCCTCTCTGGTATTTTGTGAGCCCTGCATTCCTTTTCTTACTATTTTGCTGTTGCATAGGTCATCCGTCCTTATGCCTGGAGTGCATCTCATCTCTACTTCTTAGATTCCTTAGCTTCCTCCAATGCTCAATTCAATGCTCAAGCCTTTCCTGATCCTCTAGCTTTTAGTACTCTATTGTCACCAAAACTACCACACATATACTTGTTTGTTTACATGTTGTATTCTCCAGTTGAATGCAAGCTCTATGATGGCAGAGACTTTTTTTTTGTATCCCTAGTTAGTATAGGACAGTGCCTTGCACATAGTAGATATTGATTTTTTTTTTAAACCACCATGAGAAGGGAGACAATTCACTATGATGGAAAACCACTTGCCTAAGAATTAGGAAATTTAAGCTCTAATCTCTGTTCATTCATGATCTACCTGAATGATCTAGGTCTAGGACAAGGGCAGGTGTATACTGTAGCCAATAGGCTTCTGTGCTGATTGTTAAATTTCCAGTGTGATCATTCATATCTTAGAAACTGGCAAATATTAAAAATCAGGACTTAATTTCGTGTTCCTTGTCTAGACTTAGGAAAGTGATAGAGAAAATAATGCAGATTAAACTTAAAATGTGTCATGTACACTTTTTTCCCTCAGAGATCCAGTTGTCAAATATTTATTAACACACCCTCAGACAAGAAACTTTATTTCCTTGTAAAATTATGGTTTTGGACTAGACAGGCTCAAAGATCCCTTTCCAGAACTAATGGACTAGCTATATTTTCCCTAGGGAAATTTCTGAAATGTAATGGAGAGGGCTTCACAGACTGAATGAAGGAAGCTAGGTAATATAATATACAGCATGCTGAACTTGGCATCAGCTAAACCTGAGTTCAAATCCTGCTTCAGAAACTTACTTAGCTGTAGGTTCCTAGGCAAATAACTTAATCTCTTTCAAATTCTGTTTCCTCATGTGTAAAATGGGGTTATTAACAGCATCTCTCTCCCAGGGTTGTGGTGAGGATTAAATTAGATAATATATGCTAAATGCTTTGCAAACCTTAAAGCATTATGAAGTTGTTACTTATTACAATTGTAATAATAATAATAAATACTTAAGTAACAATAATAATAATAATTATTATTATTAAGGACAGAACATCAGAGGGAAGTGTTTTAGAAGTGAATCCTTTTTGGGGGGTGCTTAGCATCTTGTTTCAGTGCGGAGAAGAGTAGGAACGACCATTGACAGCAGAATTAAATGTCTGCCTTTACTGACCGAATGAAAGGTTATTTGATAATGTTGGTCACTTGATCACAAACCTTTCAATGTTTCACTTTCACGCTAAGTCCTGGGGTAGCAGAAAACAGATCTTATTTTGTGTCTTGTCCTTTTGTGCTGTAAACACACATTGCATTTGGAATTGGAACTTTGCTCAAACACTCATGCCCCTCCAACTAAAAGCAATTATGCTTGATAGCAAAGGTAGACCGGATCACAGAGAGCTTCCAACATTTCCAAAGACGGGTGTTTGACTTTGATAACACATGGAGTGGGCTGTTAATACCAGCTCATGCTCCTTCTTCCTCTTCTTTGCCCTGCCTTTTTACATCCCCTCTCTTCCATACACATGCACACACATGCTACAGATGTATTTGCATTTTATTTAGTATATATCATACACATCCTTTAGCATAGTACAATAGATTTACTTATTGAATAGTGAAAAAATACTCACATACTACTACCACCCTTATTTATGACCTTACTCCATATTGCCTTTTCCCTGGGTTATATCAATAGCCTTTTAATTGCACTCTACCTCACGTCTATCCACACGTCCTCTGGTTCATACTCCTCATAGCTGTCAAAGAGATATTCCTAAAGCACAGTCCCAACCACATCATTCCATTGTTCAAAAAGTTCCAGTCACTCCCTGTTGCTTTTGGGATAAAATCTAAACTTCTCAGAGTGACATTGAAAGCCCTTTGTAGCACGGCTCTAGCTTGCTCTTTCAAGCTTCCATTTACTCCCCTTCATGAACTCTACCTGTCAATCAAAGGAATCTACTTGCTGATCCTTCATTTCCTGTCTCCTTGCCTCTGTTCATTGAGCTTGGAATGAACTCCCTCCTGCTCACCTCCACCTATTGGAATCTCTAGTTTTCTTCAAAGATCAGTTGAAACACAATCCTGATCCTCTTCCATCTCTAGTTACTGAATCTCGTCCTCTACCTACCATATTGCCTTGCATTTATTTATGTGTATTCATCTTATTTTCCCAGATAGAATATAAACATCTTGAGGGCAGTGAGTATATAATTTTTTTTCCTTTATATCTGCAGCTCCTAGAATAGTGCGTGGGGCATACATACTGGGTGCTTAATTATTGCTTATTGATTTCCACTTCATAGTGATATTGAAGGTCTTCTCTAGCTCTCCTTCCTATGAAGCTACAAAGAGAAGAATGGTTGCCCTTGGAAACAGGAGAGTGGAGCTGAGGCTGGCTGCTCTGAGAAAATAGGGAGAATTGGGCTTGTTCAATTCTAGAATACTGGCAGAGAAATAGTGTCATTTAGCCTGGAGTAAAGTTCTGTTAATCAGGAGAGTAATACACAGACTAACTATCTTTCAGGACAGCTGTGAAGATTACATAAGATAACAGAATCTATTGATCTACCTATGGCCCACCCCCATGTATAGGCTGCATCCTTAAAATGAAGTATTCATACATAAACACATACATACCTGCACGTACACAAGTGCACACATGCATGTATATGTATTTATGTGAATAAATATGCACATGCAGGCATATATTTAGTTACGAATGAAGGCACACATGCAAGGCATGTATAGGTAAGTGCACATGTGTGTATGCACATGTAGCTGTGTATTTACACACATGTGCATATCTACGTGTGTGCATGCATGTATAAATCTGCCATTTATATTTTCAGATATACAGCACACATATATGCACAAACATAATATACATACATGCATACATATGCATAATATACAGTATTTTAATATAAAATATATAATATAACGTTTTGGTATATGTATGTGTGTACCAAAATACTAAGATGAATTAAGGGTAGCACTCAAGTTCCATATGATATGTGCATGTGTGTATATACATACAGATATATATATATATATGTATGGCTATACATGTATATACATACTGACATATATACCTATGCATGTGTATATGCACACACTGATGCAACACATATACAGATATGTATATGTATACACACATACATTTGTGTACATATATAAATGCATACATATACATAGATTTATGTATATATGCATGTACATGCATATGTATTTATATGTGTGTTTGTATGTATGCATATATAAACATATATACGTACATACATATAAATGCTAAAATAGTAAAATGACTAAGGGCTTCTAAAAAAACCTTCGGTCTGCATTCAGACTACTGTTGAGTACTTTGAATCCAATAGTGACAGTAGGGACTACAAAATGTTAAATGTGTATGTGTGTGTATGTAAGAGGCAGTATTATTATATGGTGACTTAAGTTGCCTCCTGATACAATCTAAACTCCTCGAGGATAAGGTCTACTTCATTGTCCTCCAGTGCCTGACACATGATAAGTGCTTTATAATTGTTGACAGATTGAATGTTTGCCGCCTACTGTGGTGTCCAAAGTACTTTGCTCATAGTAAGTCTGTGAGTTGGGTAGCACAAGCATTACTAGTATCCTCATCAGATAGAAGAGGGAGCTCAGGCTCAGAGTATTCAAGTAACTTGTTGGTATTTCTAAGTCCAAGTTCAAAACCCTTGCTCTCTCTACTACTTGGCAGTACCTCTTCAAAGAAGGCTATTTTCATAGCTACAGAAGAAATAGCATATACTCCAGGAAGGACTGGAACCTCGAAACCCTGGTCTTTAGAAGTCTGTGCCTTATCCTTTAGGCCTTGGAGGCATCCACATCCGTACAGATAACACCATCTCAGTCTTTGGAAATAACCTCTCATCCAGCAGTCCTAGAGAGAGAGACTCCTCGTCCCACTGGGAGTGGGGAGGGGGACATTCCAGGAAAGTATTAATTCATGTTGACGGTTTCCATTTCCTCATTTCCCAGGCTGATCTGGTTTCCAGAACGTTCTGAGGTCCCCACGTGTGCTACACTCACATATGGTTTGTATGCTTCAGATTACGTTTATGGTAATTGTGTCTGGAGATCAAAGGAGTGAATGGTGAAGTGAATTCCAGGCTATCCCTCCCAGCTGGCCTGCTGCAACCTTCTCGGCTCTGACTTCACCAGCTTCCGCACTGCTCCCCTTCATTCCAACATAGAAAACAAGCAGACAATTCTCTCCACCTATGAAACTGTCCACTTAAACATTTTAAAAATAAAGGGAAAGAAGAGAAGAAAAAAGGATAAATTAAATGACCACAGCCCATCTCATCAGGGACATTAGGTAGAGAAGGCAAATCACTTATCTGATACCATTTTAGGGAGCTCAAGGAAGTCCTCAGGGATACTATCCCAACTCACTGACTGATGCCTGAAATGCCAACAGCTCTCCATTAGACAAACAACACATGTTTAGCAAACACCTATCCTGTGAGGATGTGGATGAAAATCAGTCTTGGAATCAGGGAAACCTCAGCACAAGCTGTGCCTTTAGACCTCTCTTGGCACTAGATTAAATCACTTAAATTCTCAAGACCACAGTGGACTCTACTCTTGTATAGCCAATGCATGTTTCCTTATCATAAGTTCCCTCTACCAATGAGGGATGGAAGGGGCAAAAGAGACCTTTTAATAATCACTCCTTCCCTCTACCTTACAGACAAAGAAGCTGAGTCTTCCGAAAGGTCAAGGGACTTGTTCAAAGCAATCTTAGGGCTAGGGCCCAGTTGCTGGTAGAGTGAAGACTTGACTCTCTCCTGGGTTTTCTGGTCTGCTGCTCCTTCTCTACCGCTCCCAGGTACTTCCTTTATTTGCTGATACATTCCACAATTCAGGAACATTCATATTCATATAAAAGTCTAGATAGATATGTTTATATATATTGATATCAAATCCAGAACATAGTCTAAAGACAGGTAGATGTCACTTTTTGAAACTTGAATGGTATCTGTTGAAACAATCTTTTTGGCTTTATAAAATGGTTCAATGATTTCTAGAAGTTTTTTTTTAAATCCCTGTGTAATTTTAAACTAGGGATCTGATTTCATTTAAAATAATTCAACTTTCTAGTCTGTAAATCAATTGCTGTATTCTCACTCTAATACCCAACTTTATCCTGAGTAAAATCATACAGTACAATTTTTATTTTGGACTTTGGAAAGAACATTGGAGGAACTAGGTTACTTGTTTTTTTTTTTTTCATTGTTATTTTGCCATTGACTCACTGACAGACCTTTAACAATTCATCTCACTTCTCTGGGCCCAATTTCTTCACATTTAAAATGGGGGGATTGCACTGGATGACCTCTGAGGTTCCTCTCCAGTACTTACATTCCATGTTCTAAGGTACCTTTCAATTCTCTGAATCTTTGAACTAAGGTAATAGTCCTGTGTAGCAGGCCTTGGTCTGGCCACATCTGAAACACTGCATTTTACCTTTACTTGAAGTCCTTAACAAAGACTGGATGACTACTTAACACATATGCTGCGAAGGGAACTTTTATTCACACTTAGGTTAGACCAGAGTGTCTTTGAGGTCTGTACTGACTCCAAAATTCCGTGACTCTGAGTATGGTAACTTCCAATGGTTTCTCTCTAATTGGAATGCCCTATTACCTCACAGAATCACAGGATTTCAGAGTAAGAAGGGACCTAAAAGGCTATTTAGTCTAACTCATATGTGAAAAAAGATTCCCTCCCTCACATTCCTGATACAAGGCTGTCCAGGAGAAAGCCATTAGCTTCTGAGAAGACCTGTTTTATTTTTTCATATTGTATATACATAGAGGTAGAGATTGCATACATGCATATATAATATACATGGAAATGTCATTGCTATTGAATTGTTTGAGTTGTGTCTGACCCTGTCACCCCATTCAGAGTTTTCTTGGCAGAGATATTGGAGTAGTTTGCCAGTTCCTTTTCCAGCTCATTTTCCAGCTCATTTGACAGTTGAGGAACTGAGGCAAACCGAGTTAAATGACTTGTCCAGGGTCACACAGCTAGTAAGTCTCTAAGGCCAGATTTGAACTCAGGAGGCTGAGTCTTCCTGAGTCCAAGCCCAGTGCTCTATCCACTGTGCCACCTTTCCAGCCTAAATATTGCAAGCTATGCAAGACCTCACTCCTGGATTGCTTGGAATCTCATCCTATTTATTCTATTTCAACTTCTCTGTAAAGTGAAGTCCAATTATGTATTAATTTACTTATTCCTAAATTCATCTTGACAATCTAAAGTGCCTCTATTCTTCAAGTTCCATATTAATCATACCTTTTCTTTAAAGCCTTTTCTGATATTTGGGCCCTATGCAAGCTCCTAGCATAGATTGTCTTCAGTTTTCTGCACCTAGCATAAAATACTTGTTATTCTCAGTTTAAGCATTCTTTTATGTTGTTTGGTCTCCCAAAGTATAGACTGTAAGCTCCATGAGGGCAAGGATTATGAATAATTCATTTTGGAATCCCCTGCAGTGACAAACAAAAGTCTCATCCACAGTAGATACTCAAAAGATCTTGCTTGCTGTTGACTAGCTCTATCTCTACTTAGACGAGGGAAATGGGGGGTGTTGTCCGTGGTACTCAGTTTTGTGTATCTCTCACCATGAACTTGACTGATGCTCAGCAGATTCTCTTGCAGCAGAGGCTTGTCTACACTGATGCCTCACTAACTCACATTATTAAATGATTTGGAGTCAGGAGGGATATTGGAAATTATCATGGTCCATACCAATCTCACCTTCTCTTTGAAGCCTTTTCTGACATTCAGGGATCACAGCGATGTTCTCATTCTGTGGGTAGGAAAAGATGATTCCATTTAACAAAATGTTCATTGAGAACCTGAACTTTATCTGACACCCTGAAAATTGGAGCATTCTCCAAATTTAAAATGGTGGCATCATCTGGTAGAACGCAGCTCTCTGAAGGCAGACGTTAATTTTTGTTTTATCCTATTATCACTAGTGCTTTGTACAAAGTATGTATCTAATAAATGTTTGTGGAACTAAACTGGGTTAACTTATTGCTATTATGGTGTTTATGATGGAAAGGGCTGTTCGGAGAAGATCACTCAATGAGTTTATTGTTTGTTTCCAAAAGGTTATATAAACCAGGAGTCTCAAGTTGATGGGAGGAATGATGAAATGAACTTTACTTTAAAAAATTCTGCAAAATAATCTTGACTTTTGAGGTTATATCCCTAAATGTGGCATAAATAATTTACTAAATAAATAAATTATATATATATGACAAATTTTTAAAAAAATATGTAATTTACTGAACCATCTCTTTGATTGGGTCATTATCTATGATGGATGTTTTCCCTTATTTCTATTTGTTTGATTCTATGGAAAATTATATTTTTCTTCTTCCTTACAGCTATTAGGGGCTCTTAGAAGCATCTAACTCCTCAACCCTGGCTGGCCTGTGCATCTTGATACTGAGCCAACTCTGAATTTCTAAGAAGGGCCAGAGGGATGTCAATTCTGTCTTCCTGCCACAGGGTTTGAGCTCCCAGAGTTCTATACTCCTTGTCCTTCTGCTTATCTCAACAGTTTACCTCATCAAAGGCTCTTGTCATCAAAACCAAAGGAACAACAGTCCTAATCTTCTCCTGGCAAATGTGATCCGAAGACAGCAGGGTCTCTCTCCTAGAGCTGTGCTTGAAAATATTTATGTCTGGAAGAGGACAAGAACACCAGTGAGAACAAAGTGTAACCTCAGTTCCCCTATCTAGTCAGCCATTGCAACCCACCCTGCTTCCCTTCCTAGAGATACAGCTCTTTTTGAAGGGGTTTCATCTTTGGCTAATGGGTACAGAATTGACTCCCGAGCCTTGCCGGTTGAGGCTTCTGTGGTTTGAGTAAGTCTCTCACCTCTCTGGGCCTCATTCTCTCCTCTCTGAAATGGACTGAACCAAATGACCTCTAAGCTGTCATCTGGCTCTATGTTCTGTGACAATTGTGAATCAGACCATGAAAGGTCAATGCATGTAGTAAAATACACTGGCTGGCAACCATTCTATTTCTGGTATCCGTATCAAAGTGAAAGGGAAGGAAGGAAATTTAGAGAAACTGAATTTTAAAGCAGGAAAGGATCTTAGTCACTCTAAACCCACCATCTTTTCAGAGGAGAAAACTGAGGCACAGAGATCCAAAGTGATTTCCTTAAGGTCTCACAGTAAGTTCACAGCAGAGCTAGACTTAGACACCTGACTCGTTAACTCCCAGCATAGGACTATTTACACTGTACCATGATGTTTCTGAATTGTTCTAGTGCTCATCAAAAACTGCTTTTGTATTATCTACATGTTCTTTCCATCTCCACGTTCAACAAAATATCTAAAACATTAAATAAACCTGAAGATGTATGCAATGTTCCACATCCATAGTCCGCCACATCTGTAAACAAAGGAGCAAGGTAATGCCTCTCAATTATGATGTCTCAATCCAATAGAGTAAAATTGTATATACACTTATTAAGTCACTATTATAGGCAATCACTGTGCTAGGAACTATGGGAAAAAATAAAAAAACCCTAAAAATAAAACAAATCAAATCATACCCACCCCTATGGGAGGGATACAAAACATTTCCATATATATATATATATATATGTGTATATATCTGTGTGTGTGTGTGTGTGTATACACATAAATACATACACACACACACACACACACACACACATGCAGGAAAGTTTGAGGAGGATAGAGATAGGATTCATGGCATAAGCCCCAGACGAAGATGCAGGACAAGGAGTGCTAAATTCAGCAAACAGCAGCCAGGTCATTTTGGCTACCATGTAGAGTGTAAAGGGGAGTTACACACAAAAGGGGGGCAAAGGCAGGCTACAGCCAGGTTGTGAAGAGCTTTAGATACCAACAGGAGCTTTTATTTTATTCTAGAGGCAATAGAGAGCTCTAGAAGATTCTTGAGTAAAATAGTGACACGGTCAGACTTACCCTTTAGGGAGATTATCTTAGCAGCTGTGTGGAGAACAAACCTTCTGTCTTGGAGAAAGAAAGGATAAAAAAAATTAAAAATTTTTTCTGATCCCTCATAGTAAGTGTGGCTCCATTTCCATTGCTACTTTAAGTGTGTACTACAGCCTATGGTGTATGTGTGTGTGTGTGTGTGTGTGTGTGTGTGTGTGTGTGTGTGTGTAGGGGGCATTGCTTTCGATTTTGTGGGAATCCTTGGGGTCACAGGACACATTAAAACTTTTCTTATTACATTATTATCTTTCATTTCATCATATAACTTCATATTACATTCCTCTTTTCCCTGTGAATTAGGTTGTGATCATTTTCAATAGACTCTAAAATGTGGGGAAGACAGCAGCTCCTGATGAAAATGCTAGCATTCTCCTAGAATGAGTTCCCTTCCCCTACCTCCATCACCACAATCCCTGCCAGCCTTTTTTTTCTTGCTAAATAGTTTCTTTCACCAGGTCATACATGGTCATTTAACAGTTTGGAGGATTGCAGGGATCCTTGCAATGTATTTTTCAAATGGACAGCTGCCATCAGGCATGGCTTAGTTCCTCACTCCCCTTGTTTGCTTAGAGTTAATCTACCTCTGACTCATGGTACATTCTATCAGCTGTCCCCCTAACTCCTAAGTGAGACACAGACAGAGTGATGGCTTCCCCCACAAAGCAATATAGATGTGCTTTTTATTGACAATCTCGATCTTGTTTAACCTCTGAAAAAATTGACAACAAAACAAATAGAAAAAATTTGTCATGACTTAAACTATTAGAAGGCAGTATGTCTTGGGGACCGATGGTATACAGAAGCAGCAGGTAGAGGGAAGGCTACTAGGTCTGGTCTTGAGTCCCAGGACTAATACTAGCCATGTTAGCCATGTAACTGATGCTGCCCTCTTGAAGTCTCCAATTTCCTTATCTGTCAAATAAGAATAGGAGTAGAAGTGGGTATAATAATAGTAAAACTAGTTAGCTAACACAGTTCTTGTATCACTTTGTCCAGTTGTTCTCAGACATGTCTGATTCTTTGTGACACCATTTAGAATTTTCTTAGCAAAGATACTGGAGTGGTCTGCCGGTTCCTTCTTTAGCTTGTTTTACAGATGAGGAAACCAAGGCAAACAGGGTGAAGTGACATGCCCAGGGCCACAAGGCTAGCAAGTATCTGAGGTTGGATTTGAACTCAGATCTTCCTGACTCCAGGTCAAGCTCTCTATCCACTGCGCCAACTGGCTGCTGCTGTATCACTTTATAAACCCTAAAAAGCTACAGAAATGTCAGCTATTAAAATAATATAATACTGTGCTATTTAAAATGTTTTCTCTTTGAAATTAAATTAATGTTGTATCTGGACAATTAATATCTTTGCCCTGGTCTTGCTGATGAGAGATGAGGCAAGTTCCTTCTTGCTGGAGCTCTAAGATCCAATAAATTCCATGATGATAGAAAATGTTATGATAATCTTATTGAGATTTATTCCTCACTGGTTATATCTTCTCCACTGAAGTCCTTTTTTAATTATTACAGCTGACATTCACAGAGTACTTTATGGGCAGCTAAGTGGCACAGTGGATAGAGTGCCAGGGGTGGAGTCAGGAAGAGTCATCTTTCTGAGTTCAAATCTGGCCTCAGACACTTACTAGCTGTGTGACCCTGGACAAGTCATTTAACTCTGCCTCAGTTTCCTTATCTGTTAAATAAACTGGAGAAGGAAATGGCAAACCACTCCAGTATCTTAACCAGGAAAACCCCCCAAAGGGGTCATGAAGACTTGCAAATGATTAAGTAAAAGTATGTTACATGTATTATTTCATTTTATCTTCAAAACAATAGCATGAGGTAGACACTACAGATATTATTATCCCCATTTTGCAGATTAAGAAACTGAAGGCAAAAGAGGTTAACTGACTCATGTCATGCCACCAGTATGTATCAGAGGCAGGAGTCAAGTGGAGGTCTCTTTTGATTCTACGTTCAATATTCTTTCCATTGTGGCTTAATAAAGACCCCTTCCTATCTGCCAGCCCTACAGATAAGCTCTCATTTTCATGAGCCTTTTATATCCTGATATATCTCAGAGTTAATTACTGGATAAAAGCCCTTGAGAGATAATAATAACCTAACAAGTCTACATTTTGGGTGCACTTTCATTCCTACTAGACTTGGGTGGTATTTATTACTGTTTTCACTTAACAGTCAAGTAAACTGAAACTAATACTGTGAATAGGTCAATTGTGTTTTTGGTGCCTCCAGAGACTCAGTCATGTGTCACTTTTCCACTGAATTGAGCACCCTGTGCTCAGGGGTATGCTTGGAGCCAACTCAAACAGGTTCCTGAGCTGATTGTTAAATTGTCAGTGTGAGCATTACCTCAGAAATCAGCAAACTCTACCAACCATAGATTTGATTCATTGTTTTGTCCTTTGCCTAGACTTAAGAAAGTGATAGAGAAAATGTTAATAATGCAGAGTAAACTCAGAAGTGGATTTTACACAGTTTCCCCTCACCTTCTTCAGAAAGCTGGTTGTTAAATATTTATCAGAATACTTCTATCTCTGTTCTTCTTTGTTATCCAATACCTTTTCCCCAAAGTCCGGCAAAATATGATCATGATGGTGAAGAGCCTCAGATCATGCTATGTGAAGAATGAAGGATTTTGGCACGGTTAGCAAAGAGAAGATGTAGGGGGAGATGTCTTCTAACCTTTTAAGGACTGTCACGTGAGCGGGGAAAACCAACCAAACAAAGAACAACAACAATGACAACATCACCGAAACACTTGTTAAATGCTTCACCCTGGACATCAGAACTAGGAGCAGTAGGCGAAAGTGGCAGAAAGCCATATTCTGGTTTGATATCAGAAAACACACAAACAGACCCAACCCCCCTAACAGTCTGAGCGATTTAAAAGAAGTGGAATGTGCTGATCTGGTGGGTTTGTTTTCCCTACAGGGTTTGTAAGTAGAGACAAGATGAGTGCTTGTTTCTGATATAGAAGGGATTCTGGGTGAGGTGCTTTCAAAGACCTCTGAAGTCCTTTTTAACCCTTAGGTTTTGTGTGATATTGTGAACTAGATGTAATGAATGGGCAGTTCCGGGGCTGTTTTTGTACCCATAGAGTGTTAGGAGATCCAGAGGAAGGTTTAAAATGAGTTGGGTAGACTTTCTCTGGAGGACTTTCTCATGGACAAGGAAAGCCAATGGTACATAGTAGATGGGGAGTTAGCCTCTGAGCCAAGAAGACCTGGGTTCACATCCTGCTTCTGACACATACTGGCTGTATGACCTTGGGCAAATCATGACCTCTTAGACTAAGACTAAGTTGCAGAGAAAGTGCCAAACTACAGTTGGAGGGGGACTTTCCTTAAATAGCACTTCCCTGTGTCAATGAAATCACAGATCTAATCGTCTTCCTAAGGGACAAGATTCTTCTAAGATCAAAAGTTCCCAGTGGATTTCATTGTGCACAGTGATGATGGGCTCATGGATCTGGAGCCACTGAAGCACAAGCTTTATCATCTTGGGAGGGGGTGCTTCCCTATATGATGATAAGTACCTCTACAACAGAGGCTAGATCTTTTGCTTTCTTTGCATTCCCCATTGTGTCTAGTACATGCATGTTTTACTTATTTCCCAGAATCTGAAGTCTACAAGGGACCTTTGAGGTCATCTAGTTCAAATGCCCTCATTTTATAGATGAGAGGACTGAGTCCCAGAGAGCTTACATGATGTGCCCAGTGTCACAAAGGGAGGAAGTATCACAGGCATGATTTGAACCCAAGACCTCTCACTCTCTTATCAAGACTCTTTCATCTGTACTACAGAAATTGCTGCTTGTGGAGGAGTTAATTCAGTTTCACTCAGAAAATGTTTATCTAATTTCTGCTATGTGCAATAAAGACAGTATGGTGTAGTGGATAGAGAGCTGCCCTCAAAACCAGTCAGACCTGGGTTCAAGTCTTGCCTCTGATCCATATTGGGTGGGTGGTACTGAGTAAGTCACAACCTCACCGTGTCAGAGACACCTTTCCAAAACTATGAGTTGCAGAATTTCCCCACATGAATTGGTAGAGAGAGTTTCCCCACTTGGAAGTTCTCTATGCCAATGAAATCACAAGGCTAGATGTTGCACTGTCCTGTCTTGTCCTATCCTACTATTAGCAAGGGACCATATTAGGGGCTAAAAAGATTACTAAATGTAATCCTAGTCCTCAAGAAGTTAGTGTCTAATTGGGGAGTGATAACATATGAATATGGGTAAGTATGACACACATTAGCATACAATAAATGCATAATAAAGGGCAAATAGAGAGTTGCAAGAGACTTTGGTGGGCATAGTTTGGGTGGAAGACCTCTGTGACTAAGGGCTTGTGCATCTTGGCAACATCCTCTGATCACTAAGGCAGATGCCTGAAACAACCTGGACCACAGCTGGCCTTAGAGGACATAAGCGACAAGGTGAAAGAAGGCAGTGAGGGGCAGGGAGGCAGGCAGTTCACTGAGGCTCGTGTGTGGGGAATCTCCAATCTTCTTTGTAGTGTGTTCTTTTGGGACTTACTATGCTTGGTTTCCCAGGCAACAGGACAGGAACTGGTCTGCTTCACCCATTTTATTTGCCATTAAGAAAAGAATGAGGAACACACATTTTCCTATTACCTTCATGACAGAATGGCACTCCAATTAGGACATAGGTGATACCTCATATTGTCTTTGTTAGATTCAGGAGCCAAGGAATTGGAAGGGGGTTGGACCGCAGAATTTAGAACCGCACAATGTCTGGCACCCCACACTCATGTGCCTTTGTCTTGTACCCACTCTCTTGTACCCCACACTCATGTGCTTTTTAGATGCAGGTCTTGTAGACCTAATACCTACTCCAGTTTTGGTTCTTGTTAGTTTTGTGATCTTGGGCAAGGCACTGAACAATACTTTGGGTCTTAGTTTCTTCATCTCTAAAATGGACACAATAATACTTGCATTTACTAAGTCATAGGATTGTTAAGATCATGTATGTAAAGTGTAATATAAGTGCAAAGTGTTATAGGAATGTAAGTCATTATCATTATTAATCACGTAATTTTTTTTTACTAATAATCGGGCAGAAGATTAAAAAAATCAAAATTAATATGAAACTAAATAATCATTATCCTTTTTATTCTTTTGGGGACTCCTCAGAATCTCGTTAAATAAAAGGTTCTTAACCTGGTGTCTGAAACTCATTATTATTTTAAAAAATGTTTTGCTAAGTGCTTTTCAATATAATTGGTTTCTTTCGTAATCCTAGGAGTCCTAGGTTTGACACATTTAAAAAGATTATCCTAAGCAGTGGCCCATCGGCTTCACCAGACTGTCAAAGGGGTCCATGGCACACAAAAGGTTGAGAACCTTTGTTTTAAACATACTGAACAGAATATCCAGGTTTCTTTAGCTAGGCCAAAAAAGTTTGAAAGAGCTAATTGGGGCAGTCCCTCAGATGAGCAGAAGGGGTCACTGTTGCTCTTTAGTAATTCTAGGCTGAGCCCTCCCTCCCCCCCACCACATGTTCCCCATCCACTCACAAATTACATATTCATCTTTAGTCATGGGTCACTTCCCCAGCAGTGGAATGCAATGCAGACATTTCCTGGGTGTAGCCTTTAAAAATGTTTTATTTTAAATTAGACCCTAATGGTGGAGGTTCCATTGGGTGGAACTTCCAATGGATGCCCCATAAAGGTCAATTGTGTACTTGGTTAGCTGGGACAGAGGCCATATCTGTCATGTCCATATCTAGTACCAATATGTGACATTACAAATAGCAACAGTAATCAAATTGCTTGTTAATTCCTGTATAATCTATCCCTGGAGGGGCCTCTTCTGATTCTCAGTGGAAGAGAAGCCAGCCTGTCTCTCCCTGGGATTGGAAAAAGACCCCATTCTCTATTCCAACCATTTCCAGAAGATAAATTTTTAAGACGCAAGCCGGCGTTGCAATTAGTGTTCGTCCTAAAGAAATGGCACTGGCGTGCTGATGTGTAGTTATGGGTAAACTGCATGGCGGGAATGTACAACTATAGCTCCCTGGCCCATCTTGTCATGAATATCTGAAAGCCCTGAAGATAGAGGTGAAAAATGGGTTAAGATCATTTAGCAGCTGGAGCATTGTGAAATGGTTTGCAGTCAGCTCTCAGAAGCCTTCCTCTGGGCCTCAGTGTCAGGCAGGTTCTTTGATACATAGAAGTGCCTTTGTACCTTACCTGACTCATGTCCTGCTGTTGTTTCATGGTCTCCTGTTTCCTGTTTCTAGAAGGATTGCTATGGACCAGGCTCAAAGGCTACATAAGGCATTCCAATTTGGCCCCAACTATGGGGCCAGCATGACTAGCATACAGAGTATATGGCTGCCTAAGAAGCATGACTGCAGGGGTGCTGGAGAAGGCCCTGACCAAAAAGCAAGATTCCATTTGCTTACTGAAGGCTGAAATTCCACCATCAGAGAGAGTTATTCATTTGACTTAAGGCCTTTTGTCCACTGTTAAAATTCAAGTAATACCGATAATAATAATAATAGCTATCATTTATATAGTACACCAAGGTTTGCAAAGCACTTTCTGTATGTTATCTATTTATTCTCACAACCTTGTGAAGTAGACACTATTATTATCCCTCTTTTATAGGTGAGGAAATTGAGGCTGTGATGGGTTAAGTAACTTCCCCAGCATCACATAGCTAATTAGTGTCTGAGGGAGGATTGGAAGTTAGGTCTTTCTGATTCCAAGTCCAATACTCTTTTTTTTTTTTTAATTTGGCAGGGCAATGGGGTTAAGCGACTCGCCCAGGGTCACACAGCTAATTAAGTGTTAAGTGTCTGAGGCCGGATTTGAACTCAGGTCCTCCTGAATCCAAGGCCAGTTCTCTATCCACTTCACCACCTAGCTACCCCACCCCAATACTCTTTCAATATCAGATCATGTGGAAAAGAGATTAGACTCTATCTGGCTGGTCCCAGATAGCAGAACTAGGGACAGTTGGTGAAAATTATAGGAATTGTAGGTTTCACCCTAATAAAAGGAAGAATTTCCTGACCATTGGAACTGTCCCAGAATGGAATGGGTTACTGTGCTACAGAGTGAATTTTCTTATACTTGAGCTTTGCAAATAGATGTTGGAGGACTGTTTGTTGGGAATGCTATAGAGAGGAATAATGTTTCAGGTAGGGCTGTTGAGGCCTTTTCAGTTTTGAGACTGTATGTAGGAAATGTCTCAAGAAGTGGTGACATTTTAATCTTACAGGACATTTTTGTGTTAATGTGAGTTAAGTGCTAAAATTCTTTCCTAAGAGCAGGTTTTGATAGGTTGGAGTGGGTTAGAGTTCCTGAGATGGGGGGAAGGATTAATACCCAGAAGGAAAAGAAATGGAAATGGAACACTGCAGGTTCTAAAGATACGTGTTATGATCTAGATTAGGGCTGGCCTATGTGGTTATATGTTAAATATTAGTCCATATGCATTTGGAGGATTAGCTGTTTGATTTTAGGCATCACTTAATTTCCCTGGGCCTCAATTTACTGATCTGAAAAAAGGAAGGGTTGACCTAGATATTCTATGAAGGTCCTTCCAGCTCCATATTCACAATTCTAATAATGCATTTATTTATTTATCTATTTATTTATTTATTTTTCTATTATTTATTTATTAATGATTTATTGAAAATAGTAAAAAAGAATCTGTAACAGTATTTCATAGGGTCACAAAATTTTGAAGCTAGAAGAAAAGGCCCATAGCAATCATTTAAACAAATCATCTCTTCTTACATATGGAGAAACTGAGGCCCAGAGGGAGGAAGTGTTAAGTGCTTTAGAAATTTATAAGACAAACTGCTATGTGAAGTCTGAGGAAGGAGGTTTTTATCTGGTGGGGAGAACTACCTTGAAAAAGGCAGCCTCATGTAGCAATTATAATAATAGTATTTATTGCTAACAGTTATATATTGTTTGCCATGTGTCACCACACTTTACAACTGTTATCTCATTTGGTCCTTAGAACAATCCTGAGACGTGGGTAAAGAGATCAATGGATGTAGATTGAGCCAGAGGATGTAGGGGTCAAATCCTGCTCTTACTACTTACTTCCTGGGTTAGTGACCTTGCACAAGTCTCTCTAGCTTTCAGTTTCCTGGTCTGGGAAATGATGGGATTGGCCTAGATGGTCTCTCAGGGCTGTTCTAATTTTAAGCCTTATGAATTTAGCTCTCCTGACTCACAGTGAGCATGGAGCTCTTTTCGCTACGCATCACTACTTCTCAGATTATTTGGTCTCACAAGGTCCCATGAGAGACCATAAGCAAGACTGGCTTAATGCCAGGTGGAGCAGATGGCTGTCTAGGTGATGGACTTCATAAATCACTTGGGCTAAAATTACTTCTATTGTAAAAATACTGCCAACACAGATACTTCTGCTTACTAAGTCAATCAGTCAATCAAATTGACCAGCATTTATTAAGCACCTATCATCATCAGACACTGGGCTAAGGCCCTGGTGATACAGAAGGAAAAAAAAAAGGACATAGCTCCTATGGCCAAAGATTTCTAGCTGACATTTGCGTATTGCAGTAATTACCTTCAATGGGACACTTTTTGTGCACTATCCTGTTTGATCCTCACAACAATCTATGAGGTAGATACTACTTTCATTCCAATTTTATAGATAATATGCTAAGAGATGAGGTGATTTGCTTAAGGCCGCATCGATAGTAAGTATCAGAGGTAGATTCATACCAATGTTTCTCCTGATTCAGAAGTCCCCTGCTTCTAACTACACCATACTGCCTTTCTCCTCTAACAGTGGAAAAGCCTTTCATTACATAGTAAGTAATACCAAATACAAATCCCCACAGCAGAAGGATCCCACTGACACACCAAAATGGGAATGACTGATATATTACTGAAAGCAAGATTTTGATAACAGGTAGCAAAAAGGGCTCTGAGTTCTTGGAATGGAAATGAGGTTACATTAGAAATTAAGCCAAAAATGGAGGAGGTTGGGGTAGGGTGGGAGGCAATCCTAGCCTCCATTGTTAATCTGGAAAAGTCTGGCATTTTGTGGATTATGAGCTCAAGAGGAGTCAAAGAGAGAATAGCTACAATGTCTCGGGGAGTCCAGGGCTCCATTAAGACTTTGGAGGTCTTTTCTCCCAGCAATAAGATAAGAGTCCTGTAGTATCATGCTTAATTCTGGGCACCACATTTTAGAAAAGACATTGGCCAATTGAAGGGAAACCCAGGCTGTGAAGGACTTTAGCTTCATGCCATTTTAAGATGTGTTGAAAGAACTGAGTGTATTGAGACTGAAGAAGCAAAGGTTCTGAGGAACCTGAAAGTGAGCAGGAAACTTAAAGCATTGTCTTGTGTTAGAGAGATAATCCTCATTCTGCTGGGCCTCAAAGGGTAGAACTGAGAATAATGGTGTGCCTTACGGAGGTCATGAATGTCAAGTACTTTGCAAACCTTAAGGTGCTATACAAATGATAGTTACTGCTGCTACTATTATCACTCCTCCTCCTCCTCCTCCTCCTCCTCCTCCTCTTAACAAGAACTACTTCTACTTTTACTACTACTACCACCACTATTGCTGCTCCTGCTGCTGCTGCTGCTCCTGCTACTACTACTCCTACTCCTACTCTACTATAACTATGACTACTACGACTACTACTACTACTACTACTACTACTGTACTACTACTACTACTACTACTACTACTACTACTACTACTACTACTCCTACTCCTACTCCTACTTCTACTACTTTCACAGTAACTATATCTCAAGTATGGTGATGACTTAATTCCTGGAACCTTCTGCTGAGTTTAAGCGACGTTTATAGATCAAAAAAGGGGTGTGTTGAATAACCAGACTGGGGGGAGGGGTGAGAGTATATGCTTATACATTTTTAAGTTTTATCTGCATTATTAGAACTTTCCTAAGTCTAGATAATCAACAAAACAATAAATTGAGCAAGACCTTGTAGGATTTGCTGCTTTTCAGGCTTAAACACTCACACTGAAAATTTAACAATGGGCTCTCACAAGGTTAGAAGTGACTCCTGCACACCTCTGGAAATAACTTTCTTACCTATTAGAAATATCCAAAAATAGACTGGATTACCTTGAGAGGTAATTTTTTTTTGTTATTGGAAATTGTAACTATCATTGTAAACAAAGGTGGAGTGACCATTTGTCAGTATGTTATAGTGAGTATTCTCTTTCCAATATAGGTTGGACTAGGTGGCTTCCAACTCTGAAATGCTGGTAGTCTTTTTGCTTTGACCTGATTCTGGTTTCCAAGGATGGTGGAGGAAGGGTAGTGGGGGTGGGATGACTGTTGATGCAGGCTTTCTTTCAAAAGTGGAAATGCCAGCTCTCAGGGGAGCTCTGAACTGAGCAGAAAGCTCTTACCCACAACCAGTGGAAACCATTTCAACCTAGTGCTTTTCATGGTTTTCCACCTGAAATCCAATGGGTCTTGGTACTGCCCAGTTTATTCGCTTATTCAAACCTCTAGCCCCAAATTTAACTTTTGATGAGAAATAGAATAAGCTGGAACAAAAATAAAATTAAAATTAAAAATAAAATCCCAAATTAGTGAAGAAAAAAAATGCCCGGCTAAGCTGTATACATTTCCTTTTTCTTTAGCATGGGAGGTTTTGGCCAGATTAGAAAGAGCTTTTTCCCCCCTCTGACATTTTCAAAGTAATCTGCTTTAGGGTGGCTCTAAAGCAGGGCTTTTCAACCTAATAATGAGAATTAGCTGGTAGGTCATGGGATCATCACTTTCTAGCTGGAAGAGACCTTAGAAGCTGTTGGACCTGTCCTTTCATTTTATGATGTCTCAAACTCTGCTTTCTATTATCTTAATTAATATGATAAACCAATCTGTAACCATCTGTTAATGGTCACTATTGGTTTATCTCTCCCAGGTAGTGGCTTTATACATTAACAAGGGCCTTTGATACAATTTAATTTAATTTGCCAACCAGTATTAAGTATCTAATATGTGAAATGAACTGTGTTAGACACTGGGAAGGCAAACACACAAAAAATAATGCTCATGTTGTAGAAAGCCTGTGGAATTTGGAGTCAGAGGACCTGGGTTTGAATTTTGGCTTTGTTACTCTGTGACCTTAGACAAGTCACTTAACCTCTGTGGGCCTCATTTTCCAGAGGTAATATGAGGAACTCAGTGGCCTCTGAAGTCTGTACATTCCCGAAGAAGGGACTTAAATGGTGGACACATTTGACATTGGTAAGGTTAGTGGTAGTAATGCTTGGGGGTAAATGGGGTTTTCAGTACCTCTCAAATCACAAGCCATAGGAACCCATCCACTTTTTCTGTATACCTTTAGGGTTGATTCTGTCCAGAGAGGGGTGGTTTGATATAATGGACTGAATCTGAAGGCTGTGCTTTGCAATCAATCAATTAATAGACATTTGGCAAGTTCCTACTAGGTTCTGAGTACTGTGATAAGTGCTGGAGATTACAAAAAAAGACAAAAACAGTCCCTGCCCTCAAAGACAATCTAATGAGGGAGACAACATGCAAGCAAACACACACACACACACACACACACACACACACACACACACATACACACACACACTGCAAGTTATATCAGGATGAACAGGGGATCATTAACAGAGGGTAGGCACTGTAATTAAGAAGAGTAGAGAAAGGCTTTCTGTAGAAGGTAGAATTTTAATTGGGACTTAAAAACCTCTATGGGCAGCTAGGTGGCACAGTGGACAGAGTGCTAGGCCTGAAGTCAGGAAGACTGATCTTCCTGGTTCAAATCTGGCCTTAGATGCTTACTAGCTGTGTGACCCTGGGCCAGTTGCTTAACCTTGTTTGCCTCAGTTTTTCATTGGTAAAATGAACTGGAGAAGGAAATGGCAAACTACTCCATTATCTATGCTAAGAAAATCCCAGATGTGATTATGAAGAGTCAGATACAACTAAAATGACTGAACAATACCGATAAAGACCTCAAAAAGGTTGAAAAATGATTGTTGATGCAGCTGTTAACAGCACAACACTTAGTAACTGGCTGACTTTGGGAAAATTATTTAATCTTTCCAAGTCTCAATTTTCTCATCTCTTTAAATGGGAAGAACAATAATTGCATTCAAAGGGTGAGTGTTGTGGTTTATAAATCTTAAGATCAGTCAATATGAATTTTTCTTCCTGTTAACAGTGACAAATCAAAAATTCCAAACATATAAAATTCCGATTTATGTAATAAACTGCAGTGAATAGTAGAGAACTGGTCACAGTAGGGTAGAGCTAGGTCCAAGTCTGAATTTGGACATAGAGTGGTACTGAGCAAATTCCTTGACCTCTCAGTGCCCTGGGCAATTCTGTAAGCCAATAAATTGCAGAACAATTGTCTGCTGGCCTTGGCAGTAGAAGAAACTTTCTTACAAGCATGAAATGATGGGCTTGGACAAAAAATTAAACAGAACAAAATGCTCTTTGCATTTGCAGTTTGGTCATGTAGCTATATGGATAAATACAGGAACCTAAAGGATTCCTTCATAAAACAAAGTAAGGTGTTCCCTCTCTACCTCCCTGTCTCCACCAAGGCCTCATTATGCACTCAGTATATGTATAGTTATATAGCAATACTTACTTGGAGTGGTCAGAAAACATTCCAGAATCTTTGATCAAAAACCATGAAACTTCATCCTTTAGAGCTGCAATTGTTCAAACCGTAAAACAGTCCTTAGTATAATAATGTAAACTCTTAGAGGTCAGGGGGGTATTTCACTATTTGCTGTCCTTATTCTTGCCTTCCAGCTCAATGTCTTGCATAAAGTAGGCACTAAGTAAATATTTGTTGGATTGGATTGAATATTGTCCCTGGTTTCCTAAGGTGCTAAAACTGACTACCATCAATAAATAAATACATACCCTTCATCCCTATTCTTACCCTTGGTAGAATGTAAGCTCCCAGAAGTTGGAGACTGAGTTAGTACAAAAAAAAAGTTTGTGTTCCCAATGCCTAGTAACTTAGATGGAAAACTATAGTTGATGATTAATAAATGTGTATTGATTTGAATCTGGACACGTACAGATAATAAGAGAGCATAATTTAGGAATTTATTGCTGGAGGTGACTAAGAGCATCAAATCCAACCTCTTCATTTTACAGATCATGAGATTAGGGCCCTGAGATGTGGAATGAATTAATCAGTCACACAAGCAGTAAATAGCAGGTTCAATTTTGGACCAAAGCTCTTCGAGTAAAAATCCAGTTCTCTTTCAACTATACTATACAAGATTATTGGGGGTGGGGTCATGAAAGAAGAGGGGAGAGGACATTGTATCTAAACTAGAGAATATGTTTTAGTCAAGAGACTCTGCCCTCTCAAAACTCTCATTAGGTAAAAAGAGACAAGCCCACTTTCTGTCAGGAAACAACCTGTAAGCAACATGATGTAAAAAACTAAGACTCTTCCTAATCCGTTAAATTCTGGAAGGGTAGGGAAAAGGAAACTGGTAGGAAAAGGGTGCCTCACACCTAGGTTTCTCCAGCTTCCTTTTCCAGGAATGATTAACTATCACAGACAGAGAAACCAACTGAAAAACAAGCTTCCTCCAATCTCCCACTGCACCTTGTACATTGAGGTTTATGAGAATTACACTTGAGTTCTTATCCAAGACAACTGTGACCACGATCATGCGCATTGTCTTCCCCCCCACCCTACCCCCAGAGGGAGGTGATGCAAGGAGAAAGCCAAAAGCAGGACATGTGTCTTTGAAACAAACGCACTTTGAAATTGAGTGGCTTGGCAATATCCAGCATGGCACTTCCTGAGAACAAACCGCATTTTGCTGATTTCCCGTCCCCTGACCTATCCCCCTAACCCTCTTCCTCCTCAACAGGCAGATAAGACCATCCAGTTTCTAGACTAGACTCTGTATTGGTTACATTGAGGGACTGATTTCCAAAGTAAATACATCTGGACATGAAGTACCCTTTGAGTGACTCCCGCCTAATACATCTGGGTTACACAGTGGGCAATGGTTCTTGCATCAAGAGTTTGGATTACATTTTTTTTTTTTTTGCTGAGTGCGGGTTTTGGTTGTATTTCATGATAAAATGGAACTTTGTGCTTAGGTTACTGGCTAAGTGGAAAGCATGGCTGAAATTGACATTATCTAGCTAATGTCAATTACGTGTTGGAGAAGTAAGCAGTTTACAATTGCTTATTATCAGTCAAATATCAACCTCCTCTAGTTAATGTCCTTAAAGGCCCCTTTCAATTCTGCTTCGGTTCTTTTTGATATTAGCTAATTCTGGGCTTTAGCCGTAACACATAGGCCACTCACTGGTAGATAATTAAGCAAAAAAAAAAATGTTCTCCTTGAATTAGCTATTCGTGCACTGTATTCCTTAATTTGCTCCACCAAGGATAACCTGTCAGTCAGCTCAGTTTCTTTTTTTTTTTAAATGCCAACTCAACCTGTTGTAAAATTACTCTTTTGAAGTGTATCTCATCAGAGATCAGACTAGGAAGGGACTTGAGAGATTATCTAGGCCATCCCACTCATTTTGCAGATAAGGAAATTAATGAGCAGAGAATCAAAGTGATTTTACTGGTGGCACACACTGATTTTGACTTGGAGTTGGAGGAATTGGGTTTGAAACACAGTTCAATAAAAAAGCTACCAATGTAGCTATATGCAAAAAAAAATCACTTTACTAGTTTGAGCCTCAGTTTCCTCATTTATAAATTTTAGAACTTGCTCTATCTTCTTCACAAGACTATTATGGGGAAAGTCCTTTGTAAAAACGAAAAGTGTTCCAGATATATGAACTGGCTATCAACGTTATTAGTAATAAAACCAGTTACTACGATGTAACACATATCTTTTTTCGCTTTCTAACCCTCTTTCCACTGTGACACACTACTTCTATGTTCCTATTTCAAGTGGATTCCCTCAAATTTTGTCTCTTCTTTTAGGCCTCTCATTGTCCCTATGAGCATGTTGGACCATGCTTTTGTAAGGATGGTATGTCCAGCTTAGAGTTCTACCATAGCAGGGAAATGATTTCTAAACCAATAGAGATGTTATAGAGAATGCCTCCAGAATTTCACGAAACCTTGAAGGAAAACACCAATTATAGTCCCTCCTTCCTACTGTGTCCCATGGGTCTGTGGAATAAGGGCAACATAGTATGGGGGGGATAGAATTAGATCTGGATCCTGAGGAGCTGATCTTAATCCTAGGTCTGTTCCTTACTACTGGAGAAAACTTGGGCAAAGCACTTCAGTTCTCTGTGACTCAGTTTCCTCATATATAAAATGACAGGTTTAGTTAGATAATAATAAATAGCTAATACTTATGTAGTGCCTTAAGGTTTGTGAAGCACTTCATGTATATTTTCCAACAATCCCATGAGTTAGGTGCTATTATTATCCCCATTTTACAGATAAAAAAGCTGAGGCAAGCAGAAGTTAAATGACTTACCTGAGGTCATGTAATAAATGACTGGTGAGATTTGTATTCAGGTCTTTTTAACTCTAAAATCTAGCCCTCTGTGCACCATACTCAGTGCCTTTTAACCAATAAGCTGAAAAAATCTAATCATTTGCTGGTATACTTGTTGATAATATACAGAATACTAAGGAAAAAAAGAAAATAAAACAAACTAAAAGGAAAAGAAAACTTAAAGTATAATATATATGTATATTTACACATATACATGCTTTTATATATGGATGTGCTTTAACATATATACTATATGCTTTTTTACCTATAGCTATCTATCCATATACATTGCATTCAGATCTAATCACCTAATAAATCCTTTTAGGTCTATAGCAAGATTTCCCTGATGTCCCTAGTCAGAAGTGTTCTTGTCTTCTGACCTCCAGTAGTACTTTACCTATACATAGAGCACTTAAGATACATTGATTTTCATGTACTTGTCACTTCCCCAACAAGATGTCAAGCTCCTTGAGGGCAGAAATTGAATCTTGTATTTCCTTCATTTATTGAATCAGTACATAGTATGTGCTAGAAAATGGGCTAGACGCTGATGGAAAAACAAACTTTAACTAAGACCTCCAGGTGCTTTTGAGGAGCTTACAACATTTATTTGTATTTCCCAAAGCAAGTAGCACAATGCATTGTTTATAGTAGAACTACAGGAAATGTTTTTTGATGGACTAATTTAGAAATTCTTTGGGTCCTTTGGCAATTTCTGATGTTTAGAGCTATCTGAAAGTATAGCTTGCTGCTTTGGAAGCAAGTGAGTCCTGCTCCATCCAAAGGTCCTGTGTGACCCTGGACAGACACTACCTGACTTAACCTCAGTTTCCTCATCTGTAAAATGGGAATAATAATAGTACCTTCTTCACAGTATTATTGAGAGGATCAGAAATCAAAGATGCCAAGGTAATCCTCTGCATCATGGGCCATCATCAGTGATCTTGGCTTTTGTCCTGCTGCTGGACTTCGATGACTCTGGAAAAGAGAGTAAGGCTGACAACTTTGTGCAACTCTGCCTCACTTAAATCCAGTTCACCCACGAATCAAAACATCATCCTGGTGATGTCATCGGTCCCCTTTGAAAATGAAGGAAAACAGTAATTGCGAGGATCAAAAGAGTATAACGTAAATAAAATGTTTTATAAATCTTAAATTGGTATCTAAATGCTAGCCATTATTGTTGTTGTTATTTATTATCATTATCATCATTGGAGAATTGATCAGTTGTTGCGTAAAGTGTAGACATGACTCCTGAATGGAGTGAGATCTCTGAGAGTTTCCAACTGTGAGAGTCTACAACCCTATAAATCAGTATTTTCATCTACTATGATGTAGCAAGTGTCATCATCATCATCATCAAATAAGGATCTTGATATTATCTAATCAAATCATCACCATTCCTTATTCTTACTGAAGAAGGAACTGAGGACAAGAAAAGTTAAGTGAATTGCTTAAGATAACACAGGTAATAAGTGCCAGAACTTTCCCCATCATACTATGTTGCATCCCTATCCACTTAAGCCTGTCCCGGACTTTTTTTCCCTGAAGTATTATATTTTCTGTCCTTCTTTCCTTCCTTCCTTCCTTCCTTCCTTCCTTCCTTCCTTCCTTCCTTCCTTCCTTCCTTCCTTCCTTCCTTCTTCCTTCCTTCCTTCCTTCCTTCTTTCCTTCTTCTTCCTTCCTCCTTCCTTCCTTCCTTCCTTCCTTCCTTCCTTCCTTCCTTCCTTCCTTCCTTCCTTCCTTTTCCCCTTCCTTCCTTCTTTTTTTTTTCTTCCTTACTTCCTTCTTGCCTTCCTTCTTTCCCTCTCTCTTCCTTCTTCTCTTCCTTCCTCCCCCTGAGTGTTTTTTGTAGGACTATAGATCTATTGTTGAAAGGGACCTCTAACTATCTTTTTTAACTCCCTCATTTTATAAGTGAGGAAACTGAGGCCCAGGGATCTTAAATGACTTGCCCTTGACCATACAGATAGTAAGTATCCAAGGAGGAATTTGAAAGCATTGAATTTTCCATTGAACCACACTGCCTCCTGTTACCTTACTCAGTGATAAGCTCCTGAGGACCAGTAGGTATGTATCCTCTACACAATAACTGTTTATTAATAAATCTTTGTTGGATGGAGGAGAGTTGAATTGAATTTATTTTTCCCCATTCCCTCATCTGCTATTCTGCAGCTGTGCAACTGAATTCCAGTAAGGTAATAAAGGCAATTTTCCCTTCTCTGTTGAATCTTATAATCAGTCCCAGAGATAAAGAATGGATGAAACAAGATGCTCATGGAACAAATGACCAAGAGAATGTCAATTTACAGACTCATTTTCTCAGTATAGACAAAGACAACATGCTCTTCCACTAAACATCCTCCTATCCATAGCATCTTCAGAAGATTTAGTTTTATAAGGGTAATATCATCTAGTCCAAAGGAGAAAAGACGTGTGGACAAGCTAGTTGACTTGACCAGTCACACACGTAGCCTGTAGCAGAGCCAGGATCTGAACTCTGGTCTTCCAATTCTATATACGGTCTCCTACTGCCTCTGTTCAGTGGAGATTGATTGTTCCAGTGGTGAGAAAATGTTCACTTTAGCATTCTCTGCTCTTTACTCTTTACCTCCTTCTTCCCCTCTTTTCCCATTCCCCCACAGCCAAATGCACACACAATTTTGCAGACAGGCCAAAATTTGTCATCATTCCTCCTTTTTTTTTTTTTTTGAACCTTGAATCTATAGACAATGAAATGATTCAAAGTACATGCTTCCCCTCTCTGGGAAGATAAGCACTGAATCCCATCATGGGAAGAAACTGCCATCAAAGGCACTTTTTTCTTTCTTCCTTTTAATCTCTCTTCTGAGTATTCAGAAAACTGGTGGTGCGAGGTTTATCATGAGATTCAACTTTGACGAAGCTGTGTGTGAATTTCAGGGCCAAAGAACCACATGCCTGTTCCCAACGTCTTCCAAGTTTAACAGGATGTTCCCATGTTCCCATTCCCTAATGCTCTACTGTATTCTTTTCTTGGTTTTATCCAGACCCCCAAGACATCAGCTTTGTTTTATTCAAATGCCTTAAATAGTGAGTTTTTTTAAAGGTCAAATTTATAATCCAGATTTCCTTTTTTATTTATGCCTTTCCCTTTGTTGGGCTAATTTCTCTTGATTGTTTCTTCTGAAGTTGCCTGGCACTGTTAGAACTTTGGCTGTGTAACGTCCTGGCCAAGTCGGGAAGACGTCTCCTCTATCATCAGGGAGGTTTGTAGGACAAAAATAAAAGTGCTTGGATTTTCCCAGCTCAAGCAGTTTCTTAAACTGAAACACACTATTTTGGCCAAAGTGGCATCTGTGTGGGATGAAGCTCATCTCTGACGTCAGAATCAAAGGATTTGGATTGAAAGGAGTCTTTAAGATCATCTAGCCCCGGGATTCTTAACTTGGCATCTATGAGCCTGATTTTTAAAAATCTTCTGATAATTATATTTCAATATTATTGGTTTCCCTTTGTAATTCTAAATGTGTTATTTTATATATTTAAAATATTATTCTGAGAAGGATCCATAGGCTTTGCCTGACTGGCCAAGTGGTCCACAATACCAAAAATGTGAAGGATCCCTGCTCTAGGCCAACCCCTTTTATTTTAACAATGTCAATAGCAACAACTCCCTTTATATAAAGTTTTAAGATTTTCAAAACCCTTTTCTTACATGAATTATCTCATTTGATCCTCATAACAACCTTGTGAGGCAGATACTATATCCTCACTTTACATATGAAGAAATTGAGGCTTAGGCAGTAAAGTGACTTGCCTGAAGTCACATAAAGACACAAGTAGCAGAATCAGGACTACTGGCCATGATATTTGTCTCTATGTCTAGTGTCCTTTCATTTTATCTGGTTGCTGCTTTATTGGACTGAATTCCCAAATTGCTATCTTCCCTGCAGGCCCCCAAAAGCCCTCTGTGTTAAAACTCTCTAACACATTGATCATGGAAGCTTGTGTATTCAAGATATCGATGTTGGTTTCTTATCCTAATCTTAGACTCCATGAGAGTATAAACCTTTCTTATATTCACCTCATAGTTCTTCACTCAGCATTCTCCCCTGTACAATGTTTAATAAATATTTATGATATTGAATTGTGTGGATTGTGTTGTTTTGTATTTTGTCATAAAGATAATGGCACTTTCAGAGTGCAGTTTAGCACAATACCTGGCACGTAGTAAGTGCTTATTCAAAGTGTCTTGCCTTGCTTTGCCAGACCTCAGGCAAACAAGATTTGGCCTAGGCTAGGCCCAGTGCTCTATTTCCCTAAACACAGAATTAAGTAGAGGCAAAATCTTGAGGCATAGAAAGACTAAGGCTTAGCCCTCTGGGTCCTCAAGTGCAACTTTTTGACTGAATCCAAACTTCACAGAACAGATCCCTTTAATAAAAGAATTTGTTCTGTAAACTTGGACTCAGTCAAAAGGCTGTACCCAAGGACCTAGAAGGCCACATGTGGTCTTGAAGGCTTAGAAGGCCTTGGGTCTTAAGGGACTGATTGGACTGCATGGCCTTAAACATTTAAAGCTAATGTTTTACCCTTAGTACCAGAGATGCAGGGTGGCAACAGGGTAAATGCACAAAAGCCCGCTTTTTGGTGAATATAACATAAACCAGAATTGAACAGGAGCTATAGGTTTTTGGAACCTATTTATTCTAGTGTGAGCAGTTGTTGCTCTTGACCTGAGTGGGAATCCAGAGAGATGCATCAGGCAATGTATTTCCTCCCTGAGTATTTGCTTCATATATTCTTCCTTGGTGTTTTTTTTTTTTTGTATTTAGCATTCTTTTAATCCAACTCACTTATTTTATTTCTCTGGATTCTGAACCTAGATTTAGGGCTAGCATGTAGCTGGCTTAAAACATTTGGTATAGCCAGAATGATCTGATTAAACCTGTGATAGGCCCTGGCTTGCTGGGAATGATAGCGATGGAAGAATGATGAGTGGAACACTCACTCCCATTACTTGGGTGGTCTAATAAAGGTTTCTATTATTCAGTGACTCAGGAATTGTGGGCTGTGTGGGAAGAATTCTGCCAATGGGATAAGTTCAGAACAGTTCTTGGCATATAGTAGGCACTTAATAAATGGTTATTGATTGAGTTGTTTGGATTGTGCTTTATGCACTTTTCCCTTTGTATGTTTTATAGGTTAGTACCTAGAATGATGATCTGGGTCATTTACTGTTGGATATGAAGTTTTTCTTGGTCAGCACCAAGTACGGCCATGCCAGAACTAAGACCATGAGTGGAACGTTTTAAGCATTACTCTGTAGAGGTTGAACTTGAATCTGGTACCATTGTGTACTTGGCCTAAAATCATTCCAGACTGAAATGGACACCACTCATGGGGGTCCATTACTCATTCTCTTAAATGGATCTATTTTATCTGTGGAGCATGAAGCAATATGATAAAAATAATGACTCATGACTGCAGTGCTTTAGCTTATTAAACAAAATGCCCCCTCATAATAACCCTGTGAAATATGTAATCTAAGTACTATTAGTTCCATTTTGCAGATGAGAAAAATGAGGCTTAGGGAGGTGAAGGAGAAATCCTTAATAGTCATGCCCCTGCTTCTTCTCTTGGCCTAGGCACCTTGACTCCTTTCATTCTCTAGAGATAATAGCCTCAGTTTCTTCTCTTTGGGTCTGATTTAGCTTCTATTTCTTATTTCACTGGCTCAGCTCCAAGCCCTTCTTATTATAGAGCAAGGTATTCCATTTCTTCCTCCAGGTCAAAGGGTCAAAGGTCAAACTCTGAGAATAAACTTTTTATTATTCTTATTTCCAGTGCACAACATAGTGCCATACATGTCATAAGTATGCAATAAGTGTCCATTAAATTTATTTAAAATGAGTTACTGATTTGGAAAAAGGTCCATTGGGGTTTCCAAAGACAAAGTTTATCTATTTTGAAAGTTTGCAAGCTTGCCAGGCATTAGGACTGATCCACTTTTGATGTAGCTTTGGTCCCTACAGCTGAACTGGAAGTCTGCCATGATGTAACTTGACCTTGGGAAGTCCATCCAGCCCTTAGGTTATTTTCAATCTAGAAGATTGTCAGGAGGTTGGGTAGTTTTTATTACCCTTCCTAAGCACTTAGAAGATGAATAAGATGATGATGATCACAGAAGGATGGGGCTCAATCAATCAATCAATCAATCAGTAAGCATTTGTCACGTTCTTACTATGTGCTAGGTATTGTGCCTTTAAGTTGTGATTATACAAAGACAAAAGTTCTTGCCATCAAGGAATTTATAATCTAATGGGAGAGACCACACCCACACACACCACCACCACACACACCCACACCCACCCACCCACCCACACACACACACACACACACACACACACACACACACACACACTCATACACACGTGCACACACATAAGTTTATTCATAATGTATAGAAAATCAATATCAGGTAATTTGGTGAGAGATTACACTGGAAGTAGTTGGTAGGGATAAGGAAAGACTTCCTGTAGGAGGTTAGTCATAGAAAGTTTAATGGTAGAAATGGAGAGACAGTGAGTGATATATCAGTGAATGAGTATTTGATTTGGAGGTAAGAAAAACTGGATTTTAGTTGTGTCTCTGAGACTTACCTGCTGCGTGACTTTGACCAACTCATTTATTCACTCTGGGAAAAGCAGGGCTATTTAGGAGTTCCATCTTACATGGGGTCCTGTGCAAAATTTCAAAATAGAAAAATATATCGGTATCTCTAGTTTCCTTTTCCTGAGCTCTTTTCTTTTTCTTTTTTCTTCCATTCTTCTTTTTTCCCTTTGAGCTCAAGTGACCTCAAGTCTTCCTCCTGACACAACTTTCAGAAATGCAGGTTGCAGTATGATGCAGTGAAAAATAGTCTTGGATTTTGATTTAAAGGACATGGGTTCAAATCCTAATACTTTGGCTATTTATTATTTGTTTGACCTTGGGCAACTCACTTTCCTCTCGGCCTCAATTTCCTCGGATTTGGAGAAGAATCATCTCTAAGGTCCATTACAGTTCTAAATCTATGATCCATTATCCTTCATTTACAATTTAATGTGAATGTGTGGCACCATATTACCTCTTTACTTGCATATACCTCATTTTTATATTAATATTAGATCTAACTGGTATAGTGGGAAAAGTAGTCAGAAGAAATAACTTTAAATCACAATTCTGTTTCTTGCTACATGAACATCAGCAAATCCTTTACTGCTCTGGCCCTCAGTTTTCTTCTCTAAAATGGGAAAGTTGGATGTGATATCTCTAAGGTTCTTTATAGATGCAAATGTTGTTGTAAAAGGCTTTGGATCCAGTCAGAACAACTGTAAAGTTATATCCTGTGAAGTAAATGGGGCAAATATTTTTAGGGGAAGGGGGTCTGTTTTCCTCTGAAAGCACTGCCCATAATTTTGAAGACTAGGAAGAGAAGTGAAGAATTATAAGCAGCATGAAGCGGGTGGGGGGAAGGGTGCAGAAAGGGGAAGCTGGTAGTAGGGGGAGGAATCTTCTCCACAGCTTGCCCTGCTTTCAAGTGTCTGGGGGTAACTGAGCCTTCTAGGGATCCTTGAAATCTCATGATTTGAAGAGATGACTTAGGAGAGCCTTAACAGCTGTTGTCTGATACATGAAAGGTTGTCATGTAGAAAAGGAATAAGATTTGTTTTGCTTTGCCCCAAAGGATTGAACAATAGGGAAAAGTTATAGGGAGACAGATTTCTGCCTAATACAAGGAAAAATAAATAAATAATTGTTATTAAACAATTAGAGCATCCTTTCCAAACATAAAAGTTTAATGAACACTTTTTGTTTTTTACATCACAGTCATATTAGGGTAGACCCCTTCCAGTTCAGTTGTCCTTTCCTTGTAGCAAAAGGGGAAAACACTATAGGAAAAGAAACCTACACATACACAGCACCTGACTACATATGAAACATTCCACACTCAGAGTTCTCCACCTCCCCAGCATTAAGAGGCAGGTTCATTTTCTTAATTTTTCTCTGGGGCTATGATTGGTTAATCAATAAACCAATCAATTAATAATTATTTATTATGCATTTACTGCATGCTAGGCACTGTACTAAGTGCTGGGGATGCAGAGGCAAAAGTGAAATAGTTCTTGTCCTCAAGAAGCTTCTATTCTCTCCAAAAGAGATAACATGTGCATATATGATCATACGCAGAATATATGCAAAGTATGTTTGGCAAGTTCTTGCTTGGAGTGAAGAATAAATCTCGTGAAGTAGTTACATTATTTGAATTCACATTGCACACACACACACATACACACACACATATATATGCATATATGTGTATATATGTAAATATATATATATATACATATATATGTAAATATATGTATACATATATATGTATATATATATATGTGTGTGTGTGTGTGTGTGTATATATATATATATTTTTTGCTGAGGCAGTTGGGGTTAAGTAACTTGGCCAGAGTCACACAGCTAGTGAGTGTTATGTGTCTGAGGCTGGATTTGAATTCAGGTCCTCCTGACTCCAGAGCCAGTGCTCTTTCCATTGCACCACCTAGCTGCCTCACTGCATATTTTAATTGGGCTGAGACTAATGACCGCATTTTACATAATTATAACTTTGAATAGTGTGAATTCAAATGCATGTGACCTCTTCACGGGATTATCATTTACACTAAAGGGACCAAGTTTAGGAAGTACCAAGTCTAGGAAGCTTAGCACAGTACCTAAGAGCATCAGAAGGGCTTTAGAAGGTGGCACTGAAGGAAACAAGGGATTCCAAGAAGTGAAAGGGAGGAAGTAATGCATTTCAGACAAAGGAGAAAGCCAATGTCAAGGCACAGAGATTCAGATGAAGCATTGTGTATGAAGAACATAAAGCAAGTCAGCATGACTTGACTATAGAGCGGCTATAGGGGACCAAGGGGGCACTTATATGGTGCAGTGGATAGAGTACCAGGCCTGAAATCAGGAGCACTCTACTTCCTGAGTCTAAATCTTGCCTCATACACTTGTTAGCTATGTGACTCTATGCAAATCACTTAATCCTGTTTGCCTCAATTTTCTCATCTGTTAATGAACTGGTGAAGGAAATGGCAAACCACTCTACTATTTTTGCCAAGAAAACCCCAAATGGAGTCATGAAGAGTTGGACATAATAAACAACTGTGCAATAAATAGGGCAGCATTCAGCTTTGTTTTACTGTTCTTTTCATTGTTGTTTTCATATGTATATTGTTTGCCTAGTTCTTCTCTCTGTACTTGTTCATATAAATGTTCCTATGTGTCTCTGAATTCCTCATATTTATCATTTCTCATGTGGAAATAATATTCTACTTCATTCATACAGGAGTTTACTGGAGCCAACTCAAACTGGCTTGAGAGAGCCAATTATTGAATTTTCAGTGTGAGCATTTACAATTCAGAAATTGGCAAATGCTGCAAATCAGGGCTTGATTCATTTTTTTGGTAATTGTCTAGACTCAGAAAATGAAGGAGAAAATATTAATTAATAGTACAGATTGAACTTAAAAGTGTGTTGCATAATTTTTTTTGAGAGTCAGTTTTTAAACATTTTCCAGTACACTCTTAGACTCATACAGAAGCTCTAGCCATGATTGAGACCATGAACTTTGCAACTTTTTTGCTACTGTGAATGTTTTGGTGCATATAAGTCTTTTATTTCTAACTTTCACTGCCTTAGAGTATGTACCCAGCAGTAAGATTTCTGGATTAGAGGGCACGGAGAGTTTCATCACTTGTTTATTTTAGGCGAAACATATATATGTATGTATGTGTGTATGTACATACACATGTATAATGCATACATACATACACATTCAAATGCTCATAAAATGCTAGGTTGCACATTTATAGCACTCTTGTTTATAAAATATTTTCCTTTCAGCAACATTGTGAGGTATCTAGTACAAGTATAATTTTCTTTTTTTTTTGTCAGATTCCAAATTTGAAGTCATATCTCCTGACTCTAAATACAACAATGGCTCTACGATGCCTCACTGTTTCTTCCCCCTTGACATGATTGACATAAAATAATGCCTTTCATTTTCAATGTATGCTGGTCAATTGGTCCACAGGGTCTTTAAGCACACAAAACAAACTTCTAGTTTCATTTTGTTTCTATTATTTATTGATTCTCATATTCTTTTCCCTTCTCCTTTCCTTCCTCTTCTATTTTCTCCTCTTTCGATCCTCAGTCTTTCTGAAAGCCTTCTCACTTACCTCAGGGAACTGCAGAGACTTAGACGCTCCAACCTTTACCACCTTCTGGTACCATTTAATCATGGTATCAGGGAATTCCTTGATCAGGGAACTTGAGGAATTAGTAAGCAAAAAGGACTCAGAAGGTCATGTCCCTTGAGAGTATCATCCTTGGTTGCCAAAAAGGCAATAGGCTGAATTTCTGGAAAATGATATCAATACATAATCTTTCTGGAAACACATGAGAGGTTTCCAGCAGAAATTTGAGAAATGACCATTTAAGACTGAATAGTAAAAAGAATGGCAGGGGATGGAGATTAAACATGGATGAAGCCAAAAGACATGATGTTCTAAAAACTACTTTTAGGAGCCCTGATTCTATTTTCTATTTTAATTACTTCTGGCTGTGGCTTTTGTATGATTTTATGGATCTTAATTATCTGATCAGTGAGAATTTTATTTGCCCTTCTGCCTGGGAGTGATTTCAAGTAAAGGACACACTTTTGGTGGGAATTTAAGGTGTTAAAATTTAAAGATAAAATAACATTTAAAGCACATCACCCATGGGCATTATGTTGGCTCCCTGGTTGGGAAGGAGCCAGTTGGATAAAATGAGAAACTCTTTCATGTCAAACAAGGGACCCAAGCCTAAAGGACTTTCTTTTTAGTGTCTGGATTTTATCTTGTTATCCCTTTTGTCCATCACTATACCCCTCCTCATTTAGAACATTACACTCTTGCCATCTGACATACTTTCTTTACATTAATATTTGGCAAAATTTAGTTTCAATTGTGTTGTTGCTCTCTTCATCTATATTATTATAGTCATTATTTCTATTATTTTCCTAGTTCTACTTCACTTTTCATCAATTCATTTAGGTGTTCTTCATTTTTATGGCAGTTTCCGGTTACATCAATACACCATGACTTATTTAGCCATTTACCAATTGATGTGTATCTATGTTGCTTCCAATTTTTTGCTCCCACAAAAAGTGCTGCTATAAATATTTTAGTATGTTATGGGGTGTTTGTTTTTGTCAGTTTATATGGTCTTTTGGTTTTTATGCCTACCACTGCCAGCTCCAAACCATGCTGTAGCCACTCTGATTCTTCTCCTGGAACTCAAGCTCTAATAGATGAGCTTTCCCCTTATCTTTGCAGAAATCAGACTACATACCATTTCCTGGGCATCCCAAACCATGCTGCTATGTGTATGCCGTTAGTCACACCCCTCCACCTCCCTTCCAACTCTAGTTCCCTAAATGTATTCTCTTCCCCTGTTAGAATGCACACTTCTTAAAGGCAGTAACTATTGCTTTTTTATTTTCACCCTAAGGATTTAGAATAGTGCTTGGTATATAATAAAAGTTTAATACTTTTTTATCATTCATTCATTCCAGATCGAAAGTTATAGACATTCTAGCTATTTTCTTCTTATGATTCCAAATTGCTCTCTCAAATGAAATATTTTTTATTCACTAGCTCTAACATTCTATGATCTACATTCCCACCTTCTATTCTCTAAAGCTTTTCCTAATGAAAACATTCTATTGTTCTTTGCCTCTTCTAGATCTGACATTCTATGATTCCATGATTATTTTTATTTAAGATTTTTATTACTTTTTTGTTTTGAGGCAGTTGGGGTTGAGTGACTTGCCCAGGGTCACACAGCTAGTAAGGGTCAAGTGTGTCTGAGGTCAGATTTGAACTCAGGTCCTCCTGATTCCAGGGCTTATTCTCTATTCACTGTCCCACCTAGCTGCCCTCCATGATTATTTTTAAAGGGCTATATTGAGTCATGTTGAAGCAGCTTCAATTCACCTACATTGTACCCCAGAGACCAAGAAGTCCTGTTTCTTCAACTAGTATGCCTTCGGAGAGAGACATAATATATAGAGAACCCAGAAGGGACCTTAGAGCTTATAATGTTATAGTTGGGGGTCCCCATCACTTAGTACTGTGTTTGCAACATAGTAGGTACTAAATAAATGTTTACTGACTGCCTGACTTTGGAGATCATCCCATCCCTGTAATTTTGGAAATAAAGAATGGAAATCCCAGAGCAGTGACTTGTCTAAGGATACACAGTTATTCAGAGGAAGAGTGAGACCTGGCACCTGGTCTTCTTGATCCCTATTCCCTCTCCTTTGGTCATGCAAAAACGTACAACATTAAATGCACATTTAATTAAGTTTGCTGGATCCTAGTCATGGAGTCAGGAACTTAGACTGATGATGCTCGAGAAGGTTTTCTACCATCAGAGTTGACAACCTCAGCCAACCAGATAATTAAATTCGCTCAAAGCCTCTCATTGCTCAGACTTTTCCATGAACTGAAATTTGACCTTAATTCATGATACTCATTTTAGTAAATCCCAAGTATATTCTTCTAGGCATTGCTGGAGATAAGTGTCTTCTCCAAAAGACGTCAAGCATCATAAGTGTGAAAGCCGTGGAGAATAGTTAGAGGGTACAGAAATATTTTTGGTCAAGTGGCAACTACTCTGAATGCTTTCTTGTTGGGTAGAAATGGGAGGGGCAATTTCCTGGCTTTAGTTAATATTTCCACTCCTTTGACCAGTGGTTAGGATGTGCAACCATATGGCTAGCTTTCTTTCCCTGGGGGTAATCCACGCGTTACGTCTGACTGCAACTAGACATGACTGCTGGCTTTCTGTGGCTGAGGAATGTGGGCCTCTGAGCTTCCTCTAAATAGTCTTTCCTCTGTGTTTCAGAGTTCTAAAAATGGTGCCTACTTTTTCCTTCACGTCAAAATGACTTATTCTTGTCTAATTCATGTGATGTGTGAACTCCATGGGGAAGAATTCTTCCACTAAAGAAGATGCCAAGATTGATGACAATAAGAACCATATTATAATGGAGCATTAAGATAGCAGTACGAATGAATATATTTGGTAAACATGCTGGCATTTTAATAATTAGCCAGATTCTTGACAGTTTGTTAAAGCTGGTGAAATGTTCTTAGGACCACTTCTAAATAATGATGATTATTATGGTTATTCATTATTATAATTAATAATGAAGATCCCAACCTAAATCATTTTTGGATTGGGATGAGCAGGACACAAAGTAATAACAACTCACCTTTGTTTTAGGGTAGTTAGAAGGGACAATGGATAGCTAGGTCAACGATATATAAAACAAATCCTCATTCTAACTTGCCTAGAAAGTGATCAACCAGTCTCTGCTTAAAGGCCTCCAAGGAGGAGGAGCTCATCATCTCTTGAGGCAACACATTCCATTTTTGCATTCTGCACTATTTTTTTAGTTATTGAATGTGGTTTTCAAAAAATTTTCCTTACAACAACCTTAGATCGTAGGACATGCAAGCATTATTGTTCCCATTTTTCAGATGAGGAGATTGAGGCCCAAAGAAGTTGAGTGACCTCCCCAGGATCACAAGGCTGGGAAAAATGAGAGCTTGTAAATGAAAGCAGGTTTTCCTGAAAGCATGATCAGAGTCTTTTCCATTATTCCATGTTGCTCTTCTAATTTAGCTGTGTTTCATGTTTCCAGAAAAAATAAATAAGGGGTTTAATTTTATATGCCTTTCTCTTGTCTTTAGCTCTATTATCAAGCCTTTTCCATCCATGGAGCTCCTATGAAAGGTATGTTTATATCAATATGTTGCAATTTCTTGGGAACTATATCCTCCACAAGCTTGTGTGGAGTGCAGTAGGTGATGGCATTACCACAGCAAGGAATGTGATTGCATGGCAATGTTTCAGAGTGCCTGGTGGAAGGCTGGGCATGAGCTTTCACAAGAAAATGGGTTATATTGGGATAGATAGTGAACACAACCAGATTCTCAGAATATGAATGTGTCAGTGGGATGTACATTTTCCTTTAAAGATTGCTTTGAAAACTAATGGGTTACTTTTTTTCATCCTAAAATTTCATACATCATAAGGATGAAACGTTATTAAACTATTATGTCTAACTGAATACAATCTTAAACAGACAAAACCCAGTCCTACACATGTAGATATTGCCTGACATCCAGAGAAGCACTAACCTAAAAGAAAAGAACAAAATATATTGCAGAGTCAAGCAAGAAATATGTCTTGTAGATTTGATTTATTTGTATATTTCTTATATATGTATATATTTGAATATTTCTCATATATGTATATCATTTCTATGACTCATTCAATAATTTTTTCAGTGTTTGCTTTGAGCAGTGTACTATGCTAGACCATAGAATCATGGTGTAAAAGACTCCATGTAATTAAAATTTTGAGAGTGGAGAAAAGCTAAAGTGTCTGGTTTAAAACTATGATCTCCCAAATTTCATCCAAACATCTACTGGAGAAGTTAGATTCAATCATTTACTTATATAATTAATGGCTGCTTAATAATTAAATATGCAATGTTTGATTAAAAAAACAGTTGGCTCTCTTGTGAACTGTATGAGCCAGCTGCAGCACATTCTTGCTTGTCAATAATAAAATGACATTAAATGTATACATTTTCATATTTCAGACAGAAATTCAGTTCTAGTGCCATTCCATACAACTTCTCTACTAATTCAAATTCTTGCCATCCTTCAAAGCTTAGCTTAAATTGCTCCACCCCCACCTCAAGCCTTCTCCATACTACTTTAGCCTACAATGATTTTTCTTTTCTCTGACTTCCAATAGAGTTGTCTCTTCCACACATGTTAAGACCCAAATATACTCATTCTAGTACTTGTTCTCTAGCTTCTCACTAGAATGGAAGCTATGTGAGGGCATAGACTGTTTTCTAATTTTTTTCTTTGTAGTCCCACTGCCTGGCAAGTGCTTCGCACATGGATGATGCTTAATCAACATATTGGTTTGTAGGGTACAAAGATAAAAAAAAATCCACAGGCAAAGGACTGAGGTTCATAGCCCACCTCTGGCTAGGTCATCCATAAAGTCCCTTCCAACTTCAAATCCATAAGCCTGTATTCTTGTGTCTTTCTTGCCAAACTGTGAGCTCCATGAAGGCATAACCTTTCTCTCTTGCTACCCTTGTGTCCTTGGGAAAATCTTTTAAGCTTCTATGCACAGTTTCTTTATCTGTACTATAGGGAAGTTGGATCAAATGACCTCTGAAGTCACTTCCAGCTATAGACCTGTGATCCTGGCATCCTGAAACTACATTTTATCTCATTAATGTAGGTCTTCCTTCCCATCATGCAGATTACAACCTATCCATGCCTTCTCCCTCCTGTGCCATTCTTGATCATGTCCTGAAAATCCTCTGTTGAGGGGGTCTGCTCAATGCACTGAATGTCTTCCTCTGTATCTCTTGATATTGTGAGACACAGCAAGTTATCCACTGTTAATCTCGTGTTCATTATATTACAAGCCCACTTCATGTTCATGTCAGATATCTCAATTGAGTTGAAAGTAATAAGAGGATTGAAGTTTTTCTTCTTAGCCCTAGAGGGAAGAACATTTTGAGGCAATTTGGAAGAAGCATAGAAGCGATTATAGGCTTTATATAAGGGTGACGGTTGGTGGGTTAGGGTAGGGAGGAAACTTTTGTAGTAGTAAGAACTATTCAAAAGCAAAATATGCTACTTAAGGAGGTAGTGGGTTCCTCCTAACTTAAAGGTCTTGAAACAAAGTACACATCATCACCTGTCAGGAATGTGGTAGAGTAGATCCTTGTTCAGATATGGGTTATACTAAATGCCTTCTGAGATCCCGTCCACCTCTGAGATCCTATGAATGTCATTTGGCCCCATGAACATCATAAGTAATAGAGTCCAGAGTCTTTTTGTTGCATTCCCAATAGGGTAGGATACATAGTAGATGCTTGATAAATGTCTTAACTCACTGAATGAAGTATTATTGAAGGTCTGTCATCTGATCTTGATTCTCTTAGGGTCCAAGTCCAGCTCATTCACATGTTAAATCAGAAAAAAAATTATTAGAGGGAATTGTCGACCAAGAATTATCTCCTTCAAAAATCCTCCCCATGGGGTTACTAGGTGGCCCAGTGGATAGAGCACCATCCCTGGATTCAGGAGGACCCGAGTTCAAATCTGGCTTCAGAGACATAACACTTACTAGCTGTGTGACCCTGGGCAAGTCACTTAACCCCATTGCCTAGCCAAAAAAGAAAAAAAATCCTCCCCAAACTGACTTGGAAAACACAGAGCCCTTTGTCAGTTATGTTAGCACACATGAATGGAAGGGTCAACCCTCAGTAAGGTTTGTAAATAGGTTATTCTTGTCTTCTGTCAATTGTCCTAGCTCGAATTACTAGAGACAATGGCCTAGGTTTGAGTTCGGGTTCCATTATTTACTACCTACGTGACCTCAGGCAAAGCATCTCACTATCTTGGGACCAAATTTTCTCACCTAGAAAATGATGGTTTGGACTAGATGACTTAAACTTGCAATCTCTTTTTTTTTTTCTCTCTCTCTGTCTCTCTCTGTCTCCCTCTGTTTCTGTTGGTCTGTCTGTCTGTCTGTCTTTCTCTGTGTCTCTCTCTCTCTGTGTCTTTCTCTTTGTCTCTGTCTCTCTCTTCCTCATCCCCCTCCTTTCTCTGTCTGTCTTGCGTGGTAAACTGTGAGTCCCTTGAAGACAGAGTCCATGCATATTGAACCTTTGTATTTCTCTTTGTCCTCTCCTAGCATAATTCTCACACACTCTAGGATTATAATATCACACATTTAGAACTAGAGGGGACCTTAGATACCAATGACTCTAACCCATTCATTTTAACAAGTGAGGAGACTGAGGTCCTGACAGCTTAGGGCCACACAGGAAATGACGGCAGCGGGATTTAAACTCAGACCTTCTTGACTTGAAGTCCAAAACACTATTCACTACCCCACCTAGCCACACCAAGCTCGAGTCTTGATTGTTGTTCTGTTGCTCTCATCCCACCTATTCAGTGGTCTTCTTCCTCCACCCCTATCTTCTTAGCACCTTCCTTAAGGATGACCCCCCCACCCAAGTAAGTGACATCTCTCATTCCTCTACCAAAATTCGTTTTCAGTAAAGTATTTCTTAAATTCATTCATATTAACACATAAATGACTAATAATAGCATATAACATGATCTCTTCCAAGGTGCTTTTTACTGTAACAGGACTCAAAGCTTTAAGTTAATGGAAATTTCTAACCAACAGCTGCATTCAGGTCTATTGGGAACATCCAGGGTGAGTTAGTCAGTATTTATTTGAGTATCAGAGCCTTCACTGTGAAATCACACTGGGTTGGAGCAGCCTTTTCTGCCTATCCGTGTTGTTCCTGGCTAAGTCAAGACCTTTCTGGACCTCCCTGGAAAGCTGTCCTGCCTGGTGATGGAGAAGCAGATGAAATAAACACTTGCTTTTACTCCTTTGGCCTCAAATTAAGAAAAGTGTCTTGGCTGCCATGAACACCACATTCACATTTTATTTCTTTAAGTGTCTTCTTTCTTAGCTAGGTGTATGAATAAACCCAGTCTATATTTTGAATTGGGCCATTACTTTCTCTACTATTTTTCATAAGAAAGTGTTATGTGAGTGAAATAATTACAAGGAAACTCATATGGTAGGAAGAGCTTTGGCATTAGTATCAGAAAACCTGAGTTCAAATTCTTTCTCTGATAATAGTAACTCACATTTATATCAAGCTTTATCGAGTGCTTTACATGACATTACCTTGTTTGATCCCAAAATTAACCCTTTGGGGTAGGGGCTATGATTATGCCTATTTTACAGATAAGGAAAGTGAGACTTAGAGGGGTTAACTGACTGATTTATCCAAGGCTATACCTGCAGCAATATTTTTTAGATTTATTTATTTTTTCCACTTAATAGCATTTTATTTTTTCCAATTACACATAAAGATAGCTTTCAATGTTCATTTTTATAAGATTTTGAGCAGTAATTTTTTTTCTCCCTCCTCCCCTATTCCCTCCCCAAGACAGCATGCAATCTGATATAGGCTATATATACACAATCATATTAAATCTATTTCCACATTAGTCATGTTGTAAAGAAGAATCATAACAAAAGTGAAAAACATGAGAAAGAAAAAACAAAAAAAAAAAAGAAAAAAGAAAAAAATAGTGTGTTTTGATCTGCATTCAGAATCCATAGTTCTTTCTCTGGATGTGAATAGCATTTTCCATCATGAGTCTTTTAGAATTGCCTTAGATCATTGTATTGCTGAGAAGAACTAAGTCTATCAAAGTTGGTCATTGCACAGTGATGTTCAGCAAATTTCTAAGGTATAACTTGCATCCATATCTTTTTGATGGACAGAGCTCTATTCACTACATGACTAGTTTGACCTTAGCAAGTCACTTCTCTTCTTGGACTGAAGTTTTCCTTATTTGTAAAATAAAATTGGACTAGATGAGCTCTGGGGTCTCAAAATCCCATGGGAAATCCAGGTGTTCTGATTCCCAATTCATTATGTTTCTGGGACACAATAGCTGTTCCATAGGGAATCTAGAATCTCAGAACTGGAAAGGACCTTTGGAATCATGTGTTGTCAAGGCCTGCTAATTTACCTTCATCACAACTCTAGCATATTCCCTCTTCTCTCCTCTGACACTACTAGCACCCTGGTGCAAAACTTTATCACTCTGCTCCTGGGCTATTGCAATAACTTGCTGGTACATCTCCCTACCTCAAGTCTTTCCACTCCAATCCACTCTCCAGAGAGCTGTTAAATTCATCTTCCAAAAAACAAAGTGTGATCATGTCATCACTCTCCCCCACTTAATAAACTCCAGTGGCTCCCTATCACCTCCAGTACCAAATGTAAACTCTTCTGCCTGGTGTTGAAAGCTCTTCACAACCTGCACCCCCTCCCCAACTCTACAGTCTTCTCTTACCTTACATTCCCCCATATATTGTATGATTTGGTGACACTTTCCTTGCTATTCCTTGAACATGACACCCCATCTCTCAACTCCAGACATTTTTGTTCACTGTCTCCCATGCTCAGAATGTCATCCCTCCACCTCCTGGCTTCCTGGAAGACTAGCAAAAAGTACACCTTCTACAGGAAGCCTTCCTTATTCCCCTGGATGCTACTACCTTCCTTCTGTTTATTATCTCCAGTTTATCCTATTTATAGCTTGTATGTACATGATTGCTTCTATGTTGTCTTCTCCATTAGACTATGAGCTTGAGAGTAGGGACTGTGTCAGGCCCTTCTTTGTATCCCCTGGGTTTCGCACAGTGCCTGGCTCATAGACATTTAATATACGTTTATTGACTGATGGGTCCAGACTGTACCTGAAGAAGACTGTACTTCCACCTCATTCATAACAAGTGATAATATTGCCTCAGCTTAAATACCTCCATTGAAGAGTACTCAGTCCTTAATTTACTGCTGCTGCTGCTATGATGGGGCTGGTATGCTAGTAACAAATGCCAGACCCTGAAGACCAGCACCTGAATTGCTGTCTAGATTCCCCCTAACAGATGATACTTCTGGTAATTGAATAGGATGATGACATTAATCTATAGCTGTGCAAAGGCAACAACTGGGGGCAGATTAGACACAGCATATCATGGGCTAATTGCATTTGTCACTCTACAGGGCCTCAGAATCTATTGTAAAACACTCCATATTAAGATGGGCTTGGTCTAATTAAAACCAAGGAGCTCTTCAAATAGCCTACAGTATTTTAATTCAGACAATCTGTCTTTGATTAAAACAATTGCTTATGCGGCCTACTGATGTGTAATTTTTCTTTGGATGTCTGAGGATTTAAATTTTCCTCTAAGTTTGGTGGATTTCTCATTGTATCCCAAGAATTCCCATGAACATGAATGGAGAGAGGTTAGTTTGGAAGGCAACAAGGCAGGTGTGTTAGAGGGATGAGTTTGTATGTTGTAATTCATGCTTTTTGTATTTAAATTACTATCACTGATGATTAATCAATCAACAAACATATTAAATATGTACTATGTGCCAATTTCTGTGCTGGGGATAAAAAGACAGTCTCTGCCCTCAAGGACCTTACATTGTCTTGGGGAAGAAACTATATGAAAATGAAGGGGGAGGTTCAGATGACCCATTTCACCTCAGTGTCCTATATTCTAGGTTCTAACAAACTGTGTCCTATTATCCTTCCAGTTCTAATTTTCTATACCCACACAATCTTTGTTCCAAGGACCCTTCCGTCTATTCAAATCACTAAATATTTATTAAGCACTTACTATACGCTGGGCACTGTGCTAAGTGCAGTGGATGCAAATAAGAAAAAGAAAGACAGTTCTTGCCCTCAAGGAGGATACTGTGCTAGGTATTTCCAAAAGGAAATAATAGGTTCCTTGAAATATATGTTAGTGTGTAGTGTAAATATAAGGGGTAGGTTTCACTTTAACCCCCATTAAAATAATTAGAAGATGTTGAGGTTTACACACACAGTGAAGTTTCCAACATGTGAACAACAAGGTTTGAGCTTTGTGCTCTCTTGTTGTTGTCTTTTAATAATTTTTATAGATATTTTCTGTTTCTTGAATCATGATAGTGAGCTCAAGTAGTCCTCTTCCTTCTAGAGAGTGATCTAATTATGAAAAACAGTATTTTGTAGAAAGGGAAAAAAATCAGCGCAATTAAGCAATGCATTGAAAGTGTCCAAAAACACATGCAATTTGCAACACTCTTGGACCTCTCACTTCCATAGAAGGGTAGGTTGGGATGTCTTCTCATATCTCTTCATTTAAATGATGATTTATTTTTATAATTTTGTTACTTTCACTTTTGATTTTTGGTATGTAATTTTTCTTTGCATTTACATTTTTGTAGTTACTGTGTATATTGTTTTCTTAGTTCTGCTTCTTCACTCTGCATCAGTTCATATAGATATTTTCATGCTTTAACGTATTCATCAAACACATAATTTCTTATAGCACGGCAATATTCCATTACATTAACGTATCATGATTTGTTTAGCCATTCCTCAACCAATGGGTATGTACTTTGTTTTCAATTATTTTCCATCACAAAAAAGTGCTACTATAAAATTTTGGGTGTATATAGAGACTTTCTTCTTATAGATGGCTTCCTTGTAGGATAAACTCAGTAAAGGAGTCTCTGGTTCAAAGAGTATGGACATTTTGTTAACTTTATTTGCGTAATTTCAAGTACTTTCCAAAAAGATTTTTACCATTTCAGAGCTCCACTAACAATGTAATGGTGTACCTATTATTATGAAACCTCTCTAACAGTGACTAGTGTTGTTTTTATGGTCAGGGTGTAAGATAAAACCTCACTGTTGTTTTGATTTGCATTTCTCTTATTACTGGTAATTTGGAACATTTTTTCATGTGATTGTGAATACTTTGCAGTTCTTTTGATAATCATTTTGCTCATATCCTTTTACCACTTATCTATTGCATTACCCACATATTTATATACTCATATATACATAATATGCATGTATGTAAATATATAAATACATATACATACATATATATGTAAATATATAAATACATATACATATATATATATATATATATATATATGTATGTATGTATGTATAATTTTTATGTCTTGGATACCAAACTCTTATCAGAGAAATTTAATACAAAGATATTCTGTCCCTGCCCAGTCAACTAAGTCCCTTCTTATTCTAGATGCATTAATGTTATCTACGTAGAAGCTTTTCAGTTTCAAGTAATCAAAGCTATATTTCTGCAATTGCCTCTATCTCTTGTTTGTCACTGATGAGAACACATCTTATACCCATAGCTGAGAGAAGTGTATGATCTGTTTCTCTTCCAGTCATTTATAGCATGATCTATATTAGTAACATCACATAACCATTTAGAATATATTGGGGAATGTAGTTTAAGGTGTTGGTCTAATCCTATTTTCTGCCAGACTGTTTTTCAGTTTTCTAAGAAGTTTTTTTTAAAAAAAAATCAAATAAGGAGTTTTTTTTCCCCCCTGGGTAATTGGTGTTTTCCATTTTATCAAACATTGGGTTACTGAATTCTACTATTTCTGATTCTCCCTTGTCTAGTCTGTTCCATTGATCTAGTTCTCGATTTTTAATCAATACCTAATGGCTTTGATGATTGCTGCTTTATAATATAGTTTGAGTTCTGGAAGTGCTTTAAGTGCTATTCCCTCTTTGTCCCTGTTTCTTCTTTTGTGATTCTTTATGAGGCATGAACTCATATTTTTGGCTCAAGAAAGGAATAATTTAATTGTCAAACCAAATAAGCTAATCTTGTCATGGTGACTTTCACAGCAGAAAAATGTTAATAGTTGACTTAATCCAGAAGCAGAGCAATCAGGTAGTAGAGGAATCCTGGCTAAGGAAAGTCTTGATGAGGTAGGCCCTTCCTTGTACTTGTACCAGCGGGAATCAAAGTAGAGGAGTGAGCCCAGAGGAAATAGGAAGTAAGGCAGCCTCACCTTTCAATGACCATGTAGTCAGAAAGAATGGTCCAGCAGGAGACAATATGTACAGTTGGAAGCAGAGAGAGATACACTAGAAACAAACATGGATACAGAAAGATAACTGCCCATTGAAGGAAGCAACTTCAAGGAGTGTAACTGCTAGTATCAGGAAGAAATACTTGGACACCATGGACACAAGAAAGGATTTTGAGCAACCAGAAGTTGTGAATTTATACTTTTGGCCACATATATTCTCCACAGTTACAGCCCTTTATTCCATAGACCTGTGTGCACTTGAGAGACAATAAGCCCCTTCGCCAACAAGTTGGGGGCAGCTAGGTGGTGAAGTGGATAGAGCACCAGCCCTGGAGTCAGGAGGACCTGAGTTCAAAGCTGGCCTCAGACATATAACACTTAACTAGCTGTGGGACCCTGGGCAAGTCACTTAACCCCATTGCCTAACAAAAGCAAAAAAAAAAAAGAGACAATAAGCCCCGGGCCTTTGTGAGGATATTTGTGCCAAATATTCTTACTATACCATCTTAGCACCTTTTGTAAAAAAGGAAACGATGTCCAAGGGCTGACTGAAATTGGAAGCACATTGTGGGGGACTTGTGAGTGTCAGTATTAGAAATTCTTCTTCTCAGAGTTACCTCTATAACACTGGGGAAATGTAGTTAGGAACCCTCTGAGGACCTCATAGACCAATGCAAGTGGGAATTGTAAAAGTAATTCTGCAGAAGATGTTTCATACAAAAAACAAACACATAAGGAATATGTAGTAAAGGCAGCATTGTGTAACAGGAGAAGCCAGACTCAGAATGGGAAAGATCTGAATTCGTACATATTGGCTTTCTGACCCTGAGAAATTCATTGATCCTTCTTGCCTCCAGAAAACTCTCCCAGACAATTAAGTTACAAAGGAACTACTTTGACAGTCTTCAATCAGTGAAAGTAGTTTCTACATTGGAATCTCCGTAACAATAGCAAAATCACAAGTCTGCAACAAATACAAATACGTGTATGTATATGTGTGTATATATGCATATATGTACACACACGGGTAAAACATCTACAATGTTTATAGTTCTTTAAAGTATGCAAAGCATGCTGCATGTGCTACCTCATTTGATCCTCAAAACAACCCTGTGAGGTAGATGGTATTAATATCCCTATCCTACAGAAGAGAAAAAAGGATCCACATGTTTAAGACATATACAACAATATATGTATATGTACACACCCATATGTATACATGTACATTCATATGTCTGTGCACATTTACAAATACTAATTAATAATAATAATAGTAATAATAATAATAATTTATTAAGTGCCTATCATGTTCCAGGCATTGTGCTATGTGTGAGGATACAAAAAGAGGCAAAAAATAGTCCCTGCTCTCATATATGTATATGTATTCATATATGCATGTATGTATATATTTGTGTTTCCTCTTCTGTAAAATAAGGACAAAATAGCACACACATATACATACATACATATATGTATTTTGAAGTCTCTCTCTCTCTCTTCTTGTCTCTCTCTCTCTCTCTCTCTCCTCTCTCTCTCTCTCTCTCTCTCTCTCTCTGAAGCCTTGTGATGTTGGGAGAAAGTGAGGAAGGTTTCAAGCCCATTGTGTCTAATCCTTGTGATAAAATTTTCCTGTTTCCCTTTTCATTTTGCTCCACTGTGGGCTGCATGGTGAACACCTGAGATCAATAGAATATAAGGGCAGAATCTTTGAAGACAGGATCTCTTTTGTCTTGTCTTCATAGCCCTTATGGTTAGTATCACATTTTATACTTATTAGGTGCTTAATAAAGAAATGGTTATTGAATGGTATTAAAGCCACCTAATAAGAGTTGGGCTTGCAAAATGAAATTCAATTACCAGAATGGGAGAATAGATGAAAACTGGGGAAAAAAATCTTGGTCTCTGAGGTAGCATAGTATTAGATACCAAAATAGTACTGGGTTTGAGTAGAGCTCTAACTTAAATTAAGTAAATGGGGCTTTGTGGTGAGGCACTGATTTAGGAAGAGCATACATCTTCTCTGTGGTGAACATCATCCCTCGCCATATGAGTCACGGAACATCTCAAGTCACCACCTCTTTCCTCTGCAACTCTCAGAGATGAGAACCCAACCATATCCTTTCCCTGTGCAACTCCACCCATTTTCAAACCATTCTCTGTGCTGCTGCTGCTTATGCCATTACCCCAGTTTCAAAGACAAAATTTTTTTTTTTGCCCTATGTGGGAAACTTCCTAATTATGACTCTTGCTTTGGATTCAGAAGACTTAGATGAGTTTTGGCTCTTCTGCTTGCTATGTGAGTGACACATCTTGTAGTCTTCAGTTTCTACATTTGTAAGATTGTGGAATGGGTGGGTTACTATGTGTTTGTTATGTTTGCTGAAGAATTAAATTAAATCAAAATAAAAACACAGCATAGCTGAAAGTCTACTAATTTGGCATCAAAAGGCATGGGTTTGAATATTCCTCCTATTATTTACCTCCCATGTCATTTTGAACATCAGTTTCCTCATCTATATAAAGTTAGAATCAGACTAGGTACTCTCTAAAGTACTCCCTATTGTCCCAACTTGCTGCTGTGCTAGACACTCAAGAGAATTAAAAAATAAATGATATATCATTCTTGTCCTCAAGAACTTTAAAATTAAGTGTGGCCAAGCTAAAGACAGTATAAAGACCTGGGCTAAAGTTTTGTTCCTGACTCAGGATTTAGTCACGTCGTTATGCTTCAAGATACATAACATTTTTGGTCCTCAGTTTCTTTATTAGTAAAATGGAGATAACAATATTTGTGTTAACTGGACTTACAGCATTGTTGAAAGAAAGTGCTTCATTACATGTAAAGTGCCGCATCAATGTGAGCTTAGAATTGATCGAACTTATAATCTAAGGTAATGTGAGATAAATGCTGCAAGAGATGTGGACATAAAGTGCTATGGGGAGTCAAAGGAGGAAGACTGTATTCCATTGATGGGATTAGGAAGGGTTTCAGGAAGGACATGGGCATTCAAGAGAGCATGGAGGGAGGGGCGAAATTTCAATAGATGGAACTGAGCAGAAGAAGAAGGCATTACAGGTTGGACAGAGAGCGGCAGCATGGACATACACTTAGAAGCAGGAAGTATTCATAAAGCAATAATTTCTAGTAAGAAGTTAAAAATGCTAGAGCAGAGTTAGAATGAAGAGCTGAATCAACTTGTTTCTTTTAATTTTTCTTGCAAGAAACTCTATGCCTTCTGGAGCCATGGAAAGGGAAAACAAAAACACACACACACACACACACACACACACAGACACACCCCACAGCCAATAATTGCCACATTATTGTGTTTGCTGCTTCTATATGGCTTGAAAGAGAGAAACATCCAACCTCCAAAGACAACCACAGATTGGTGGCCTTTCATAAGGCCACCATGGTTTTTCTTGTAACTGATGAGTTGGGTAAATTGGTGGATAATGGATCATAGAATTTATAGCTGCGATGAAATGTAGAAGTCATTTGTGTAACCCCCTCATTTAACAGCAGAGAAAACAAAGATCTGGACAAGTCTCATAGGTAGTAATAAGTGGAGTTGTAACTCATGCCTATATCTTCTAACTCCAAATACAGTGCTTGTTTCATGAACCCAGATAAGAGAGAATGCCTGCACTAAAAATGAATGTCTCTTTTCTGCCAAAACCCACAGACAGTATTACAATATCCCTTTATAAGTGAAGGGTTGGCTCTCCCATACAACAGGACTGAGTGCAGTTGCTTTCACAAAAGAATTGAACGGTAAACAAACAACAGCAGACGTTTCATGACCACAGCCACGTCCTCCACTTGTTAACTTTGCCTATGATTCATAGCTAATCAATCTGGATGAACACTGACACAGCTGCCTAGAAAGCTATTTTGATTCAAGGTTGCACTTTCTCCTTTTGGGCCTGTCTTTGACTTCCAGTACTTTAGAATCATGCCATCTCTACTTCTCACTTACCCTAGAACTTCCCTCAGTGTCTGGGGTCTTCTTGCTCTGGATTAGCTTATCACCCCTGTCGCCTGCTTGCACATCGTAGAACATTCCTCTGCAAGGCACTCCCCTTCTTCCACTGGTGAGTTCCTCCTGGAGACTTCATTTTGTGGAAGAAGCTAACCCAGCTTACTATCCATCATTTTCCTCCTGGGACTATCCTTGAGTTTTTGTTATTTGTTTGTTCGTTTGTTTCCTCCTTCCTTCTTTCTTTCCTTCTTTCCCTTTTCCTCCTTCCCTCCTTCCTTCTTTCTTTCCCTCCTTCCTTCCTTCTTTCATTGGCCATGACATACAGGGATTAGCTGAAGAAACCAGAAATGTTTAGCTTGAAGAGGGTAACACTTGGTGGCTGGGATGGTTTGTAGGTGATGGAGTGTGATGATAGATATATCTAAACATATGAAGACCTGTCATAAAAATATGAGTAGCTTGTGCCCCACATAAGTTGTAGAGAAATGGATTTGGTTTTCTGTAAGGAAAAAAAATAACAACCACCTCCAAACTCCCTAAAAACAAGCTGTCCTAAAGTAAAATGTGCTACTTTGGAAAATGGTGAGTTCTTTTTCACTGGACATCTTCAACTGAAACTTAGGTTGTTATCTGTGGAGGAATTGGACCAGATACTCCCTGTGAAGTCCCTCCCAACTCCCAGACCCAGTGATGTGGGGTGGATGCACCTGGAAACAGACTAGACAACAATCCAGTTTAGTATTTTGAAAATAGAAGTTGGAAACAAATGAGAAGTGGTTTTTCAGCTGCACACAGTTTCTGCCTTACATTCATTCTGAGGCATATGATGGGATCTAGTGGTGGTCATGATGAGAGAGATACACGGGAGAAGTAACCTTTTCACTCACTGTGGTGGAATTTATGTCATAGAAATGTGAAGTGCAACTTCACATGGTTTGAATCTTAGCTAACTAGAAGAGGGCAGTGTGAGGCCTAACAAAAGTCCTCTTATTTTGCTTTGATGAAATCTCAGAAAACCGCAGGACTATATAGTTGTTTTCCAACTCGTTCATACAAATGATAATAAACTTCATTGTAGACTAAGCCTAGGACTTTATCTGATGCTGCTGTGTCCATAGCTCAGACTGTTCTAGATATATCCCTCCTGACTTGTATGTGCATGTGTGTGTGTGTGTGTGTGTGTGTGTGTGTGTTGTGTGTGTGTGTGTTTCTGTGTGCAAAGTGGGAGTGGGGCGTAAAGCAAGGAGAAGAGCTATTCACACTGTAATAGTCTCCAGTGGTATGAATGCAACTATACAAAATTCCACTAATATTCAGTGCCTGAATGCACTTTCAATCCAATCACAATGAGTATTTTCCTGTGGCCTCCATGAATTTTGTTATTATGAAAGACTTTTCCGGTGAGTGCTCAAGTTAACAATAGATGTAGTCAGTAGATGCCCATCAGCTGGGGAATGGCTAATCAAATTGTGGTACATAGATGTAATGTAGTATTACTGGTTTGGGGAAAAAATAAGCTCGAAGAATTCAGAAAAGCATATAAAGACAGGAATTGATACAAAGTAAGGTAAACCAGGAAAATATTATGCATGATGAACATAACCATATAAATGGGAAAAACCCAAAATGTAAAAACTGATGATGTGAAATAATAATGAGCAAGTTTGGCCTCAAAGAGGAGGTATAAGAATATACCCCTTCATCCCTTGCTTTGTAGAGGTGAGGGAATATGGATTTACAACACTTATAATATCAGACTTTGTTGAACACCATAAGGGCAATATAGTAAATTATAATAATTAATTTTAGTTGCTGTGGAATAATGATATGTATATACAGATGAAATTTTCAATTAATTGATGTCTCAAGTAACCAGAATTCTCCTTTGCTTTCCATTTTTAGATGGGAGCCAATAAAAAGTAAATAATTTTGAAAATGGAGGTTAATAATAAAAACAAATTGAGTTGAGCAGAGATTCAGCACAACCTCCTCCACCTTCTACAGCACGTGACCTGAATCTTGGGGGAAGCTGAGGATTCTAAAAGGTGTGAGAGGTGTGAATGAGAAGAAAGTGTATTCTAGGCAGAGAGTAGGGAGAAGGAATACTGGCTTATAGGCAGCAGTGTGCCTGAAATGCAGAGTAATGAGCAATAAACCTAGAAAGGGAGGCTGGAGATGACTAGGAAAAGGATCATCATGCCAGACAGAATAGCCTGTATTTTATCATAGAGGCATTTGGTAGCAACTGAAGATTCTTAGACGACTGACATGATCAAACTGGTTCTTTAGGAAGATTATTTGGAGTGCAGAGGGTGAACTGGGCAAGACTGGGGTTGGAAGCCAGGAAGCCAATTAGGAGGTTATTACTATTGTCCAGATAAGAGTAGCATCAGCAATGAAATTTCAGGAAGAATTCTGGTAAGATTACATAAGGTATAGTTATTTCTTCTTTTTTTTTAGGATTAGGAAGAGGTATGGGTACTAAGCTAAGCTTATTTACATTTTCTTTTTTATTCTTCAAGAAACTGGGGGGAGAAGATATGTGAGAAGAAAAGTAATGAAGGAGTGTGAGAAAGTGTGTGTTTATGGACAAGCATGTGTGGTTCTGTCATGGTTTCTAACAATTTCTCTGGTGGGCAGTAACTTGGAAACTTGTAGGCTGATAATCATAGCCGTTATGATTTGTCAAGTGTGAAAGTCTGGCATGAATTATTCCCAAAGACACGCAACACCAATCATCTGAATACCACCCTAATACCAGGATTTGCCAGTTTCTTCATCAACTGTCACTTGAAAAAAAAATTATGAATGACCCTGAAACAAAGAAGTGAAGCCAAGGAGCCTGAGTGTTTTATGACCCTAATTTCCTTCTGCAGAGGTAACTTCTTTAAAGAGAAGGGGAAGTTTTTTTTTTTCATACTGTTTGGAAGTTGCAAAAGCTGAACAGAAAGTATGAAATCTGAAAGACACAGAAATGCTCTATATCTGGCCAGCTCTGTTAAATTCAGGGTGCCATATTTGAGGACAAGCTAGAATGTATTCAGAGGAAAACAATCAGGATTGTGAAAGGAACTAAAACCAAGCTACATAAGGAATGATTGAGGGAATAGAGGGTGTTTAACATAAAGAAGAAATTAGTTGGGGAAGGATATAATAATCACCTTCAAATATCTGAAGGATTAGCATGGAAGAAAGGCCAAGACTTATTCTGCTTGGCCCAAAAGGATAAAACTAGAAACAGTATATGATGGTTACAGGGAAGAAGTTAGGAAAGGCTACTTAACTATTAGAGATGTCCAAACATCCAATGAACTACAAGATATGGAAATTAGTTTCCTTCCTATCATTAGAGATCTTTAAGTAGAGATTAGATGATGGTGGAGAGAAACAGGAATTTGGAAAAAGGTTATCCATGGTCCTTTCAAACTCTAGCATTTTAGGATTCTATGACTAAGACCATCTCTACTTGAGTTAGCAAGAGAGTAAGTGGATTGAGTAGTAGGCTTGAAGTCAGAAGATATGAGGTCAATTCCTTCCTTAGACACCTACTATCTGTGTGACCTTGGGCAAGTCATTCATTTTCTCTCAATCTCATCTGTAAAATAGGAATAATAATATCTGCCTCAAAGTGTTGTGAGATCAAATGATCTATCTACGAACTGTCAAATATTTTGATAACTACAGTGCAATTTGATTGATTTGCTTTGTAATCTTATCAATTTTATTTTATGCATTTAAAGACATTTGCTGATAAGGGATTCATAAGATTCACCAAATAACAAAGGAGGTCCATGACAAAAACATTTAAGTACTCTTACTCTAGGGTGTTAGGTCCATTAAACTTCATAGTGTTTTAAACTTAGACTCTGAGCCTTGGTCTGGCTCTGAGTGAACTTCTTTGCATGGCCCTTGCAGTATTTGAAAAGCCATCATGTTGAAGGGTTATTAGACTATTTTTGCTCAGTCCCAGAAAACAGAATTAGCAGCAAGGAGTAGTAGTTGCAAGGAAGCTTATTTAGGCTTCATAGAAGAAACATTTTCACAATTAGAGCTGTCCAAAAGTGGAATGGAAAAAGAAGTTTCTGGACAGACTTCAAGCAAAGGCTAGATGGTCACTCCTCATGTGAATTGTAGAAGGAATTCTGTTTTAGGAACAGGTTGGTCTGAATGGTCTGTAAGAATCCTGCTGGCTTGGAGATTCTGTGAGTCTATTGTGTTTAGAATATTTTCTGGAATGCTTCTTGTGCTGACTGTTTCACGTTAACCTACATCTTAGCTGTTTATTTCTATTCTCTGCCTGAGAACCCTAGGGAATCTGCTTTAATTTGAGTATTTGCCTCATAGTTTAAATATAGCTACACTTCTGCACAGTGGCAAAAAAGTGAGCAGTGGTTTTGCCAGCAAAATAAAGAGAACTAAGACAGCAACTGTGAGATTCCAGTCATTTGAGGAAGAGATACACATGCGTGCAAATGAAGGAAACCATCCATGAATGCAAAGGCAAGAGCAGTTGAAAAGGATATTAAAACCATTTCCTCTTTTTAAATGCCATATGAACTCTAAGAGAAGTTATCCAAGCCTGTATTCATTTATTCATTCATTCATTCAACCAGCACTGATCAAGAATGAACTATGTGCTCATTCATAAAGTTCTCTTGGGTGACAAAGAAGAGAATTAATATGCAATTCATTGAATACCTACTAGTCACCCTTGTACAAGCTCCTATGGGAAGTACAAAAGAAATGTAAAATATAGCCTCTGACCTCAAATAGTTTATAATCTAATAGAAAAGAAAAGATTAGAATTAATGGAAAGTCAGATCTCCATACAATACAGAGATTAAACGTCATTGATAGCTAAATCGTGTTACAAACCACACAGGCTTCAGGAATTCAGAGAAGAGAATAGAATAACAAAATTCTTCTGGGAAAGTTGACCACTGTTCCATAACAATAGTAACTTTAACTGTGAATGATCCTTAGCACACATAACCCTTGAATTCTCAGCTTTGGACTATGGAGGTCAACTTGTTTGGTTCTTTCCCCATAAATTGTTGTTATTCTTCAGTTGTGTCTGACTCTTTGTGACCCCATTTAAAGTTTTCTTGGCAAAGATATTGGAGTGGTTTGCTATTTCCTTCTCCACCTCATTTTATAGATGAGGAAACTAAGGCAGACAAGGTTAAATGACTTGCCCAGGGTCACAGAGCTAATAAGTGTCTGAGGCCAGATTTTTTGAACTCAGGAACATAAGTCTTTCTGACTCCAGGCCTGCCACTCTATTCACTGTTTCACCTAGCTTCCCCTCCTCCCCCCCAAAAAAAAAGGTTAGCTATGACATATTCTTTGCTTGCATGTACTTTGTAGTACAATGGGGAATATAAAATATAGGCAAATGACAGCATCACAGTATGAACATTAGTGCACAAGAAAGTGACAAAAACGAATTTCAGATGAGGTCATTAGTGACCACTGTGATCAAAGAAGACTTTTTTGGAGGAGGCAGCCTCTGATTCTGGCTGTAATGGTTGAATATCATTCAGCCTGTACTTGACCATTTCCAGAAATGGAGATGGCCTTTTCTATTTTTGAATGGAAAATATAGAAACATTAGGAAGGTATTAATTTTTTTTCTTTTTCTTTTTTTCTGGTGAGGCAATTGGGGTTAAGTGACTTGGGTCACACAGTTAGTGAGTATTATGTGTCTGAGGCTGGATTTGAACTCAGGTCCTCTTGACTCCAAGGCCAGAGCTCTATTCACTATGCCACTTAGCTGCCCTGGAAGGTATTCATTTTATTGAGCACAATAGTGCTTCCCTCTAAATCAAACCCAGTGCTTCCTAGTCCTGCCCTCTGGATCCAAATAGATTGAGATTATTTTTTTTCTACATTAAAATAACTCAGGTACTTGAAGACATTGATTACTTCTGCTGTGTAAGAGATATGACCAGTGAGACCCCCAGTTACTACTCTTTATGGGGAATAGGCAAAGATATAACCTCACTGGATTGATATATGATAAAGTTTATGGATTCCTTAAGGGAAACACTGAAAGCCCTCACCAAAGGATAGGGGAACAACAGACTTTCCAACACACCATCAATTGTGTATTTTATTCACTTCAATTTCACAAGCTTTCTTTTTAAATTAGTTCCTACTGTGAAAAGTACATAAATAAGGACTGGGAATTCAAATACAAGAACAAACAAACAAAACAAAATCGTTTCTGCACTTGAGGAACTTCCATTTTACTGAAGGATACAACACACATAGATTAAGAGATACAAAATAATTTGAAAAAAGGGAGAGTACTAACAACTAGAGAGACAACAAAGGATATCACTTTCTTGTCTATCTCATGCTCAGGCTACTCACATCCATTCTCCTCAGCCACCAAATAATGGGGGGAGCCTAATTTTTTAATCACTAACAATACTTTGACACCATCTATCTACCATCATTTTATCCATTGTAAATAGTCTTGGCACGCATTAGGATGAAATTTTATTCAGTTATATCCAGGGGTATATAGGTGGCTGGAGCACCTTGATGTGGCTAATTGTTAATTACAACAAGCTAGTTGTTAAAAATTTTCAGTGTGAGCATTTACACTTTGGAAATTAGAACAAATCAGGCCTTGATTTATTGTTTTGTTGATGAACTGAACCTACAAAATTGATGGAGAAAGAACAATGCAGCTAAAACTTTAAAGTGTATCATATGTATTTTTCAGAAGGCTGTTTGTTAACCATTTACCAGCATGTCACTAGTTATACCTATATTTATTAGGTTCAACATATAACAGCATTCTATTGACACTAAACTGACTCACTACTGTAAAGCTTTTGCTGTGAGACTGTGGACTTCAGAAAAAGCATTGTCAGATCAACCTCTGAAAATCCAGAAAATATCACCCCTAGGAAAAAAAACCCCTGGAATAGCTGAACTAGAAGAAAGATGGGGAACAGCAGTGCAGCAACCCAGCAAACTGGTCTCCCAGTGCTTCAGCAAAAATAAGGGAAGCAGTACTACAAAGGGCCCCTGGCTGATAAGCACCCTGTGGCACTCATCTGAAAGGAGCTGAAGAAAACAACCTTGAGTCTTAGTAAAGCCCAGCCTTATTGATTCCAACCCAACAACTCCAACTGTCAACCAGGAGGAGATCCTGAAGCCCAGGTGGTGGAGCAGGCAAACACCAACACCTGGACCTCCAAGTGCCTCAGTGAGGGCAGGGAAACTGGTGGAAACCAGCTCAGAAAACCATCAGGTGCCTCTGCACTCTATCGCAAAGGAATTGCCCAGTGCATTAGCAGAAAAGAGGGAGGCAGCATTGGAAGGAGCCCCAGGCAGATAAACACCCTGTAGCAACCATCTAAAAGGAGCCGAAGAAAGCTAAAGGAAAGGAAAAGCAGGCAACCTAGAATTCCCTGAAAGTTCCAGCCTTGCTGATTCCAGCGCAACATGAGGTAAGCTGCCAGAACTCTACAGCCTCCAATTGCCAACATAAGAGGACCCAGCACACAAAGTCAGTGACCAAGACCTAGGCTCCCAACACAAGAAGTCTGGGTCAGTGCCCTCTGTTCCCCAGCAGGAGAGCTCAATCGCTTTAAAGGCCAGGGAATAAAGAAGCCCTGAGTAAAAAGAAACATACCACAGAGTCATATTATGAGAAGATTGGAGATCAAGACAGAAATTCTAAAGAGGACAACATTGTCAACAAACCCACATCTGCAACATCAAAAGGGAATATGAACTGGTCTGAAGCCCAAAAGGCCTTCTTAGAAGAGCTCAAGAAGGATTTTAAAAGTCTAATGAGAGAGGTAGAAGAGTCCTTAAAAAATACAATTGGCCAATGGGAAAAAAAGTATACTGAAGAAAACAAGTCCCTAAAAAACACAATTGGCAAGCTGTAAAAAAAGTACACTTTGGAAAACAAATCCCTTAAAAATACAATTGGCCAACTGAAGAAGGAAGTACAAAAACTAACAGAAGAAAACAATCTGTTAAAAACTAGAATTGGACAAATGGAAACTAATGACTCTATGAGAGAGCAAGAATCAGTCAAACAGAAACAAAAAAATGAAAAAATGGATGAAAACTTAAAATACCTCATGGTAAAACAACTGACCTGGAAAATCAATCCAGGAGAGACAATTTAAAAATTATTGGACTACCTGAAAATCATGATGAAAAAAAGAGCCTGGACAGTATCTTTCAGGAAATCATAAAGGAAAACTGCCCTGAAGTCCTAGAACCAGAAGGAAAATAACCATAGAAAGAATACACTGCTCACCACCTGAAAGAGATCCCAAATTGACAATGCCAAGGAATATAATAGCAAAATTCCAAAATTACCAGATGAAAGAGAAGGTGCTGCAAGCAGCCAGAAAGAAACAATTTAAATATCATGGAACCACAGTCAGGATTACACAGGACCTTGCAGCTTCTACATTAAAAGACTGCAGGGCATGGAACATGATATTCCATAAGGCAAAGGAGCTTGGATTGCAGCCAAGGATCAACTACCCTGCAAAAATGAGCATGATTTTTCAAGGGAGGAGATGGATATTCAATGAAATAGGGACTTCCAAACCTTCCATAAAAAGACCAGAGCTCAACAAAAAATTTGATCTTCAAGCAAGATTCAAGAAAGACATAAAAAGGTAAATGGGACAGAAAGATACAAAATGTTGTTAATAAGGGGGACTGTTTACATCCCTACAAGGGAAGATGACACTTGCAACTCTTGAGAACTGTATTGTTATTACACCATGTTAAAGGAGTATACATAAAGGGTGGATATTAGTTGACTTTGATGTAATGATAAAAAAAATCTAATCAAGTGGGTTAAATGGATCCAAGTAAGTGGATTAGTCTGATCTTAGAAAATGTATTGAGAAAGGAGGAGGCAGACAAGGGTAAATTGCATTACAGGAAAAGACAAAATCCTATTACAGCAGAGGGAAAGAAGGGAGGGGGTGTGAGCATCGTTTGAACCTTGCTTTCATCAGACTTGGCTCAAGAAGGGCATAACATAATCAGTTAGGTATAGAAATCTAACTTGCCCTGTAGGCAGTAAGAGGGAAAAGAGGAAAGAAAAGGGAGGGGGGATGGAAGGGAGGGAAGAAGCAGTGGGCAAGGGGAAGAGGGGAGGGATAATAGAAGGGAGGAGAGACTGAAGGAGGTGGTGGTCAAAAGCAAAGTACTGTGAGGGAAGGAGAGAGGAGAAAGAAAAGCATAAACTGGGGGAAAAAGATGGAAAAAAAGACACAGATAGTAATCATAACTGTGAAGGTTGAATTGCTATCTTTCTTTTTCATCTGTTGAGTTTTGTTTCCAATTTCTGATGATTCCTCCTATTGGTTTTAATTTTTACTTACAACTTCACTAATGTGAAAATATGTTTAATAGGAATGTAAATGTATAGCCTATATCAGATTGTGCACCATTTTGGGGAGGGTGGTGGGGAGGAAGGGGGAGAAAAATTTTAAACTCAAAAGCATGCAGAAGTGATTGTTGATAAATCAAAATAAATTAATATAATATGTAAAAAAAAAAGCATCACCAGTTCAGAACATCCCAGTGCAATGTTCTATGTTTCATTTCTCTCTTTAATGTCTCTGAATACTTTCCCCAGTGATTAGCCATTCATGAATTTTCATAAGGTGTATAGCTTCTTAAGGCATGGTGTGATATTCCCATTGTGTCAGATACGTTTCTTTTGAACCAGGAACATACATCCTTTCATTACTATATTCCAGTCCTATTTCCACAAAAAAAATCCATAATATTCAAAGGTAATAGGATAATAGGATTCAGAGAAGAAAGGAACATATTATCATCTTGTCCAATCTCAATATTTTACATGTGAAGAAACTGAGTTTTAGAGAAATAACATAGTTTTACCTACATTACTTAGCTAGTAAGCAACAGTCAGCATTTGACTTTCAGGCAATTTGATTCCAAATTGTGTTTATTCTCTCTCTCTCCTCCCTGCCCCTCAATATAAAATGCTACTATTCTTATCTGGCTTACATTTGATTGTTCAATTAACATGACAGTTACAAAAAAAATTCTTTGCTCTGTGCAAAACATCTGAGACCATTATTTTTGTTTCTTTTTTCTCAATCTTTTCTTCTAGGAATCAGTGGGCATCTCTTGTGCCTGGCCTTTTTATTGGACAGTGCCTTATGTCACTGACATGACTCACCTCGAGATTCAAAGTGATACTAATATATTCATTTCTTCCTGTTGAAGGAAAGCTAAGTGATGGGTCATTTTCATGTATGCGGTTGTATCTATTTATTATTTATTGCACATTAAAAACACCATTGCAATCCCCATTTGGGGAGAACTCCTTGAGAAACATTTGCACTAAGTGAAGTATGCTGTCATACTTTCTTCTTGTATGACAAAAGTTCCTAGTATTTTTTAAACTAGATCATAATTTCTTAGTCTTTTTAGCTGGCCAATTATAAGTCCAACAGTTATTTCCTTGCTTTGTAACTTTTGCAAATAGTCATATGGGATATTATCCCTATTATCAACCCTGAATCCCTCACTCTAAGATAATAGTGAGTTCTTCCAAGATCATTATCTTAATAATTATTGGATGCCTGTATGGGACAAGGCCTCATATGAAGAGCTAAGCCTTGCCTCTCAAAATTACTTAATGCATGTCATACTTAGGATAATTATGAGAAACTGTCCAGTATAGGTCTGTGATACTTTACTGATAAATGATATCAGAAATGAGGAAGTGAAACAAGAGTATTTCAGGCTTAAATTGCATTCTGTTGAAAAGCACTATTCCTGAAGACGCCCTGTTACCTGTTCTCCACAGACATAAAAATCGATAAGACACGAAGACTTGTAATAGGTCCAGGAACCCTGGGTTAAACCACTCATGGGGACTTACATAAAGATGACAATGCAATAGAGAAGACTGTACAGAAGCTGGTAAATATATAAGAGGAGAATTGGGAGAGAATAGTGTCACAGAAAATCGCACTGAAATGAGAGAGCTTCGAAGGAGGGGATGGTTAACTGCCAGATGCTTCAGAGAGATAGAGAAGCATGAAGACTGAGAAAAGGCCACTAAATTTACCATGTTTTAGTGATATTAATTCTGCCCCTTGACAGGAGTTCATTTTTATAATATTATATGCTTTTTTCCTACTGAACCAAATCCTGTTTTTGACATTATTCATGTAACTATCTCTTTACTTCCTATATTCTTTTTTTTCTTTCAAAATGATGACCTTCAACTAGAAGAAAAAAAGATCTACCTATGCCTCAAATTCCTTCAGTTTCCTAGGATTTCTTAGTCATTAGAGATACAGTCTGGGTTTCTTCTGAATGCATGTTTTGTTCTCCTGTGAGTGTGTAGATGTGCGTAATGGTTGGTGAACTTTAGTAGTCTTGCACACCATCAGTCCTATTTTGATCCACACTTCAAGAAGATAGCATTCCTCTGAAATAACTATGATAGATCATATAGATTCCTTTGTATTCTTCACAAAGGAATCAACTCAGAGCAGGTTGCACCATTGGGTAATAATACAATTTTTTACACATGCTAGTCAGGTAAAGTTGTCATCATTTCATTGATTTTGATTTACTCCTCCTTTAATAAGGTCTGAGTTCATTCTTTTCCTCCTCTGTGTTGTAGATTCAGTGGTGTAAAGTTTCTTTTTTCCTATTCTCCAATGTGTCACATTTTTCCACTCACAAACCTCTTGTAACTTTCTCTGATTCCTTTCCAAACTCTCACAATATTTTTCTTACTGGTTTCCTTTTTGAATAACTTCTTCCACCCCATCTTGAAAAATCCTCCCTCTTCTATAAGGCAAAGGATAGAGGGATAGTCTTCATTTACTCTCACTTTTCTTTGTTGCAGGGAGACACCAACTTGCATCTTGGAGATCACCTCAGGTAGAAATATATACATAGTACATACCCTGCAGATTTTTTGAATAAATTCACAAGATTATGGACTTTTTAAGCGTGAAAGTACATGAAACACCACTTAGTCCAACTCCATTTTACACATGTGGAAATTCAAGGCTAGGGAGGTTAAATGAGTTGCCTAAACTTACAAGGCTAGTTACTGGCAGAGGCTGGACTAGAAGAACCCAGGACTCTTAGGTCCTGGTATTGCTTAATTTTCAACATAAGCTATAGACAGCTAGGCTGCTCCGTAGATAGAGTGCTGGACCTAGAAGTCAGGAAGGTCTGAGTATAGATTCAGTCTCAGACATTTAGTAGTTGTGTGATGCTGGGCAAGTCACTTAACTTCTGTCTGTCTCAGTTTCCTGAACTGTAAAATGGAGATGAAAATAGCATCTACCAGCTAGGGTTATTGTGAGGATCAATGATGTAATATTTGTGAAGTGCTTAGCACTGTGCTTGGCACATTGTAGGTACATAATAAGACCTTCCTTCCTTCCTTCCTTCCTTCCTTCCTTCCTTCCTTCCTTCCTTCCTTCCTTCCTTCCTTCCTTCTATTATTGCTGATTCTGCTACCACTCTCTGTCTTGCCACCACTACTCCACTCTCTATTTCTAGTCTTGTTCTCTAGTTCTGGCACTGAGACCATGCTCTTCTGATTAGTGAGCTCACAATATCCTTGTAACTCCACTTACTGTACTTGGGACTTTTCAAAGGAAAAGCTTCTTTCCTGGCCACTGTGTCTCTATATGACATCTTTGCTTATTAGAATATGAGTTCCTTGAGAGCAGAAATAGAATTGTTTTGCTTTAATTTTTTTTTTTTGCATCCCCAGTACTTAGTGTGATAACCAGAACATTTTATATGCCTAATAAATGCTTTTTCATTCATTCATTCATTCATTCATTCATTCATTCATGCATTCATATTATACTATAAAATCCATGGGAGGAATGATCATTTCTTTTCTTTCTTTTTTTTTTTCTGATGTACACAGCAGAGGAGTCAATAAAGACAATAAATTTCCATTTCAAGAAAACCTATATAATAAATACTACGCACTGATCAGATTTTCTTTGGTTCCTTGTTGGTTTTCTTTTGTTCTTTGCTATACACTTTCTACTTCATTTTCTTCTACCCCCTCACCCTAAGGAAGGCTACCATTAAGCCTGTGTGTATACACAAACACACACAGACACACACAGACACACACACATATATATACACATGTTTATACATATACACTCATATCCATATATGTAAGTCCATACTATGCTTATTTCCTCCTATCATCTGTTCCTTTGAAGGTGGATTGCATCTTTTTTCATAACTACAAATCTTTCCATGTTTTTCTAAATCAACTAGCTCATCATTTCCTAAATCACAGTAATATTCCAACCCAATCACATCCTATCTGAGAGATTGTGTGTGAAAGTTTCTCCCCAATTTTTTACATTCCTTCTGTTCTTGGCTACATAGGTTTTATTTATACAAGAAGATTTTAATTGAAAATAATCAAAATTATCCTTTTTATGCTTCAACAATGCTCTCACCTTATAATATAGTTTAAGGTCAGATACTGCTGAATCTACTTCCTTTACATCTTTTTCCCCCCCAGTTTCTTTGAGGTTCCTGACCTTTTGTTCTTCCAAATGAACTTTGTTATTATTTTTTCTAACTCAGTAGAATATTTTTAATAATTTAATTGAGATGACATTGAATAAATAGATTAGTTAGGTAAAATTGTCATTTAAAAAATTATTTGTTTTACCTACCCATGAACAATAAGTATTACTCGAATTATTTAGATCTGAGTTTAATTGTATAAAAAGTGTCTTATGTTTATGTTCATCTAGTTCCTGTGTCTGTTTGGCAGGTATGCACTCAGGTATTTTATGCTATCTAGTCATTTTAAATGGTCTAAAAACAATATTTAATAAGATTGCTCTCACGGTGTAGTTCTCTTTTTCACTTTTAATTAAAATCTATTTTAACTTTAACTTTGTCTGAAGTCATGATTACTACCCCTGCTTTTTTACATAGTAAATTATGCTCCTGCCCTTTACTTTATCTTTATATGTATCTCTCATTTTATGTTTCCTGAAAGCAATGTATTGTTGAGTTCAAATTTTTAATCTGCTATCCATTTCTGTTATACAGGTAAAATTTTTCCCATTTCCATTGCAAGCTACAATTACTTGTTTATTTTGCTCCTTCCTGTTTTACTTCACTATCCTTTTTTACCCTATCCCTTCAAGCTGGTTGACTAAGTGGAGAATGTTGGTGCATGATTTTCTGTTTACTGATGACTGTGCACTCAATGCAGCTCTGAAGCTGAATTGCAGCAAAGTATGGATTGATTCTCTGCTTCTTGTGCTAATTTTGCCCTAACAATGAACAGCAAGAAAACGGATGCTTCATCAGCCAGCATCACATCATCCGTATGTGGAACCATCGGTTACAGCAAATGGAGAAGTTTTGAATGTAATGGATAAGTTCACTTACCTTGGTAGTATACTTTCCAGGGATGTACACATTGATAATGAGGTTGAAGCATGCATTGTCCTTTCTTGAACTAAACTGCCAAGCATTCAAACTCTGCTTCAGAGAGCACAACTCTGATGGGCTGGCCATGTTGTTCAAATGCAAAATGTACATTTGCCAAAAAGACTATTTTATGGAGAACTCACACAGGGCAAACTTTTGCATAGTGGTCAGAAGAAACGATACAAGGACTCTCAAGGTATCTCTTAAAAACTTTGGAATCGATTGTGTGACATGGGAAACACTGGCACAGGACCACTCAGCATGGCAGGCCCACATCAGAGAAGGTGCTGTGCTCCATGACAAAGCAGAATTGAAACGGCTCAAAGGAAATGAAGGATGTGCACATTTAGAGAAACCCCCTCAAACGTTCCCTTGGATCATTTGTGCCCAACCTATGGTAGAGCATTCCAAGTTCTTATTGGTCTGATCGGCCACAGTCAGACACATTGAAACTTAACTCTAGCATAGTGATGTCATTTGGTCCTCTTAGAGAATGAAGGACAACAACCAACCAGCCTTATCTCTCTCACTTCTCTGCTTTACTTCATCTTGCTACCTTGCTCTCCTATTCCTTAACCTACCCACCCTTCTAAGAGTCCCTCCCTTATCTTCTCCCCCCTCCCTATCCCCTTGTCCTCTTCTTTCTTTTTGAATTGAGAAGATGTATATAGTTTCCTCTTTAATACATTCCTGATGAGAATAAGGTTCCAGAACTACCCACCCTCCCCCCTACTAGCCTTTTCTGTATCAGTCTTTCCTTTTATGTCTCATTTATATGAAACAATTGCTCCTTTTTATCTCTTCCTATGTAATTTTAGTTTTTAGAATTGCCCCATCATATTCAGACCATCCCACATCTTTCTTTCAAACTACCCAAATAATAATGATGATAATTATAAGAGTACCACTAATATTTTCACACATATGAGGTAAACAATTTGACCTTATTGAGTCCCTTATAATTTGTCTTTAATGTTTACCTTATATTTCTCCTGGATGTCATATGTAAAATTTTAAGTTCTAGGGTTTTTGTCACAAAAACCTGAACGACTTTGAGTTTGTTAAATATCCATTTTTTTTTCATTCAGGATTATTCTTAATTTTGCTGGGTAAGTTACCTTTGGTTATAACTCTATGGAATATAGTAATAATAGCTGCTAGGTCTTGTGTAATCCTTATTTTAGCTCCATGATATTTAAATTGTTTTCTTTTCTTGTTACTTCTAATAGTTTCTCTTTGACCTGGGAGCTTTGAAACTTGGCTATGATATTCCTGTAAGTTTACCTCCTGAGATCTCTTTCAAGTGGTGACTTGTAAATTTTTTTTTTCTATTTCTACTTTGCCTTCTTGTTCTAGAACTTCAGGGCAATTTTCCTTGATAATTTCTTATAATATTGTATCAAGATTATTTTTATTGTAATTTTCAGGTAGTCTGACTATTTTACTATTTCTCCTCCATCTGTTCTCCAGATCAGTTGCTTTTCTGAAGAGATGTTTCACTTTCTCTTCTATTTTTTCATTCTTTTGATTTTGTTTCATGATTTCTTGGTGTCTTAGATGCCATTAGCTTTCCCTTGCCCAATTCTAGTTTTCAAGGAATTGTTTTCTTCCTTAAGTTTTTGATTCTCTATTTCCAGTTAATTGACTTTCTTTTAAGAATTTTCTTGATTTTTTTGGATTGTTCTTATTTTTCTTTTCTAATTTCCCCTTGATCTCTCTTATTTGATTTTTAAAGTTATTTTTAAGTTCTTCTAAGAACTCTTTGTGCTTAGGATCATTTGACATTCCTCATTGAAAAAGAGTGTTTTTTTTTAGCTCCATTATCTTTCTCTGAGTATGAATGTAGATCTTTTCTATCACCATAGTAACTATCTATGGTTGGGTTCTTTCTCCTTTGCTTACTCATTTTTATCTATCTATCTATCTATCTATCTATCTATCTATCTATCTATCTATCTATCTATCTATCTATGTATCTATGTATGTATCTATGTATGTATGTATGTATGTATGTATGTATGTATGTATGTATCTATCTATCTATCTATCTATCATCTATCTATCTATCTTCTTGTTTTAGCAGCTATAAGTGTAACCCAGTTGCAGTCCTGTGGTATGGGGAATGATTCCCCAAGCCTCAGGTTCTTCTTACTGTTATCTTCTTAGGTCTGTCTTGGGGACCCCTTGGGCTCTCTTCTTCACTCCTAAGCCACAGCTGAGGCCCCCCACCCACAAATGATCTTGCTCCCTGTAGTCCCTCCTTTGGCTAAAAACTGCAGCTTTCCTCTTTGTCATGGAACTGAAACCAGGGACTTTGCTCTTTTGCAAGTGCCCACAGCCAACAGGGTCCCTACCTCTCTGCTACTTCACTTACCAGGTGTGTGCTAGCTCTGTCTTCCTACAGCCACAGCCCGAGAGGTATCTTGTCAGCATAGTTGTACTGTTCCACAATTGGCAGTGCAAGGTCCTTCAATCTCTTCCTACTCAGCTGTCAGACCTCCACACTGCTAGAGGAAAGTTTCTAAGGTTGAGGCTGCCTTTCAACCCAGCTGCCCCTAGGGCTCCTTTGTTGATTTTACAGAGTCAGCCTGGAGGTGTTTGCACTTCACTCAGGCCAAACCTCCACCCCTGGAGGTTGGGTCTTTCCTGGGGTCTTCTCAAATTGTCTTAGGAGGACAACTGCTTTACCCTGTGTTTTGTTCTGCCGCTCTGAGGTGATGTTCTGTATTTTTTTGTGGAGGAAATTTGGAGAGCCAAAAGTTTTCTGACCTACTTCACCATCTTCCCAGAATCTTCTCGAATGATCATTTTTTATAAAAAAAACTGTCTCCCTTGGGGCTTCACATAGTTATGCAAACAATAGGCATTTAATACATTTGTTGAATTGGATTGAATATGTGGTAGTAAAAATAGTATTGGGTTCAAATCTTGGCTGTCCTGTTCACTGCCTATATGACCTTGGTTAAATCTCTTCTCCTCCTGTGTCCTCAGTTTTCTCATCTGTAAAATGAGAGGGTTGAACCAAATGATCCCTGAGGTCCCTTCCACTTTTCAATCTGTGATCCTATGATCCAATAAAATTAAGACCCAGCCCCTAGGTGTCATGACTTACTAAAAATCACAGAGGGAGTATGTGGCAGATGTGGGAATTAGTCCTTTTTCCTCTGTTTCTGAATCCTGGCTGCCACACATTTTGTTCACTAGATAGGGATGATTCCCAAACATTCTGCCCTGTTCTTCCCCAACTAGTCATCTGCTTGGGATTCCCTTTTCCAGCTAGTCTTCATCCTTATCCCAAATTTTTCATGGAATGATCATTGCCCACCAGATGGTTAGTTAACCACACTTTATATACCATCTTCATTGGAATAATCATTGGCTGCAGCTGGTGCCAATCCTAATTTTGGATGTCCATGATTGTCTCCCTTCCTACTTCTGACAGCAAACAGGATTTTCCTACCCTACTATCTACCTTCTTGTCACGAGGCCCTCTTGAAGGAGCTGCCCATGGACCCACATCTTTGGGTAGGATAGGAATGCTGAATCTTCCTCATCCACAGGCATTAATTGAAGATAATGTATCAAACAGAGCTAATCACTGCAAACTCCTGTAAGCCCTGGCTTGCAATGAGTCAGACTCCAGGTCTGAAGTTTTCTCCTCCCAAGAGAAGATGGTGTTTGAAAGGGTACAGCCTCAGGGTGGAGAGACCCAGCAGAATGCTGTCTTCAGCAAAAGTCTCCAATGCAGTATTTGGGGTTTGGCAAAATCCAGAATTCACATAATCAGCCAATTTTCTCATGGCGAATGAGCCTGTGATACATGCTAGGAGACCAGGACCCCATTATGGGGACTATGTACTTAGCAGAATTGAATTTGGCTTTATGACACCTTATCAATAAGTCTAATAACGACCCTCATTAAAATCTTGGTTTAGCTTTCCCTACACCACCTCACTCCCTTCATGCTTTATTTGTTTATTTATTTATTTATTGAAATGTTCTTCTTTGAACCGTGGGAGCTGAAGTTGGCCAAATGTAAATACAACTCAAAATTGGTAAAGCCTGCTTTTGGTTTGGGACTGGGAGCCCACATCATCTGCTGTGATATTATTAAACTTGGCAAAGCCTAGGCCCCCAGCTCTTGAAAAAAGGGACAGTGTGTCTCTCTTTTCGTCTATGAAGATTTAGTCTTAATATAATGAGTCTCAGACAAGGAATGCAAATAGAACCATCCTTGAACAAGATTTTACCATTCATATTTTAAGCACATATGCTTTGAAAATGTGCCTACAAAGATAGAGATCTGCATTTAGGATCTTCCTATTTAGAAAGAAATCTCAAATGAGCTGACTAGGCCTTCACCAGAATGCTTTGAAGGGAAGTTCACAGGAGTGTGACATGTTTAGCATGTTAAAAGTGTGAGATAATGCCAACAACTTAGTGGGCCCAGGTCAGACCCTTAAAAGAGGGACAGCCTGGCTTATACATGAATTAATTAATTACTCCATTCATTCAACAAGCATTTATTAAATGCCTATTTATAGTAAAGTGCCATGTGCTTAATAAATGCTTATTGACTTACTGATCGGCAGGCATCGTGTCATTTGCTGGCACAAAGACCAAAACCAAAAATATTCTTTAAATGATGTATTTTAGACTTAGGATTGATAAGGCCTTAGAAATTGTGAAGTCCAGCCTCTTCATTTTACAGAAGAGGAAATTCAGTACCAAAGAAATTAGGTGATTTGTCAAAGATCACACAGGCAATGTTAGCAGTAGGATTTGAACTCAGATTCATTAACTCCAAATATAGCACTTTCTTCTCTATATCAAGGAGCTTACCAAAAATATATGTCCTAGGTTCTGGGGATACAGACAGAAAAAATAGTTCTTGCTTTCAAAGACTTTATATTCTAACTAGGGAGAAAAAAAATGTGCATATATAGCTCTAGACAAGATGTTTTCAGAATGGATGGGAGGTAGCTCTAGAAGGGTAGGCACAAATAGCTGTGAAGAATAGAAGGATTACCTCACCATAGAGAAGGTCCACTTGAGATTAGATAACATCAGTTTGTAGTGGAACTAGTCATGGCTCAGCTCTGTTTAGTCGCTTGAGGGTAGGAACAGCAGAGGGGGATGGTAACAGAAATCCAGAGTTGAGTTTCGCAAGGCAAGATCAGCAATAGGACAAAGAAATAAGAGAGTCAAGAATAGGGATAGCATAGAATTGAACTGGTTAGCTGACTAGAGATTCAGGATTAGGAAGAGAGGATGGTATAGGTGCAATGATGATGCAAGGGTTTACGGGTTTCTTTCAGGAGACAGAGTCTTTCTATCTTTACTTTGTCCTCTGATTCTAACAGATCTGGATAGTTTTCATTCATGCTTTAAAAATTGGTCTTTTTAGGGGATCTAATGATTCTCAAATTTTCTGTCCTTGATCTGTTTTTATGAGCTATCATAGAGCTTATATTTTCTTTGTTTTTTTTTAAAATATTTTTGATTTTATTCTAATATTGCTCTTTCTTAGAGGAATTGATTTCTGTTTTGTCTGTTCAAGTTTTCAGGGGGTCCATTTCTTCATAAGATTTGCTATGTTCTTTTCTAAGATATTTATTCTTCTTCCAAGTCTTTCTTCCAGAGCTTTTATTTTATTGCTTGCTTATCTCTCACTTCATTTACTCTAGGTATTCAGAGTGTTTATGGGAAATCAATTTTATTTCCTTAGAGTATAATTGCAGGTGAAAAAAGGGAAGAAACAAGCATTTATTTAATCCTTACTATGTGCTGGGGACTGTGCTAAGTTGTCATGGAATTATTCCTCCTTTTGAGAGTATTTCTAGATTTGGAATAATATTTGTTTTTGGTCAATATTTATTTTTATTTACTCCTGTATCCAGCTTCAGTTCTTGAATTTTTGATCCAGGGCTAGACTTGACTTCTTGCTCTCCTTTTGGATAGGGTGGTGAGCCATTTTTTTGTCTTGCCCTAGGTCCCCTGGATACCTCCAATGACTTCTACCTCCTGGGGTTAGTGCCCTTTGGACCTTTGAGATTCGGAGCACTTGTTGTATTTCCAGGGCTTTCTCTGGTACCTCAAGCCAGAGTGTTTGGGACCTGAGCTGTCCCAGTCTGAGTAATGGAATACCTCACTGATAGCTCGTCACCACTTGCTGCTGTTTAATGACTACTTCACATGGCTACTCCCTAGGGCTTCCAATGTACCCATCCTGAAGTTTTCTGACCATCCTTGGACTTTCTCAGGGGAGCCTTCCACTCTCACTGCCTCTGGACACAGAGTCTTAAAGGCTACTTCTGTCCTGTCTTTGGTACTGTCTTTGCTGGTAAGGGACCTCCTTTTCCAGTTCTAGTGCAGAAGAAGTCACTTACTGTAGTTTTCCCTTGGAATTCTTGATCAGTATTAAATCTGACAGGGACTTCAGGGTTTTGTTAGACTAGATATATGGGAGCTGGTTAGTCTACCTCTAGTTCAGCCAATCATCTTGGCCAGAACTGCCATGTGGCATATTGTTTTTTTTTAATGCAAAGATGTGTAAGAGTAACTGTATGAGTCAATAAATCTAATTATTTTAACTTTCTTCTAATTAATTTGCAGATGTTACATGCTTGATAAATATAAGATGATTTGGATTGAAAAGATGCATGGCTTAAAGTCAGAAGAAATGGCATTGAGGTCTGGCCCTGTCACTTGCCAGTTGTGAGACCTCAGGCAAGTTACTTGAATTTTTTGGACTCCATTTTTTGTCCACTGCAAAAAGGGATTAAGAATCCTTTCTTGTCTATCTCAGAGCGTTGTTGTGAGGGTCAAAAGAGAAAACAGATGTTAAATACTTTGTAACTTGAATGTAAAATGTCAGTATTTTATATCATTGTCACTCCATAGTTTTATGATGAAAGCACATAGTCAGGAAGAGATGCTTTGTTTTCCAGGCACAGACAGGAAAAGACCCTAGCAATTCCATTTTACTTTGTGAATTTTCCCACACACAGAGAGAAAAATGTTTGGAAATTAAGAAAAATATCTGTGTGAGAAATATTGATTGAGTGCTCACAAGTCATCTTAATTGAACAAATATTTAACTAAGTAGGTACTGTATGCAAGGCACAATTCTAGGCACAAGAAAAAGGAAAAAGGAGGCTATGGGAAGTCTCCAAGGATGGAGGGAGAGAAAGATTATGCTTATTTATGAAGGAGAAGGACCACCCCCAGATATTATAGACTGGTATCAGCTTGATTCTGATACCTGGGAAGTTAGTGGGATGTAGTATCTATGTGTACAAGGGACTAAGGACCACAGACCAATTAAGGAACTTTTGGAAACAACATATTAGACCAGATTAATAATGTTCCCTTTTCCTCCCCACAAATGATAGGATAAAAGAGGCACAGTGGTTTAGTAGATGGGGAGATGGGCATGAAGTCAAGACGTTCTGGGTTCAAGTCTTGCCTACGTCACAGATTAGCTACGTAACAATGGGCAAGTCATATAAACTCTCAGTGCACTAGACAACTTTGTTATTCTTGTTCAGGCATTTCATCCATGTCTGACTCTATGATTCCATTTGGTGTTTTCTTGGCAAAAATACTGGAGTAGTTTGCTATTTCCTTCTCTAGCTCATTTTAGAGATTAGGAACTGAGACATACATGGTTAAATAACTTGCCCAGGGTCACACAGCTAGTAAGTGTCTGAGGCCAGATTTGAACTCAGAAAGATGAGTCTTCCTGACTTTAGGACCTGGCATTCTATCCACTGTGCCACCTAAACTGCAGAAAAGTTGTTCATTTGTATTGGTGGAGACAATTTCCTAATTGTTAATTTTTTAGATTGCTAAAATCACAGATTCAGACAAAAAAAAAGATTGACTAGGAAACAGTTGTAATTTATTTAAATTTTGGTAAGATCCAATTTGCTTCTTTCTCACATGAGTTTCATGAATAGTTTATGAAGATGGGCATGATGTAATGAAAGACGATCTCACCATAGTTGTAGGTGAGCTTACTAGAATGTTCCAAAGGGGTATCTCTGACTAAAGCTAGCAGAGGACCATGGGGCAGAGGGTAGGGATGAAAATCACTATCTTTGGGGGAAACATGGAGATATACCTTCTTGGGGAGGAAGCACGGTACTGTACCTTGCGAGGGAGCATGGTAGAGTAGAGATAAAGCACCAGACTTGGAATCAGGGCAATCTGGCTTCTAACTTGCCTCAGACTCTTGCTAGTTGTATAAGTCTAGGAAAATGACTAAACCTTTCTAGGACTCAGTTGTATCATCTGGAAATGAAAGGGCTGGATGCCATGATCTCTAAGACCCCTTTCATCCTCATATGATCCTATAACTACATGTCAGTACCTTTGGGCAAAGCTCTTCCTGCTCCATTCTAGTTATGACTTTTCTCTTACATACCATATAAGCAGGCTGGGTCAACAACAATTACATGATTTACAGAATTCTGTCAGATTTGTAAAGCTCATTCCTCTTTGTCTTTCTATCTACTTCGATCATGACCTTTCAGAAAACAAGTGTTAAAGAATTTTTTTTTTGGTTGAACTGAGTTGTTGAATTCAACCGAATGTCTAATTTTGGAAGAGTTTATCTTAGAATAAACCAGGTAGAAACCAATCCTCTTAAGTGTTGGCAGCTTGACAAGGGCTCTGAAGTAGTCACAACTTATGTAATTAACATTGTTCAACAGACTACAAACCTCTTCTTTAGTTTTCCAGTTCAATTCAGTTCAGCTTGTTTCAATTCAAGTTAATTCAACAAACACTTCATGAGCGCCCCTGTGTAAGGCTCTCAGTTAGTTATCTCCAACTCTTTATAGTGGCAGCTGATGGACAGGTCATGTGGAAGAATGGAAAGATGGTCAAATTTGGAGTCAGAAGACTTGGGCCCGGATCCTGGCTTTATTACTCAAGTACTTTGGGGCTGTGGGCAAGTCCTTTATTTCTTCCTTCGTTGATGGGAATCATACTTCTATTATACAGGTTTCCCAACACTATGTTACACACTTCTCAGTTATTGTGAGAATATTCTTTTTGTTTGTTTGTTTTCCTTTTATTTTTTCTTTGAGAGTCAATGGGGTGAAGTGACTTTCCCAGGGTCACACAGCTAGTAAGTGTTAAGTGTCTGAAGTCAATTTGAACTCAGGTCTTCCTGAATCCAGGGTTGGTGCTCTATCCACTGCGCCATCTAGCTGCCCTGAGAAATATTCTTTATCAATCACAAAACCACTATAATAATGAGAACAGTAGTGGTATCTTTTTGGGAAAAATGCTGGACCTGGAATAAGATGAAACTTGGGTTCAGATCCTGCTTCTAACTGTATAAAGCTGGGCAAGTCACTTCACTTTTCCTTGTCAGTAGAATGGGGGAAAGTAAGTGCATGTCGTTATAATTGTAAAAATCAAATGAGATAAGTTACCTTAAAAAGCAAATCTTAAAATGCTACATATATGTTAATGATGACGATGATAACAGTGGTGGTGAGGAAGGTATAGAAGGCTGTACAAGGTGATACTTCTTTAGTAGTGGCTGTTAATGATTGGTCTGGAGTTGAGAACATGCAACATTTTTATGAATTGGAGATACATATTTTGGATCTCAGCTGGGCCTGAATATTTTCAAACTGCATGTCCTTGCCTTCCCGCTTTCTGCCTTTGCCACCTTTATTTCCACTCCTATATAAAAAAAGTCTCATTTTAGGTGTGAAGGGAGTCAACCTTAACAAAGAATCTTAACCTCTTCAGCTTCCGTGAATACGAATGACATTCAGCCAACAGCACTTCTTTCTAGTGTCTGGTATGGTCTTTGAGAGGTTGAATAGTGATGAAAAGATGCACTGGACTACAGTAAGGAGCCGAGGCCCATATTCCTCAATTCACTAGCCCTATGGTATCAGACAAGTCATGTCCCCTTAATTTTTCTCATCAATGAAATGAAGCTTGTTCTGAATGATCCCTTCAAACTTTACATACTATTTTCTAATATTGTATTGTTCAATTCTAATAGATGACATTTTTGTTCTAAGCTTCTAGTTTCTAACATCCCTTTTGGCTCTAACACTCCATTTTCTAAGGCCCATTCCCATCCTGACAATCAGTAGTCTCTGTTCCAAGCTTCCGTGATCTAATTCTGGTAGCAACATTCCACACTCCATGCTCTAATACTCTTGTTTTAAGGCATCTTCCAGTCTTCCCAAGTTCTTGACTCTTGGCTACATTACTAATAATCAAGAATCAATTATGTTGGATGTACCTGTTATAAAGTATTCTCTTGACCTGAATTATTAAAACTCTAAAAGAATAAAACCATAGGACCTCAGAGATGGAAAGGACTTCAATATCCATTAAAATTTACATATCACTCTAGGGCTTGCAAAACACTTTACAAATATGATCTCATTTGAGCCTCACAGTAACAGGAGCTGTTATTATCCCCGTTTTACAGATGAGCCCAAATTCACACAAGCTAGTTAGTATTGGGGCAGAATTTGAACTCAGATCTTCCTGATTTCAGGTCCAGGACTCTGTCTACTGTGCCAGTTAATACCTGAACATAAATTCTCTTTCTATAAACATTCTTCAGGTAATAGTCATTCATTCTCAGTTTGGTGTTCCAGTGAAGAAGCATCCACCACCTGCCTTTCAAGGTAGCCCATCCCCCCTTTGGACAGCTCTAATCCACAAGCAGATTTTCCTTATTCATGGCTGAAGCCTGACTATCCTTAGATTCCACACGTTTCTCCTTGTTTGCCTTTGAGGCTTAAGTAGAGTTAGTATCATTCATGTGGCGGCTCCTTATATACTTGAAGACAGCTACCATACCCTGTGTCACTTCTCCCCAAGTCTTCTTTTCTCCAGAATAAACAGCTCTGGTTCCTTTAGGTGCCATAAATTCCAATCACTTGACTGTCTTGGTTGCAATGTCATTTGCCAGCATTCCTTCCTAAAATTACTGTATCCAGAACCAAAAGCAATACTCTAAATGGTGTTTGGCCAAGGACAGTATTACAAGACTATCACCTTGCTTGTCCCAGACATTATTTCTCTAAATATAGCCCTGTGGAATTATTTAAGGGAAGGATTATTAGTGACATAAACTGGTTGGAGGCTGTGGGTATCAATCATGGTAACATACACAGAGAGTATTTTAGGGAACATGTAGTGCATTCTTCAATATATTCCTGTGAGGGGTGGAGCGCAAGAATGAAGTATTTTTATTTTATAAATAAAGAAACTGAGGTTCAAATCTCTAAAAGACTTCCCCAAGGTTGTTCAGCATCTGACTGCTCTTTCCAAAACAACATGCTGCCTGCCACAATTCTATTTTTCAGTGTCATAGGTGACCTTTCTTAAAAATCTCTCTCATTCCGGCAACTGGAATCCACCTTTGTCTCCACTGAATAGCCTCTGTTGGGCTGGGACTGCGTCTTTTTAAAAAGATCTTGGTGACTGCGAAACTCATACAGGCCTCTAGATGGCAGCAGCAGATCACTTTTTATTTTGAGGCCGGGCCCTAAGGCAAGGCTGCAGCCCAGAAGTTGCATTCAATGTCACAGAATCTGAGGGCTTGCGGCAAGGCACCTCCATGACTGGCCCCACCCACTGCTATCCGATGGAGCAATCTTCATTTCCACATTGCTTCATTTCTTTTTTCTTTTCTCTCTCTCTCTCTCTCTCTCTCTCTCTTCTCTCTCTCTCTCTCTCTCTTTCTCTTCTTCCTTCCTTCCTTCCTTCTTCCTTCCTTCCTTCCTTCCTCTTCCTTCTTCCTTCCTTCCTTCCTTCCTTCCTTCCTTTCCTTCCTTCCTTCCTTCCTTCCTTCCTTCCTTCCTTCCTTCCTTCCTTCCTTCCTTCCTTCCTTCCATCACCTTTCTATCTAAACAGATCTCTCTCTCTCTCTCTCTCTCTCTCTCTCTCTCTCTCTCTCTCTCTCTCTCTCTCTCTCTCTCTGTCTTTTTCCTGGGACCTATGCCCCTCACTTATGGCTGTTGTTTCAGATCTCTCAAAGCAGTCGGGGAGATATAAGGACCTTAACAGCAAGGCAGGTAAAGGAAGAAGGACTCCTAGGACCACAGATTGATAAAGCTGGAAGGATCCTGAGAGATCATCTAATCCCACCCCCTTAGTTTATAGAGATGAGGAAATTGGAGCCCAAGGAGGTTGTGACTCATCCAAGCTCATACTGGGAATAGTTCACAGAGGTGGAATTTGAATAGACTTTCTTTGATTTGAAGGTGCTTTTAAGGTAGGAGTGCCTGAAATGAATGATTTGCGATCTGGTAGTATCAGGAAATGGTCATGAACTGTAGCCACTCAATGTCAGGCTTTCGATGACATGAGGAAGTTGAGCAGCAAATATGCCTGGGGATGAAATGGTCTGCTTTGCAGGGCAATATTTTCCTTTTCAGTGGGGCATCCTCATGAATGCTCCCCTTTGTTCACATCAATGACAGTTTTGTGAATTTCACAGCCCACAGGGAATGTTTCGGATGTTGCTTTCTGAAGGGACTGCCTGATGGGTACCCTCACTCTTTCCCAGAAACTGATCTCCAAGAATAATAATGATCACTTACATTTTTATAACATATTCTGGTTACAAAGAAATTCCTATACTTTATTTCATATGGTCCTCACGATAGCTCCAGGAAGTAGGCAGGACTTAAGCAGTGGTAGGCTGGTAAATGTTTAACAACAGGCTCTTTCCCTCAAAATGTATACATGAAACACTTTTAAGTTTAATCTGCACTATTAGCATATTCTCCATTACTTTCCTGAGTCTAGACAAGCAATAAAACATCCAAACAATAAATCAGGCCCTGATAAGTGTGTTGATTTCTGAGCTATAAATGCTCATGCCCTCTATCTAGCTCAATAATCAGCTGTCTGCTTGAACTGGCAAACTCCCAAGACATAAACATTATTAACCCCATTTTACAGTCCAGAAAACTGAGGTTTAGATATGTTGAGTGACTTGTCCCATGTCACAAAGCTAATATGAGTGAGAAGCAATTATAATAGTGAACACTGGTAAGAACCTGAACCAAAGTGTTTTTAGAGGGAGTGGAAATGGAACAGGAGAGCACACGTGAGAAATAGTGTGATGGTGAAACTGGAAGAGATGGCCAACTGATTAGAATCTGGGGTTAGGGAGAATGAAGAATCAGGACTGTCTTTGAGATTATATACCTGAAATACCAAGAAGATGGGGAAACCATAAGCAGAAATATAGGGAATTATGGAAGCAATAGAATACAAGTGCATGCTTACTAAATGCATGTCTGGGTGGTGATGTCACTTCAATAAAGACAGAGTGTACAAAATAAATTACTGAAGAATCTCTTGAGTTGTAAGGGAAACAGAGGCCCTACTCTCCAACCTATACCTTATCCAGAATCTCTTAGCAAATAGTCATCCAGCCTTTTCTTGGAGATCTTCAAGAAGGAGAAATCTACTTTCACCAAGCAGTCCATTCTACTTTCGGATAGTTCTAATTATTGGAAAAAAATTTTGCTCCCTTTACTTTAAACCTAAATTCACATCTTTTAAACCTCTATCCCTTATTCTTAGTTCTGTCCTTGGACCAGCAGAACAAATGTGAACCCTCTGTCACATGTTAGCACTTCAAATAATTGAAGACAGCTCTCATGGCTCTCTCATACATTTTGTCTTCTCTTCTCCTGATCCTTCAACTGATTCTTCTGTGGCATGAACTTGAGGTTCTTCACCATCCTGATTACCCTCTCCTGGACCTTTATCAAAGTAACCTCTAAAAGGTGGTGACCAAAACTAAACCTATCACTCTGGACGTGATCTGACCAGGGCAGATTACGACAGGCCTACCAAAGGTACATAGCCTCTCTTAGTGTGGACAACCATACCATTAGCTATGGTATACATATTTCATGATGGATTCATCTGGAATTTGTAGTCTGCTAGAATCTCCAGATCTTTTTTCAGGTGGACCACTGTCTATCTGTGACTATTCCATCTAATATTTGTACAGCTGACTTTTTTGGGACTCAAGTATAAAACTTTGTCTCTATGACATTTAATCTTATGTTCTAGGATGTAGAGAACTTTTCTTGGATTTTAACTGCCATCTCACATGTTTGCTCTGTGTATTTTGTGTCATATATATATTTAACAATTATTTATGTGTATTTAATAATTATGCCATCAATGAGTTCATCCAAGTCCTTGATAAAAATACTAAACACCACAGGCCATGCACAGATCCTTGGAGGGATGCTGCTGGAGACCTTGCTCAAGCTGATTACTGAGCCAATAATTACTACACATTTCTCCGGGACATTCAATCTGTTTCAAGCCACCTAAGTGTGCTACTGTCTAGCCCACATCTCTCTAAATTGTCTTGAGAATTGTGAGTATTTTAAATTACAATCCCCAAATATCTACTGTTCTTTAAAAGAAAAAAAAATCAATTACTCCCTCCAGCCACAAGGGATGGTCCTTCACATCACTGGTATAGACTCAGAGTTAGGACAGAAAATATAAATAAATTATTCTGTTCTAGACAGTGACCTTCTCACTATACCACACAGACATATAAAAACAGTCCCCAGGTCTTTAGTTTTTTAAAAACTTCTCAGATGCCTCCTTGCCCATGAAGTCATCCCTGATCACCCTGTTGGAAGTGTTTGTTCTGTCTTCAAAATGTCTTAACGCATTGTACTTAATGTATATTGAATCGAATTGGCCTATACTGGGATAAAACTGTATATGATATGTAATTTTAGTAGTAAAAATGAAGAAGAATTTGACTTTCTTTTGCTGTTAGCCCACAATCACTACCCTGTATTCTTTAATTTTCAAAGTCCTAGTTGCACCTTCAAAGATCATTACTTTTATCTCTCCACTTGTGAGAAAGCATAATGTAGTGAGCAGAGTATTGTAAATGGGAAGTACTGGAAGAGGAAGGAGTCAGGAAGGCCTGAGTTTGAATGGCACTTCTAAAAGCTATTTGTTATGTGACTACAGGCAAGCCATAGAACCACTATGGGCCTCAGTTTCCTTACCCATAAAGGTCCTATGGTATATTCTCCTACTGAGTTCCAAGAGGCTAAGTGACTTACCTGGATCACACAACTAGTAGGTATCTGAGGCAGGTTTTGAATCCAGGACTTTCTGACTGCAGGTCCAGTAAGCTATCAACTATGCCAGTTTGTCTCTCTCACCAGCTTAAAATCTGGGCAACAGATATAGTGCATTTTAATGTAATAAACATTGTACTTGGAATCCAGTTACTTAGGTTAGAGTCTTGTCTCTGACACCTCCAAGTATGGCCTCAAAATCTCAGTGTCTTTAACTCTGAAAGGAAGATATTTCTACCTCTTACTAATAAGGGTTATTATCAGGAAAGTTCTTTGCAATAATAATAACACATTTATAGAGAGTTTTTGTTAAATCATTAAAAGTCAGTGCAAATGTACATTGTTATCATTGTTAATAATTCAACACTGAAAGGAGGAGGAGGAGGAACAACGTAAAGAAAAGTGAACCAGACTGGGTGTCAAGACATGTAAACATGTAGCTCTGTTACTAACTCCCTGGATAACGCTAAGCCAAATACTTCCCCTTGGTGGGACTTAGTTCTCTCAACTATAAAAAGAGTGGGGTAGACTAGATCGTCTCAAAGGTCTCAGCCACCTCTCAGATTCTATGACTACATTTAGGCTTCACAGATTACTCTGTTCTATGCTCTTGGAATGGTATCTAATGGGGGAAAGAAATTGACTTGAATAAATAAATGGTTTTTTGATAACCTAGCATGCTCTCTTGAGGGCAGAGACTGTCTCACTTTTGCATTTCTGTGTGGTTGTCTACCACACAGTAGGCATTTGATAAATGCTTTTTCATTCATTTGTTCTTACATTCATTCATACTTGAATTCATTCATGCTTGCATTCATTCATGTATTCACATGCATTATCTCACAATTTTATGAGTTAAATAGCATATGTAGTATCATTTTCACTTTGCAGAAGAGAAACTTGAGGATCAGTTAGGCAAGACAATTTTCCCTAGGCCACACTACTCCAGTTTTCTTCTCATTATATTTTATTTCATCTATAGCTAAAGAGGTAACACAGAAACACAGTATTGCAATGCTCTTGTTGACACAAGATGCATAAATATTTCATGTTTATAGAGCAAACTCAAGTCATGGCTTCTTCACAGCAAGTGAAACCGCATAAATTAGTGTTAATGTTTGATTTGGATTAATATTTATTAGATTATCATTTACATTAAATTATATTAAATATTAATTTAAATATACATTGAACAAATCTAATTCTGGATGTAGGTTATTTACAAAATGCTTAGTTAGCAATCAGATAGTTATACATCATTATAAGTCATTCCTTTACATATCACCTCATATATCCCAGTTATCTGATGAAGAGAGAAAATTACATTTTTAAAGGGGCACTACCACTCTTTGGCCTCTTGGAACAAATCCATAGAAAAATAATTAGTAGAATGTATATTGGTAGCACTCATTCTGTTTTGTCTCAGAAGGCAGAACTAGGAGACACTGGTGGAAATTGTAAAATCAATCAATCAACCAACCAATCAATAAATCAGTGAATGAATGAATGTATAAACATGACTGAGTGAGTGAGTGAATGAATGAATGAGTGAATTTAGGCTTGATACTGAGGAAAACTTCCTAACAATTAGAGTTATCCAGAAGTGTGATGAATTGTCTGAGGAAATAAGCAGTTGAGTCCTGATATATTAACCAAGTCATTGCTGCAAAAAAAAAAAAAAGGAAATAGGTTGCAGAAAGGCAGTTAGGATAATTTCACACATGAGGTTAACTGATATAAATTAATTGGCATGATGAAGGACCCAAAAGAATCTCTCAGACTTCTTGATCTGTAAGCATCTTACTTATTTGCAAAGCAGAGATATTTAGAAGTCAAAGATAACCCCAGTTAAGAATATAATCTCATCTGTAAAAAATTGTGGAGAAGAATAATAGAAGATCATTAAAAATATGCTTTACAAAATAATAAGGAACTATGGAGGGAAAAATCAATTTTAAAGAAAGCTTACCAAGAAAACTAAGGAAACAAATTCATCCTGTGGGTATCTAAGAATGAAGTGGGAAAATATACCAAATAAATGAAAGATGGAAATGATATGCAAATATTTTTATAGCCATTTTTCCTCATCAAGGATAATGGATTTACAGCATTTAGACTATAAATTCACCTTTCTAAGTGTGTTTATGGTGGAAGGGGAAATCACACTGAAGAAAACAAAGATGGGAAAAGAAACTCAAGCAGATCAAGTATGCACAGGGGGACATCATGGAGGTGACACAATTCTCAGTATATCAAGGGCTATGTTCTCAAGTTTTCAAATGACGGAGTGGGTGGACATGGAAAAAGATTCTCAGATCTTATTATTACAAAAAAGGAGATGGAAAAAGACACCAATAAATAGAACCCCATATGCTTACTTTCCTATTCAAAATTTTTATGAGAGTAATCTATGTATGTTCCAAAGGCCAATTTAAAGAGGATACTAGAAGAGAACAGGAAGGTTTTCTCAAGCTTTATTCTACTGAATACTACTTCTTTGTCATGACATAGAAGACTAAATGATTTAGAGGATACAATATTCCACTTTGCTCATTGCTTGTTGACTATAAAATTATTTGTTTTGGTAGATCTGAATACCATTTTAAAGGCTTTCCCTTAATGGGATGCCTACCATGCATATGTTAAAGCTTTCTTGGTGGATATAACAATAAGGTTAATTGCATTCTATGAACTTCTGACCACTAATATCAGACATGTAAAAGAGGATGGAATATCCAAAAATGTTCACTACTGTCATGGAGGAGATAATTACTTTATAGATATGTATGAAACAATTGGAGTGCAGTGAAATACCAAACTGTGTTACTTCACCATCCCTAGTCCAACCAGGAATGTGTAACTGGAATATTCAGGTTTGGATTTACAAGACTGGCTCTGTTTTAAAAGATCTTAGTTTTCCTTCTAGCTCAAACATACTATGATTGATGTTCAGCTCCCACAACCAATCCTTTCTTGTTTATATTCTTGGAATGATGTCAGTGTTCTGTAGAGGAAATAATTTTAAATTTGGAGTTAAAGGACCAGGGTATGAGTCTCAGCTCTGTAACTTTTTAGCTGTGTGAGGAAGTTATTTAAGCACCCTAGGTCTCAGTGATGTCATCTGTAAAATGAAAGGGTTGAGCTAGATTATAAAAAGCAAGAGTTTAACCTCCTTACTACCTCTTTACACATATACAAAAATTACAGGACTGATTACTTTTGAACATTTTTCTTCTCTTGTTGTTGAATGCCAGGTGTGATATTCTTTGAACATAATAGTAATGATGATGATGGGGATGATGATGATAGCTGATAATGTATATAGTGTTTTAAGGTTTGGAAAGTGCTGTTATATTATCTCATTTGATCCCTGCTCCAACCCTGAGAGCTAGGTGCTATTATCCTCATTTTTCAACTTGCCTAGCGTCACACAACTAGGAAGTGTCTGAAGTAGGATTTGAACTCTTATCTTTCTGACTCAGTGTAACTATAAAAACAACAATTAGGTACTAGGCTCATTAGGATCATTTGTTTTTCCTCTGGACATTGTGAAATTCATTTCACTATTTTGATGTGTTGATTAATTTTGGGGCAATTCTTCCCCCCTCTTTCCTTATTCTTGATTATAAGGGTAGAAGATGAGGGAGGTTAATATTCAGAAATCAAGGTGAGGTTAAAAAAACTAAATATATAAACAATTCAAAAACTGAAAAAAAATTCTTATGAATGGGGAATCCTAGCTTTGAAGCCATATTATACTAGTTACAACACAGTGTTTAGTTATATTGTTGTCCAGTGCAGGCAGGCAGGCAGGTGCATATTCAACTGAATTTATTTTAATTAAAAATATTTATACAGCTCCTACTATGAGGGAGGAATGTGGAGTCACATGAAAAGTCTGCTGACCTAAGAGACAGGAAACCCTGGGTTCAATTCCAGCCTCTAACACATATAGGCAGCATGACCCTGGACAGGGTTATAACTTTTGGGCAATTCAGGAAATTGACAATAAATTGCAGATCAGATACAGTGGTGGAAGGGATTTCCTAACTGGAGGTCCCCTACATCAATGATAACATAAGTTTGATTTCTACCTCACCTTCTCTTTACCTCTTCAAAAAAATTAAATAAAAAACAATTCTGTGAGGAAGGAGAGAAAAAGTTGGGTTTATTGGTTATAGGGCTAGGCATGGGATCAAAAAGGTCTAGATTACAGTCCTGACTCTGACATGTAATAGGTGTGTAAAGCTGGAGAAACCACTTGACTTCTAAGTCCCTAAGTGACTCTTTGATCTAGAAGTTATGGGCACGTTGTGAAACTGTAAGGTTAGAGGTAGTATAACAGGAGCTAGGGACACAAAGGTGAAAAACAATGAAGTACTTGATTTCAGGGCCTTTACTACCAACTTGGGGCCACACTGATTGTTAGGCCAAACTGTTGTCTTTCTGTGTACAAGATGTAGAAAACATACAGAAAATAAGTCAACAAATATTTACTGACTACACTTTATCTATCCTATGTCCAAGTGCCAGAGAGTATTGTCAGCACTTTGGCTTAACTGATCTGATAAATGATTTTCAGCTAGAGCAAGGAATGAGATGTAACAGAAAGAAACCTAAGAATGGGAGTTTGGAGACCTGAAGCAATAGAGCTGTAAGGTAGAATTCCATTATAGCACTGCCCTTTTGTATTGAGCAGTTCGTTGCTGACATAAGTCTACTCAGAGTCCTAAGAGAAAAAAGTTATTGTTTCTCAATTCTGAAAATGCTGTTTACTTTGAATGTGAAAAGCAGTAATATGCTAGAGTGATTTGGCCACTAGAACTTTTCTATGATATGGAGCAAATGTAATTCATGTAATTATAGAGGACCAGAATTTGGTTAGTCATCTTAAATGACATTATTTGCAGAGAAGATTCATAAGTGAAATCCAGTGAGACAAGAGGAATGAAGTGCAAGAAAAGATTTCAGAATTGCATCTTCCAAGTTTGAGGCTAGAAGTAATGTATACTACAATTGTAGTTGAGTACCAATGAAAAATTATTTGTTAAGCACTTACTGTATGTTAAATATTGGGGATGCAAATGGAAAAGGTGAAACAGTCTGTGCTCTCAAGGAACTCATACTCCATTTGGGGGAGATAATATATTTTTAAAAAATTGCAAGTCTGATGGAAAAGCCTGGAAGTCTCAAGGATACAGTAGCACTGCAGAAGGCAAGCCTAGGGATCCTCAGATTACATAATTGACTCAGAAAACGGTGCTGGACAACTGCAGAAGGATAGAAGTAGAACATATAGTAAAGCCTGGAGGATCTTAGGAGGCAGGGCAAATGGCTAGGCTTGGGGATACTCTGTGTCATGAGAAAGAATAGAGTTGGTGACTGCCATCTCATCCAAGTGATGTAAATGATTAAGAGAGCAATGGAGGAGGCTGATCTTAGCAAATCTTTTCACCACCTGGATATCCTGAATGGATTCTGGGGATTGGGTGAGGGAGAAAAGTAAATATGGAGTGGTAGAGGTATAGTTGAACAGGGGAACATCCCAGAAGCAAAAGATCAGAGAAGTCACCCAGCAGAGAGACCAATCTGGTGAAACATCATACCCAATGAGAGGTTAGTTAGGCATAGTGTGGATCCACTCAGTTTAGCAATTCAATATGAATGATACATTAATCAAGAAACTTTCATAGACAGCTTCTAAGACAGAAAGGAGACACTAAAGTTTATAGCTTTAGAGTTTAGAGTTAGCACTAATACATGAGCTTTCTTTACTCATGTGCCTTTTTGATAGGGTAGGCAAGAGTGTGGTGCATTCTTTCCAAATAGATACTGCCTACATTGGCATTGAGTGTGACTGAGGTTTCTGTATGTGAAATTGGAGTATGGTGCTATAGGGACCAGAGTTCCTTTTGAGATAAGAAACAACTTTTTAATTTTTATTTATTTATTTTTCTTTATAGATTGAGGAAGGTCATCAGAGCATGGAGTCAGGAAAATGCCGAGTGTTAATTAAGTACTAATCTTTGGTAGAACTTTTTGAAATATCCTTTTTTGTTGAATCTGCCAAACTTTGGAGAGAGTGGTTTCCTCCTATTCATATAGAACTGTAGAAGATCATGCCACATTGACCATTTTAGATTCACGTATGGCACTAGGAAAACAAGTGAAATGCCAATGTGTATGTCTCCCAAGAGACACTAGAGGATGGGTCTGGATTGAGCATGTGGGCAATATGTTTAAAATACACCCCTGCCCATTTTTAAGGAACAACACATTTTTCAGATGTGAGTGGAGGAGAATGTAATGGGGATCTATTATATGCATAGAGAACCTGGGATGGCCTCAAAATGTGGAGAACCTGAGGAACCTGTTTCCAGCAGAATGATGATGATATATAAAAAATGCCTTAGAGAGACAGACTGTGGAGCACATGTAAACACTCTGTAATTGGTTTCTATAACCGTATGTTGAATAAGAGGATTTTTGATTGACTGTGGAGGCATCTAAAAAGGCATGTTAGCTTTGGGCACTGTCTCATTACCTCAGTGCTTGGGGGATCTTGGGAACCAGTGAAGGTATGAGGAGAGCTTACACTCTTGTGAGTTCAACAGGTATAGAGTGGTATTCAGCATCTGAGTAATCTGGGCTTTATAGCTAGCCCAGCATCAATGCCCTAAGGTGTGAAGGGAATGGAGTCTCCCTTGGTATCCCAGTGTTCTAGAGTCTGGGTTTGGTTTGGCAGCACAGCATCGATGCCTTGAGGAGCAAGGAGCAACCTTTGAGGGGATGACGTTGCAGACCCCAAGCAATTGGTAGCTAAGATGCAGAATCTTCCAGAAGTCATATTTTATCTGGAAATAAACTTGATGGAACCAATGTTGTAAATGAGCTAAGCTAACTTTTGAGCCTTCTCCTCCACCCAAAGCTGAGGTGGTATAGGGGAGAGTATGCCCCGAAGTGCTTGTTTAGGGGGGAGAAATGCGTGTTTATTCTTATATCTGATGTTAATATTCTGATGGCAATCCAAACCTGATGGGAACAAATGTAATTAAAGTATATAGTGTATTCAAAGATTTCCTCTGGTTCTTGTAATATTTTGTGAATACCATTTGCCATATGACAAGCATTGTACCGTGGTCTGGATATACAAATGCAAAAGCAAAGTGGTCCCTACCCTGAAGAAGCCTACATACAGGTAGGAGGAGAGAACACATATAGAAGGGTGTTTTGATCTGAGAAGTCATGGGATGATGAGTGGAGCAATGAGTGGAGTAGTCCACTGATACACTTTTTTCAGAGGCAATGGAAATAGTGACTTGATTTCTGTTCTCAAAGCAAGAGCGCATGAAGATGAGGACATCTGATCCCAGGAAGTTCAGCCCTGAGCAGTTTAACTCTTTCCAGGCATGGCTGGCTTAATTTCATGGAGCAAGAGGATTTAGAGCTGGACCTTGAAAGACATGAGTGATTTCAATAAGTTGAGAAGATGGGCTATTCACCATGTATTATTTCAGCCCTTCTCAGTATTGCTGCTTAAAATTGATCTGATCTTGTTTACTGCCTCACCCATCTAACTTTTGCTTAACCACATAGCTGCTGGGCCAGAACCCACAGTTCTCTATAATTCTGGCTCTTTTTGTGTCACTGAGACTTAATGCCATTTGTTCAAATTTTATTAATTTGCATGTGCACAACTCTGACAGATGACAGCCCAGACCTGATGGGACCAAATATAATTAATCACAACTATCAATACAGCCTATATGACCTTCCCAGTGTCACATGAAGGAGGTTGTAGCAATTGATTCCTAATCAGTGGATGTACCTCCAAAGTTCCCTGGTTAAGAAAAATAAATGAAATTGACACCATTGATGTCTCATAAACATGCCAGCCCTTAGAAACACATGAAAAAGGCATCTCTGCTTTAATACTTTCTCTGGAGATTCGAGCATTGTTCTCAAGCAGCCACACAGCAGATTTCTGTATCATCTTTTAATTAGCATGGACATATATTTGAAATCTTTACCCAGTCTCTAAAATTAAACTAAGAATTGACTCAGGTCTCTTCTAAGATATGCCAGTAGCCAGTTGGCTAAGCCATTTCAAGGTCTTCATGTCTAAAAGAGTATTCATTATCTTTCTCTTACATGCTCTGACCTTCCCTATTATTTAACTTTGCTGGTCAACGCACCATTAGCCTCTCAGACTTGCAACCTTCTTGTCCTCTTTGATTCCTCTTTCTCACTCACACCATATGTCCACTCTAGTGTCGTATGTTGTCTTTTAACCTTCACAACATTTCTCATAAAAGTCTATATTCTCTACTAACTCAGCCACCACCTTTGTACAGGCCCTCATCACCTCACACCTAGACTAATGAAGTAGCTTTCTAATTGATTTCCCTGCCTTAAGTCTTTTCTCTTTCCAATCCTTTCTTCACTTGGCTCCTAAGGTGATTTTTCTTTTCTTTTTTTTTTATTAATTTATTTTGATCTATCAACAATCACTTCCATAAGCTTTTGAGTTTTAAATTTTTCTCCCTCTCCTTCCTTGCTTCCCTCCCCAAGATGGCACAAAATATAATATAGGCTATACATATACAGTCCAATTAAACATATTTTCACATTAGTGATGTTGTAAAGAAGAATTAGAACCAATAGGAGGAACCACAAGAAAGAGAAAACAAAACAAAACAGAAGAAAAAATAGCAAATAGTATGCTTTGATCTGCATTCAAACTCCATAGTTCTTTTTTTGGATGTGTATAGCATTTTCCATCATGAGACCCTTGGAGATGTCTTAGATCCTTGCATTGCTGAGGAGGGCTAAGTCGAATCAACGTTAGTCACCGCCCAACGTGGCTGTTACTGTGTACAGCATTCTCCTGATTCTGCTCACTTCACTCAGCATCAGTCCATGCAAGTCTTTCAAGGTTTTTCTGAAGTCCACCTGCTCATCATTTCTTGTGGCACAATAGTATTCCATTGCATTCATATACCACAACTTGTTCAGCCATAGCCCAATTGATGGGCATCCTCTCAATTTCCAATTCTTTGCCACTAAGGTGATTTTTCCAAAGTGTAGTTCTGACTATGTTACTCTTCTCTCCTCATTGAGCTCCAGTGGCTCCTTTTTTTTTTTTTCCTTCAGGATCAAATATTGTCATGTAAAACTATTCGCAACTTATCTCCTTCCTATCTCTCCATTTTTTTTCCTTTCTACATATTCTATAATCCAGCTACATTGGCTTATCTGAAATTTCTCAAATGACTTGCCATCTACTCTCTCCATGCCTTTGAAGTGGTTACCACTATGACTGAAATGCTTTGCCCTCTCCCCTTTGCATCCTGCCTTCCTTTAAGACTGAGCTCAAATTCTACCTCCTGCAAGAATTTTTTTTTCTATTCCCCTATGATTCTAGTGTTTTCCTTTCTGAGATAACTTTCTACCTACTCTAAATATATCTTATATGTATCTAAATGTTCTATGTTGCCCCTCTCCTCACCTCATTACATGTGAACTCCTTGACACAGGGATTTTATTTTTTCACATTTCTTTGTGTCCCTGGCACTTGGCATAATTCCCAGCACAAAGCAAGCACTTAAAATGCTTGTTGACTGACTGACTAGGGGGGAAAATCTCTGCTGTTCTGCCACCGATTTTCCTTCATTATAAAGCTTCAAGGGCAGTTGAGCCAATAATTCTGCAATCAATGTCTCCTTGGAGTATAAAGTGATAAAATCTAGGAATGAAAAATAGATAATGCAAGACAGTGTGTAAACTAGATGGAAACATAGCCTCTTAGGGTTGAGAGGTGCCTTAGAACATTGTTAGAAGGTAATACTGAATGTTAATCTCAGGGGGGAGATCTGTAGAATAAATTATGTTAGAATATATACTGTTAGATCTGGAAGGCTTCTTAGTTTGAAGTGTAATAGATAGAGGGCTGACCATGAAGTTAGAAAGCCCGAGTTCAAAATCTGTCTCAGAAACTTACTTACTGTACAACCCTGGGCAAGGGACATTATCTAATTGAATTTTGGTTGCTTCATCTTTAAAAGTCCTAGAAAGTTGATACAGTAACTAGAACACTGGGTTTGGAATCAGAAAGACATCCAGAGTTCAAATCTGTTCTCAGATACTTACTAGCTGTGTGACTCTGGGTAAGTCACTTAACTCTGTTGGCCTCAGCTTCCTCATCTGTAAAATGAGCTGGAGAAGGAAATGTTAAACTACTCCAGTATCTTTGCCAAGAAACTCCCAAACATGGTCACAAAGACACACATGGCTGAAGCAATTGAACAACAACATTGGTAAAATGACGGGATTAGATTCTGTGATCTCTAAGATCACTTTAGGATCTAAACCGATCTTATGATCATATCTTAAGAAACATAATGTTATCATTGAAAAGGATCTTTGAACAAAGAATAACAAACAGAACTGGAGGGGAAACTGGGAGATTGTATTCTCCTGTGCCTTCTACAGCACTGGTCTCTCCTGCTTGTCCTTCTCCCTCTCTAACCATTCCCAGTTTGCTTTGCTGGTTGGTCATTTATCTTTCATCTTCTCATCCTTCTCTCTGAAACCACATGGTCTCCAAGGTTCTGCCTCTCTTTTAGGAACTCTTCTCATCTCCTTTTCTGATATCCTTTGGTGATACTTTCTGTTCCCATGAGTATATCTCTGAACCACTGCACGGATGATTGCATAATCTCTACGTTCATCCTGTAGTTATTGCCTGTTTTTCAGTCCTGTGTCTTCAACTTCCTGATGAAGTCCACAGGTACTGATCACCAGCGTTTCAGCATGTCAGAACATCATAATCTTGCCTTCCTTTAAATTTCCCCTTTCTGTGGAAGGCCCCACCGATGCCCACTGCCTCATGCCCCCTTCTCCCAATATATAATGAGTTGCCAAATCTTGTTTAGATAGTTAGCCCAGTGCACTTGGAGTCAGGAAGAACCAAGTTCAGATTTGTTCTTAAAAAACTAGCTGTATGAGTAAGTCACTTGACTGCTTTCTGCCTTACCTTCCTCACTTACAAAATGGATATCATTATAGCACCTACCTCCCAGAATGAGATATTTGTAAAGTGCTATGTTAACTTCAGCGCTGCATAAATGGTAGTTATTATTATTATTATCTCCACAACATTATTCACCTCTATCCCCTTCTCTCCACTCACATTGCTAGCACCTCATCTCATATTACTCATATGTATGGACTCTAGAAGAGGCAGCAAGGTGTATAGCCTCAGAGTCAGAAAGACCTTGCTTCACGTGCCATCTCAGATATATACTGGCTGGGTGATCTTGGACAAGTCACTTAACTTCAGGCAGCTCTACAAAACTAAAGGTTTCAGAATTTTTACAAATCTGACTAGGTATTATTGCACAGGTACTGAGCCCTACACTGGTGAAATCTCAGGTCCAAACAAGGTTCTTGATAAGTCTTCTTTCCTCCCAGCTAAGTCAATCAGTCAGTTAACACACTATTATTAAGCACTTGATGTTTGCCTGGCACTGTGCGTAGTGCTAGAGATACAAAGAAGGGCAAAAAACAGTCTCTGACCTCGAGGAGCTCACATTTTAATAATGAAAATAAAATGTAAATAATTATGTACATACAAGATATATGTTATACACACACATACACACATACCCACACCCATCCACACCCACGCATCCACTTACACACCCACTCACACACACACACAGACACACACACACACACACAAATGTGAGGACTTCCCCTGGTGGAATGGCCGGAGAAGAACAATTTTCAATTTTGCTGGAACAATTTGTTCCAGCAGCCATGAAGGCAGCTAAAGCAGGCTCTGTGGGGTGCTTAGAGCTTGGTCAGACTTCAAAGATGCCAAAGTCATCCACTGCATCCCAGGCCACTGCCAGTTATCCTGACTTTTCTCTTGCCACTGGACTTCAATAACTCTGGAAAAGAGAATGAGGCCGATGACTGTGAAACTCTGCCTCATTTCAATTCAATTTACTCATGAGTCAAGACTTCACCCCATGATATCATTGGTCGTCTTTGAAAATGAAGGACAAATAACAGCATAAACATATATATCTATATCTATATATATCTTCTATGCTATATCATGATACACACAGCACACATATATGCTACATAGATAATATTCCTGCAATAACTAGTGATCTAGTTCAACTGGAATGAAGAGTTTGTGAAGAAAAATAATATGAAAAGAACAGATAAGGAGAGGGGGGTGTTATATTTTTGGAGGGCCTTACATGACAGGACAAGGAGTTTGTATTTGATTAAAGAGGCAGTAGGGAGGCACTGCAGATTTCATTTTCTCCTCAGATGTCCTGTTTTTATTATTTTGGTGGCTACTTAAAGGCTAATATTGGCATTCAGTCCTCATTTGTATTTTCTAAGTGTTTCGTCTGTTCTGTTTGATAGCTTTATATCTAATCCATTATATTTCTTAATTTTAGTTTCCTTTATATTCCAGTTTTTTAACTGTCTTGGCAGAGAAATCAGTAAATGATAGCTTGTTTGACTCAACGCAACTGAGGGTTTTTTCTTTTTTGTTAATGCTGTTTGCTTTTGTTTTTGTTTATTGCTAATGCCCACTAAGTTTGGAGGCAAATGTGTTAGTATGGAAAGGTCACTAAATCCTCAAGTCCTGAAATCTAGATTCAAGTTTGATTCTTACTACTTACTAAATGTACAACCTAAGCCAAGTCATTTATTTTCTTTGAGCTTCAGTTTTTTGCTTGTTTGTTTGTTTTTCATCTGTAAGTTGATTATACAAATGCTTGCATGATTGTTTCATGATATAGTGGAAAAAGCCCGGGGTTTTTAATCATGGTCTTGGATGTAAGTCTCAGCTGGATTGCTTACTGCATTTTTGTCCTTTTCTTTATCTATCTATCTATCTATCTATCTATCTATCTATCTATCTCTATCTATCTATCATCTATCTATCTATCTATCTATCCATCTATCTAATGTATATACATATATTTATACACATAGATATAGATATGACTAAATCATCACTCTTTTAAACACTAACTCCTATCATTCTGTGATCTTCAAAGGGAATTTGTGAGGATCAAAGATGCATGTCAAGTGCTACACAAAGCATTTTGGCTTTCCTGTAAAATGGTTGTCCCATTGAAAAATGATGACTTATTCATCAATATACATAAAAATTCCTGAATAGCATTTCATTCATTTTCACTGTAGTTCCCTTCTTTTTCAGTTCCCCTTCTGATGCCCATTGTCTAAATGTGCTCCTATAGGAGAGTTCCCCTATTCAGGCCAGCCATCTCTGGACAATGCCCTGACCTCCAGTTGCCACCCCAAAATCCTATTTCTTGAGTCTTGTTTGATACAGAATCATAGATAATCTAATAAACTAAACCATTCTAACGTATTCACGGTCAAATTCATCTTTCGCTCTTCCTTCTCCCCCTAATCACCCAGTTTATATGATGTCTTACTCATTTGTCCTTTCCTTTCCATTTGAATTCTTACCGTCTAAGTATTTCATTAGTTCTTGCTTGGACAATTACAATGCCTCATACCTGGTCTTCCCACCTCCATTTTCAACTCCCATCATTTGATTGTTCACATAGCAAAGATTAAACTTCCTAATGCACCAATCTAGTCACCACTGTCCATAATCAAAACATTTTCAATACCTCTCTATCACCTATCCAAATCCTTAGCCCAATGTTCAAGGGGCCTCTAAATCCAGTTCCAATCTAGCTTTCAATTTCCCTATATCCTACTAACTACTCTCCTGCTATATTTGAAATCAAGAAATATGTTCAAGAACTGGCTCTTGTGCTTCACAGAATCATCTTGAACTGAATATTTTGTTCAATTCAACATGTCCAGAACAGAATTCATTATCTTTTCCCCAAATCCTGCAATGAACAACCCTACCAAGAACAGCATTGTCATTTTAACTGTGAGGAAGCTGAAGCCCAGAAAGGCTACAAGACTTATGTTCATATTGACACAAAGTGACAGGGGCCAGTTGGACAGGTTAGACTCTGTTTTTAGAAGATGATCAGCATGTTTAAAATATTAGAAATACACCAGACAGATTCATGTCTTAAAATATAAGTTAAAAACCTGGATGTATTTAACCTAGGGAAATGAAGATGTAAAGGACATATGGTAGCTTTCTTCAAGTAAAGTGGTCCGAAAATGGAATAGGCAGTACCAGGAGCTATGGAAGTCCTCATTTCAGAGGTATTAATGAAACAGTTCAACAAACATCAGTCAAAGATACAGAAATGTTAGAGAAGGAATTTCTGCTCACGAATGGATTGAACTATATTACCTCTTATTTTCCTACTCTGATGATCAGTGAACCAGTAGATGAACTTTTAGTAAGAACCTATTATGTGCCTAGGCACTGTGCTCAGATTTAGTGTTCAGATTAATCAATATGTATCATCATAGGATTAATTCATGTAAAATTGCTGTTAAAGTGACCTTAGAATAAAGGGTATTAGAATATCCTAGTGCGTAGGACATAACAGGCACTTAGTAAGTTGTTATTTGATGAACAAATGGAGCATAGAATGTCAGAGATGGATGGGATTTTAGATCTAGTTTTACCTACTCATATTATAGATGAAGAAACTGAGGTCCAATAGAAAATCAGTGGCTGAAGGCTAAAAATAATAAAGTCTAATAAAGAACTTTGGAATGTGCCCTCCAAATTTAAGGCGTATGCCATGTAATGCCAGATTGTTCTTTCCTTTATCACAAATGCTATGGTGGGATGGTCCTCTCTCTCCACATTTCTCATCTAGAGCTTCCATCCTGCATTTCAAATATTTTTTAGTTCAGTGATCTTGGGCAAATCACTTAACTCCTCTGGGGCTCAGTTTCCTCTTCTGTAAAATGAGAGGTGGAGGATCATGTTGATAATTCCTAAGGTCCCTTAGAGAAATAATTCTGTGTTCTTATGGATCCATCACACAGCTGCTGAGTATGGCGCCTCGGTCTCCTGAAGCTAATATTCTGAAGGTAGTCATTTCTTTTCAACTTCAAAACAATGGCTAAGTATGAGGTAAAAGAGGACAAGAGTAACAAAAACAAAATGCATTTAATCCAGGTATGTAAATTAGTAAGTGGAAATCCCTTCTCCAGCAGATGGAACAAATGTGCCAGATTCCCAGACTTCAATATGCACCAGGAGATCCCTCTACTTAATTTGAAATGGGATAGAGACTAATCTACTGCACCTATCCTCTAATTACAAATTTATTTACCAGTGATGAGCCCCTGAGGTGTCTGAAAACCTTTGGAAAATGCTGCTTCATCATATTTTCTTGAGTTGTTACTACTTGGCACTTCTATTTTTAATAGCTCTGAGATATTCCCTGAAAACTGGTACTTCACACCTCCACTGAGGATTCCCCATATGCCCACAGCCCATCATTTTCTTTGCTTCCCTAGATAAAAGATTTTGAAATAGGTGGAACAGATGTGAGGGACAGGGAGCTGAACAAAGCTCAAGAAACATTAAGTAATAGGAGGTCTGTATGGACCCTGGCTTTGACCTTGTGCTGGAACTGAAGCAGGGAGTGGAAAGGCCTTGTGATACTGTGAAAAGAGTATGGAGTCAGAGGACTTAGGTTCTCACCACAGCTCTGCCTCTCACTCGCTGCCTATGTGATCTGGGGCACTTTACTTAATTCCTCTGAACCTCAGTTTCCTCATCGATTAAATGAGGTCATTATTCAGTGACCTCTAAATTTCCTTCCAGATCTTAAAGAGTGTCTGCCCTTTGCATGGAATATGACACTTTTCAATACTTTCCTTTAGCATAGTGTGAATTCCTGCACAAAAACTTTATTGGAGGAGGGGAACAAGCATTTATGAAGTGCCTACTATGTACCAGGCACCGTGTTAAGTTCTGTATAAATATCATCTCATTCGATCCTCACAATGATCTTGGGAGTTGCTATAATTATCCCCATTTTATAATTGTTGAAACTGAGGCAGGTTTATATTAATTTCAGTCACTTGCTCAGAGTCATACAGGAGATAAATGTCTGAGGCTGTATCTGAATTTAAATCTTCCTGAATCCAGACCCAACATTCTAACCACTATGACACTTAAATTCCTGAAATACCTATTTGATGTATAATTCTAGTGCTATTATCCCTACTTGGCAAATAAGAACATTGAGACTAATAGAAATGGAATGACTTAACTAAAGTCATGTGAGTAGCAGAACTTTAATTCAAATCCAGGTCTTCATAGTTTCAAGTCCAGCACCCTGTCCTCTACTCAGGCTTTCTGGGTATTCTTCTATCTTCACTTATGGCAACAGTGAGAAACCTTCAATCCCTTTTTCATTTTTACACTCATTCTCCACATTGTGACTTGTACAAGTCCCTTGACTGATTGTACTTGATTCAATGTCAACTTTCCTTCGGAGGAGATATTTGTATTTCAGTTTATATTTTTAAGTGCCATAAAAATGGAATAAAATTGCATTTCAAAGTGTTGTTGATGAAGCAATTGTTTCACATGGAGTGAAACAAATGGGGTTATACAGTTTAGCTATGTGGCAGTGAACAAGGAGCATGAGTCACTTAGGAAAAGAGCACAGAATGGGAGCTGAGAACTCTAGTCAAGCCTCAGTTTTGTAAGCAACTGGCTCTGTGGCTTTTTGGGTGCCATCCAATATGTCCCCATTTGTAGAATTAGGGAGTTGGAATATATGATCTGTAATATTATTTCCAGCTCTTAAAACCTAACATGTATGTATTATATTATGATACTTTGTATGTCATAATACAAATATACAAATTATATAGATATCAATCCATATACACATGTATGTATGTGCATAAATACACAGGTGTATATTTGTGTTTATAGACACATCACACACTTAAATTACATTTGTGTACATATATGCACATATAAGTACACACAAAAACATACGTGTGTGTGTGTGTGTGTGTGTGTGTGCATTAAATATGATTGTATATAGGAACAGGGACTAGGCCTGTGATTTCATTAGTATTGAGAACTCTCAAGCGAGGAAAATCCCTTTACCAATGAAGGTCAGCCAACTTCTCTTGTCAACTTATAATCTTAGAGTTTGTTTATAACAGAGCATGGAAAACTTAGGTGACTTGCCCAGCATTTGTCAGAGATGGGATCTGAACACAGCACTTCCTGGCTTCAAGGTTAACTCTCCATCTGCTATAATATGCTGTTCACATGTGTGCACGAAATCTACAAATCTCTCTCTCCCCCTCCCTCTTCCTTTTTTCCTCTCCCCTTCTCTCCCTGCTCTCTGTATGTATATCTACATGAATTTGAGTATATATTTATATATACACTGTGCATATATATAGTATATGGCTATATCTATGTTTATGTATGTGTATTTGTACCTTTATCACCTAGCATAGTGCCTGGCTCATAGTCAGGTCTTCCTCACTCCAGACTTAGTGCTCTCTCCATCAGGCCACCTAGCTTCTTCTAATGTCTACCACATCACCTACTTCATTTCTGAAAATAAAGGGCTTTCTTTCCCTATATGCCTAGGCCTTGTTTTCTTAAGATGATATCAGTGTAACCCCTGGTATAATTTTGGACGAGTCTCTACTGTACCTCCCCCACCACATGGAGCCTTGGTTCTCTCTTCTATAACCTAGGAGGGTTGGGTTGGACAATCATCAAGGTCTTTTTCTGGTGCAAAAAATGCTGTGATTCTATGATCCTAACACTTGATACAATTAAACCATTTTTTTTTCCTGATCAAACACATTAAATTTCTTGTGGCCAAGAATTTTAGTTATCCCAAAATGTCTCAAGTTCAATTTCAGTTAATTTGGTGAAAAGGGTCTCCATCTCATGGCCCCTTGCTAATGGGCTATTCTCATATCCACTGCATTCAAATAAAGAATCTTCCCTTGAAGGTAACCTCTCCCAATCTTTCTCCCACACAGAGGCAGCAAAGGAGTCAGATACGATGTCTACTACTGGGAATTCTTTCCCTGTGATGGGGCTTTGATTTTAGTCACAAAGTAGCAGATCTGGAGTTCTTAGGGTGAATCTGTTAGACAAGTTATCATTTTTTCAGTTCCCCTATGTAATTCAATTCAATTCAATATTCTGTGTCTTGGCTCTGACATAGAATAAGCCATGAGAACACACATACACAACATAATCTGATTTGCCTTCCCCAGAGCAGAGGTTTAATAACTAGGGCTATGCAAAGTGAATAGAAGAGGAAAATGCAAAAGAAGACCAGAGCACTGCATCCAAGTCACTGCCAGCTTCTCCAAGGATTACTTTTAGCTCCCATTCTTTTTCCCATACATTCCTCTGTGGACTATAAAAAAGATGGGCTGATTTGGTAAAAAGCATATTGGTGGCATCCTCGCTTAAATATACCCTGCCCCACGAGACTCTGGCCAATGACATTCATTATGTTCCTCTACGTCTATTGATGATTACAATTAACTGGGCATGCACAATACTGATCTTTCTCCTTCCAGCCTATGGCATGTGTGTGACTTAGCTCAGCAAAGATTTGGTATGACCTAGACAACTCTAGGGGGTCCTTTGATGCTTCTCTTGCATCAACAACAAGAAGGCAAGGTGCTTCATCAGTTAATCAACCATTAAGCATTTATTTAGTGCCTACCACTTGTCAGGCCCTGTGCTAAGTGTCCTCAGTCAAACAGAAAAGAAAGCTGCCTTACACACTTCCTTCAGCTTTTCCATGTGGCGATCAGTAGTCTGTATCACTATGCTTCTAAGAAAGGCATGAGGGGATGGGTCAGTCAGTCAGTCAGTCAATCAGCAAGCATCTTTCTGCCCCCTGCCGTTCCAATATGTAATACGAACTCAGCTATTGGGGGGAAGTAGTGCCTGGGTCCCTGGATGCCTTTTCTGTTTTCTATTTTCTCTCCTTAACAAACAGGATTGAAAGTGACCTTGTGAATTTGAGAGATGGGGGTCTATTGTGTGGAGCTGATCGGCAGCAAGGGTAATTTCTTCATTAGAGAAAATGCCCATAGAAAAAATACACGGACAAGAAGTAGTCTGGATGGTGAAGAATTGAGGTGAAATATAACAACACTTGCTCAGAGACCTTCAAGTTGTTTTATATTCTAATGAGATTTAAATATCAACCTCCCAGGAAAGCATAATTATAAATTATAAGCAAAGTCATTGAATTCCATTTTAAGTCTTTCCAGCAATAGGCAGTACGAGCTTTTTGTGTTTTTTTTTTTGTATGTGTAGGAAATAAATAGCTGTCCTATACCTAATTTATATTATGCATTGGCTAACGTATCACCTAGATATTTCTCTGCCTCTGCCACTGATTACAATTATAATAGAGGTTGAAAAAGTTATGCTCAAAGCTAACCTTTTTGCTTCCAGCCTAACGTGTGTATGGCTCTGTGAAAGGATTTTGGTCTGATCTGGAAAACTCTGGGTGGGTCCCATACTTTTTTAGTTTGTACTAAATCCTAATAAGCCTTAAGCATTTTTTTTCTTATTTGGAAATGTAATGAACCAAAGAGTGTGAAATAAAACAGCCTAACCCCTCCTATTACCTCTAAAAAGGGTACTTCCTTAGTATTAGATCCAGTCCAGATGGTGTCCAGAACTAAGAGAGGCCTCTTAATAGAAGGTAAGAAGTAAACATTTATTTAGCACCAGCTATGTGCCAGGAATTGCCCTAAGTGCTTTACAAATGTTATCTCATTTGATTCTCACTACAACCCTGCGAGTTGGGTGCTAAGGAAGAGGGTGGCACAGAACAGCTGGATTTTCAGGTCCGAACAGCAATTCTCATTACTAGGCAAGAGTATGCCAATGAGTAATTTCCTTTATAATCTCTTTCCCTGTTGGGATGAAGGTTGAAGATAGAGCTCCAGCAGTAACTGCTTCCTTTTCATTTTCCCTTTCTTCTTTCCCCTTTTTCTGTAATGACTCCTTTCCACTTTGGTAATTCCCTTCAAAACTCATCAGTTCCTTCCTATAATCTCTCATCTTTAACAACCGTATCTGAAGACTAGGACTAATACCAAAATATTATCTTTATACAGACTTTAAAAATCACTTTGAAATATCTGTCATTTCGTCAGTAGGGGTGTAGGGGTGTGTGTGTGTGTGGTGTGTGTGTGTGTGTGTGTGTGTGTGTGTGTGTGTGTGTGAAGGGGATTCTCTACTGGGCAGACCTCAACTTAAGAGTTTTTATGGCTGAAAATAACTAAGTTATTAAATTCGCCTCTCTTGGTTGCAAATTTTCTGGTGATAAATCTTCTTGGACATTGCTTAGGTCTGTCCTATAATTGACATTCATGTAGTGATTTAAGTTTGTAAAACACTTTGCATAGATTTCCTCCTTCCCTCCCCCACTCAAAATTTGCTCCTAACAACCACCCTGCTATTTTCCTCATTTTACAGAGGAGAAGACATCAGAAAGGGAAAATCACTTATCTGTGGTCATACAGTGAACTCAGGCCTCTCTTGACTTCATGTCCAGTGATCTTCACTCCAAATTACACTGGGGGGTGGGGGAATCATCCAAGCCTTCCCAATTTGGCATGACCTTACCCAACTTGTGATCGCCTACTAAATCACTTGTAATATAGCTCCAGCTTTTATCACCTCTCTCATGTGGACTATCACAGGGCAGCTAGCTTATGAGCCCCTTTAGGGCAGGGACTGTCTTTTGTCTCTTTTTGTATCTTCAGTGCTTAGCACTTAGTAACTGTTAATTGATTGACTGGTCAGGTGGCTCCTGGGCCAGGAGTCAGGAAGATAAGAGTTCAAATTCTGCCTCAGACACTCACTAGCTAGGTGACCCTGGAGAAATCATTTAACCTCTGTTTGCCTCAGTTTTCTCATCTTTAAAATGGGGACAATAATAGCACCTACCTCCCAGGTTGTTGTGGGGATCAAATGAGATAATTATTGAAAAATGCTTAACACAGTAAGTGCTATACAAATGTTAGCTATTTTTTTTTTAGCCTCTTAAGTGTTCTTCCTGCCTCCATTCCATTCTCCATGCTGCTATCCTACTCAATAAGTTAGTGTGGTTCCCTATTACTTGTAAGATCAAATAAAAACCCCTCTACTCACAAATGGGGCCAAAACTATCTTTGCAACCTTTTCACCCATTACTCTTTTCCCCATATTCTGTAGCCCAGAAAGACTGGCCTTTTTTGCTATTCCTCTCACGAATCATACTTTTACATCATTTTTTTTTAATACAGGTTGACTCCTTGCCTGCAACATGTTCTCTCCCCAGCCTGACCAGGATGTCTGGGCAGAAGGCACCTGAACCCCTCCCACCGAATGAGCCCAATCCTTCACCTCTGCAACCTGCAGATCCAGAATTTAATCAAGGGACGATTGAATTGGCCAAACGAATTGTAGAAATTGAAGACAAGCTACATTTTGAATACCTTGCTCAAAACTTGTTGTCCACGTTTTCTGACACAACCTGAAGTTAACTGACAGATGGCTTTAACAGTGAAGATCCTCAGTATGTTGGGATGTTGTAAAAGGTTTTCAGGGCAAAATGTGGAAGAAACTAGCTTTTCAGTGAACGCTTATAAGGATATCCATATCAGGAGGCATACGTTGGAGGTTTGTCAGAAACCATTCTTTTCAACCATGGAAAATCAAGAGGATACTTGGAACCTGGAGGGTTTGCTCCATTTCAGCATTTTCATGTAATTGACCATGTAATTTCCAACTACACCTGTACATGAAGAACTTGGTTCTTAACTAACAAGCAACATTTTGGACCTTATCTGGTTTCTCCTTGAAACAATGATCACACACAGTATATTGTGAATTGGACTGCTTTGGTTTCTTTTAGATGAAATTAGTACATGGATTTGAAAGGAAATGGTGGGGCTTTTTCATTTTTGTTTTTTGTTTTAACTATGATCTATAATGTGCCTTCCACTTTTGATTCTTGTTCAGAGTCTGCTTATTAAGTAATTGACATTTAAAAATTCTGATAGCCCATTTTTGTATTTAAAAGGTGATATGGTATGTGAGGACTATGTATGACATTCAGTGTTTGGCATGTTAATGCAATAAAGTTATCAAAACCTGAAATAAATGAATATCTGGTTTCATTAAAAATTCAGGTCAAATACAACCTTCTTTCCTGATCCCCATAGTGGCTAGTGACAGCCTCTTCCCCATTCCCCTTTATTCTTTTCTTTACATATTTCACATAAACTTATATATATGCTATTTCCTCTGATCAAATGCAGAGGGTAAGGGCTGTTTTATCTTTTTCTCTGTATTCTTAGCACCTAACAGACCCCCTAGCACATAGTAGTTGCTTAACAAATTTGTTGATTTGAGGTCATCCAATTATACAATGAGTCAATAGCATATGGAAAGAACACTGACTATATCCTTGGCCAAAACTAAGGAATTATGGCTTGGAATTCCTTATTCTCAGAGTCCCAGGAGTTTGATCCTATTTCATTTATCTGTATAGTTTATCATCCACTAAGCTCTCCTTATCCTTTTTCTTCTCTTCCCCTCTGAATGTCTCTTTGGGCCCCACATACTCCTCTACTGTTTGCCATCTGACTCCTTCACATATTATACCTCTTGCTTGCTGGATGAAGGAAGAGATAACACTTGCATAATGACCAATGACACAGGTGAGATGAGTAACATTTTGCTAAGAGAGCTAAGGCACAGGAGAGTTAAATGACTTATTTTAAGCTTACACAGCAAGTTGATGGAATAATGGTGTCAGACATTCAACTGTAGGGTATAGGGCAGGGGTGGGGAACCTGAGGCCTGGAGGCCACATGTGGCCTTCTAGGTCCTTGGATGTGGCCTTTTGACTGAGTACAAGTTTTATTGAACTAATCCTTTTATTAAGGAGATTAGTTCTGTGAAGTTTGGATTCAGTCAAAGGGCCCCCACATGCATCCTTACGTTCCTTACGTCTGGTATAATGGGAGCTAAGTTACCCAGCAACCATTATGGAGACACCTAGAAAGAAGAAAGCCAATTTTGGCTTAGCAGTATTCACTACAAGGTCTGAATAGAGACCAGATGGTGATATGACATAGAGCAGGGGTGGGGAACCTGCAGAATAGAGACCACATGTGGCCCTCTAGGTCTTCAGGTGGGGCTCTTTGAATCCAAACTTCACAGACCAAATCTCCTTAATAAAAGGATTTGTTCTGTAAAACTTGACTCAGTCAAAAAGTTGCACCCAAAGACTTAGAGGTTCACATGTGGCCTCGAGGCTGCAGGTTTCCCACTCCTGACATAGACAAATTGCAGTACTCCTGAAAACTCACAGGATCCAAGTATTCAGATATTTTCACACTATTCAATAATTAAGTATATGTCTAGAGAGAGTAAAAAATAATGTGACTATTTCCTTCTTCCCCCAATTTTCTCTACTCTTTCATGAACACTGCGGAAGGAAAAGGTGGCTTCATAGGCAGTCAATAAACATTTATTAAGGGCCTACTATGTTCTAGGGATAGTGCTAAGCACTGAGGATATAAAGAAAGGCAAAAGATAGTCCCTGCTCTCAAGGAACTCATGGGGGAGACATCATGCTAACAATTATGTACAAACAGACTATAAACAGGATACATTGGAGGTGATCAGCATAGGGCAGGATTAAGGAGAATAGAGAAAGGCTTTTTGCAGGTGGTGGAATTTTAGCAGTGAACTGAAGGAAGTCAGGAATCAGGAAGCAGAAATGAGGAGGGGAAAAAATTCCAGACATGGAGGACAACCAGTGTAAATACTCAGAGTCAGGAGCTGGAGTATCTTGTGTGAGAATAACAAAGAGGCTACTCTCACTGAATCATGGAGTGCTGGGGTGGTGGTATAAGTGTAAGAAGATTGGAAAGGTAGGGGCAGGGCAGGACTTTATATTTGATCCTGGAGGTGATAGAGAACCATTGAAGTTTATTGAATAGGGAGAGGGTGACATAGTCAGACCTATGAACTGAGGGTCATTTTGTATTTTTCTTTGTTTCATAGTTTTTCATGGCCAAAGACTTCATTACTTAATGGTGTCAACTAGCAATGACCTTCTCTATATTTTACCTGGGCTGATCATTAGAAAGCAGACACACCAGGATCATATTCTAAGCCTTTTCAGGATGAAAGCAATTGCTTGATTAGTCTGTTAGCTACCTGTGGGTAAGAAACGTCTTGGTCTTTTTGTATTTCCCCACGTGCCTGACCAACAAAATTGTCATTTGGGGAAAGAAGGACGAAATGTGCTCATGTGCCCAGGGCAAACTCCCTCAAGTCAACTTTATTCAACTGAGCAAGGTATGGCATGGGGAAACTGACTAGGGAGAAACTCCCCTGCAAAACAATATATAAAGGCGAAGTTGAGGTTGAGGTTAGGAAGTCCATTTGTTAAAATCCTGTTTTACCTAATAATTCTTTCAGACTAATTGCTAAAATAAGTTGCTTCTATGCTGCTGAAGGAGTGCAAATACTGTCAGTGAGCTATAGAGTAGAGCTCCCTGGGACAGAGTCCTGAACTCCCTACTCTATGTATAGCTCTGTGGGTACAGTGTCTTCTATAATGTAGGTATTCCTAAAAGAGCTTGTTGCTAATTGATTTTCCATTTTTATGAAAGAAAAGTGAAACTGTACACAGTTAATTTGCAAACACACTATGGTTCAAGTTTCTTTCTGTCACAGTGCTCTACAAATATCAGGAATCAGAGAAAGGGATGGGTGAGCATTGCTTCCTTATTAGTCACACAATGGACAAAATGCTAAGACAGGCAAAGATGGGTAAAAACCAAAAAATCTACCATTTGCTTTAAGTTCAGAATTAAGCAAGGCCAACAGAAAGTATTGATTCTGTACAGGTTGAAAAGAGAAAGTAAATTCCACATGAAAGGAAAGAGAGTGAGAATTGGAATGGTAATACAAATCTGATGAATTTGATTAGGGCGGCATAATGATGAGGAGACAAGAGATTAAGGAAAAGAAGACTGAGTATCACAACATAAAGTATCAATGAAATCAGTGCTGACTATCGTTCTTCAAAACACATTCCACAGGGTGCTGGTGGGTTGAGAAGAAATCCAGACTAAAAGTCAGGAGACCTGGGTCCTACTCTAGGCTCTGCCAAAAACTAAATGTGAGATGTTGTGAAAGATACTTCATCTCTTTGTCACTCAATGTCCTCATCTGTAAAATCAGAGGATATTCATGTGTTTTACTATTTGGACATAAGTTAATGGAGCATTATTTTACCAGAAAAATGACATACAAAGAAATATGGAAAGGGGCAGAGTGAAGAAAGCAGAATCAGAATCAAATACAACCTGATTACCATGATGTAAAAAAACCCCAAAACAATAGCACACACCTTCTAGATTAAAAAAAAAAATACAAAGGACCAGGAGTGGGTATAGAAAACAGAAAAAGGGACATTATTGTTTTTTGTTCAAGTCAATACCAACGTTAAGCTAATTGTAAACAATTTGCTGTTTATAGTCTTAGAGATTATTTTGCTCGTTTATTTTTGATAGTGATTACTAAGTTTAGAAATGAATATATAAAACTAGGGGTTTTGACCATATGCTGAGATGATGGTGATGATGATAGCTAGCATTCAGCTAGCTTTAAAGTTTGTAAAGTGCTTTACAAATATGAGCTCATTGTATCCTTACAGTCTTTCTGAGAGATCGGCACTCTATAATTCCTAATGCTCTATAATGCTATGGTTATAATGATTATTCTGCCTCCTGAATTATGGCATGAGTTCAGAAGAGGCAGAAGAGATATGGAGGCAAGTACAGTGAATTGGAATCTAGATCAGTTTTTTAGTCTCAGCTTTGCCATTTGTTTATTATGTGACCTTGACCAACTCATTTTACCCTTCTGGGCTCAAGAAGAGAAAATCTGTGGGTGATGAGTGGCTTGTCTGAATGATGTAAGTTGGTGGTGGAAATATGAACTATGTCCCCAAAGTCAAGAAACTGTATAAACCCTTTGACTCAAATGTACCACCACTAGGTTTCTACCTAAAACAGATCAAAGAAAGAGGGAGAGGAGCCATATATACAAAAATATTTATAGGAGATCTTTTCATAGTAGTCAAGAATTAGAAATTATTGGTCTGTTCTCCAACTGTGAAATGGATAAAATTTATGGTATATGAATATAATGAAATATTATTGAACTATGGTAAATGATGAAATGGATAGTTTCAGAGGAAACTGGGAAGACCTCTATGAACTGATGCAGATTGAAGTAAGGAGAATTAGGTTAAAAAGTTAATGCAACAGTGGAGAAAAACAACTTTGAAGGACTTTAAAACTCTGATCAATGCAATTGATAAACTATGAATCCAAGGTATTGAAGATGAAACACGTGACCTACTTCCTGCCAGAGAGGTGAAGTGTTTAAAACGTAGAATGAGACATAAATTTTTGGACATTGCAAATGCAAGCATTTGTTTTACTGGATGATACATATTTGTTATGAAGCATTCTTTTTTTTTCTTTCAAAAATTGTTCAATAAGGGAAGGGGCAGTGGGAGGAAGAAATAATTAACACTTGAAAAATAGGTCTCTAGTGAGAAGTTTCACACAACCTCAGAATCAGAGGGGATTTTAGAGGTCATCTGGTCCAATTCTTTTGCAGCGTTCTTGGCACAAAGGCTTCCAACCTCCTACTGGAGGTCACAACTTATTTCTTCCCATTCCACTTGTGGATAGCTCTAATTATTAGGAATGTATTTTCATTACATTAAATCCAAATATTTTTTCTCTGCAAATCCTGCTCTGGCCTTTAGTATCCATGGGACCAAGAAGAAAAGTCTGATTTCCATTCCATAGAAGAGCCCGTAAAATAGTATAAAATTGTTTTTATGTACTTTTTAAGTTTCCTTAAGATTAAATATCCTAAGTTTATTGAACCTCTATTCAAATCACTAACCCTCCCAGTCACTCTACTTTCCATACTCTGTAGCTTGCCAAAGTCCATCTGAAATGTTGTCCAGACATAGAACAGTCTTCTTTATAAGATTGGATCTCCACTGGAAGTCTTTGAGCCCAGGTTATGTGGCCACAACTTGCTGCTATCTAGAGGGCTATTTAGCGGAGATTCCTATTCAGGTATGGGGTTGGTTAGACCAGGGGTGGGGAACCTGTGGCCTTAGGTCCATATATGGCCTTCTAAGTCCTTAATGTAGCCTTTTGACTGAATCCAAATTTTACAGAACAAATCTTAAGGCCACATGTGGCCTTAAGGCTGCAGGTTCCCCACCCCTGAGTTAGACCATAGAACTAGAGATATATGGGCCATCTCATTTGACAGCCTCACTTTATAAATGAGGAAACTGAAGCCCAGAGAGTTGAAGTAATTTACCCAAGCTTGTGCAGGTAGTTAGCATCAGAGGAGGGATACAAAGCACAGACCTCTGACACCTATGCTTTTTCCTCTTTTCACTCTCTGACAATCTCTGCAGTCCTTTCCCACTCCAAGAGCATATAAATCAATGTTTCATCCATACAAAGAGAATAGACAGGGGCTTTGGCTTGTTCCAAAGGGTAGAATTCTTCTCTCTTTCCACAAATGGAACTTAGCAGAGCCCAAGGAGCCCCAAGATAAAAAAAAAGTTGCCTCCCTGGGTATCCTCTCTTCAGGGTACATTTTACATTTCTTTTATAAGCCCTTTGACATTTAAGAAAATGGAGAGGGTGTCATCTTCTAATTTACTGCTAATATGACACCATCAAATCACCAGCAATAACCAAACAGATAAAACTGTAGAGGGCAGGCTCTGTGTAAAACGTATTAAGGCCTTTAGAAATATCCTGGGGAATGAGGGATGGGAGAGTGAGGAGTGGGGGAAGCATTGCTCCAGAGACACCCTGTAACTCACAGAATTATTCCCTCTCTATTCTGGCCAAAGCAGCAAGGGATCTGAGACTTCATCTATTATTTTATAGTAATTAATAATAATAATGACAATAACTAATTGGCATTTATATAGTGCTTTAAGGTCTGCAAAGTACTTTGCAAATATCTCATTTGATCTTCACAACAATATTAGGAGGTAGGTGCTATTATTACCTCCATTTTACAGATGAGGAAACAGAGTGAGGAAGATTAAGTGACTTGGTCAGATGCACACAGCTAATTAGAATGAGGGTGTAAAGTAGAATTCAGGTCTTCTCACTCCCAGTATCTAGAATCTCCCTTGCTTACATGGCTTGATATGACTTTGCCTGTGGGACTGCCTTGCCAATGAAGTGTGGGTGAAGGGTGAATCCACTAGAGACAGGGGTTAGAAGAAGTTCAGCCTTGGTATAATGGCCAATGTTTGCAGGCCTCAGGATACAAGAGTAGGGGGTTGAACTTAATAATCACAAACAGGTAGAAATGGAGTCAGAGTAGATTAGAATCTATCAAGACATTCCTACTTGTTTTGGTTTTGTTTTTACTCTTCCATCACATTTAGTAGAAGGTAGGATTTGGGTGTATGCTTTGAAATAGGTTACAGAATAAAAATTTGCCTTTAGAACAGTGTCTACATATTGTACAAAGTGCTTCTACCAATATGACAGCTCTGCCTCTATTCCTATCCCTAGGATCTCAACTCAGCATCTCTCATTTATCATACTTGTCATCATTGTCAGAAAACAGGTCTATGGTCAGAATCCAGAACACAAAGTGCTCTTTTTTTTTTTTTCATTTTGTCCTTAAATCCTGCTCTGAGCACAGAAGACACCAAAAGGTGTGTGAGAAATGACCTTTGAACTCAGGGATATGGAGAAAAAAATCACTTAGCTAAAAAACATTAAACACACAACATAGAGGGTCATTGGTTATTGAATCTGCGATTGATCTTCCCTAGAGAAGGGAACAAATTCCTCATCAAAGATGAAAGATGTGAGTGTGTGGCAGAAAAGACCTATAATGATACCTGAGAAGCTAAAGAGGAGGCTCCCTGAGGGTAGGGATTATTTCTGACTCTGCTAGCTGATGTCCCCTTTTTTGGGCCTCAGCTGTTTCTTCTGCAAAAGGAAATGAATGATGAGAACGATACACACGACTCTCATAATATCAATGCAAATATTACTAAAATGAAACTTAACACTATTGATTGTGAAGGTCAAACTTGATTCCAAGGAAAGAAGAGAAAATTAATCTAATGCCTTTTCTTTACTACAAAGGAAGGCTCAGTGGGTGCGGGAATATCTGTAATGAGAACGTCTTTGATATAAAAGCATAAATCATCAATAATGCTTTTATTAAAATGAAATTTAAATAAATAAAAATATTTAGGCATAAATTTACTTCTGGACTGCACACGTCTAAATGGCTATCAATAAAATAATATGGAATGAAGCAGGCAGACTAAACTATTTCTGAGGTCTTTTGCAACTTTGGATTTAAAGAAATAGAAGCACCCAGTTTTGTACTCTGAGTGGTTATCAAATAAAAATAAAATAAAATGAAAGGGTTGAAGCTATTTATTCTAAGGATTGGCAGTCTGTGATAGTGACAAAGGGAAACACAGGTAATGTAAAAACAGAAGATAATAAAGTTATTTTTAAAAGAAAATATCAAAAAAGGGGTTCTTAGCCGTTTTGTGTCATCAATCCCATTGACAGTCTGGTGAAACCTATAGATCCTTTTTCAAAATAATGATTTTAAATGTTAAAAATACAAAAGATTACAAAGGAAATTAATATTGTTGATATATATTTTGTCAAAAATATAAAATATGTCAAAATATTTTAAAAGGCTGCAAAAACTCAAATTAATAATCTTTGAATGATCTCTGAGCTCTCTTACTCTCTTAAAAAACGCTACAATCCTATGTCATCTACCCCTAAACCTTGTCTACTTACATAAGAGTCAAGTACTTCTGCCGACAAATATTTGTTTCTCTTTGGGGAATGTCCTTTGGCCTGTCGGCTGTCTGGCTTCACATTCCTATCTCTTTCCCACTGGTTTGGCTTTCTTGTAGAGGGAAGGGGCACCTGCTCATTGACCCATTAAGGTCCCCAAAGCTGATAGGTTTCTGCAATGGGTTGTTGCCCTTCCTCTTTTAATTGTCCAGCACTTAATCAACAAGTCAACATTGGTTCCTCAAAGAGCTGAAGATTTCACTGCTCTGGGCAGAGCCAGAGCCAACAAACATGTTAATTAGCTACCATATTGGTTTCCTCAGGTATTGCATTTCACATCAAAGGAGTGCCGAGTTTACTCCGAGGAGGCCAGGATCTCTCACGTCAGAAAAAAGAAAAAAAGAAAGGGCAAAAGGCAATGGAAAAACCAATGAGTAATCAGCAGAGTAAAGCCGTCCTTGTTAGCTGAATATAAACTTAGCACAATTTCCAGGAGCCAGTCCTGCTTGTTAACTATTGATTTCTGGCTTATTATTAAATAGGAGCCAGACCGAAGAGGAGGGGCAGAGTGATAGCTAGAAATCATTGGCCAAGAGAGTGGTTAGAGCTCTCTGATCAGATGAGAGAGAGTTGGAGCTTGAGAAACTTCCAGGTTAATCAACCACGGTGTTGCTGGTGGGCTCTGAGAACCTCTGGGCCTTCCTCGGGTAGGAGCAATAAAGCTCAATCCTCAAGAGGGGAAATGTTAATAGACAAATTATAGGTTCCCAGATTCCATTACAAAAAGTGGTTATTTAAAAAAATAGTCAACTGATTTAATTGATGGGTGCATCTATGATTTCCTTATCATGAGTGATACCTTCATGAGGGCAGATCATACAATGCTTCCATACCTTAGCAGATATTTTCACAAGTTGTAATAGATTGAGACAGACCCTTGGAAGTCATCTAATCCAAACCCATCATTTTGCAGATAAGCAAACTGAGATTAAGAAAAGTTAAGCAACTTTCTGGAGGTCAAGCTGGTAACAGTTGGTCAGTCAATCCATAAGTATTTATTAATCACCTACTATGTGCTAGGCATTGTGCATAGTACGAGAGATATAAAGGGAGGCAAAAGACAGTTTGTGTTCTCAAGGAGCCCACATGACAACATAAAACTAACTATGTACAAACAGACTTTATATAGGATAAACGGAATCTAATCAACAAAGAAATACTTCTTGTAGAATGTGAAGTTTTCGATGGGACTTGAAAAAACCCAAGGAGGATAGAAAGGAAAGATGAGAAGAGAGAGAGATCCAGACATGAGGGACAGCCAGTGACAATGCATGCATTGTCCTAGAGATAGACTGTCATATCAGGAATGGCAGGAAGGGCAATGTTACTGGATTAAGGAGTACTGTACGTAGTGGGGTATAAAGTGAAAGAAGATTGTAAGGGTTGAAAGGGACCAGGTTATGAAAGGATTTGAATGTCCAACAGATTTTACATTTGATCCTAAAACCAATAGGAAGCCAACTGGGCATATTGAATAGGGGGGTGACATGGTCAGACATGCCCTTTAGGAAGATCACTCCAACAGCTGTGTGGAGGATGGACTTGAAGCATAGGTTCAACCAACAGACTGTGTAACAATAGTTCCGGTGTGAGGGGATGAGGTTCTGTGCAGGGTGGCAGCAATCTCAGAGGAAGGAAGGGAATGCATTCAAGAGATCTTATGAAGGTAAAAGTGACAGGACTTGGCAACAGATTGCCTGTGGGAAGTGAGGGAGAGTAGAGAGATGAGGACGCTCCCTAGGTTGTGAGACTGCGTGATGAGAAGGATGGTGGTGCTCTCGATAGTAATAAGGAACTTTGGAAGAAGGGAGAATTTAGGGGGCAAGATAAATTCAGTTTTGGACATGTGGAGTTCAAGATGCCTATGGGACAACTAGTTTGAGAAGTCCCATAGGCAATTGTTGTTGGGAATCTGGAGGCAGCAATCATCAGACATGAGATTTGAACCCAGGTCAAATGACTGTATGGCCACTTTGATGATAGTGCGTTCCCCTGTGTTCTGTCATCATGGACACTTTCGTATGCAGAGAGTAAGGGGATTTTGCATCCATGATGTATACATTTAAATAAATTCTTCTACATGTGATCCTTCTGATTCTTTAAGTTCTTCTTAAACTCCTTGTTTCTCTCATTGCCTCAAACCCTTCCCCAAGGAACAGCCTAAAACATGAGATAATTTTTGTCACCTAATCTTTCCATCATAGATAAAGCATTTATTATGTGTTAGTTAAACATATAAGGTTAGTTATTATTCCCAGTTAAACACTGGGAATATGAATACAAGAAAAAAAACTTTTCCTACTCTCAAAAAGTTTACTTTCTAATAAAGGTGATAATATAAAGGATTACTGGAGAGGGGGGAGGGTTCCAGGGCTAGGGAGGAAGCAGAGCAGTCTGGAGAATGAGTTGAGCTGTGAGTGAAATAAACATGCTTGGAGCCTCTTGTGAAATGGTGATTCGGTCCAGAGACTCAACAAAAAGAATAATAGGCCCCGAGGTTGAAGGTGTCTCAAGATGGGCAAGGCTACTAATGGGGAAGTCCCGTTAGAAAGGAAGTATACTTTAAAAAGTTCTATTCTTGTGTTCTGTTCTCTCTCCCTCTCTCTCTCTCTCTCTCTCTCTCTCTCTCTCTCTCTCTCTCTCTCTCTCTCTCTCTCTCTCTCTCTCTGTCTCTGTCACATATACACACACACACACAGCTTCTACTTCTTTTGGGAAATTCTGAATTATGTATTTAATTATTCTTATGTCGCTAATTGTTTTTTAAAGTCTGCTTCATTATTTTAATATCTGGATGAAATTAATTGCTAATTTATTCTTCTATGAATTGTATTTCTATTTGTAATCATTCTGGGAATTTTTGCTGTGGTTCCATGATCTCTGTGGAGTCCACGGGATTCTGTCTTTTCATTAGGCAAGACTAGTTCATTTTCCTTCATATTGTATTATTTGTTTAACATGGTTTTTGAGGTTTTGCTCATTCTTCCTCTTGCTTTTAGGATCTTCTATGATGCACACAGAGGAGGTTTTTGTATATAAGGCTCTTGAAACAATAATAGAATTCATATAACACTTAAAGTTTACAAAATCATTTTTCCAGCAAAAAAGATGGAGGAAGCACTAGCATTAGTGGTATATAAATGTTGTTGCTGTTATTGTTATTGTTATTGCTGTTTCAGTTGTTTTACCAATGATATTTGGCATTCTGTAAAGGTAGTTTCATATAGTAGCTGAAGTGCTGGGCTTAGAGTAAACACACACACACACACACACACACACACACACTCACTCACACACACAAAAGCCCAACATAAGTTCAGATTTTGCCTCTGATATTTACTAGCTTCTAACCTAGGCAAGTCACATAGCCTGTATGAGCCTCTGGCAATGCCTTGGAATTTATCTACTATTGATAGAAGGGTTGTAAGCAGTGTTGGCAGAGAAAGTTCCAATACCCCTCAGTTACTCATTTTATGTTTGATTTTCCTTATGGTCAAGGCATTTTCCAATCTGCCCTTCAGGAATCTCTCCTTTTTTCATATAAGCACATTTCCTTTTGTTCAGCCCTCTATGTATTTGGAGAAAAAGTGTTTGTATCATTATTATATAAGTTTTATAAACTAAAACTGCAAGGACCTTAGAAATCTTGTTATCCAACCACCGCATTTAGCAAATGAAGGAAAAGGCCAAGAAAGGTAAAGTGATTTGCTTAAGGTCACATAGCTAGCAATGGGCAGAGCAAGGATTAGAGTGATTTGCTTAAGGTCATATAACTACGTACTTGTTCTTTGAATTTGAAACCAGGTAGAGCAGCAGATGTGGAATGGAGTGAGCTGAAAAGTCCAATTTCTTCCCTGTATAAAAGAAGGTATAGGGAAGAGTTTGGTACTCTACCCTCCAGACCACCAATCAGAGGAGAGAGAAGGTTGAGAGAGGTGGTATCAGTCAGGGCTTGAGTTAGCAGCCAGTGGTGATGAAATTGTGTGTTGTTGAGTTCTTTCAGTGTTTCTGACTCTTCATGACCGCATTTAGGGTCTTCTTGGCAAATACACTGGAGTGGTTTGTCATTTCTTTCTCCAGCTCATTTTTTCAGATGAGGTCATTGAGGCAAAAAGGGTCCAGTGACTTGCCCAAGGTCACACAGCTAGTTAGTGTCTGAGGCCAGATTTGATACCAGGAAGATGAATCTTCCTGACTCCAGGCTCAATACTCCATCTACTGCATCACCTACCTGTGGATGAGATTGGAAATGACGAGCTTAACCTGCCAGGGTCATCTTGTCCAAGAAATCAAAGAAAAAGTACAAGTACACATCTGTATAAAAGTATTTATGGTAGCACTCATATCTGCCCCCCCCCAAAGGCAAAGAAGGAGAAAGTGAGGGGATACCCATCTATTGGAGAATGACTGAACAACTTATGGCATATGGATATGGTATGATAAAATACTGTTATTCTGTAAGAAATGATGAATGCGACAATTTTAGAGAAACCTGGAGACTTATGAATTAATGCAGAATGAAGTGAGAAGAACCAGGAGAACAATTTATCCAATGAGAATGATATTGTAAAGCTAAACAACTTTGAAAGACTTAAGAACTCCAATCTCAGATTTTTAGCCTGTAGAAGAGGCTACTTAGTGAAGATTTAATAGAATCTATCATGTTCGGAAGGCTTGTCATGTCATTCTCATTGGCTCCAGGGAAAAGGATTTGAAGCAAAAGACCAAAGATGGTCCTTTTGACCATCTTTTTGAAAGACACATTTTCCTCAAATTAGAGCAGAGAATGGGTTCCCTTTCAGGAGATGCTTTTAAATACAGGCTAGAGGACTACTTGTGAGAGATTTGATGAAGGAGATTCCTGTCTATAAATGGGGGATTCTAGATGGCCTCTGAAGTCATTCAAACTTTCGAGACTGATTGATTTCTGTTAGTTTACCAAAGGCAATATTGTGGGGTGGAAGGAAAACTGCCCAGGAAAGCAGAGAGGGCCTATGTTGTTGAGTTTTGTTCGAGTTTTATTGCTACCATTAATTTACTATTAGACCATGTTCTCTTTCTGGTTATCAGTTTCCTAAATCCATAAAATAACAGAACTGAATTGAAAGATTTTCTCTGAGTTTAAAATTCTCTGATTCTAAAGAGAGTCAATTGAACTTTTTTTTTCCCCAAAAGGGATGTGGATAAGACATTCTAACAGAATTTCAAAGAGCTTTTCTAGTGTGCATCATTTTGATTTTCTTTTTGCTTCCTGTTTAGCCCCTATGAAGAATGAGCACTTCACTGATCATCATTTATCCGGGGAAAGAAAAGGGTTTGGGTCTGCCTTAAAGGCCTGCAATGTCTGATGAAAGGGAATTAAACTGGCAGGGCTACATTTCCATCTTTCTATTAGAAAGCAAAATTTTCTTTTGGAGGAGTGGGGGTGGGGTGAGGATTGTCTGGAAAAAAAAAAGGCAGCTGCTGCTACAAATTTTTCAAATGTAATGTAGGAAAGAGCTGGGAAAATACCACAAAGTGAAATGTTATATGCTTGTGGTCAAATCGAGGCTCTAAATTTGGACAGTGGAATTTGGTGGGAAAATGTGAAATGTATCAGGGGTTACACAAAGAACTTGAGATTTCTTTCTATGGCAAATCACTATTTCTAGAGAAGTTGGAACATTGTAATAATTATAGCTCAGCTCAAATTTTACAGGGCTTCAGCATTCTCCCACTTTCTCCTCACAGCAGCCTTTGTGAGGTGGATGATACATGGAGGACCCATAATACTCATTCTCATTCCAAGATAGATCTGTGAGCTCATCACTATGGTTACTCCCTCCTCATCTGCCCACTGGGCAAATCAAAAACAACCTAGGCCTTCTTATCTCTTCTAATTATTGTCCACCTAAATACATTCTAAGAGAGATCCATTTAATTTGTGAGGGCCTTCTTCTGTGTTTGGGGGAAATGACATATTTCACTCTCACAACACAGATGGTCTCAATATGGAGGCTTCTTTGGCTCATATTACAGGTATAGGGGGCTGAAAAAGAATTGCCAAGCTCAATCATTCAAGAATATGAATTGTTTTAAGACTCTTATGGTCCATCCCCAGAAAATTAGTTGAAATCTTATTAGAAGACTTTTCATATGGTTGACACACAGAGAGTGCTACTGAGGACATTGAAAAGACAAGAGACTGTATCATTTAAAAATTGGTTTCTTACTGGGCTTTAATAATTTGTGATTTCTCTGCCTTCACCATGCCTCAGGAAGCTCATTGTTGGCATAACCTCATTATTCTGAGGATCTTATGAGCCTTGGTACTCCACCTTATCATTACCCTCTGCCTCTCTGATGGAAAGGTGGGGTAATGAATTCCAAAATCACCATTTAAGGAGAGAGTTCAGCTCAGACATCTCTTAGCTTCTCACTTGAGTATGCTATTTTGGGATTTCTCTGACTGACTTCTCCCTCACACTCCCATGGGTATTTTCTCTTCCTTCCTATCCTCCATTTAGCTTCCTTTTGTGTTTTGCCTTCCTTCATTAGACTGTAAGCTCCTTGAGGGCAAGGACTGTCTTTCCTTTTTTTTTTTTTTTTTTGTATTTGTGTCCCCAATGCTTAGCACAAAGCCTGGCACATAGTAGGTACATAATAAAAGTTTATTTATTATTGAATCTTGACAAAATTGAGGATATTTAGCCTGGATGAGAGATTACATAGGGACAATATGACAGTTATCCTCAAGTTCACATGCCTCTCCCCAACTCCATGACCTACAGCTAATTTATAGAAACTTTCCTCTAGGCCTAGGATTCTTAACCTCAGGTCCAAAGAACTTCTTGCCCCCAACCAAGGGGCCTATTGATAGATTTCAGGAAATGGAGAAAAAGTTACATCTTTCTTGCCATTTACCTCTAACTGAAATTTAATATTTCCTTAAGTTATTTTAAAACTTTTCCCGAGAAGTAGTCAATAAGTTACTCTAGATTGAAAGGAAGGTCTATAACACAAAAAAGATAAAAACTCCACACTCAAGGTCTCTTGATATTTGAGGGATACATTTTTTTTTATCTCACAACACAATTGACTAATCTCCTTTCCTGGCCATACATCTTCTTGATATCAATTTTATGTGATAGCTAATATGCAAAGCATTGTGGGTAATATGATGCAGCCAACACAGAGGTCGGAGAAATTAATTGACTTGTCCAAGGTCATATGATTAGTGAATGAAAGAATCAGGACTTAAACTTTGCTTTTAATCCATCAAGCCCAACTACACCATATTACTTTGCCTGTACTGTAGGTGGTGGAAAGTGAGAGAAAATAAAGTAGAGTGAGGTATTATTTGGCAAAACTATTTATCTAGTAATGCCTTTCAGATGATTAAGCATCAAAATTTCTTCCATATTTGAAAATTAAAAGGCTCGATGCCAGTTGATTATAACAAAATACCGGAGACCATAAATTCACACATTAAAATTGTATATACATAGCACAACTTTTTTCTAGTGTAGGACCTGGGCTTGTGATTTCATTGTTAGAGGGAATCTTGAGGTGAGGAAATTCCTTTTGAGAATGAAGGCTGACCACTTCTTTGCAACTTATAGTATTAAAGAGTTACCTAGAACACTCAGAGGTTGTCCAAAGTGACGTGGTCAGTAAAGGTCAGAAGTAAACATTCTTTAATGGCATTTTAGTTAGTCTGTACTGGAGAGTTCTACCCTCAGTTTGAGGGATGTCTGTGGGCCAGGAGTTTGACACCTCTCCTGAGACAATATTCCTTTTCCTTCTTTACTGCCATTGTTTCTCTTTTCGTATTCAAAATCTTAATCTTGACAGAACCTTGACCTTTTGGACTGAATTGCCTTATAAAATTTTATTCTTGTATCTATACTTCCTTTGAACCATTTGAAAACTAGGATGCATGTCGACTATGATTGGCTTTCCTCCTATTTTCTGTCATCTAACCCAAAATGAAATCATCACTTCCTCCCATGGCATCTGTTTTTTTAATTTAGCAACCAATCTTTCCTTGTTGGTGACATAAAAATCACCCAAGGATTTGTTGATAGGTACTGCTGCCATTCATACTTATCAACATAGAGAGACATTTAAATAACTGTTTTATTGTATGCTGAGCATAGACCCATTGTACATGATAAAAAGAGATCTAAGCATATATTTTCACAAACCTGATATAGTTTTTAGTTACATAAGCAAGATGGATTACATGGAATTTTACAGAGAGCAGAAGGGGAAGGTAAAGATTTTATACCAAGGAATAGATAGAAAAAGGGAAAGAAAGGTACAATTATAAACTGATCAGCAAACATTAATGGATCTAATTGGAAATGAGAGCCTCCATTAATACTAGAGATATAGGTAGTGACAGAAAATGCTCATCAGTAAATAGAGTTAATAAAACTGAGCCAGAAATTCTTCTATCACCAACAAGTTAATAATGTGAGCTAAAGTTTGATGTCTCAGCTAAATTCTACTAACTCTAGATAATGATGTAGAATTTAGCTGAGACACCTCTCTAATCCTTCCTAGGATCACAGTTCATAGGAGAATAGATTTAGAGCCAGAAATGACTGGGAAAGAAAACTGAGACACAGAGAACATTAGTGATGTGCCAAGGGTTATAAAACTAGTAAGTGTTTGAGGTAAGATTTATACTGAAGTCTTTCCTAGTCCAGAGAAATATACTTTTGAATAGAGATGTATGCTCACTCTCTTGCCTTGACAAAGATCCTGGAAGCTGAGGGCTTACACTTAGTCAATGAACTTTCACATGCACCTAGCCTGTACTAGGTCCCCAGTGGGCTCTCATGAAATTGAAAGAGTGTGTTATGTCTTTTTATGACAAATATGACTATTGAGAAGTGAACTCTTCTAAGATCTCCAGTTTCTATAGACTCAATTCAACTTAATAAATATTTATCAAGCACCTACTATGTGCCAGGTAACGTGCTAAGTGTTGGAGTTACAAAAAGAGGCAAGAGACAGTCCCTGCTCTCAAGGCTAAGACTTATTCTTGGGCCTGGCATCCAAACTGTTGGCCAATGAGGGCTCTGTATAGTTACATAACAACTTCATTTGTTCTTGTACTCATGTTTGTATGAATGAATGGATAGTTTTGTTTATGTTTGATTTGGTATGAGACCTAAAATCACTCATTTAAACAAACTGTTTGATAGATTAAAACATATTTCCTAGTTCAAATTTCATGAGGTAGATGATATTTTCTGGAATGTTGTTTGATAAATACATACCCATGCTTGCAAGGAAAAATAAGTGTGTTAGACTTATTGGTGAGTGAGCTACAAAACATACTATAGTTAATGCCTTAAGGATCTTGTCTGTAAATTTGGGCATGGTTGTCTTCAGCAGCTCTGTTTGAGAATCGTAGGGTAGGTATTGGAATAGGGACAGGTGTAGGAAGTGGACTGGTTATTTCACTGGCATAGGGAACTCCCAAATGAGGGATTCCCTCTATCAATGCAAATTGGCAATTGGTGTACAATTAATAATCATAGAGAGTTACCTAGAACACTGAGAGATTAAGTGACTTACCCAGGAGCCACACATTCAATTTGTGTCACAGATAATACTTGGACCCAGCTACTCTTGACCCCAATGTGCGTTCTCTATTCCTAACAACCTGGATAAGGGGAGAAAGCATTTATCAAGATAAAACTTCATGCTGTGGAAGTTCTAAGACCTTTTATCTCGAAGGTCCCTGAGTTTTATCCCCTGGTATTCATTTACATTAAGTCTTGCTTTAGGCTGTAACTGTATCACACTAAAACAGTATTTCCAAACTATCGCTATTCAGGAGACAAGTAATACATTCAAATTCTGTACAGAGAAACTCTCTGCCCTTGGCATCATCAAGGTGATAGCTCTTGGTGGTTTGGGGGCCAGTAACCTGGAGCCCAGAACACTGGGGATGCCATAGTGAGAAGTATGATTCAGACTAACGCTTTTGAGTTTATAAATTTTAAGAAGCAATAACAAGCCCTAGCATTTAAATAGCATATTAGGCTGTTCAAACACTTTACATTTATTGTGTAATTTCTGTTAATGGCTGGAAGAACCAAATACTGAAGCTCTGCTTTCAACTTAAATTAGGTGAAACCTTTTTATTACAATTATTCTGTGAAATAAATATTTTAGGAATTGATATCAATAGAAAACATTCAAAAATAACCATTCTGTACAAGTATGGAAAAATTATGTACATAGATGAGAGATTTCAAATTGTGTGACAACCTTTGTGTAATAAATTGTTTAAAATTAAAATATCTCTATGTATATATACACATATGCTATATCTATTTATCTATCTCCATATATAATATATATAGCCACAATATATGATTAAGTTGCCTTATATGTACATATGTTCACATGTGTATATTAAATATCACCATGTATATGCATATATGTTTATTAACTTTGCCTTATATAGGCATATATAGATATATGTTTCTATGCATATGCATGTATATGTATAAGAATAATAATACACATATACATATATGTATACACACATATACACACACCTGTCCATCTATATAGTAGGGTGTTCCAGACAGTTATCATGGGGTTTGGAAGAATAAAGCTGAGGCATCACAGTGGGAAGAGCATGAAAATATAGTCAGAGGACCTGGATTTTATCCTTTACTACATGCAGGGAATTTGAACAAGTTACTGCCCTCTCTGAGTCTAAGTTTCCTCATCTGTGGAATAAGGGAGTTGTTCTAGATTGCTTGAAATTATCCCTTGTAACTCTAAGTGAAATTCTAGATTTGGAATTTGAAGGGACCTTAGAGGTCATTGAATCCAACCTTTCATTTTCAAGTGAGGAAAACTGAGGCCCAGACATGTTAAACAATGTACTCAGGATTGCATAGTTAGCAAATGTATTAAGTGGGATTTGAACTTCTGCCTTCCTGATTCTAAGTCCAATGTTCTATTCACTATCTGTAATCCTACTAAAAAGCAGACTGGATTCTTAACCTTACGCATTCAGAAATATCAAAGACTTTGTTTTTCCTCTAAAAACTAGTCATTTTCTTGACTCAAGTAGAAGGTACTTAGCTGTCTAGGAACCTAAATTATGGAATCACCAAATATGAGCTTTGGGATACATCTTGGCGGCCATTCAGTTCAAATCAGACTTGAAGGGCCAGTCCAATATACCTGATATGTGGTTATCCAGACTCTTCTTGATGGCCTCCAAAAGAGGAGTCATCTGCTGTCTCTAGTGCCAATTTCACTTTTTACAACAATTTTTAGGATGTTTTTCCTGATTAATAAGCTTAAATTTGGCTCTTTGCAATTGGCAGCTATCCCTCCCCCCCCAATTTTGCCCTTTGGAGACAAATAGAAAACCTCTAATTACTCTAAATAATAACAAGAACTAGTATTTACATGCTGCTTTAAATACTTTACAAAGCACTTTACATGTATCGTGTTTGATCATCACAAACAACTCTTTGAGACAGGGGATATTAGTATCTCTGTTTTACAGATGAGGAAACCAAGGCTGATAGAGGTTAAGTGACTTGCTAAGTATCATATTTACTAATGTCTGAGGAGGGTTTTGACCTCAAGTATGTGGCCCATCTACTGTGTTTTCTCGATGCCTAGCTCTGCCTCATTACAGACCTTCGAATACTCTTAAGTTCTTCTGTTCTCCAGGATAAACATTCCCAGTTCCTTCCATTGATCCTCATGGGAGTAGGTGGGCAGGTAGGTAGCACAGTGGATAGAGCTCCCAGCCTGGAGTCAGGAAGACCTGAGTTCAATACTTACTAGCTATGTGATTCTGGAAAAATTATTTAACTTTCATTTGCCTCAGTTTCCTCATTTATAAAGTGGAGATAATAATAATAACACCTAATTTCTAGGGTTGTTGTAAGGATCAAATGAGATAATATTTGTGAAGTGATTAGCATAGTGACTGGTACATAGTAAGCACTATATAAATGTTAGCTCTTACTATTATTACTGTTGTTATATTTATTACATGATGTGGTCTCAAGGCCATTCACTATCACTGTACTTCCCTAGACAGCCTCCAGCTTATCAGATACTACTAGTCTCCTATTTATCAGCCCATGGACTTCCCGTATTACAAAGAGCACACACTGTAGATGCTGCACTTCTCCTCTTTCCAGCTCCATCCCTGACATGTGTGCAAAAACACATGATTTGAACAGTACAATGAGTGTGCTGCTTCAGACCACAGGGCTGTGATGCTCCACAAAGGCAATATTGATTGGGATTGAGTGGAATTATTAGGTATTTGGCTTTAAGAGCATGCATGGAGTACAGGGGAATGTGTTCTATTCTCTGGTAAATGATATTCTTTGTGGGTTTAATTCTTATGGGGATACTCTCTGCTCCCATCTTCTGCTGAAATCCTCTGAATGAAGGTCTTTGAAAAATTTCCAGTCATCATTCTCTCCATCCCCTACTCCTCGCTGTGGTATCTTATTGCACTCAACAGGAAGATGGATAGATAGACAGACAGACAGACAGATAGATAGATAGATACATAGAGAATTTCTTAAGAAAGCACTACATGCCAGACAGTGTGGTAATTGGTGGGGGTACAAATATAAGCAATCAAGACATTCCCTACCCTCCTGGAATTTATATTCAAATGAGGATGGCAACATATAAATGGATACTAGAAAGAGGAGGAGGGGAAGAAGAATTGAGCTGGTAGCTACTCAGTTCAAGGCAGTCAGAAAAGAGGAGGTAGAGTCTAGAGAGAATCCAGATAAGAATGAGGTGAAGCACAGCTGCGGGGTGGGTGTCCTTAAAGGCGATTCTATGGAATTAGTTAAGAAAGAAGTCAGGATGGCTCCAGGAGAGAGTTTTGGGGGTAGGGGAGGGAAGTTGACAGGTAAAGAGAAGGAGGCTCTTTCAAATACCAAGGGATATACTGTTGCCTTTTGGCATTCTCATTCTCTTGACGAAAGTATGTATAATCATTACAATGCTTATAGAAGATACTACTGTGTATTTCACCATCTTTGGTCTAGAGTGTTGTGGTAATCTTTTAACTGGTCTCCCTGCCTTTGATCTCTCCTTTCTGGTACAATGGAAAGAACATTGGCTCTGAAGTCAAAGGATCTGGCTTAAAATATTCAAACACTATCCCATAACTTTAGGCAAGTCACTTAGCCTTGGATTTTAGTTTCTTCATCTGAAAAAGGAGGTGGTTGGACTTGATGGTCTCTGAGGCACTCTATCCACTGCATCACCTAGCTGCCCTGTGCTAAATAGGACACCATAGTAAATTAGAAATTAAAGTCATTTGCAGAGATCTGATGGGACAGTAAGCAATAGGGAACCATTAAAGTTTTCTTGAACAGGAGAGTAATATGGTCAGACTTTTGCATTAGGAAAATTACTAATACATAAGACCATGGAGCAGAGCTGTAAGGGACCTCAGAGACCAAAAACAAGTAATGATAGACTAACTTCATTTTATTTGCTCCAACTGTTAGATTACTGGAAGAGGGCAGTGACATAGACATGCTACAATAATATTTCAGCAAAGTGTTTGACAAAGCCTCTGATGTGATCCTTGTAGTGTGGCCTGGGTAGTACTGTCAGGTGGACTTGAAACTGATTACATAACTGATCCTAGAGAGTAGTCACAGAGGAGTCAAAGAAGTTTTTAGATTTTTAAGGAACTTTAAAAAATGTAGTTCAATCTTGTCATTTAAGGATACAGTAATAATTGAAGTTAAAAAAGTCCTTTCCCTAATTCATAGTTCAATGTCAAATACTAATTCTAAACAGGCAAAGACTGATGTGTTTTTTTTCTGCCTTCCATCTATTATAAACAACAAGAACAACAACAACAACAACAGCCGACATTTATATAGCAATTTAAAGTTTGGAAAGACCTTCACGTCTGGAGTGGTGGGAGAGAGTTCATTTCTGAGCAATATGTGAACCTCAAATATAATCACATGAAGTGAGGAATGAATAGTAAGATCTGTTTACAAAGTGAGAAACAGTTCTCTATGATAAAATTAGATGATAATCTACACTAGAGGTATGAAACACACAGCCAGCAATTAAATTAATTGGTAATTGGAAAATTAAAAGGTAATTGGGAAATATTTAACAAGGTACACAAAATAAACTAGAGAAAATAGATACTATTCATATGTGGCTTTATAAGTTAATTAGCAGTCTGAGGTTTACTGGCCCCCAATTCCTATTTGAGTTTGACACCACTGATTAAGACCATTGACTGAGCAAAAGATTAGTCAGAATCTAGTTGACCCTTAAAAGTCAGTTGATGAATTTGAGTCACAGTCCATACACACACACACACACACACACACACACACACACACACACACACACGCGCACACACACACACACACACACGTCAAGGAACTGAGAAACACACTCCTTATAGAGACAGGTACTAAGAGGAGCAACAATGTGGGCTGGAAATAGTTTCAAGGAGCTAAAGCTCTGGCAGCAAAGAAGACAGATGAGTGTGAGTTTGAAGGAACTAGACCTGGCAGTTGAGTTGAGCTGTAGAGAGGTGTAGGTTCAGGAAGCTGAGATAAGCAACCACTAAGCAAAGATGCTGTGCCTGGCCAGCATGAAGACACCAAAAGAAAAGAAAGAACATCAGAGACCTGCAATATCTGAGGCATGAGTTGGTCTGGCTACATATAATTCTTAACATATGTGCCTCACTACCACTATACTGTAAGGTTGCACCCATTATTCCCACTCTTACACATTTACGGGGGGCAATGTTTTTTTGTAGCTACTATTCTTACTAATTTATGATATTAGATGTTTTGCCTTGAACTAATTATATCTATTAGCTGACCATAAAGAGTAAACTCATTGATGGAGTTCATGAGTTCTATCTTTTGGAATGTAGACTCACAGAATACCCTGGGAACTGAAGAATCAGTCAGCCCTTCAGAGGAGCCAACTTGAAAATGTGAGTTGAGGAGGGATGGTTCTCTGGTTGGGGAGGAAGCAGCTTTCAGATAATATTGATACACATTATCTAAGTTGAATCTCAGAATAACTTCATGAAGAAGGCATAATATAGATATTATTATTACCATTTATATATGAGGAAACTGAAACTCTGAGGAATGATTTCCTGAAGCCACCAAGTTAGTGTCAAAGGTAAGATTTGAAGTCATGTCTTCCTGAAACTAGATCCAATATTATCTATTATGCTGACATTTATGAAATTATACTTTTTTGTTCCTAAAAATTTTTATGATGAAATTTTAACAGATCTTCAATAGTGAAGGAAAAATGATTAATGATTTTCTCTTACCCACTTACTCATCCCTTCCCTTTTTTGTTCCATTACTTCCATTCTCTTTTCCTTTCTCTCCTTTCCCCCTCATTATCTTGCCAGTTAAGAACACATTTCTCTGCCCTTTTTTCGTCCCCCAAGAGTAAAAATAGTATTTCCAGACAGCATTAGATAGCCTAATAAACTTTTATTTCTGTTTGTAGTTCAGGGAAGTTAGGTCAAGGGAATGTTCTATTTCATTTATAAACAATAAATGAGTGAACAAATGAAAGAACAAATGAATGAATCAAATATCATTGCTGCCAGGTTACCTAGAACAAGTTCCAATTCTCAGGAACTAGGAGATGAATCTTCCTAGTTCTCTTTAAATCAATGTCTATGAAATTAACCACGAGTCCACCAGAGAAGCCTTTGTCTATTTTTCCAGTGACCATTCATCTCATTGCATTAATGATGTTACAATTTGTTGAGCTTAAGTTGAACTATACATGTTTTAATTAAAAATTTTTAAATAATTAATTTATTTTTAATTTTCTACATTCATTTCCATAAGATTTTGAGTTTTCAGTTTTCTCTCTGTCCCTCTCCTCCCTCTCATCCCAAGACAGCATGCAATCTGATACAGGCTCTACTTATACATTCATATTAAGCATATTTCCCATTATTCATGACGTAAAGAAGAATTAGAACTGATGGGAGGAACCACAAAAATGATGCAATAAAACAAAACAGCAAAGAAAAGGAGAGCAAATAGCATACTTCCATATGCATTCAGACTCCCTAGTTCTTTCTCTGGATGTGGATAGCATTTTCCATCAGTAGTCTTTTGGAGTTGTCTTAGATCCTTGTATTGCTGAGAAGAACCAAATCTATTAAAGTCAGTCATCTCACAATGAGGCTGTTACTGTGTATAATGTTCTCCTGGTTCTGCTCATTTCATTCAGTGTCAGTTCATATAAGTCTTTCTAGGTTTTTCCGGACCTTGTTCTGGACCTGAACAACCACAACTTCTTCAGCCATTCCCCAATTGATGGTCATCCCCTCAATTTCCATTAAGATTTTGACAATTATTTTTTAACTTCATTAATCATTCCTTGTCCTTAAAAGCTTACAATTCTTTTTTTTTTTTTGTGTGTGTGTGGTGTGTGTATGGGGGGGTATTATCTGCTATTAAGATGACAGACAATGACCTGTGTGTCTTAACTGGTGTAATGGTATTACTTTCTCTGCTCATCAGACATCATTTTCTTTTTGTGCTTTCAACATACTGTAATGCAATTCTTAATATCAAACTGTTTGCAATAGGCATTCAATAACTCTTTGTTGAGCAACAGCTTTATGAAGATTTCCCTTATCCTGAGCAGAGCCATATTAACTTTTTGGCAAATGGAGCTCTTCTATGGGACACCAGCATCCAAGGGAACAAGCTTCTTCTCCCTTGCCTCAAGGTCTTCCACTATCCTCTGGTACAATTATTATAAGCCACAAGAACAAAGTATCCAGTTGCCATGGTGCCCCTTCTCGTACTGCCCCTTCCTAACCATGAGAAGCTTCTATACTCAATTTCACCTCAGGTCTATTCTCTGTACTACTTTTTCTTTTCTTTTGGGATGTGTTGCTGTTGGGGAAGATCAATCCTCTGGCAGGAGGGCTTTCTGAGCCCTTTTCAGGGCTGCTTTCCACCTTTGGTATCCACCTGCCACCCAACTCTAGCCTGTGGCTCCAAGAAGCTGTAGCATATGCAACAGCCACACCCTTGTATACTCTTTTGGCAAATGGGCTAAATCAGGTTGAGGGTAACCAATGGACCTCAAGCCTGTCAGTGATTTAGGGGGGTGTTTGTGAATTTCCCAACAAAATGGGTGGTTGTCAACAATTTGTTCCAATGGGCCATGAAGACAATGGAAGTAAGCTCTGTGGAGTGTTTGTAGCTTGGTAAGACATCAAAGACATCAAGGTCATCCAGTGCATCCCGAGCCATTTCTAGTCACCTTGAATTTTGTCTTGCCATTGTACTCTGATGAATTTGGAAGAGAGAGTGAGGCCAATGACTTTTTGCAACTCTGTTTCATTTAAATCCAATTTATATGCTAGTCAAAAGACACCACCCATACCATTTTACCATTTACCTACCTCAAAGTCCTGTGGCAATAGCAAGTGTTAATACATTGGGAGCTAGGGTCACAACTCTGCATACAGGTGTCCAGGCCATATGGTCGTCTTCTCACTGGACTGAAGTAACAGTGGGATTTGGCAGGCCCTTGGGTGTTTAAGAAGCCTTTTTTTTTTTTTAAAGGACCACAGTGATCACCTCCTGGCATGCAAAAAGGGATAGAAAAGGTACCCTAAAGATTACCTGCTTCATTAAGCCTAACTCTGGCCTGCTGGCTGTGGCAGGCAGGGATGTTACCCTATGTTTGAAATACACACATACACACAAATTTACAAAAACCTTTTGCAAAGATAATTCCATTCACCATTGGTACATGGAATATGCACAAGCTTATGAACAACAAGAAATTCAGCAGACCTAAAAGATGAACAGCTCTTGCTACAAGAGAACTTAGAAAGTATCACATCCAAATGGCAGCCCCGAGTGAAACAAGACTGGCAAATGAAGGCTAGCTTACTGAAGTTGGAGCTGCATACATGTTTTGCTGGAGTAGTCATGGTGAAGGGGTGTGCTGTGAAGGTGTTACAGGTTTCACAGTCAAAACTAATCTAGTCAATAAGCTTATATTCCACCCAAAATGATTGAATGTCAGGCTTATGACAATGTCATTGCCATTGGCAGGGAAATGCCATGCCACCATTAGCAGTGCATATGCTCTCACCATGACAAACATTGATGAGATTAAAGGAAAAATTTATAAAGACCTGGAAATGTTCATCATCAATGTTCCAAAAGAGGATATACTTGTAATTATGGGTGACTTTTATGCCAGAGTAGGCACATATTATGAGACATATCAGGGAGTCCTTGGGAGGAATGGAGTCAGAAACAGCAACAGCAAAGGTCACTTACTTACTTGTGCATCTTATCACCTTCTCATCACCAACACTTTCTTCATATTACTTAAAACAATAAAACATGCATTAACTCTAACAGGAAACATTGGAATTTAATAGACTAGGTAATTGTAAGGAGAAGAGACAGGCAGGATGTGAGAGTAATGGAGGTGATGTGTGGTGCAAAGTTCTGGACCAATCATAGACTTATCCTCTACAAGCTAAATATTTGCATTCAGTGAAAGTGAAAGCCCCAAGGCAGGGCAACTATCAGAAGATTTAACATGGATAACTTTCAGAGACTTGATACACAGCACTGCTTTTACTCATCTGGGCCAGAGTACTCAAAGACATCAAGACTGGTTTGACAAAAATGACAGGGAAATTTGTAAGCTGCTTAATGAAAAACAAGAACTCCATGGGGTTTACCAGCAGGATAATTCATCCATCTCTAAGAAGCAGCATTTAACTCCATCAAAAGTAAACTACAAGTAAAGCTTAGAGAGGTACAGTTTTCTTGGCTCAGTAAGAAGGCAGATGAAATTCAATTTTACACTGATAGTAGTAATCCAAAGAATTTTTATGATACCCTGAAGGCTATTTATGGGCCAAAGACCTATGGTGCATCTCAGCTATTCAGCGCTGATGGAGCCACATTGATTAGTGATAAAGACATGATCCTGGAGAGATGGGCTTCCATAGTGTTCTCATCAGACCATCATCAGCCAATACTGAACCCATATACCTCAGGTTGAAGTCAATCCCTCTCTGGCCAAACTTCTTTTCATGTAGCAAAATATCTAGTGTGGATTCTATTCCAGCAGAGATTTATAAGGCAGGAAATCCACTGTCCACACAAAAGTTGACTGAACCCTCCCAGGTTATATGGCAAGAGGAGGGTATCCCCTAGGAGTTCAAGGATGCCTCCATTTTTCATTTCCATAAAGGAAAAGGAAATAAGTTGTCCTGTGACATTCACAGAGAGGTTTCTCTCTTAGTCATTGCTAAACAAATTCTTGCCTGAGTTCTCCTTAATAGGATAGGCTGATCCTTCACCAGGAAAATGATGGTCTATCTGAGAGTCAGTGTAGCTTCAGAAAGGAGCAAAGAATAGTTGATATGGTGTTTGCTGCTCAACAACCCTAGGAGAAAGGCCAAGAGGCTTATAGACAATATTCATCAATCTGACCAAGGTCTTTGATATTGTCAGTCATGAGTGCTTGTGGAAGATCATGGCAAAATTTGGTTGCCCAGAGAAGTTTATCAGTATTGTATGCCAGTTTCATGACATGCTTAAATGGGCTTTGCATGATGAACAATACTACTGCACTTTCCTAGTCACCAATGAAGTAAAACAAGGGTGTGTGCTCGCTCCCATGCTTTTTAGCATGATGTTTTCAATGATGTTGTCCTTCAGTGATGACAAAAATGGCATCAAGGTCAACCATCACACTGACAGTGAATTATTTAACTTGAAAAGGCTATACAAGTCAAGACTAAAGTTGGTGTGTGACTTTTATTTGCAGATGATTATGTACTTAATGTAACCTCTGAGGCTGAGATTCAACAAAATATGGATTAATTCTGTGCAACTTGTGCCAATTTTGACATAACAATTAACACTCAGGAAACAGAGATTCTCTACTAGCCAGTACCTCATCGTCTACATGTGGAATGATTGGTTACAGCAAGTGGAGAAATTTTGAATGCTGTGGATATGTTCACTTACCTTGGCAATATACTGTCCAGCAATGTGCACATAGATTATGAGGTTGATGCATGCAAAAGCTAGCAAAAGCTAGCTCAGTGTTTGGGAGGTTCTGAAGGAACATGTAGGAGAGAAAAGGTATTAGGCTGTCTACAAACAGAAGGTTTACAGAGCTGTTGTGTTGACCTCATTGTTGTATGACTGTGAAACTTGGACAGTATGCTAGTGGTATACCAGGAAAATGAATCACTTCCATTTTAATTGTCTTGGAAAAATTCTGAAGATTACCTGAAAAGATAAAGCAACAGACACTGAGGTTCTTTCTCAAGCTGCCAAACCTTCAAACTTTACTGCAGAAAGCTTAACTCAGATGGTCTGGCCACATTATTCAAATGTCAATCATACATTTTCCTAAAAGACTGTTTTATGGAGAACTCACAGAAAGAAAGCATTCACACAGAGGTCAGAAGTGATACAAGAATCTCTCTGAAAAACATTGGAATCTCTTCTGAGACATGGGAGACATTGGAACAGGTCAGAAGGCACTATGCTCTATGAGCAAAGCCGAAGTGCAATATCTTGAAAGAAACATGAGATGCATAAATTTAGAGAATTCATATTGGTCTGATCATCCACAGTCAGACATCCTGTACCTTGACCCCCACCACAGTGATGTCATTTTGGTCTTCTTTAAGCACAAATGGCAACAATCAACAACCATTTCTTTTTTTACCCAGGATTCTTTCCCCCAAAACTATTTTTTCCCCAGGGAAAAAAATCCCTAGCCAATGGCTTTGATCTTATGACTTTTAGATAGGGAAAACCTAAAACAAAATCGAGATGATTTGTCTGGGACTCAGATGAATGACAGGTGTGAACAAGGTTCTATTCCCTCAAGAAATGTATATAGTTTACAAGGAACAAGGATATTTTTGCTTGTGAAAAGGTACAATCCAAAACAGTTTTCCTCAATGAAGCCCTTCTAGATTTCCCTTTAGACACACACACACACACACACACACACACACACACACACACACACACACACACATACACACATACATCATACTCTGTCCCTTGACTGAAGATGGTATCTCCCTAAATCTGGATTCAAATTCCGGCTCTATTTCCTAGCCATATGACCTATTAAACAACATTCTTTTGCAGAGCCTTGGGTTCTTGACATTTAAAATTATGCTATTAGGCTAGATGATTTCCAGAGACCCTTCCACTTAAACTGGAACATTCTTCAGCACTTGGCTCCCATATATTTTACACACTTAGCCTATTTTATATTTTACCTAGGTGCATTGTTGACTCTCCTCCCCACTGGTTTGTAAGCTCTTTGAGGATAAGGTATCTATTGTCTTCTGCATAGCTACCAGAATATAGCACAAATCCCTGAATGTAATAAGTCTTTAATAAATGTTTGTTGAATGGATAAATACTTGAATAAACCAAAAAAAAAAAACCAACTTGCAAAATGAAGGTTTGAGGATGTGAAGAGGCAGGAATCCTTCCATGAAGTAACCTCATCTTTGCTGCAGAGGGTAGTTGGATTAGAAGAAAAAGTGAAGAACAAGGTGAGTACTCTTTTTCTATTTTCATTTAAGGATTTTCAAGCACTCCATTGCCATGCATTATCATGTGGCCCTGGAAGATTGTGAGAGTAATTAGATTCATCTAGGAAAGAGGCAAGAAAAGTATGCCAATTTAAGTAGCTTTTCTGGATCACCAAAGATATCATCTTGGAGCAGACATAGGGCGGTTAGTTCCTGGGTCCCCATGTTCACCATAATTTAAGCACTCCTAAATACATGCTGATATAGGATTCCAAAGAGCATTACATTGGTAATGTGTGTTTGGAGCCCCAATATCTTGGTAAACTTCAGCTGCTTCAGATTTAAAAATAAACAGTGATATACTTAAAGATTCCTGTTACACTACTTTTCCAATTGGTTCAAGGATCTCAAAAGATGCTTGGTAAGGAACATTGTTATCACAATGTTTGTGCATTGTTTTCTATCAATTGAGGGTTTGCTAGGTTATTTATGGTTTGAATGGCAGCATAATCTGGTGGGAAGAATCAATCATGTCATAAGCATTTAATAAGCCCCTACAAATATGCTAGGTTTTGTGCTTGGTGTTGGAAATACAAATATGTCATAATTTTTTAAATGAAGAGATTGGGAGACTGGACTCTATGGTTTCTAATGTCCTTTCAATTTCATTCTTTCTTTTCCCTTCCTCCCTCTATCCTTCCCTTCCTTCCTTCTTCCTTTTCCTTTCTATAATTTTTTCAAGTCTTCCAAAATCCTCACCATCTTTCCAGTTATCCAGGTTCCCAACCTTGGAGTCATTATTGACTCTTTTTTCTTTCAACTCTTACATCCAATTTGTTGTCAAGCATTGTTGATGCTACACAACATTTCTTCAATCTACCCCATCTCTCCTCTCACATAATCAAAACCCTAATAACTGTCTCATGGACTAGTGCATTAGTTTCCTAATTTGTTCTTCCTTCATTGTCTTACCTCTCCAATTCATGCTTCATAGTTTCCAAATTGAAGCTCAAAAATTATCAATGATTTCCTATTGCCACTACAAAATTACTCCCATTTATCTTTCCAATGTGATTTTATATCACTTCACTTATGCACACTCCATTACAGCTTTGTTGCAAGTGACTTACTAGCTGTTCCCAATACACAACAATCCATATTGTTTATTTTCGTCTTTGTATCCCTGGCCCCTAGCATAGCCCTTCGGATACACTGGAAACTTAATAAATATTTATTCAATTATATGAACAGCTTTGAGTGACAGGTAGTAACATTGAGACTTATTGTGCTTATCCTCTTTATATTCAAAGTAGATGGCAGCATGCCCCATCAGATTGCAAGGGCTATTTTTGTGATGGTTACCTACCAGCATGCAGAATGCCTGAATTAATAATTCAGGGAATATGCTTCAACCATAAAGACTATCACAATGACTAGATTGCTATAATGCTTTCATTATCAATGGATTGTAAGAGAAGGAATAGAAGCCATGGATTCTCTCACTTTCTGTCGTAAGTAAATAGTAGCTGCCTCCAAATGCATATGACGACACTTGAGACAGTATAGAGAAATATATAGAGTCACATAGCTACCAGAGTCTGAGGGAGCCCTGAGTCACATACCTACTAGTGTTGGAGGATGGAGTTGAATTCAGGTCTTCTTGACTGCAAACTTAGTGGTGATCCACTGCATCATCTTATAGAGGCATATAGCATAGTGGATAAAATTCTAGGCTGAAAGTAAAGAATCTCTAGGTTCAAATCCTGTCTCTGATTTTTTATTATTTGCATGACCATGGGTGAATTGCTTATTATCTCTGAAGCTCATATAACTTCTAATTTATCCAATCTTCATTGGTGGCACGAATTCCCACACTGACAAAGTCATAAATCCTTGGGGTACAGAGTTTTAGAGTACCTAGGATATATGTAGAAAGTTAATCCTAGAAGGGTGTTTAGAGATCAGTTAGTCAAATCATCTCATCTTACACATAAGAAAACTGAAAGCCAGAGAAGGGAAGCAACTTATTCAAGTCTCATGACTTCTAGCCATTTCTAGTGTTAAACTTTTGTTATAAAACACATGCATTGACTGTATGTTTGCTATTTTCATATTGAGCAGTGCTGGGGGTTGGAGAAAGTCATTTACCATGAAAAAACAAAAAACTAAAAAATTTGTTTTGTCCCTGCACAGACGTAGCATAGGGAAACCTGGAAATGTCCATGGTTCTGATCACTGTATCATGTAGATAAACTATGCCTGATACGATTGGAAAGTAAAAGCAGAGTGATTTTCAGAAATGCAGAAGTGTGTGTGTGTGTGTGTGTGTGTGTGTGTGTGTGTGTGTGTGGTGTGTGTGTGTTGGGAAGGTCAGGGCATCAACTGGTCTTTCTACTGACCTGCAGCTAGTTCCTACCTCTTGCTTTCTTCATCCTTGTGATTAGAAGTAATTAGAGTTCTTCAGTGCATTAGAAGTGGCACAAACTTCTTCCTCACATTAACACTCTTGGCACTCTAAGCCCCATTAAGATCAACAACACTCAGAGCCCTAGTCCCTCTCTAGCATGAACTGTTTTTTTTCCCCCACTGTGGACCCTGAAACACTACTTTGTCATTAAGAAGTTCCCTTTCATCTTAAATCTCATCCTGTACCACACTTTTCTAATTTCTATGATACTGAAGTCTGAAATCCCTCTTTCTATCCTAATCTTTATCTTTGCACAACCTCTTCTGCTTCATTTCTACTCATCTTCACCACCAGCTTCTCTATCCCTTTAGGTTTTCCCACCATCTTCTTTCTTTGTTCCAACTCCTGTATTTCTTCTGAATGTTTGGAAAGTCTCATAACCCCTGGCCACTTGGTTGATCATAAATTTATGTTAAATAACAAATTATTTGAGATAAATTATGTGAATACAAATTACTTAGGATTAAATAATTTCAACTGATCTTTCTTGGAAGCATAGCAATCATTTTATTCTTCTTTGGTTAAATATCACTCTATTCTTAGAGGGTATTCTAAAACTTTTGTTTCTGTAAGTCTTCGGCATTACCCTCTCCTTGCTCTCTTTCACCAGTAGACCTCTCCACTTTACTAAGAAAATAGTAGTCATAGACATCATAGTCCTTCTTTTCCTTTCCTCTACACCTCAAGAACCTGCTACATCATTCTTAATTTTCTCCTTCTTTGATTAAGTCACTGGAATGGCATATTGCCCTTCTCCTTGTCACCCCCTCCCATTTTATTACTTGTTTCTTTTAGTCCACTTCCCCATCTCTTGAAGGTCATCTTTCAGGAATTCCTTATTCCCTACAAACATAATCACATCACTCCCATCCTTAAATTTTTTTCTACTTTACCTTGCCATCCCTTCAAATTATTGTCATATGTCTATTGCTTTTGGCGGCCAAACTTCTGGAATAATTCGTACATTTCTTATATTCCCTTGCTTCCTCCTCTACTGAAATTGTTCTCTTTAATGTTTCTCAACACTTATCCTGACAAACTTTTTACCCTGGCATCATGGTTCTCTACAATCTAACTTCAACCTACTATTGTTTTGTAATACTTCTCTTTAAACACTCCAGTGTACCTGTCATGCTGACCTATTAGTTATTCATTAATAGCAATACTAATCATCTAAAGATTGTAAATTCCTTGAGGAGAAACTCAAACACTGAAGCATCTCCTAAATAACTTATGGAATTCACCATTAGTCAAAATATCATTACCATACTGAGGGTTTAGAGAAGCAAGCAGAAGATTGCCTTGACTATGCAGTTGGAAGGACAATCTATAGAACAGTCCCATCATCACACAAATCTTAGATAGTACCTTGCACATAGTAGGTATGAATACAGATTAACTGAATTGAATTGAAGACATTTTTCTTGCAGTTCTACCATTTACTAGCCCTGTGACTTTGGCAAGTAATTTAACTTTTCTGAGTTCTAGTTTCTTTATTTGTCAAATTCTAGTGCCTTCTCTAGAAATTCTCAGGTTTTCTGTCTGTTGATTATTTCCTATTTATCCTATACGTCAGATATCTCAAACATGAAGTTCACAACACTAAATGAAAATGTAATTGGGAAATGTTTGCCATAATAAACAAAATATAATACCTAGGTAATGTTAATTTGTGGTTTTCTAAGGTTTATTTTCTATTTAGTGACATCACTGCTGTAGAGAACTTTCTTGTACATAGTTGTTTGCATGTTGTCTACATTTAATTGTGAGCTTCTTGAGGGCAGGGACTATCTTGCCTTTTTTTTTTTTAATCCCTGGGGTTTAGTACCAGGCCTGGAACTTAGTGCATCTTAATAAACATTTATTGACTGACTGACAATAATATCTATCTCTATCTCTATCTCTTTCTCTATCTCTATCTCTATCTCTATATCTACATCTGTATATGTATATGTATATGTATATCTATATCTATATATATCTATTACTTTACCTGATTTGTGTGAGGATCAGATGAGGTATATATAAAATATATTTTGACCTCTAAGGAATTACAGAAGTATGTTTGTTATTGTTATCCCCCAGCTACTAAAATCCTATTTGAAAGCCATATTATGGTGTAGGAGTTATCCTGGGTTATTGAAGACTGTATCTGCAGAGATTAAGCTCTGATAGGTCAAAGACAATAGGATGACAAGATCATTGACTGAGAGCTGGAAGAAACCTCAGAGGCCATCATAGTCTAATCCTCCCACTTTACAGATGAGGAAATTGAGGTCCAAAAAGTGAAGTGGTTTACTTAATGGGATAACCTCTTAGTAAGGGTGTGCCTCTTAATTGAGTATCTGCATAATGCTTTTCAGAGTTATCTATCCTCAGGTGATGATTTTTTTTCTGTCACAATGATTCATGAAAATGATCTGCTAAGGCACAAGAAGAAGTGGTGATCAGATTGTGTGTGCCTGCAATGATGATCTTTTAAAATTCTAAAATATCATTACCAGCCTACAACTTTTGAATCCCTTTGAATGCTCTGAAAAACAGTGAGACTGAATGTTTTCATGTTAGCTAAAGGCAGGTTGTTGAAGTATACCTTTACTGTTTTAATTCCTGCAAAGAGAGACAGACCTAAGCCTCCTGATACACACTTAGTAAAGAAATGATTATTTATCATTATGATGGTAATTGATTCTTCTGAACTGAGGGGATAATCTTTTCCCATGCTTATCTTATCACTTGGGGGCTCCCCATCTCCCCCAAATTCAAGAAGACCTCTCTGCCAATTATAGATATTTGCAGTCCTGGGGCTGAGAGATTTTGACAGGTTGAACTAAGGTCTGCTTAACATTATCAAATAAATCCCCTGTTTTGTCACTTTGGAGGAGATGCTAATAAAGAGAGAAGACTAGCATTATAAAAAGTGCTTACTTAGTCCAGGGAGGCCTAATGGTATGTCAAGATTATATAACTCACCCAGCAAGAAGCTCCAAAAGAGAGAGATAAATTGTTTGGTTGGGGGATATTAACTCAGGATTGATTGTATCTGTTTTAATTTAACATTGAGATCGCTTAGCTGACTCCAAGAAGCAGATGGGCTATTGATCTGACAATAGGATAATCAGAGCATCAAATCCCAGAGAGGAGGAGACCTGGGAAGTCTCGGGGTCCCTGCCAGTTTTGTTATCATAGAGCCAAAGCCACCCTCTAATTGAGAGAGAGGAAGAGCCTTAAGTAGCTCACAGATCAAATCAGGGAAGAGAGAGGGCTCAGCTGCCCAGTTGGGGCACCTAGGCAGATCTGGATTGAGGTAGAGGTTGGGTCCACACCATTATGGAAGAATGTCTCACATAGATTAAGCCCACCAAGAACTGATCCTTAGAAGGGAGAGAGAATTTAAAGCTGTGGGTAGTGGGAGGGAGAAGAAATGGATGTGTGTGTGTGTGAGTGTGTGTGTGTGTGTGTGTGTGTGTGTGAGAGAGAGAGAGAGAGAGAGAGAGAGAGAGAAAGAGAGAGAGAAAGGGGGGGGAGAGAACCATGAGAAGCTGGCCAGAATGATAACATAAAAGAGAACTGCAATAGAAGAATTTTCTGGGTTTAACTGTGGGCTGTCCCCTCCATTTTTCCTAAGTGTCAATCACAATGACCCTGTAGGCTGAGAGATAGCAGCCCTAGCTGGAGGACTCCTGGCCCAAGATGGAGGCACATACAGGCACTTTCCCTTCAGCTGGAGCTCAGGCTCACGGCTGGGTTTCACACTGCTTTAATTCCCAAAAGAGTTGTTTCTCATCTGGATGGCTTGTGGTAGGGCCATGAGCAGGGAGAGAGATGTGTGCTTCTCATTTCCCACAGTTCTCCTCCACTTCCCACTCACCATATGGGGTGGGAAGAGGAACTGTAGGGAAGGGGGGGTGTGTTATTTTCCCAGCTTATGTCAGGACGGCTTGACTCCTGTCTGACACAACCTGAGGATACAGCCAAAGCCTAAATGTCAGAGGGACAAGGAAGAGAAAGGGGAAGTGATTCTTCCATCTACCATCCCAAACAGGCTCCTCCTCTAGTCGGCTCTCTGCGTCTCTTGAAATGTGGGCTACCTGCCAATTCTTGGGATACTTGCCAGTTCTTGGAGGGCTGTAAGGCACCAGTTGTCTGCCTGTCCTTATTTGCTCAAGTCAACTCCCACTCAAATGAGAGATAAATGTCCAGGAGAAGGGAATTCCAGGTTAGGGCCTCAACTTATGAGGGGCTGCTGTAAGGACTAGCCTTTCCACAGTTTTTGATTTGTGCTGAATTGGTTAAAGGATTAAAAAAATCTATCAGGAACTCTATCCTCCAAGGTAATGATTCAGTGGGATTTTTCTAATGTGGAAGCAATCCTGCAACTCTCTTTGAATTGAATAAATAACAAGATGCGTTGGAGGAAAGGTCATTTACTGGCCTGAAACAAAAAAAAGACAAAGAATGAAGCCCTAGAGACAAAGCTTCTAGAATAGCTGCCTGTATAAAGCATAGAAAGCAGTCAGTGAGGAAGCCTGGCCTTGAAAAGCACCATCAATGACTTGGCTTTCAAAAATATTAAAAAGGAAAAGCATATGGCATTTTGTGTGCAATGTAGAATCTACATGTTCCCTAGTGTATATATAGTCTCTTCTGTATAGTAAAATCTGAGTTTTTCAACTGCTTATGGGCATTAAATACTTACATATATTAAAGCTATTTGGAGAAGCAGCCTGATGTAGTGGATGGGGGGGCTGGTCTTGGGGTCAGAATGACTTGAGTTCAAGACCGTGCTTCTTACACATATTGGCTACATGACTCTGGACTAGTCACAGAACCTCTTATTGCCCCACTCCCTCAAGACAATTCTCAGAGGCAAAAAGTTGCAGAGTTAAGTACAAATCTTCATTGCTGGAAGGGGGGGTTTCCCCACTGTGAGTTGACTACACCTTTGAAATCTGAAATTCAACTAAATACATACATACATACATATACATATACATACACATACATATATGAAAATACACACACACACACACATATATATATGTATATATATATATATATATATATATATATGTATATTAGCATATCTCTTCCACATAGGGTGTCTGCTCTAGGCTTCAGTCCTAGAGGAATCTGATGCTGAGGAGAGGTTTGGGCTTTTCTTACACTCTCTGGCTCATTTTGCCTTCATCCTGGAGTAGAATTTCAAGAAATATCTCTTAAATATATTGCTTAGGTACAAGCTTAAGGCTCATGTCTAGACTATCCTCAAAAAGCAGCACTAGATTCCCTTCTAGTATTTGCTACACAAAGCAGATCAGTTATAGGGCAGCTATTTATTTCCTCCATCATAAAAGAACTATTTATGTCACAAAAGACTCATAAGTGAGCCTTAACAAATATTTAAATAATAAAACTAACTCATCACCCATTATATTCCTCATGGGGTTCGAGATTTATAAGATACTTTGCAATTGTTTAATATGTGTTTCACATTTATTATCTGAGCAGCACTTCCACATACTTGTGCCATGGCTAATCAGGCATACATGATTCTTCCTCTTGGCAGTGCTCGTATTATCTACGAAGAATATAGTTGGAGCAAATATTTCTTGTTACCTGTCAACACCAGGGAAGTCCTGACCTCTCAAGATAATGAGGCAGCCAAAAGGCTAGAAACTTCATTTCAGGGGGCATCTAGATGGTGCAGTGGATAGAGCACTGGCCCTGGATTCAGGAGAAACTGAGTCCAAATCTGACCTCAGACACATAACACTTAGTAGCTGTGTGATGCTGGGCAAGTCACTTAATCCCATTGCCTAGCCAAAAAAAAGAAAAGAAAAGAAAAAAGAACAAAAAAGAAAGAAACTTCATTTCAGGAATGCTGTTTAGTTACCTGTGCTCAGGAAAAGAGACATAAAGCAGAAGAGACAGTCAGAGGTCTGAGATATAGACCCATGCATTCACCTCAATTCACCACCAGAGCTACTTCTGGAGAGGGAATGAGGAATGAAAGATACATACCCTTTAACTCCTGGAAATCTGACGGAGAACTATTATCCAAACCAGGCATGACCCGATGGAGCTGAGATGGTGGAGTGAAAGCAGTGACGTGCTTTAGCTCTCCCCTGAACCACTCCAAATACCTGTAAAAATGGCTCTAAACAAATTCTGAAGCAGCAGAACCCACAAAAAGACAGAGTGGAACTAATTTCCATCCCAAGACAACCTGGGTGGTTGATCAGAAAGGTATATTGTGCTGGGTCGGGAGAGGAACGCAGTTTGGCATGGGCATGCAGGCAAAACAGGCCTCAGTGAACCTGGAGCAGCCCTCAGAGGACTGAATCATGGGCAGCTGTGGCGGTTTCCAAACTTCTCAACCCACGAACGCCAAAGACAACTTAGAAAGTCAGTGACTGTGGTGAGAGAGAAGAAATGTCCCAGCCCTAGCCCCCAAGCATGGTCCTGGGGCAGCTGCTTCCGGAGCTTCTGGGCCACAGACTGAGGGGAATCTAGTAGCTGATCAGAGAAGGATTGCAGGGATCTCTTTGCTGGTGCAAGATTCTCTTGCCTTGCCCATGCTTGGATCTGGGTCACAGTTCTGGGTGGTGGTCCTGGGGCGAGGAGGAGTGGTGGCGTGGTGGAGCTTGTAGTGGTGGTAACAGTGCAGAGAGAATCCTCTTCACAGCTCCAAGGCAGAAAAGAGTGCTTGTGGTCACTCATAGACCACAGCACAGGCCAGGAAAGGAGTAAACACCTTGCCCTTGATCATAGCACCTTGGAAGAATTGAAAATTTACAGGTCCCTAGAAATGTCTCTGAAAACAGCTGCACAAAACCCCTGAAGCTTGGGACAGTACATTCTCCACACTGGAAGCAGACCCGTACCTTAACAAAGAGTTTAAAACTCAAGTAATTGGCTGGGATCATGAGCAAACAAAGGTGCAAAAAAGGCAGGCCATAGAATCTTTCTTTGGTAACAAAGAAGATCAAAACACACAACCAGAAGAAGACCGCAAAGTCAAAGCTCCTACATCCAAAGCCTCCAAGAAAAATATGAATTAGACCCAGGCCATGGAAAAGCTCAAAAAGAAACAAGTAAGAGAAGCAGAGGAAAAACTGGGAAGAGAAATGAGAGTGATGCAAGAAAATCACGAAAAACAAGTCAACAGCTTGCTAAAAGAGACCCCCCCAAAAAAACTCAAGAAAATAACACCTTAAAAAATAGCCTAACCCAAATGGCAAAAGAGGTCCAAAAAGCCAATGAGGAAAAGAATGCTCTAAAAAAATTAAAATTGACCAAACCAGGCATGACCTAAGGACACCTTGATTTATTTTTCCTCATTCTTTTTATAACTTATTAAGTAGGTGGCTCTTCCTGCCTCAGTTGTCAATTCAATTTGAGAGCCCTCCCTAAAGCTTCCACCTCCACATAATGGAGATGAAGAAATCAACCAGAAACCTCTGTACATGTCCTTTAAGTTCCACAGAGCCATAGGCATGCCCAGATCCATGTTAGGTATTCCTGTCCCTGACCCTCCCTAAAGACCCATGAACACATATATACATACCCACATGTATATTTGTGCAGACCTTTGATTTCTTTAGTAATTGGGACACCCAGTGAGGAAGCTCTTTCCACCAAAGTAGATCAACAACCATAGTCTTGGAATGTTAGAGAGTTTTCTTAGAGAGTTGGTACCAAGAGATTATTTGACTTGCCCATGGTTACAACTGGGGCAGGTAGATGGTGCAGTGAATAGAAAATTGGGCCTGGGGTCAGGAAGACCTGAGCCCAAATTAATAGCTGTGTGACTGTGGGCAAATCAGTTAACTCTGTTTGCCTCAATTTTTTCACCTGTAAAATGAGCTGGAGAAAGAAATGGCAAACCATTCTAGTCTGTTTGCCAAGAAAACCCCAAATGAAGTCATGAAGGGTCAGACATGGTTGAAAAATGACTGAACAGCAAGTGGTTACAGAGCCAGCATATGCCATATATAAAAATCGAATGCACACATACACACACGCACAGCACAACACACACAATACACATATACACCATAACACTGCTACAGAAGCTAATATCAAAAGGAAAAACATATAATGATGTGTTAAATATTATGGTAAATGAGGAGAAACGACTTAGTGATATGAACTCTGCACTCAGAAATCTGGGTTCTAGACAGAACTCAAGTATTCACTCAGTGCCATCTTGAACTTGCATCTGAAACTTTGAACTTCAGTTTTTTTCTCTGTAAAATAGGAGGCCTAGATAATCCTTTTAGATTTAATATGTGATGTTTATGAGTCTACAAATACTATAGAAGGTAAGGGAAAAGCCAGTGAGAATGGGTATGAGCAGGAGGAAGTCTTTATGAAGTACTTTTATTAGACATTCTGAAAATATTAACTGATTTGCATAGAGGAGGTAATACTTGGAAATACAGCATGTTCTTAAGGAAGTTAAAGGTAATAGCTAGGTTATCTATCATTACTCTGAGAAGGAAATTGATATTTAAAGGAGTTAAATGATATGAACTATTTCGATTTGGATAGAAAGAGATGAGAAGAATATGCTCTAGATGGCTGAATGAGTATTTTCACCAAAGCTCAGGGATTAGAATAGTCGTGGCACGTAGAACAGGAAACTGGCTTGGACTGTGCTGATGCTAGTGGGGGAATTGGATAAAAATGGCATAGGGGTTAGATTGTATCAGGAGATGAGTTTAGGTAAGTAGGGTTAAGCAAGGTTTGACGGCTTTACAAGCTTGAGTATTCTATTGCTAAGTTTAGCAATTGCAAATATGAAACCATTATGGAACTTTGAAAAATGAAGTCACATAATGATGTGTCAGAATTGGTAATCCTTTAATAGATCTCAGGAGAATCTTGTCACTTCTGTGAGCATTGATAAACTGATAACAAACTCTAAGACTTGAATATCACTTATGGCTTTTAATGTTTGTAATGTCACTTCCATTCTGTTCCATCCAGGCCCTGTTAAGAATGGCTATATAAATATAGATGTTTATAAACCATAATATATTGCTCTTTGAGAGTCAAATAAATAAAACTGTCTTTGGTCATGGCCTGCAATTAGTGAAGAAAAGTTCAGCAAGTTTCCATTGTCTATCTGGTGGATTTTCTTCTCGGTACTACTATAGTTTGGAGACTACATGACATATTCCCAAAATAGTGTTTATGGGCTTTCAAGGCCCAGTTCTGATCCTATCTGCTCCATGGACTGCTCCCTCTATGGATGCTCCATCTAGAAGACATCTGAGCTTTCAATGAACTCCTATGGCATTATCCTGTCTTCACCATTCACCTGGCATTTATTACACACTTCTTTCATGTCAATATGGCTTGTCTTCCCAATTCAATTGTAAGCTCCTTGAGGAAGGAACAGTGACTTAATACTTTGTTTTGTCACTTACACTGGTAGCTGTAGGGTATTTTGCAAGTATTCCTCACTTAATAAATATCTACTGATGCAAAGATAGGAAGGAAAGAGCCAAACGCCATGTTATCAGAGAGTTTTTATTTTATCAGGGAAATCCAATATATAGGTATATAAAAATGCAAGGTATCAAAAGAAGAGGCAAGGTAGAAGTTGGACCAAGTGCTCTAGGAAAAACTGAGGAAGGAGAGAGCACCAAGCATTGTGAGTAGGGAAGGCTTCAAGAAGGAAATGGCCCCTGAATTGGGCCTTGAAGAATATAGGGATTCCTAGAAACAGTGATGAGGAGTGAGTTCATTCCAGGCATAGGATGGGTAGCCTGTGGAATCACACTGAGTTCATCGATGAAATGTTAAACTCAGAGAACAGTGAATAGCACACTTAGGTGAAACACAGAGAGCATGAAGGAGAACAAAATAAAAATCAACAGAGATGTAATTAGGGTGATGAAGATTTTTCTTCTAAGATACAAAAAATAGAGGGTATTTAAACTTATTTCAGCTGATTAAAAACAACTGAGTTTAGAACCTACTTAGAAAGAATAAATGATAAAAGTAGGGAGCTACCATATGTCAGCAAGGGTACTCAGGGTTAATTCCTCCCCCAGAAGCCATCATTAATTATCCTTTCCTCTTTTCCATCCCATAGGGCCTTGTGTCTTTAAGTACCCATCCAATCCAATCCCCATCAACTGAATTTGGCATAAAAAGTTAAAGTGGTGGTAAATTTAATGACAGCCCTCCCATTCCCTCAATAAGTTTTGTGAAACATGCTCCCAGCACTAAGATTGCTAGTAAAGGTTCTGGAAATAAGTAAGGAAAAATCAGAGAGAGATTGTAAAGGGTCTTAAATATTAGGCTGAGGCGCCTGTATCTTGCCCTAGAGAAAATTAGATGAATAATTAACAGATTAATTACGGGGGAGCAACATGAGTAAGTCTTTTCCTTAGGAAGACTACTTTGGTAGTTTTGTGAAGGGTAGATTGGGAAGGCAGGAGGCAGGGAGGTCAATTAGGAGGTTGTTAAAATAGACTGGGTGAGAGAGGATGAGGGTCTGAACTATGGTGATGGCTGTGTGAGTGATGAGAAGGAGCTGGACGTGTGAGAAGCTGGGGAAGTAGATTAGATTGGACTAAGCAAGTAATTGGATACGGTAGAGAAGGAATGAGAAGAGGAGGGGAAAGGAGAGCTGGCGTGTGAATGAAATGGAAGGAGTTGAAAATCACTCCAGATTTGTGAACTCAAGTAATTCAATTAGGAAAATGTTGGCCTTCACAGAAATAGGGAACATTAGAGAAAGGACTGTTTAATGGTGGAAATGATAAATTTGATGTTGGATTGATTGGTTGCTCAGTTGATATCACAGGTTGTGAAAGTGACTGGGAGCTTAAGCAAAATTCTGAAGTTTTGAAAAAATAATATTTAATTCCCCCAATTACATGTAAAAACAATTTTTAATATTTTTTTTGGCTAGGCAATGGGGTTAAGTGACTTGTCCAGGGTCACACACCTAGTAAGTGTTATGTGGCTGAGATCGGATTTGAACTCAGGTCCTCCTAAATCCACTGCACCACCTAGCTGCCCCCAATTTTTAACATTTTTGAAAAATTTGGAGTTGCAAATTCTATTTTCCCTCCCTCCTCTGCCCCACCCCTGAGATGGTAAACAATCGGATATAGGTTATACATGTGCGATCTTATAAAACATTTCCATATTAGTCAATTTTGTGTAAGAAGACAAACAAAAAGAAAAAAGGGAGAAATAAAGAAAGAAAAAGAAAGAGAGGAAAAAAGAAAGAGAAAGAAAGGTAGTATGTGAAGTAGGAAAAGTTTGTTTTCCTTAACCATATGGTCTTAGGATCTCTGAATCGCCAACTTTGTTAAGTGCCCCCAGCTAATCTATGCCCTTCCTGCTGCCACCCCTAAAAAAGGACTAAGGTGCAGCGTCTCATACTTTAAGCTTTCTTAAACACTGCTGCCTCACTCCCCATCCCCAGCACAAGCTTACGAATTCAGTGTATTATTGTTTCATGCCACTATAGGTCAATAGCTAAGCTGATTCATTAACACCAGAGATTTAGAGATAGAAATTGCTTTAGAGGTCTCGTAGTCCCATTCATTTTATAGATGAGGAAACTAAGACTCAAAGAGGTAAACAAACTTTCCCAAAGCCAAACAGGAAGGAAATAGCAGAACAAGAATTTGAACCCAGATCCTCTGGCTGCAGTCCCAGAGCTTCTTTCCAGTCCAACCTCACCTCCTCATAGCTGTGTGAATGAATCCTAGACTCTTAGAATTCAGTGACTTCTCAGAGGTCATCAAGACCAACCCCAAACTGAAAGAGGAATTATCTTTACATCATCACTGATTATTCAGCCCTCACTAGAATATCTCCAATACCTGGAGGGGGAGTGTAGTGGGGGACTTGACTCATACTCTATCAAGGTATCCCATTACATTTCCAAACTATTCCAGTTTGAGGTTTTCTCATATTGAATTAGCATCTATATCTGTGTAACTTGCACCCACTTTATTTTACTTTATTTTTTGTTCTCTTGTCTGAGAGCAAGGGGAAGATGTCTACTTCTTTCACATGGAAACATTTTGGATATTTTGACAATACTTAGTCCAGTCTTCGTCTTCCCTTCTCCAGGCTAAATCCCTAGATCTTTTAACCCATCCTAGTTTTGAGTGGCTTCCCCATCTGGTTGCCCTGCTCTAGATATGCTCTAGCTTTTCAATGTCTTTGGGGACACGGGAAGGCCATGTGGAGCTCAGGGTTGGAGCACAACATCCCAGATTTGCTCTAACTAGGGCAGAGAACAGTAGGCCCATCATCTTTTCTCTCATCAACAAATTTCTACTTGAGAAACTTAAGATCAGTTTAGTTATTGGCTTTTGAACCACACTGTTAAATCACATCCCTTTAATTAATTTATTTAAGTTTCTGAGTCTTATTCCACATTAAATGCTTTCTAGCCACAATTTCCCTATTCTGTACTTGTGCAATTAATTTTTTGGACCCAGGTACTATACTTTATAATTACTCCAGGATCAGACAGTAAGAAAATTTAAAATTATCCCATGCAAAATAATAGCCAACATTCATATAGTGCTTTACTATATTTTTTTTCAAAACAATTTAAAAATACTATCCTATTTGATCCTCACAACAGCCTTGTGAGGTAGAAGCTATATATAGATGAGGAAATTGAGACAGAGAGAGGTTAAGTGACTTGCCCAGGGTCATACAATACTAGGTCAAATTTGAATTTATGTCTTCCTAAATTCCTGGCCCAGTGCTCTATTCTCTGTTAGATTTTTCTGCCTCTAAACAAGACAGATTAAAGGACCTAGATATGTTTAGTTTGAATAAGAAAACTCTTAAAGGGCAAAGGAAAGCTATTGAAGGTTTGTCACATAAAGGAGGTGTTATATCTATTCTATTTATACTGAGAAGATGGAATTTGGAGTAATTCCAAGTTACTTTGAATGAAAAAAAAAAACAACTTCAAATTTACAGAAGGGATACAGTGGGGCATCATGGCTGGAGATAGTGGAAAGGGTATTGAATTCAGAGCCAGAGAAGGTGGGTTTGAACCCTGGCTCTGCCCTTGCTCCCTTGTGACCTTGGGCAGGTCAGTTAACTTCTCTAGGCTTCAGTTTCCTCATTTGCAAAATGGAGGGTTGCACTAGATGACTTATAAGGTTCCAACTTTGCTCAAAATCTGTGATTCTAGGATAACCACTGAATACATGGAAAAATGATGTGACAACTACAACTGTCTCCGAATGCGATGGGTTGCTTTTAGACCTAGTGAGTCCCCTACCATGGGAAGTCTTCAGAAAGAGGAAAGAGTCTTGTCCTTAGACATGAGTTAAAAGCCCGTTCCAAACACTTACTAGCTCTATGACCTTGGGCATGTTATTTTACCTCAAATTTCAGTTTCCTCATTCATAGAATGGGAATGGAAATAATAATATTGCAAATAATAATCATAAAGCTCAAAAGGAATAATGGATATAAAGAGCTTTGCAAACCTATGTAACTGAGGGGAGAAAACCTAAACAACAGAGGAAACAAAATGCTTTGGGGGTACCTCAATTATTTGTTCAATGAGAAAACATCCATAAGAACAGCCAGGCTCTTGTCACAGTGGAAAAATAATAAAGTATATTAATAGCTGAATAAACGAATCATGCTGGGAAGAATCTGAGAATGTCTGTGATCGTTTTAGGATGGAATATTCCTTGAACCTCTAAAACTTTGGGTTTAGGGGATTTTACAAAAGGGTATGATGTCTTTCAATTAAAATGAGCAAAATCACTTGAAGTTGGGCTCTCTGATAATAAGAGTATAATTTAGGCCTTGAGCACTTTGAAGATTGTACTAAACATCTTAATGTCCTCTCAGTAAGAAACTGAGCCTCATTTGGGCTCTCCAATGCTTGTCTTTTAAACTCAGCTCCTTTAAATGTGAATTCAGGCTTTCAACCTGAAGCTTTCTAAAAGGATTTTCTAGTTGAAATACAAGGAAAGAAGGAATAGAGGCAACCTTTTATGCATTCACTTACATTTGCCTAAATCCTTGTTAACAGATGGCATGTGGCTTTCTCTTTGTTAACTTGTATCTCTAGGTCATTTCTTAGGGCTCTAGAAGCAGCTCTGGAATTATATATAGGCCAAGTAGGTAGTTGTCTATAAGGAATGATTTGAATAGGAAATTCACTCATTCTTTTGGCTTTCACATTATCTACTGCAGTCCTTCATTGGACAGTTATTTTTGGAATTTCTTTTACATATATGACACTCTGCTCTGGGAAATACAAAAAGGGATCACTTCCTGCTTTGGGGGCTGGATTCTATTTTAAAATGCAAATTCTCCCAGGAGGGGTAGCACATCAAGGCCCTGATCCTTGAAATACTCAAAACAAATTCTTTGACTAGAGAGAACTGAGAGGGAGTTTTGGTATAATGAAAAAAAAGTAGTGGTCCAGATCACATAGGCCTTAAAGGAAGGTGTGGTTTCTAGACTACTGCCTTTAAAGACAAAATTGTCCATGAAACATGGTGCTTTGTCATTGTATTAAAGATGTTTGGAAAGGCTATCCTCCAATTTCCCTCTGACCTCTAGCTAGATTTACGATCCAACTAATGCTTTCTTTGGTGGAAAAGTGGTGAATCATAGGATACTTTAATCAATGTTAATGTTACCAAAAATACTTCCATGAAGATTAAAAATACATAGTACCTGCATAGGTGATGATCACTGGATCCTAGATTTTAGAGGGGAAAGGAGTATAATGATCATCTAGGAAAAATGCTTCATTTTCCAGGGGAGGAAGTTGAGACCTAGAGAGATTAAATTGCTTGTCCAAAGTCACACAGGTAGAAGGAGTCAAAGGAGGGATTCAATCCAAATCCCTCAACTCTAAATGGAGGACAGATCAATTGAATGAAGCTGCTCATGAAAGCTGCTTTTCTATTTATGTGTTTTAGACCTCTGATTTCACTGGGATAGAGAACTTTTGGTGAGGAAATTCCCTCTAGTAATTCAGCTTAGCATGTAAACCTTTAGTTTACAGTCTCAGAGAGTTGCCTTGGCTCAGAGGTAGGAAACTGCCATATTTGCTGAGTACAGTAGTTTAGTTTGGCAGAGGGATTCAATGTGGATAGAGGAATAGTGAGTGTGGAAAAGAGGGCTGGAATGGTCTTTTATGTCTTTTTCCTCTGCATTCTTAAGAAGCAGACCAAATTCATATTCCATTAATAGGAAGGGGAATATCAAACATAAAATTAGGGGTTGTGTAGAAAGATTTTTATTAACGAATTTAATATTAATATGGCTTTAATATGAATAGGGCCCTAAATGCCAGCTTATGAGTTTGGATAATGTGATTCTAATAAAGATACACTTTAAAAAATATCTATTTCTATATATCTATCTCTATCTATATGTATGTGTGTGTACATATATGTGCATATGTGTGTGTGTATATATGTGTGTGTGTATATATATATATATATATATATATATATATATAGTATACACATTTCCCCAGTATTTTTAATTTTGTGAGAAAATTTTAGTTTCTAATTATGCCCTTTAATTGTGGATTAGACTTTTCTTATTATGTTTTAACTGAAAAAATGCTTATGAAGATAACATATGAAAATGTGAGGCTTCTTTTTGAGGGCTGAGTTCTTCAGGTGAAATGAGAACTTGGAATCATGACTTCTTTTCCCCCAGCATTTAAAAAAAATGTAAATTTTGTTGAAAGTGATAGTCATCTTTTGCCAAAATAAATTTTATATTCATATTAATTTGGTTGAAATAATTAATTGTATAAGCATTTGTTAAGTACTTACTCTGTATCAAGCACTATGCTAAGTGATAGGGATACATATAAAAAAAGCTAGACAGTCTCTGTTCTCAAGGAACTCACATTTGAATAGGTGTTGGAGGTTGGGACAACATATCAAGGCAGATGAAAGGGGCTTCCTTCCAGTGGTGCTTAGGGTGCAATGGCAGTGCAAATCATAACATCTAGTGAATTTCCATCTTACTAGAAGGATTATAGCTGAAGATTCCTTGTTTATTCAAGTGGTTTAAGTAGTCCTGTCTGTCTCACAGTAGGAGGGACTAGTGGTCCCAGGGGTTGGAGTGGAATAAGAAGCTCTGCATTCCATTCTCTGGATGATGATGTGGGAGTAGGAGATAGGTCAATCTCTAGCCAGAACTGGAAGAGAGGAAAGAGGCATGGTAAGGGAGGTAGAGGGGAAGGGCTTTCTGAAGTATCTCTCCAATGAGCCCTTTAGAACAATTGGAATTTGAATCACAAACTGGCTGAGGTCAATACTTCTCAGTAGTAAAAACTGGTTGAAAATAATCTCCCAAACATTTAACTCTGAATTTGTTTGATAGTCCATTTTCTATTAATTGAAAGTGAATTAATGCCACTTCTACAAAGGAAAATAGTCTGAGAAAATGTCTGGCAATTTCTAGCATAGCTAGGTGTTCTTTAGGCAGGTTAATTACTATTGTCTGCACCCTCCTCTTTTCCCCCCTCTGACTTAGTTTAAGGTTAGGGGGTGCCATTATTTTACATCCTAATGTTGAAAGTAAACTTATCATAAATGAGGATCATGGTAGAAGGTAAAAGACCTTATGTCCTGTTCAACTGATTCAGCACTGCTTAATGAACAGCTACTTTTGACTCCTCAGAGCTTACACTGACTCACTGATTGGTCTCTGTACTAGAGTACTACATAGTAGCTTATAGCTCAGGGAGTCAGTGGAGGAGGGACAAAGATGACATATTTAGGTAGCATTTCAAAAAGGACTGAGACTAGGTGAACATGGGCAAGTAACAACCTTTCTGGAATGCTAATTGTGCTATGTAGTTATCTGAGCAAAGTGCTCCATAAATTAAAAAGTGTGATAATATTATAATCATTGCAATTATTATACACACAAATTGGACCATAAACCAATTTCCACCAAGTTAAAGACTATTTCTTCCTCCTTCACTTCATAAATATGCCTTTTAGATGGCTACATTTAACCAGGTAAGGTGGTGAAATTTATCTTTGATGTTTTTGGTGAGAAAAGGATAGGAAAGAATGAAAACTTTATAGAGTGCTATGGGAAAGAATAGATTAGGAATCATAGAACTTCAGATTTAAAGGGACAACAGAAGTCAGCAGCTCCAACACACACCTTTAGGATCCGCTCTATGAATCTATAACAAGTGGTCACCCAGGCTTTGCTTGATAAATTCTTATGAAGGGGAATTCGTTACCTCCAGAAATAGCCCATTCCACTTTTGAACAAATCTAATTATTAGGAAGTTCTTACATTGTGATTTAAGTCACTTCTCTGAAATTTCCAACTCTTTTCCTCATTCTCCCTTCTGAGACTAAGAAGAACCAATTACATCCTTTTGCCATATGATAGCTCCTTAATATTAGAAGATGACTATATACTATGTTTTCTCTACAACTTCTCTTTCTCAGTCTAAAGATTCCCAGTTCATTCAACCAATCCTCTTATGGCACTGTCATTTCCCATTCTGATGATCTTCTTTATGATGGATTCTAGTTTGCCTGTGTCTTTCTTAAAATCTGGTGTTCAGAATTGAACATAATTTTCCAATTTGACCTGACCAGGACAAAGAAGAAGGGGGGTATAATTTACCTCATTTTTTGGACATTTTGGACACAAATTCATTCAACAAACATTTATTATTTTTGTTGTATTATGTGTACCAGGCAGTATGCTAGGTACTGAAGATACAAGGGCAAAAGTGAAATAATCTTTGTCCTTAAAAATAACAATAAGAACAATGAAACTGTTAAATAATTTTTATGTAGCATTTAAAGTACTTCAAAGCACTTTATACACTCATTTGATACAACCATCCTGAGAATTATTTCTACAATTTTACAGATAAAGAAGCTGAGACAGAGATTAAGTGGCTTGCCTAGAGTCATACAGTAAGTTTTTCTTGTGGGAGTCAAATTTAGTTCATTCTGTTTGCATTACACTACTGATATTCTATTGTAGGTGTGTGGGACAATATGTTCATAGGTAAGCAATACAGAAAGTTATTTCAGAGAGAAGGGTGTTAGCAATTAAAGCATGAGGGTGGGCCTTATATAGAGAGTAGCACTGGAATCGAGCCTTGAAGAAAGGTAGGGGTTCTAAGAGGCAGAGGTAAGGGGGAGGAGCACATTCCAGCCATGAGGGACAGCCAGTGGAAAGGATAGGAGATGGAATGCCCTGCATGGGAAATAGTGAATAAGACCCTTTGGTTAGAATGGATGCATAGTGTGTGAAGGGGAGTAATGTTTAATGTCTTGAAGGGCATGCTCTACTCTACTAAGGAAGGACTTTAAACACCAAATACAAAAGTTTTCTTTTGATCCCAGAGGCAATAGGGATATTCTGGAATTTAATGAGCAGGGCTATGTCATCATTAGACTTGTGCTCTGTGAATATAAATTTGTTAGCTATGGGAAGTCTGAATTGGGGAAAGTATAGCCTGGAGGTAAACAGGCCAAGCAAGAAGTATTACAGTACTCCAGTTAAGAGGTGTTGAGGGCCATCCTGAATTAGGGTGGTAGCCGTGAGAGTATAGGACAGAGGTGAGAGATATAGTAGAGGTATAATTGAAAAGTTCAGGCGATTGACTCAAGTTGGGGAGTGGTACAGAGAGAGAAGTTGAAGATGATTCTAAGGTTGCAGATCTGGGTGCCTCGAAGGAAGGCAGTACCTTCAACAGAAATGGGGAAGTGAGAGAGGATGGAAATGGAAATTTTGGAGAAAGATAGCAAGTTCTATTTTGGATATGGTGAATTTGTGATTCCTATGGGACATCCACTTAAAATGTTCAGTAGAAGGTTGATACGTGTGACCAGAGATGAGGAGAGAAACTGGAGACAGATATAAAGATTTAGAAATTATTTCATAGAGAGATGAATCCCTGGGAGTGGATGAGATTTCAAATAACTAATGTAGAAAGAGGAGAGAAGAGGTCCTGGGCTAGTGTCTTGGAAGGCATCAGTAGTTAGATGATGAGATATCCATGATGATATAGGCAGTCAGTTAGTGGATAAGCATTTATTAAGTGTCTACATGTCAGGTACTGTGCTAAACAATGAGGATAAAAAAGATAACGACAGTCTCTGCCCTCAAGGAGCTTATAATCTCATACGGGACACAAACAAGAAAACAAATATGTACAAAGAAGCTAATAAAAATAGGAAATAATTAAAAGAAGGAAAGATCTCAAATTAAGAGGGATTGGGAAAGGCTTCCTATAGTAGATGAAATTTTAACTGTGGCCTGAAGGAAACCAGGGAGGCTCATAGTCTGTTGATGAAGGAGAGCATTTCAGGCATGAAGGACAGCCAGAAAAAAATGCTGGAGCAGAGAGGAATGTCTTTTTCAAAGAACAGCAAAGGAAACCAGTGTAACTGGCTGAAAGACTACATAATAAGAAACAAGAAGACTGGAAAGTTAGGGGGATGAGGGTTATGTTATGAGGGGCCTTGAAAACCAAAGAAAAGATTTTGCATATGATCCTGTAGGCAATAGGGGACTACTAAAGTTTATTGAGTAGGAAGGTGAACTGATTGGAACTGAAGTTAAGAAAAATAATTTTGGAAGATGAATGGAGGACAGATGGGAAAGACCTGAGGCAGTCAGACCCCTGAGCAGGCTCTTTCAATGGTTCAAGTGAAGTGATGAAAGCTTGCAGCAGGGTGGTGGGAGTGTCACAGGGGATGTATTTAAGATGTTGCAAAGATTAAATTGACAGGCTCTGGAAACAGATTGCATATGGTGGGTAAGAGAAGGAGGGAGTTGAGGATGAAGTTGTGAGCCTGAGGGACTCTGAGAATGAGGCTGTCTTTGCCAGTAATAGGGAAGTTAGAAAGAGGGGAGGGTTTAGGAGGAAAGAAAATGAATAAAGTTTTAGACATGTGAAGTTCAAGTTGTCTACTGGATATCTGGTTGGAAGTATTTGAAAGGCAATTGGAGAGTGAAATTAGTGGTTAGCAGAGATGTTAGAGAAAGATAAGTAGATTTGAGAATCATCTTCATCATTTTCATAGGGATAGTAATTAAACCCTTGGGAGCTGGTAAGATCACCAAGTCAAATGGTATAGAGGGAAAAGAGAAGAGGGGCTGGCACAGAACTTTGTGGGATATTGTTAGAAGGAATGACTTGGATGGGAATCCAGCAAAGAAGACTAAGAAGGAAAAGTCTGATAGGAGGAGAACAAGGAGAGAGTGGTATTCCTAAAAAAAACAAAAACAAAAACAAAAAATAAAAACTAGAGAGAAGAGAATATCAAAAAACCTGATCAACAGTGTCAAAGTCTGAAGAGAGGTCAAGAAGAATGAGGCTTGAGAATGTTAGAAAAATCTGAAATAAAAATCTACTACAGGAATATGTGAAGGAAAGCCTTTATTATGATTCTCATGGGAAGTGGGCACACCACACCCTAGTAGCAAGTGCACACTGGTACAGAAGAAGAGTCAACTTTTAAATGGTTAGTAAAATCCGTATTCCTCTCATTTGAGCTGGGATTGGATCAGCTCATTTGGGTTACACTTTTCCTGAACCACCCATCCCATGTTCCTCCTTGTCATGTTAGCCCTTCCTGGTCATGTGTCCCATGTTCAAAAATGGTGGCTATCTCCGCCCTTGGAGTATGTCAGTTAATATTCAACAAGCTTATTAAGCAGGTGCAGTGGAGAAAAGCCTTTGCCCTGTCCTGACCCCAATGGGTTGCAACTTGTTTAGCCTCTAGGGCTCTTTCTTAAGGAACTAGTTGTTTTGCAGAATATTTGGGGCACTTTCTGATTGGTTGAGGGACTATCCACAAGATCTTGGAAGTCCTCCTCAGAATCCCCATGTTCTGCTGTGGAGGGCTAACTCCTCAACCTTTCCCACAAGAAGAAGAGGAGACAAAGAAAGAGTTGGCAGAGAGGCAAGAGGTGAAGCAGGAGAGATCAGTTTCATGAAGACCCTTAGAGAAGATGATGTTTAACAGTGTCAAATGCTTTAGAGAGTTTGATAAAGATAAGGACTGGAGAAAAGATAATTGGATTTGGCAATTAAGAAACTAGTACTAATCATAGAAGAATGCTTCATTTAAGTAATGAAATTTGAAGTCAGATTAAAAGGGAAGGTAAAGTGAATCAGAGGCAACAGGAGTAGAGGTAATGAGTGTGGGAGGTTTTTTTTTCCCCCTAGGAATATGACTGAGATCCTGAGAAGAGATTTAAAAAATAACTTTGGGGTAATGGTAGGGTCACACAAAATTTTTTGAAAGGCTAGGAGAAACTGGGGAATGTTTGTGTGGAAAGAGAATGAGTCTTTAGGGAAAAATGGAAAATTGGGGAAAGAGATGTGGTAATTGCAGGGGTAAGTTACTGGAAGTAACTGGATTCAATTAGACCAAGGGCACAAAAAGAGAAGTCATTTTTGTTTAGGGGGACTAAGACCGCATATTTATCAGAGCTTGCAACAATAGGGGATGATGCTGAGGGGCTTTGGGATTTCACAAATGGGAGAAGAGGGAGCTGACAGTAAATGGCCTCTATTTTCTTAGTAAAGTGTGTGGTGAAATCTTTTGCTGAGAGGAAGAGTAGAGAAGAGTAGAGTAGTAGTGGCAGGTGTGGGAAAAGAGAACGTTTGGAATAGCCTGATGGGAAGCTGAATAGAGTCAACTGGGGATGAATTGACTTGAGTCAAGGAGGACCTAGTTGAGAACAACTTTAGTTGATTTCCCTCAGTGCTGTTCTGAATTTCTTTAGTGAAAGAGGCAAAGGTGAGTGGTGTGGATTGTTCATGGTCGGGATTTTCCAGGGCATGAATAGAGACAGGGTACAAAGACTAAGGATTTGAGCATGCAGGAAGGGGTATGAATGAACTGGTTAACTGTAGGCTCAGTATTTGGAAGGTAAGAAAATAGAGGAATTGCAAAAGATAACCTTGAGGGATTAAAAGATCAATATGCTTCATCCTCTGTTACTTAATTTCTTTAATTGTATTCCTAATACTACTTATTATGTATAGATCATGATTTGAAATAACTCTCCACTGTTCTTTAGATAACGCAAACCACTGACACTTCAGAGTGTGGTGTTCTAAAATGTTCAGACTTAAAACATTTCTGGGGAAATTTCATTAAATAAGATGTTTTGTACCAATCCATCATCCACATAGTCAACAAGAATTTATTAAGTGCCTACTATATACCATACACAACTGCTCAAATGATTGGCCATAATGGTAGATCTAACCATGCCACTGTCCTACTCCTTAACAATCTGTTGATTCCCATTCACCTCTAGGATAAAATAGAAATTTCGTTATTTGGCTTTTAAAACACTTCACCTCTTGGCTCTAACCTTCTTTCCAGATTCATAATACACTACTCCTCTATTTTCAGTCTACACTTCAGCCTTCAAACTAGCCTTTCTCTATTCCGTACCCATAGTATTTCATGGCCTGCTCCATACCTTGGATTGGCCAACAATGTGTCTGGAATGCACTTCCCTCTCAGCTCTGCCTCATAGGCTTCTTCATTTCCTTCACAACTCAACTCCAACACTTCTTTTATTATGAAATCTTTCTAAATTTCTTCAATTATTAGTGTCCTTTCTTTCTATTTAACTACCTTGCATACAGAGGCATATTCAGCATATTATGTGTATACGTATATATTTATGTATGTGTGTGTATATGTATATGTATGCACACAATATGCTGAATATGCCTCTGTATGCACTGTTGTCTCATGATACAATGCAAACTCCTTGAAAGGAAGGATTAGTTCACTTGTTTTTGAATTTGTTTCTGCAGCAAAAAAGCAAAACACCTGGCACATAGCATGAGTGAAATTAGTGAAAAAGCATGTATTGAGTGGTTACTATATGCAAAGCATTACTTTGTGTTGAGGAAACAGATAAAAAAGCAAGACAGTTTCTGCTTTCAAGGACCTTATATTTTAATTGGCAGAGATAATAAATATGGGAAGTTTGAGCTGTAAGTCAAATGAAAAATGCCAAGTGGTCCTTAGGGCAGAGCAGCAAAGAAAATGGCAATGCACAGTCTTTAATGTAATTTCCATTGATTAAAAACATCCATTTATGATGTTGAAACATTTGATAATGCTAATGACTTTCTCTCCTGTGTTTTTAATAGCTGTGGCTTCTGGGATATGGGAGCTGTGGCACCTAAAGGGACAGATACCAGGTTAAATCTCCACAAGGTTTGCTGCCCTGGATGATGGCTTCGGGAGCCAGCCCAGAAGTAGAGCTAATAGTCTAATGGGCATTGCTATTCTAGGCCTCCTGAGTTTCCTAGTCATTTGGTTATGCTAGTGATGACTAATTCAATCATCATTTATTTTAGTGATGACAAAAAATAAGGCCCAGAGAGTTTGATTCACACAAATTCATTGTTAGTGGCCAGATAATGATTTAAACCCACATCTTCTGACTTCAAATTCATACTGCTTTCACTGCCTTTCACATCTTCAGAATTTCACTCTGAAGACCTTCCCAAGCTTCTTAGTTTAACTTCCCCTGACAAATAGAAGGTCATTGGCCCTGCTAGTTCTTTTGCTAAACATTCTGAAATGGATTTTGCCAAAATCTAGTGTACATATCAGACTATGACTGGTTGTCCTTTCCTTCTCTATCACTAGTTCAATAACAGAATGGCCATTTGACCCTAAAATTCCTTTTTTTCTACTATAACAACAAATGTACCTTGTTAACCAGGAGCAGGTAATAATGTTTTGAAATTCCTCTGGTCCCGTCCTTCAACTTTTCAAAGATATTTATGTTTTCCTGAAAACAAGTCACAAATTTACCAGCTGCTCTGGTTTGGGCAGATACTTTTGTAGCGGAGGTCTGGGTGGTAACTGTGCCTTATCACTGTAATATCATGCATAACTTTTTTGTATGGTAGATCTATCAAATGGAATGTAAGATCCTTGAGGACTGCTTTTTTCTTGTTTTTCCTTCCCCCCCCCCAGGTCCCAATTGTATAATATCAGTGTTTTATAAATGCTTGTTGGAATAGATCGAATTTGGCAGCTAGGTAAGACAGTGGATAGGGCACTGGGCATGGAGTCAGTAGTTTGAATCTAGCCTACAGATATTTATTGTGTGACACTCGGCAAAACTCATTTGCTTCAGTTTCCCTATCTGAAAAATGTAGACTCTATCTGAAAAAAAGTGGCACCTTTTTCAGATAGGAATAATTTTAAATAGGTTAGAAAATAACGCCAGCAATTAAAAACAACAAAAAAAATGTTTGTAGATAGGTGCCATGCATCATTTTTCAGGACTCCAGGTAGGAAAAAGTAAATATCCAGGTAGAGAGGGTGGTCAGCATATGGAATGCATTAGAGAGATCAAGAAGGATGAGGGTCAAGAAAAAGGCCATTAGATTTGTCTATTATGACATTATTGGTAACTTTGGAAGGAGAAGTTTCAATTGAGTAAGGGGTTAAAGGTAACAAGGAAGTTCAGAACCCAGAATAATGGAAGAACAGTAGTGGAAGTTAAAGAGTGATGAGTTTGAGGGAGAAAAATAATGTAATGGGATTTGTTATAAAGATTATAACTCATGCATATTTGTTCATCCTATGGTATTTCTTCCCCAACTAATATAACAGTAGAAAAAAATAACCTAACAAACAAACACACAAAAAAGGTGGCAGGCAGGACAGACAAGTCCCTTAATCCTTAGCCATTGCCCTGGGTTTCCTAGTGCAGCCATCAGGTTATCTGAGCTGCAAGGTGTGGGTGTGCTGGGAGCAAGGCAGCTCAGATTTTCCCAAAGATAGCCACACAAATGCTGGTACCTTGGTTTTACTCTTCCATATGGGCTTAGATGTAGCTGCAGCAGGACTGGGATTTTATAGAGATCTGGAAGCCAGTTGTAGGAGGGGACAGAGAGGGGGATTGATAATGAGGAGGGAGTATGGTGTCTTTGTGTTGGGATAAGGTTAGTGATTGGTCATCATGGAAAGGCTGAGATTCAAACCATCTTCTTTCCCGCTTTGATTACCTCCGACACACTAGAAATATGCAACTCCCACTTCAGAAATCACTTTACTGTATGATAGTGACTTCTCCAGTTTTTATAAAAGAGAAAACATAACTGTTACTTATACAAGTATCTATCTATCTATCTATCTATCTATCTATCTATCTATCTATCTATCAATCTATCTATACATATATATTTATATCTTGACATATCAAAATTCATAGGGGCTAGGCAAATGACATAGAGGAAAAAAGTAAGTTGTTATTGTGTAGGAGGAAGCCCCCTGGGTCTGACTCTGCATTTATTAGTTAGTTCTACAGGTTTGAGCAAGTCACAGCTATCCTGAGCTTAGGTTTCTTCAAAAATGGAAAGGCAATTCTAACTGCTTTCCCCTATTGCACCTTAGGGTAATAGGTGAAGAGCAGGGAGGATTCTTGCTACTCACCTACCTACCTCATTGGGTTGCTTTGAGAATCAAATGGTGATACACATGACAGTGCTTTGGAAACCATAAGGTACTATTCAAATGCCAGAAATGATCACTGTGAATAGTACTGTGATATAAGAAGTAACAAATGGGACAGTTTCAGAGAAATTTGGGAAGATTTTAATTAACCAAGGTGAGGTAAGGTGAGAACTAGGAGAATGATTTGTACTCCAAATACAACATTATCAGAGTAAAGAACTTGGAAAGACTGAAGAACTCTTGATCGATGTAATGACCAACCATGATTTCAGAGGACTGAGGATGAAGAATGTTACATCCTGATAGAGAGGTGATGGATTGCACATAATGGGGCATATTTTTGGTCATGGCCAACATGGGAATTTGTTTTGTTTTTCTCTCCCTTACTCCCCACCCTCCAATAAGGGAGAAGAGTAAGAGAGAAGAGAGATTGTTCATTAAAAAATAAAATTTAATTTAAAATAAATAATAAAGGGTAAAAAAAAAGGAAATTAGTAAAATGTTAAAAAAAACTGATCTAGTAGTCAGAAAACTCTGAGGTTAAATACTGCTTTACATACTTACTACAGTAGCTGTATGACTACGGACAAACCACTTAACTTCTCAGTGCTCTATGCAAACTGATGTGTTGTTTTTTGTTGTGTCTGACCACATGAGGATACCAGAAGAACATAAGATTTATCCATTTTTTTGTTGCTGTTGAGTTATTTCAGTGTCTTCTTGTGAACCCACTTAGGGTTTTCTTGGCAAATATACCGAAGTAGTTGGCCATTTCCTTCTTGAGCTTATTTTACAGTTGAAGAAACTGGGGCAAATGGGGTTAAGCGATTTGCCCAGGGTCACACAGCTAGGAAGTATCTGTGGCCAGATTTGAACTCAGGTCCTCCTGACTCCAGGGCCGGTGCTCTATCCACTATGCCACCTAGCTGCAAACTGACACAATAAATAAAGACCTGGCTTTGGAGTCAGGAGATTTGAGTACAAGTCCTAACTCTGGTACACACTGCTGGTGTGACATCAGGCAAATCATTTAACTTCCTTAGGCCTCATATTCATCAACAGTAAAAGCACTGTTGGGCAGATTTTTCATTTTTGTATCATGAGGTGATTGGAATAGATAACTTTAAAATATTTTCCAGCACTAAATGATCTTAAGAGATAAACAATTGTCTAATCTGTGTATGGAGGCTAGGGGGAGAGAATTCCCACACAAAGAGTTCCCTACTCTGATGAAATCATAGGCTTGTTCCTCTATAAATAAACAAGACTGTTATTATCATGGTTGTTGTTGGGATGTTATTTTCTCCGACTAACCTTGGAGTTACTTTATAGGATATTTTATTGGCAAGCCATGCCTAGTCTTCATGTCATGGCCTGAGAAGTCATCATCTTCATGGTAAATCCCCACATGAATAAATCTTGTTTTCTCAGAAAAAAGAAAGAAAAAAGAAATTGGCCACCTTTAAATCAAATTCATTGAACTATGCAGGCCAGGTCAGGTTGACCAGTCTACTTAAAATGGATTATGAATAAAAAGTCAGGCCTCCCTCAGAGCTAGTGCTTAGATCAAGCAGAAAAGGGAGATGCTGCCTATTAAAAAGAGAGGGAGAAACTCAAGGGGGTTCTGATGGCCAGATGAGAATGGAATGAAAAGTTGTCATGACCTGCTATGGGCAGAGTGCAATCAAGGTCACACAAGCTGCACCAATTTTTGGATTGTTTTGCTTCTAGCAAATGTTTCTGCTGGACTTGGCCTTGAGTTTTTGGAATTGCTTCATAAAGTCTGGCTTCACTCACATTTGACAAAAAATAGCTTGATTTAATAGAAAGAGTACTGGAATGAGAAAGAGAGAGAGAGAGAGAGAGAGAAAGAGAGAGAACGAGAGAGTTCAATCTGATTTGTCTGGCGAGGAGCAAGTCATTCCATTTCTCTAAACTTTGATGTTCTCATCTGCAAAAATGACGATTGTAGATTTTGAGCTGAAAGAAACATCAGAGGCTGCTTCATTCTACAAATGAGAGACTGAGGCCCAAATAGGTTTAGTCACTTGTCCATGATCCCACCAATGGGGATCTAGGATGGGAAGATGTAGAGCAACTCCTCAAACTCCAGATCCAACATCTGTTCAATAGAAATAAAAAAAGTACCTGTGATTACCAGCAATACTTAATTCAGAGGGTATAAGAATCAAATGAGTTCATGGAGCCATAGAATTTTAGAGATTAAAAGGAATCTCAGTAACCACCTGATCTAACTTTAACCTGAAAAATATTTCTTGCTACAATCTATGGCACCAATGGCCACACGCTCTTTGCTTGAAGAGCTCCAATGATGATACACTCCCTACCTCCCAAGGTAAGTCTTTCCAACTTTGGTTAGGTTTTATCATTAGGAATTTTTACCTCCAAAATTTGCCTACCTGTAGTTTCCACTATTTGGCCCTATTTTCATGTATTGGAGTTACTTCTTTTTGCAGTGCTGTGAAAGATACATTCTTGTTGCATCATTTCTTTGACTCACAGACTTTTGGGATGCTTAGAGGGTTGCAATGCTTTGTAGCTGTGATCTCTCAATATAGATAGAAGAAGAGAATGAAGAGCTAGAAGGGAGCTAAGAGTCCAGCTTCAAGTCCACACCCTTCACTCTAAAGATCAAGGAACTGTGGCCTAGAGGGTAACAGAATTTGCTGAAATTCACATAGTGAGTACGTAGGCAGAGATAAGACTTGAATCCAGGTCCTTTAATGACACATCTAAGGCTTTTTCTAGCATTCCATAGATTCCTGTCAGTATAGCACAGAACGTTAAGAACTTCAAATCAATTTCATGATAGATAGGACATGCATTCAAGCAAGGAAATCTGACATAAGGATTTGGTGGTGCATTGGAAAGAATTTTCCTGATAAAACTTTACATTTATAAATTTCATGATGACTTCAAAGCCCTTTGGAATTTTATTGCTTTATTTACTATTCATAGTATTTGTGTAAATGTCACTATTCCCATTTAAGAGATTAAAAACCTGAGGTTGTGCATGCTTGTGCACACATGCACACACAATTAAAATGATTTACCTTGAGGCAACTAGGTTTCTCAGCAGATATAGGACCAGGTCTGGAATCGGAAAGGCTCAAGTTCAGATCTGTCCTTCAACTTACCAGTTTTGTGACTCTGGACAAGTCACTTGATTTCTGTTTGTCTCAGTTTCCTCATGTGTAAAATGGAGCACCGACCTCAAAGGGTCATTGTGAGGATCAAATGAGAAAATAATTTTAAAGAGCTTACCACAGTGTTGGGCACATAATAAGTTCTATGTAAATATTAGGTTTTTTTTTAATATCTAAAAAAGTGATGCTGAGTGAAGTGAGCAGAACCAGGAGAACGTTGTACACAATAACAGCCACGTTGTGCAATGAACGAATATTGATACACTTAACGCTTCTCAGCAATACAAGCATCTAAGACAGCTCCAAAGGCCTCATGATGGAAAATGCTATCTATCCACAAAGAAGAAAGATCTATGGAGTTTGAATGTAGATCGAAGCATACTATTTGATATTTTTTTCTTCTGTTGTGTTTTGTTTCCTCTTTCTGGTGGTTCCTCCTATTGGTTCTCATTCTTACTTACAACATCATTTATGTGAAAACATGTTTAATAAGAATGTATATGTACAGCCTATATCAGATTGCATGCTGTGTTGGGGAGGGAAGTGGGGAGAGAGAGGGAGAAAAATTCGAAACTCAAAAGCTTATGGAAGTGATTGTTGATAATTCAAATTAAGTTAATTAAAAAAATATAAGTCAACATCAGAATCATAACTGGAAATTAGACCTTTGATTCTAGTCCAATTTATTTTGTACACAGTACATCACCCCTAAGACAATGGAAAGAAACTTGAATTTTAAGTCAGAGGACCCAAATTCAAACTCAAACTAATTTTGTGAAGACAGCATATATACATATATAAGAAAATGCAAAATGAAGTATGAAGAAGACCTGGGACGAAAAATGTCATCATAGAAATGAATGATGAAAAGAAACAATGGACTGTTCATGGAGGAAGAATAGGGGATAACCAATGGTTAGATCTCAGACACTTACTAACTGTGTGACCCTGGGCAAATTACTTAATCCTGTTTGCTTCAATTCCTCATCTATAAAATGAGTTGGAGAAAGAAACGATAAACCACTCCAGTATCTTTGCCAAGAAAACCCCAAATGGGGTCATTAAGGGTCAGACATGACTGAAATGACTCAACAACAACAACGAAATGAATAGATCTTGTGTTCTTCTGGTCTTTGTGATGACAAATGAAATAAGGGAAGCTCTCAGCTTGTTCTCCCTGTGGTGAAAGGATGGTATGACATAGATAATAATTGTATAGAGAAGGTGGGCATGGCTGGATTGTGACATCTATTGTTGAAGAGGACATCCACTTGGAAGTTATTGCAAGATACAATCGATATCTGAGACATGTGGGTGAAAGAAAAGCAAAACATTGTGTTAACATTTCTTGAGATATTTCTAATTGTCTAGATGTTTTGCAAGGGATAGCCCAAATATGCAAGAATTGACAGGATTTCATTTGGTTATTCAGGTAACATATAAACAGACATGGCCCAAGAGGGTGTCTTTATCAGGCGCCTGGGTGAAAATACATGTTTATACTAGTTGAGCATTGTTTTCCAGTGGAACTAAACATCACTGCTATGATTTTGTTCCTTGGAAATCCATGGCTGCATAGAGAATTTACTGCACAGCTTTGCTAACTGCCATCAACTTGAAGAATTATTTACTTCTGGGATTTCCCATCACTATAGTTATAAACTCTTACAAATTGCTATTGATCTCAAAATCTCCTATTGACCATTTTACATCAAAAGCAGTCCTATTCCTTCTGTTTCTAGCCTGCTGGGTATTGCTGGTTAATGGCTGACACTGAATGGATGCAAGGCAGGGATCAATTCCAGAGTCAACACTGTCTCCACTCAAGACTGCTTCTAGCAGGGTTCCAGTAAAAACAATATCCAATGACTGTGCTTTCCTATGGTACCTGCATAATTCCCAGGTGATCCAACATGGCAGAAAATGTATCATACTGAGCTCTCTCAGTCCCTTCTGTCAGAGTCAGCTAAGGGGTAAGAGAAAGGAATTTGACTTCAAAGTGTGGATGGAAACACAGAAGATGCAAAAGGAGATTTTGTTAAATTTATGCTGTTGCAAGTCAGGCTCATTTCTGTATCATGCATAATGGTTAGTCATCTTTTCAGGCACATGCACATAAATCAGGAATGGGGACTAAAGACATTTATCACAGGCTGATAGCGTCTGGTTCTAATAGAGTCTTAATAATTTGCAAGAGCCGTTGCATGCACAAAGGTTTTAAATTGTGTCAGTCTTAAGTCAAATGACAATAGTAGCTTGGGGTCCATAGTCTTCACCAGATTGCTAAAGAGATCGATGATACAAAGAAAGATTAAGACTTGAATCCAGGTCCTGTAACTACAAATCTAGGGCCTTTTCTGGAGTAGGCCCTGTTCTACTCTAATCTAAGGATGAGTAAACTGAAACCAAAAAGGGTAAAGTCACTTTCCCAAAGCCATGCAGGTCTCCAATGTTGCCTCAGTTTAAACATTAACAAAACAACCATGGTGATTGAGGTATAGAAGCCCTGAGAATGACAGTGTACTCCAGACCACTGGTCCTGTTTCCAGCCAGTCTTTGAAATCATCAGTTCTCAAACTTATTTGGCCTACCATACCATTTAAATAAATTACTCAGTGCACTCCCTGGAAAGCTACTTTCTTTAACCCTCTAATATTTTTTTTAAATTTGCATCATTTCACAAAATATAAAATAGGTATTTTTTTAAATGATACATCTTCAATTTAATAATTTATTGTAAATTTGTTGTAAATTTATTGAAAAATTGTAAACATTTTTTCCTTCATTGAAATGTTGATGATTCCATATTGCATATTGTAACGGTATAGTATCATATTGTAAAGAAGTCATTACATGCACGTATTCCTACTGATGCATGCTGGACTTCCCAATAATGTGAACACGCTCACCTGCCAACATTTGCTTGTTAAGACCTGTTGGCAGACTTGAGTGCTGATTGGCTATAACTTGCATTTTGAGTGTATATTTGGAAAATAATATAATCACTATGACTTTACCTCTGTTATACAACACATTAAATATGTATGAGTGGTTTTTCAAAATTTTCTTCTCTTTCCTTCTTTCTTTATGCTTCCACCACCTCCTTATTTTTATTCAAAGCCCCACAATTGCACCCAAGGCTACTACCACCTCCCTGGATCATTCCAGAACCTTCCGGAGGTCACATCTCCCCTTCTGTGAACCTATGACTAGACTCCAGATTCTAGAGGGAAGCAACTCGTGTGGAGAAATGGCTAACCATCCCCACCAATTGTCACACACAAAGCAGAAAAACCAGTGGAGTTGAAGCAGGAAGGAACCCTGGGGGAGAGACCAGGCAAGTCAAAAGACCACCCTCTTGATCATGCTCTCCCTTCAGACACTGATGGAAACAGCCAAGGACCTTGAACCTATCATCCCTGTGGTGCACTGGCTAGAGCATTGGGCCTGGGGTCAGGAAGATCTGAGATCAAATCCTGTCTCAGACACTTACTAGTCGTAAGACCTTATGCCTTTTACTTGCCTCCTTCAGTTTCTTCAACTGTAAAAATGGGATAATACTAGTACCTAGTTCCTGTGGTTGTTGTGAGGATCAAATGAAATTATATTTGCAAGGCACTTAGTACAGTGTCTGGCATACCACAGATACTCAATAAATGCTGCTTTCATTTCATCATTCCAGTGTCTGTGGTCATAATCTTGGGAAGCAACCTCTGTGGAGATGCATTCTGGCATCTTCTCCTGAAGGGGCTAGCTCCACAACTCCTGAAAACCCAGAAATGAAAGTTTTTCTCACCAAAATCCTTGGCACTATCAAACGGTTCAGTGTCAGAAACTGATACATTTTCAGTGTAAATGTCATTAGAGAAGATAACATTAACATCTGTTTTACCTCGGCATCCTGAAGAGCTGGGATTTTTCATTTGACTTGGCAGCTTAAATCTTCCATCTATATTGTCTCCTATTAGAATGTGAGCTCCCTGAAGGCAGGTCCTATCTTGATTTTCTATTTGAATCCCCAGCGCTTAACAAGGGCTTCATATATAGTACTTGTTTAATAAATGTTTTATCCATTTTCATTCATTTATTCATTTGGCCAATTGAGTCAAACAGCCTGTAAAAGGGAAAAATTTAAAAGTTTTCAAAGTGAATTACCTTTTAGTCCATCAATTCTCTGTCAGGAGATGAATAGTATTCAAGGGTTTTCTTTTTCTTTTTTTCTCTTTTTTAAGGCAAGGGAGTTGGGAGAGGGAGAAAAAAATAAATGCTGTTAACTGAAAAACTTGTACTTAATTTAGTAGAAAATAAAGTGGACAGACTAATCCATTCTTCCAAAGCATTCTGGCTATGATAAATACCAAGTGAGGTATCCAGGGCCTTTGCTGGCCAGGACAGGTAAGACCTAAGAATATCAGTACTGTGAACTCTCAGTTAAGCTTCTCTTTATAAAGGAGTGCAGAGCCAAGATATGAACTCTGAAAAGGACTGTCCAGTAGGGAAAAAGCTGAGATTCTCAAAATCCTCATCTCTAGACAGGGAGGGCTGTGGTATCCACCTAGTTTTGTCCCTCCCCATGTCCTTTACACCTTCTCTCTGTCTTTTTCTCTTTTACTCTTGTTCCCTCTGCACAGGAGAAAGTGTGCATGAGTACCTCCTATAAACAATGAATCTGGTTTTAATGCTGAAACATACTCAGCAATTGAGGTTCCTTTGAGTTCCTGGTTGGCAGCACAGCTGACAAGTCGTGTAATTGTCACAGGCCTCTGGTGGAACTGGTCCATAGGCCACCAGGCTTATGAAAGGCCACATGTCAACAACTTCCTCTTTTTCCCCTATTCTGAGATATAATATTTTGAGCAACATTTCACCGTGCAAAGGGCACCTGTCTAAAATTGCTTAAGCTTAAGAAAGAGGTTTTCAGGTCAACTTTATTACCCTTATTTCCCCTGATGTTAACAAAAAAGAGAAATACGTTTTTCCCTCTTAAGTACCAAAGATCAACTACCCTTGTTTCAATACATCTTCTTTAAAATTATTATTATTGTTGTTGTTATTTTTAAAAATACCTACAGGGCAGTAGAGGGGGATGTTAGGTACTCCAACGAGTTAGTTTTTGATTCTGATGTGTCCAGAAAAATTCCTAGAAAAATTGTTTTGGCATTTGGGCAAGCTTCAAAGAGAGTTTGTGAAGAAGGTGGTATTTCTTATTTCAGGTAAAGACTATTTTTTGAATCATTTTAGCACTGTTTATAAGGGGTAGTGTCTAATCCTAGACTATCCCTTATTCTTATGTAAGCATAGAATTATATCTTATTGAATGTTTTCTGTGGTTTCCAACTATGTTATCTGTCCAGGAAGAAATGTTATGACTTTTTAAGCAAAAGGCATGAAAGGGAGAAAGAAAATCTGAACTTAGAGATCAATAGAGTTGGAATGGTCCTTAGAAGAAAGACATCACAGATTCATTAGGACCAGGTCATATATGACAGACTAATTGCATTTCCATTTTAGATTGTCATATTAGACTGTTAAATTGGGAGAATGCCATGGATATATTCCATGCTTTATTCTTCCAAAGTAAGACTAAACCTGGAATATTCTATTTACTTCTGGTGGCATGTTTTAGGAAAGACATTGATAAGTAGGAAAAAGTACAGAGGATGACAAAGGCCCTTAAACTCATTCAATTCAAAGCAAGTCAATTCAGTTTGATTCAACAAACTTTTAAAAGCATGTCATGTGTAAGGTACTATGCAATGACTCAATGAAATGGTACCTAGCCTCAAATATTCTTTCAAATATCTGTATATACACCACCCTCCTCTCCATGGTAAATATATCTATTTCATTCAAGTGATTCTTCTTAAAACATGCATAGTGTCTAGTCCTCTCTTGATGCAGTCTCTGAATCTATCCATTTGTGAATGTGCTTCCTAAAATGGTACCTAGAATTAAACACAATTCCCTCAGATGTGTCCTGACTATGGTAGAGTATAGCAGAGACAAATGCAGATTTGATACGAGGGGAACATCACCTAATTCCTAGCAGCTATTCTTCATTTAAGGCCTAAGATCACATTCACTCTCTTATCTGTTATATCACATTGTTGACTCAAGTCATATTGACTTAAATGGCACTGAAACCCTTAATCTGTTTTAGGCTACATACTATCTAGTCAAATTCCCCTTACATGGTACTGGTGAGGTTGTATTTAAAGAAAAAAGTGTAAGACTTTACATTTTCTTCATTAAATTGGATATTAGATTTTTCTCAAAGGCTGCATGGCATAATTGATAGAGATCCAGATTTGGAGTCCTAGGTTTGAGTCCTCTCTGGCATATACTAGCTCTGTGATCCTATATTAATATTTAAACTTTCAGTACCTCCCAGGAATCTTTAAGAAGATAAGATAACAGAACAGTTGCTGATCTGTATCAGTGGAGGAGTTTTCCATCCGGCAAATGCTTCACACCAAAAAAATCACAAGTCTGACCTTGCCCCAATGCCACCCCCCACAAAAATATTTCAATCAGAAGCACTTAATAAGTTCTTACTATGTTCCAGATACTGTGTTCAGCCCTAGGAATACAAAGACAAAAGTATAAATAGCCCCTGATACCAGAAGGTCAAACTCTAGTGGAGGAGACAATGTATATAAATATTACCATTGATATCAATAGATAGATCTAGATAGATCTATATCTATATATCTCCCTTTTTCTCTCTTTATACATATTTATACATACATACATGCATAAGTATGTATGTATGTGTGGATAGATAGATAGATAAAGAGCATATGCAGAGGATATGCAAACTACATACAAAATACTTTTGACAGGGAGGCCAAATGCAAGCAGGGTGGTTCATGAAAGTTTTCATGGAGAAGGTGGCATTTGAGCTGGGTCTTGGAGACTGGAGATTCTAATAGACAGAAGTGATAGAGGAATACATTCTAGGAATGAGGGAAACAGCCAGTATGAAAAGCAAGGGAAGTGGAGTGTCATGTATGAGGAACAATAAGAAGGCCACTTTGGCTGGACTACAGAGTGTGAAAGGGGCAGTAAAGTTAAGCTGACATCAGGTTGTGAAGATTTTTGCATAACAAACAAATAAGTTTATATTTGACTTTAGAAGTGATAGTAGAGGAGGGGTGTGTGACCTGGTCAGACTCATGTTGAGATTTGAACAGTATTCTAGTCTTCTGATATTTTCGTGGGATCTTGATTGTCATTCATCATGTCACTATCTACATTCCACCCAGTTTTGTGCTTTCTGTAATGTTATTAAACATCCACTTTATGGATTATAAAACATTTTCCTCATAACCCTCCAGTAATCTTTGGTCTCATCAGTCCAGTGAGTATGGATCAGAATGAATGAGTAAATGAACCAATGGGAAGACAATTCCTAGATACGATTTGCTGAAAATACTTGTCTATTCACAGGTGGCAGAGTACCTTAACTCATGGTACCATTTGTTTACTTTCATATGTTTCACTCCCACTCCTTCTCTTGCTCCTTACCCTCTCTTCTCAGCTTGCATTAATGGATGGCATCTATGTAGTCCCTTAGATCTTCAGAAAAACTGATTGCAACAGTTTTATGTACTAGGTACTGCAAATATTGAGTCAGTTAGGTGGTACAGTGGATAAAGTTTGGGTCTGGATTCAGGAAGACTCGCTGTCCTGAGTTAAAATCTGGTCTTACACGCTTACTAGCTGTGTGACCCTTGGTAAATCATTTAACTCTTTTTTCTGCAGTTTGCTCATCTATAAATGAGCTGGAGAAGAAAATGGCAAACCGCTCCAGTATCTTTGCTAAGAAAATCCCAAATGGGGTCACAAAGAGTCAGACGTGCTTGAAACACCTTAACAACAATTGCAAGTATTAGCATCTCCATTTTCTAGTAAAAAACAAACCAAACCAAAAAAAAAAACCAAACCAAAAAACCCAGAGGCTTTATTTTTATCCTCATTTTTTTACTTTGTGTCAACTGAAGGTTTTGGACAACTAATTTTCATATTTAATATTTTTATGTAGAAGATAGTGATTTCTTCCATTAGTCTTTCCTAAAACATGTTTATGAGCCTGAACAAAGATACTTTTTTTATTTTTTATTTTTTGCAAACGAGTGTTGCCTTACATTTGTGGTGAGTAACTTTTACATGGTTACAAAACTAAGTAGTACAGACCGAATTTGAACCCAGGGGTCTCTTCAGTGTTTTACTGTGGTCTCCAAGCTTTTCTAGTCCCCGTTTAGTATCACTAAGATATATGTGTTTATGATGCTAAAAATTTCTTCCTCAGGAACATAATCCCACTATTGCATTCATTAAAAAAACAAAGGACAAAAAATTAATCTGACATTTCCTTACTTAATACTGTTTTCTCATTGTCACCCATGAATTTAAGCTATCATTAGAGATGAATGTTCACATCTCTGCCCTCAGAGGAACTTGGAGAGATTGTCTGATCATGTTTAATTACAATGAGGTTTTGAGTCAGCAGTATCATCTGTGGCAAGGCAGAGTGAATAGAGAACAAGTCTTGGAGCCAGGAAGACTTGTGCTCAAGTGCTAGGTTTGACATATAGTGTCTGTGTGCCTTGTGCAAGTCACTTAAACTCCTAATGCTCCAGGAAACCTCTAAGACTGTAAGTTGCCAAATAGCTGCAGCTCTGCATTGGTAAAGGAAATTTTCTCACTGTGAATATCTTGTAGCAATAAGATCACAGGACCAGACACCTAACACACAGCTGAAAAACAAACAAACAAACAAAAAACAAAACTTCATCCTAGATGTCATGGATCAGCCTTAGGTTTCTTTAAAATATCTATCTATCTATCTATCTATCTATCTATCTATCTATCTGTCTGTCTATCTGTCTATGTATCTTTCTTTCTTTTAAAATAAGTTATTGACATCTACTACTTTCTACCTCTGGAGTGTAATTTAAAGCAAAACAAAACAAAAACCACTTGTAACAGATATTCATAGGCAAGTAAAATAAATGCCTACATTCTTCTGTATTCCAAATACATATGTGTTATTTTATCTTGGGTCCTTGACCTCTCTGTCATGAGGTAGGAAGCATTCTACATTACTGGTCCTCTAGACTCTTTATCAGAATTTTTAAGTCTTTCAAAGTTGTTTCTCTTTACAATGTTGTTATTGTAACCATCCTCCTGTTTCTTTCTGTTCCTTTCACTTTGCATCAGTTAATACAAGCCTTGCTAGGTTTCTCTGAAACCATGTCTTTAATTATTTCTTATGGTGCAGTAGTATACCATTGAATTCATATGTAATAATTACTATCCAGTTCTTTGCTACTACAAAAAGAGTTTCTATGAATACATACACTATAAGTATAATTTCCACTTTGATCTTTTTCACCTGTTGTTTTCTGTCCTTCAGTTTTGAAGAGGATTAATTACATCATGAGCAGAGTTAAGTGAGGCAGAGCTACACAAAGTCATCTGTCTCACTCTCTCTTTCTTAGTCATCAAAGTACAGTGTTAGGACAAAAGTCAAGACAACTGGCTGTGGACCAGGATGCAGTAAATGACTTTGGCATCTTTGATGTCTGACCAAGTTCTAAATGCTCCACAGCATGTGCCTCAGCTGCCTTCATGGCTGTTGGAACAATTTTTTTCTCATTTGCCTCTTCACCTGGAGAAATCTTCACATGCTTGGAGTAGACATTCCTCTAACTCCTTGATGGGTTTGAGGCCTGTCAGTTACCCTCAACCTGGTTTAGCCCATCTGCTGAAATGGTTTACTGAAGTGTGGCCACCAGCATATTCCAGCTTCTTGGAACCACAGATGAGAATTGGGTGAATCAGGTGGACACCAAAGGTGCAGCCCTGCAAAGGGCTTAGCAAGTTCTCACACAAGCGGTGCTAGTCCTTCTGAACACCTCATGAACCCTTCTTTTTCAGCTATAGGATCAGAAGTGATGTCACTGGATCAAAGGGTATGCCTAGTTACTCGTGACTTTGGGGGCATGTTTACAAATTGCTTTCCAGAATGACTACACCACTCCATAGCTCTGCCAACAGTGTGTTAATGTGCTTGTTTTCTCACTGCCCCTCCAACATATGTTCCCCAGTTAACCATTTACCTTCTAATTTTAGTTGCATTGGTTTTGGTCATGCAAAAATTTTTTAATGTTATATAATCAAAATTGTCCATTTTATCTTCTAAGTATCCCTTTATCTCTTTGATCATGATGTTTTTTCATATCTATAGATCCAGGATATAAGTATCTGGTCCTCTAATTTTACATCTGAGTCATCTATTCATTTAGAAACCTTTTTTCTCTAAATGACCCAGACCAGACCACACCCCAGAAGAGTCAAGGACTGCTTGTGTATTAACATCATTATCTTTTTTTTAAAAATTCTATGATTTCTACTGCTACTCATTCCTCCTTATTTCCAACCCCTAAGTCCCAATTGAACTTGTCACTCTTATGCTCATTTTTCAAAGTTGCTGTCCATGGTTCTGATCTTTGTCAGGCCAAAGTTGTTTTGTTGTTATTGTTATTTTTAATCAATCACATTATTTGCTCCCCAGGTCTGTGCTAGTGCTGATCCTCCATATGTTTTGAGAGACACAATGACATAAAACATGTACTTCTGTCCTCTACAGCGGTGACTTTGAGGCAAAGTGCACCTATTTTGCCCACTTGCATTGACCTTGCAAAAGTAAATTGACACTTTCCACCTCTGTGTTATTATTTAGTCATTTTTCAGTCTGTCTGAATCTTTGTGACCCCTTTTGGGGTTTTCCTGGCAGAGATACAGGATTAATTTGCCATTTTCTTTCTCCAGCTCATTTTATAGATGAGGAAACTGAGGCAAAAGGGTTAAATTGCCCAGAGTGACACAGCTAGGAAGTATCTACTTCTGTACTTTAGTCCAATCCTGTCATTCTTATATTATAGTATGCTCTCTTGGAGTTTTCTAGATAGGATTGGCCTGGGATTCCTGGGAGCAGTAATAATTCACCAAAGTCTAATGACACCATCATTTCCCATTCTCCCAGGCTTGAAACACTGGAAATAGAGAAAGGAGAAACCAAGTGAGGTTCTTGCCTCATGTGAAAAGTAAGAGGAGTTTAGAAAAAACATTAAATGTTTACCTACTATCCAAAGAATTTCATGTCGTTAGGCTAAAGAGGGTATAATTTCATATTCTTGTATCCTGCACAGAATTGACTAATTAGAACTCTACTTCAATCGATCGTTACACTTACCTTTTCTTTCTTTTCAATAGGTAATAACTTCTACCTTCATAATTTCTCTTTTGTTCATCCTCTCCTCTCCACTATCACATCTCCACTACCATCCTCATTGAGTCCCTTGTTCCTTCAACCCTACTACAGTCAGAATAACCATCTGCTCTATTATTGTGACTTAAACATTACTGAACCTACCATTTTCCATCTTCTTGTGCCCTCTCCAGTACTAGGCATTGCCATCTATCCTCCTACTATAATCTGAAAACCAAAGGATCTTTCAGTCTATAGCTCTATTCTCCCATATATATTGTTTTCCTTTGCTACTTCCCCCTCCTCCATTAGAATGTCAGTTCCTTGTGATCAGAGACTTCGTCACTTTTCTCTCAGTATTCTTAGAACTTAGCACAATGTTTTCCATAGCGCTTAATAAATGATTTTCATTCACTTTTTTCACTTATTCATTTCTGTACCAACACAGTTCACTTTCCATAGTACCACACTGCTTTTCTGATTCATGAAGCTATCTCTGATACTTCTTGTTAGAAGTAACCCAACCTTCTTTAGGGTTCTGTAATTATCTGCACAACTCTTTCCTTTGCCAGTATCACATTATACTTTGGATCATACTTGTGTGAAGCTTTTATATTCTCACCCTCCCCATTATTTTGTATGTATTTCATGGGAAAGTTCTAGGTTGTTTTTCATTTTTGTATCCCAAGTGAAGTTCTCTGAGTCATGGAACACTACATTCTCCAAAGAAAAGTTAATAATCATACAAAGGTCAATGGAGAGCCACCTGGTCAGTGTGAGTTTTTCTGTAACACTTTATAAATAATTAATTTGCATAGGAGAAGCAGGTTAAAGGATGGTGTCAATGAAATGCATAACCAGAAAAATAGGCTATTCATGCGATTAAAATGAGGGGTGGCCCGTATTTTCCATTGTTATCTCCAAAATGATAAAATAACTAAAAGATCTCTAAACTGTTGAGTGGACCCCCCTGTGGTAAACTATTGGCTGGATATGACTGGTTAGATATAAATGGGTTGTACTCCTACATTGCTGAATGGACCACCCACATGGATGAGTTGTCTTTCAGCTGGTTGCTAGCTCCTTAGCCTAAAGGTGATTTCTGAAGGACTGCAAAGCAGGTCAGGTGGAGTTTTTTAAATCTTTATTTTATTTTTAATTTATAAAATAAAATAAGATTCCTATAACATAGTAAAAAAAAAGGTGATTGCACATGAAACTGAAAATCTATTATGTATAACTTGCTATTCTTTTTAAATATATAAAGTTATCATGTAACTTTCTTGTTTTTTCTTCCCTCCCCCTCCCCACTAGGGACACAGGAAAGTAAGCTTCCTGAAAATAGAGAAATGTGTGTTATGGGGAGTCTCACAGAAATTGAATTGCTCCAGTGCAAAGCCAGGGAGAGTTGAGGGCAGAATGCAATTATGCACTTATGAGAAAAATAATGGAATTCAGTTCAATTTAATTAAATCTACATCTAATCACTTCAAATCAACTTAAAAACTCCAACATCCTTATTAAACCATACTTTATGCAAAATGCTTGCCAGGTGGTATAAATACAAAGACAATACCACCCTCAGGGAGTTTATAGTCTACTAGAAGTAGAGAAGTGGGAAACTAGGAGGGAGGTGGAGGAAAAATGATGTCTTGGAGTGGTAAGAACACCAAGCTTAGAATGAGTCAGAAGACCTGGCTTCAGATCAGCCCATCCTTTGTTAAGGAGAGTATGCTCATATGCAAGCCATTTTCACCTCAGCTTACTCACCAGCTTGAGCTTGCCAAATTCTCTTGTAAATGGGAGTGGATGAGTAGGGTCTAGAACTTAGCATAATGTTTCAGAGGTAATAAGGAATATTAAATCCAATTCATTAATTAGCTGTTAACAGTTCCACCTCTCCCAGAATACTTGGACTTCAATAGCATTTTTCAAAAAGACCTTAAAGATTTTAAAGATACCTGAACTAAAAAAGAAAGAAAAAAAAAGGATGAGTCACAGAAGCAAGTGAACAATTGGGGTGTTCTCCTGAAAATATGTGATATAGGTGTCATCAGCCTTTTTCCTGGGGATAAGGCATGATTTCTAAGGTCCCTTCATTTTAATTATGAGACACTAGGATTTAGAGTTAGAAGGAGTCTTAGAGGTCATCTAGTTTAATATTCTCATCTCATAGGAACAGATACTCAAGCCCAGAGAGGCTTTTGACTATCCTAAAGGTACAGCTCATAAATAGGAGAGTTTGGAATTGAATCCAGATCCTCTGCTTCCAAGTTCAAAGCTCTTTCCAGTACATGATCTATGACTTTCTATGATTCTATAGACAGCTAACAAGCATGTGATTCCTACTCTTAGTGGTCTGAACACTTCCATATTGTAAAACCACCTGGAAAGCCATTCTGTTCCATCTTATGTTGCAAAGCTTAATCTTCAAAAGACCAGAACCTAACCACAAAAAAAGATACAATAGTTCAAGTAGTTAAATTTTGCATGGCTAAAAAGGCATTTTGTCTCCAGTACAGTACAAAATAAAGGGCAGCTAGGTAGCACAGTGGATAAGGTGCCCATCCTAGAGTCAGGAAGACTCCTCTTCCTGAATCCAAATCCAGCCTCTTGCTTACTAATTGTATGACCCTGGGCAGGTCACTTAATCCTGTTTGCCTCAGCTTCCTCATCTGTAAAATGAGCTGGAAAAGGAAATGGCAAAATCATTCCAGTATCTTTGCCAAGAAAACCCCAAATGGGGTCACAAAGAGTTGGACACAATTAAAATGACACAACAGTGACATGGGCTTCTTGTGGAGTACCTTTCCTGATGGGGGGAATCTATGTCACACCACCAGACAATAGGCAGCTCTGCCGACCAAAGGTGAAAAATCCAGCATTTGGCTGCCCAAATGGAATTGCTGTGGAAGTCTTTGACATGGTTCTAGCTACACACACACACACACACACACACACACACACACACACACACACACATGTGTGCGCACACACACATGAAAACCTCATTCAGATCAACAGGGATTCATTGTCAATACAAGCTCTGGAGGAAAAAGTAGGGCAGTGCGTTCACTAGAAATTTTCTAGTTTTGTTAAAGATAGACAGCTTAGAAATAGGGAGATTAGAGAAACACAAATGAGACAACAACTAAAAATAAATCACTAAATATGTATGTATGTACATACGTATGTGTGTGTGTGTGTGTGTGTAAATACATGAATAGATTATAGAATGAATGAAAACTTCCAGGGCTACATGGCAGATGGAGTTTGGTGGAAGATCTTCCTCTTTCAAGTCTAGCTTTTCTATAGTTTCTTAACCCTAGAAAAGTAAATGGAGATGGTATTTGGAAAGGAAGCTTTCTCTTGTTCTGACTGGCTTCTTTAGGCAATAAGGTCTCCTACTTGGATTACATACTGTTAGGGATGTTTAAAAAAAAGAAAAAAAAAAAACTTATTAGCTAATGTTACTGGAGATTGAAAAAGTCCTTAAATAACAGTCAAAGTGGACTCTAGCTTACAACTAAGGGTCAATTCAACTAGCTGTACCTGACCATGAGTGCAAGATTAATGTGGTTCAAGTGTCAGTGGATTTTCCTGCATAGTTGTCAAGTCGTGCAAATGAGATACAACTTCAGAGGTCTCTGTTCTTATTGAATAGAGGTCAAGTTGCACTGTCATCACCACTGCTATCATGACCACTATCACCACTTCAATTACTAGCCCACCTTTCAGTTTACTTTAACTCAAAGTTTACTTTAGTTTACTTTAGTTACAGGATACTTTTTTTTTGGCATTATCCCATTTGATCTTTAAAACAACCTTAGTAGTGCAAAACTCATTTTTTCTTGTCTTGTAGATGACAAATCTAATGCTTAGCAAAGTTTACTACCTTGACCACTAGCCAATGAGGAGCAGAGTATTAACTCAAGAATCACATCTTATGAGTCAAATGAGTGGGTTGAAGTAAATTGCTCCTAAGATCCATTTTGCTATAAGATGTGATCCTCTGACATCTTTGTGTTTTTTTTTTTTCTGGGTACTATGCAACCAGATTTTTCTGATGCCAACTGTCTGTTACCACTGTGGTATAACTGGGCCATGTGATCTCTTAGAATCAGATCTACACAGGACTTTTAGTACACAGAATGTTGTCACTGGAATGGATCTTAGAATATAAGGTACACAGATTAGAATAGAGTTTTTGAAGCTATAGGATATAGAATGCTAAACCTGGAGAGGATTTTAGAATAGAGAATGTCAGAATATTGAAAATTGAAAATGTTACAGATAGAAGAGACCTTATGAATTGAACATGACAGTGTTAAAGGGAACTTTGAGCTGGCCTAGCACAAACCCCTTCATTTTTCAAAGGAAGAAACTGAGGCTAGGTGAGGTAAGTTGATTTGTTGAAAGTTATACAGTGAGGGAAAGAACCTTGTTTTGCTCATTCCAAGTTTAGTACTTTTGACACCACATCATTATTTTCATGGAAATCTATGGAGTAAGCCTCAGAAAAAAAATCACCTTAGAAAAAGTTCAAACGAAAATAAGCATTCTATGTAGCTTTATCAACAAATCCATCCATGTTCCAAACAAGACAAGATGATTTGCTTTTCCTCTGGCAACTGAGCTTGGCCAGGCAATCAGAAGTGGGTGCTGTAACTCTACTTTGGTCAGACCCTATAATTGTCAAAGAACATTTGTGTGATGACAGACTTATGGGAAATGAGAAGTCAGCTGGGGCAAGCTCCTAAAAAAAGATCTCAATGGTTGAAGCAGAAAGGAAATAGTCTGCCAGCAATTTTGCTGACTGGGGAAACCCTTTAATATAGGCCATTCTTCCAGAAAGAACGTATTTCAGTTGGGATGTCATTGGGAGGAAGTTCCCTAAGTCATTCCTCCATAGTTACCAAACAGAAGAAGCATTCTTTAAATGGATCTGACAGCTTATGATGTGGAGAAATACTTGTCACTTGTAGAAAGTTGAATACCTTCCAAATCTCCATTTCAGATACTACAATGCCTTACAAGAGTCTATAGAGACATAACTGCTAAACAATTAGAACAGTCTGAAAATGGAATAGATTGCCTTAGGAAATATTGAGTCCCCATTATTAGAAGGCTTTAAGTAGAATGCAGATGCCTGGTTTTTTTTAGGGATGTCATAGATAAAACTCTTATACAAATACAATTTGTCTACATGATCTCTGAGGTCTGTATCAGCTCTGAAGAGACCTTAGAGACCAAAGTAACTACCCCTTTGTTTTAAAAAGAAAACTGAAGTCTGGAAGGATTAATGAAATCCTAGATCACAAAGTTTGTTCTGAGATAGTAATAAAACTAGGACTGGAACTCAGAGGAAGTTACAACTCATTTACTTCTTTTGAGAGAGGTCTATGCATTGCCCTAAGGTTATAGGTAGGTCTTCAGAATTTCTTTTGTGGTCATTGAAGGAATTCAGTTTAATTCAACAGGCTTTTTTTTAGTAAGCTCCTTCTATGTGACAGCCACTATGTTAGGCTCACATAAACAAGCAAATAGAAAAACAGGTAAAAAAAATTGCAAATTTGTTTTTAGGCAGGGGAAAAGGGAACTAATACATGAATGAATCAGGAAAGGCCTATTTTTAGCACACAACACTAGAACTGAGCCTTTTAATTAGCTGGAAGGAGGGGAAGAGGGATATCCCTGGCAACAACATAAAGATTGGAAAAGGAATATTGTGTGTGTTCATTTTGGCTGAAATATAAAATACATGAGGGGCAGTAATTTGCTATTAGTTTTCAAAGAAAAATAGATTGCAGATAAATTATTAGGGGCTTAAATGACAAAAACAGGAATTTGACAATAGGGAGTCACTTCACTGTACTGACTATAGGAAGTCAGTGAAGCATCTTGAGCATAGGGAATAAGAAAGTTGGGCCACTTCTTAAGAATATAAATTTGTTTTCTGTATGGAGAATATATTGGGGAGAAGACAGATTTGACTGAAAGAGAAAGACTAATTAAATAAGAAATTAATAGTTTATGCTAGAGGTTATGAGGACTTGAACTAAGGGGCATCCATGTGAATGGAGAGTAGGGAATAGGTGCCAAAGAGATTGTTGGGGTAGAAGAAAACCAGGCATAACAACTGATTGGAGGCAGAGAGTGAATGAGTGAGTAAGAGGCAGAGAGTCCAGGATTACTCCTGGGTTGTGAAGATGGGTTCCTGGAAGAATAGTGAAGAAAAGAGATAACTAAAGAGGAAATAGAATACTTAAATAACCCCATCTTAGAAAAAGAAATTGAACAAGTCATCAATGAGCTCCCTAAGAAAGAAATCCCAAAGATCAGGTGGATTTATAAAGATCAGGTGCATCTTAATACTATATACATCACTTGGGGAAAAAAAAAGGTAAAGGAGTCCTAATATATTTCTTTTATGATACAAATATAGTTTTGATACCTAAGTCAGGGAGAGCAAAGACAGATAAAGAAAGCTATAGAACATTTAATGAATATTGATGCAAAAAATTTAAGCAAAATACTATCAAGGAGATCACAGCAATCTATCATGACCAGGTGGGATTTATATCAGGAATTCAGGTCTGGTCCAATATTAGGAAAATTATAAGCATAACTGACCATATTAATAAGGAAACTCACAAAATCATATGATTATCTCAACAGATGCAGAAAAAAGCCCTTGATAAACTACAATATCCATTCCTATTAAAACCCATTAGAAAGCATAGGAATCAATGGAGTCTTTCTTAAAATGACAAATAAAATCTATCTTAAAAACAAGAGCAATCACTATTTGTAATCAGGATAAGCTAGAAGAGTTCCCAGTAAGATTAGGAGCAAAGTAAGGGTGTCCATTATCACCACTATTATTCAATATTGTGTTATAAATGCTAAAAACAGAGGCACCTAGGTAGCTCTGGGGATAGTGCTTGGCCTAAAGTTAGGAGGACTGAGTTCAAACCTGTCTCAGATACTTACTAGCTGTGTGACCCTGGGCAAGTCACTTAACTTCTGTCTGCTTAGTTTCCACTACTATAAAATGAGGATAATAATAACATCTACCACCCAGGATTGTTTTACGGATCAAGTGAGATAATACACTTAAAAATATTTTTTTCTTTATTTTGTTAAATATTTCCCAATTACATGTGAAAAATTAATATGTATTTTTGAAAATTCAGAGTTCCAAATCATTCCCTCCTTCTCACCCATCCACCCTCCTTGAGAAGGCAATTTCATGTTGATTTTACATATGAAGTTATGCAAAACATGTTACCCTATTAGGCATACTGTAAAAGAAAACACACACACACACACACACACACACACAAAGAAGAAAAATAAAAGAAGTTTTAAAAATATTCTTCAATCTACATTCAAGTTGATCAGTTCTCTCTCTAGAGATGGATAGCATTTTTCATCATGGGTCCTTTGGATTTGTCTTGTTTTATCATCTTGATCAAGTAAATCTTTCACAGTTGATCATCTTTACAGTGTTGATGGTACTCTGTATAATATTTTCCTTGTTGTGCTCACTTCACTTTGCATGAGTTCATATACATCTTCCAGGTTTTCTGAAACTCTTTGGCTTACAAACGAGATAGTAATTTCAAAACACTTATCACAGTCCTGGCACATAGTAAGCCTTATATAAATGTTAGTTACTCCTCCTCCTCCCACTACTACTACTACTACTACTACTACTACTACTACTACTACTACTACCACTACTACTACTTACTACTATAATAGGGCTGACTGGACCTTCAAGTGCCCCTGCCCTAAGATTATATTATTAGATACAAAGATAATGGCCCTCAAAGCTCCCCCTTCAAGCAGTCACTCCAATTAGTCTTAACTTTCTAGCAAAATGTATTTAGGGTAGGGTAAATGGGACTTTGCCCCAGGGAAGGAAATTTAAAGGTCAGCAACAGTACCATCCAGGGAATTCTTTCTCTCTTGCTTATATTTCATCCCTATGGCAGTGACCTTATGCTTGGCTCCTACCCCTTCAGTAGATCGGCCACATTTGCTATACTAGGGCGAGCTTTCTTTCTCTGGTGACTGAATCTCAGAGGAGCCCTCTATACCTCTCTGTAAATTGCCCTGGCTTCAGAAATTGCTAATTAGAGCTATGCTTTACAGTCTTCACCAGAAGAGAGTTCCTGAATTCACAAAATTAGAGACTCAAAGAAGCTGAATTGGAAGAAACCCAAGAGGTCCTAGAGTGCATCTTCCATCACACCTGTAATTCCCACTACAGCATCATTGACTTTCTCTGAACACTCTTAATAATGAGGAACTCATTACTACTAGTATTATTACTATCAATTAACTGACATGAATCTATTAAGTGCCAACTGTATACTAGAAACTGGATAGACTTTAGAGGTTCAAAGACAAAAGTGAAATAATTCCTGACTTTCATGAGATTACATTCTAATAGGGAAGAAATTTATGCCTATGTGTATGCAAAACACATACAAGGTAACTTTGAGGAGTAGTACTAAAAGCTGAAGAGACTATAAAAGTATGCTGAAGTTAGCACTTAAGATGAGAATTGAAGGAAATCAAAGATTCCAAGAGGTAGAAATGGATTGGGAATGGCTCCAGGTATGAAGAAAAGCCAATAAAAAGTAACAGAGATACAAGATAGAATACCATGTGTGATGAAGGGCAAGAAGGCAAATTTGGGTGGGCTGTAGAGTATGTGGAGGAGGGTAATGTATAATGAGGTTGGAAAGGTAGATGGGGTCAGGTTGTGAATAGATTAAATGTCAAGTGAATTTGAGGTAATAGTGGGGCTAGGTGAACTTACAGTGGCATCAGGGAGATGTAATGGGAAATTTTTAGGAGAGGTGCTATAGATGACAGCAAAGATGGAGCAAAAGATAAGCTGAGCATGGAGAGAGATCAAGAGACCAGGTTTCTTCTGTGATTGTCTATCAGAGGGGGAATGTTTGGGCTGTATTGTAATGCTTAAGCTCCATTGATGCTTTGCCAATGGGGAGTACTTATGTGAACTAACAGCCTTCATAACTGTGCTTCATCTGACCCAGTTATTTTTGGTGTGGCCTAAAACTGTGGCTATGGGAGATGATCATAATTTTGAATGAATGAAAGCATGTCTTTGTGGAAAGCCTCAAGGAGGAAGAACTCAATGAATAGAGAGATCTAGCTCCCCCCCCCCCGATTCAGAATGGAGGTCTCTGGATGGGTGAAATTAGCTGACACAGTTTCACTCCTAGGTCTCACTCCCATGACTTCCTCTTTATTGCATTAAAGGCATGATTGGGCATTGCATATCCATGTAGTATATTTGTGGCAATAGGCTTGGGAAACAGGTTCTAGGAGCTGACCACTGACCAAAAGGTCAGTACTTCCTCTATGCCTGCAATACTGCTGATTTCAGAGCTGAAATGTATAGCAAAGTTTCAACTTCTCTGATTCCTTTCACTAACACTTCTGTCTCCCGTGTCTATTAATGGCCATCAGAATTGTCCTTAGCAATTGAGTTGAGCAAGCATTCATTATTTCTTTTTTTTAGATTAGCGCATAAACCAGTGGATTATCTATTTTATTGTTTTTTTTGTAACACCATCTTCTAGTTTTATTTATTAGTTCAATAGTTTTCTTACTTTCAATTTTCTTAATCTCTCCTTTGATTTTTAGGATTTCCAGTTTGGTTTTTAATTAGGGATTTTTAATTTGTTCTTTTTCTAGTTTTTTTAGTTGCATGTCCAATTCATTGATCTGCTTTTTCTCTATTTTACTGATGTAAGCAATCAGAGATAGAAATTTCCCCCTAAATGCCACTTTGGCTACATCACATAAATTTTGGTATGTTGTCTCATTGTTGTCATTTTCTTCAATGAAGTTGTCAATTGTTTCTATGATTTGTTCTTTGACCTACTTTAGGATTAGATTAATTTCCAATTAATTTTAATCTATTTTTCCATTGTCCATTACTGAATATAATTTTTTATTGCATTATGATCTGAAAAGGATGTGTTTACTATATATGGTTTTCGATATTTGGTTGTGAGGTTTTTATGTCCTAATGAGTGGTCAATTTTTGTGTAGGTGCCATGTACAGTCGAGAAAAAGGTGTATTCTTTTCTATTCTCATTCTTTTTCTCCAGAGATTTTTCATATTTAAATTTTCCAGAATTTTATTCAAGTCCTTGGCTTCTTTCTTGTTTATTTTTTTGTTAGACTTATCTAGTTCTGATAGGGGAAGTTGAGACCCCTATTAGTATAGTTTTATTAACTATTTCCTCCTTATTCATTGTTTCTTAATGGAAGGCAGTATGGTCTAGGAGGGACCAGACCTAGGCTCAAGTACTGTCTCTGACACATTATGATTATGAAAAACATTCTGACCTTTTTGAGTCTCAGTTTCCTCATTTTAAGAAGTGGGAATTATAAAATGTGCAATAGTCAGTCAACAAGCTTTTATCAAGCAATTAATAAAATATCACTGAGGATACAATGAAAGGCAAAACACAGTGTCCCTGACCTCAAGAATCTGCATTCTAATAAGAGACAACATGCAGTAAATTACGTACATACAAGATACATTCAGTGTAAATGGGAGGTAATTTCAAATGGAAGGAGTGAAGACACAGCGAGGGGAGGACTGTTGTAGAAGGTGGGATTTGAGACTGAATTTGAAAGAAGCCAGGAGGAAGATATGGATTAGGAGAGCATTCTAAGATGAGGGAGATTTACTGTGCAAAGGCAAGAAGTGCTGGTGTCCTTGGATTGAGGAAATGGAGGGGAGTCAAGTATAAGAATACAGTGAAAGTTAGAAGGAGCCAGCGTGTAAAGGGCTTTAAATGCTAAACAGAACATTTTATATCTGATCCTGGAGGTAATAGGTAGTCAGTGGGGCTTATTGGATCTAGGTTTCCTGTGTTTAAGGAACATTGCTTTTGTAGCTGAGTGGCAGAGACAGAGGCTTGAGGCAAAGCTGATTAATACCTGCTTCTAAGCATTATTATGGGAATCTGGTGAGATAGTGGAGGTTTGCTTTGTGAACCTTTGATGTCAACTATTATTATTACATACCTCCTACATAGAGAGTCCAGTGCTAGTCACTGGAGATACAAAGACAAAACAGCACAGTTTCTTTTTAAATTGTGTGCTTCAGTCTTATATTTTCTCTTTTCAATTAACAAAATCTATTTTCTTTCCCACTATTCCTTCCCACATTATGTTAAAAATTTAAATATCACTTATAATAAATGTGCAAAGTCAAGTAAAATAAATTCTTGTATTGGCCATGATGTCCAAAAATATGTATGTCTCAATCTTCAACTTGAGTCCATCATTTCTCTGTCAGGAGATCAGTAGCATGCTTCATTGTGGTTCTCTGTTGGTCATAGTTTTTAGGTGGGTGACTGATTCCTAAACTATCTTTTCTTGAAATATTTTATAGGTCAATTGTTTTGGATAAATTAAATACCTTACATTTTTTCCCATTTATCCCAGCCATTTGACTTTGTTTCAATCTTTCTTGTTGTCTTATATAATAAATAATGTTTCTTTGATCCATCCTAATTTTTGAAGAGCCTGTTACTAAGGTTTTTCTTGGTACTTGTACTAAGTTTTTAATTCTCTTTCCACATCTTTCCTTCATAACTCTCCTTACTTTTCCTATTCTTTCTTCTAATGCTCTCATTTATAAAATAACTTAATTCTTAAAAACAAAACAAAAGAATTCTTTGTTTCTTTCAGTAATTCTGGTTATACTTGTGTTCAAACTATTTTTTGAGGTTTTGCTTATAAATATTTTGGAGTGATTTGCTTTTTGTGTTGGTGTCATGGGTATTCCTGTTATCATAACAGCCCTTTATGGTGAGATTTTTATTTTTTAAATTTATTTTCCTAGCCTTCCTACCTAAACCGGGATTTTATGTTTGGGCCAGGCTCTGCATTCTTCCACGAGGAACATCTGTTTGGTCCTGAAATTGTTTTTTTCTCTTTATTGACTGCTCTGTTCTTCAAGAACTTCAGAGGCAGCTCAGGCTGGGGACTTATAAACTTTCTGTTTACCCAAAGCTGGATAAGCCTGGAAAAAGTCTTATTAGACCTTATGGACTGAACTTTGTAAGCTTTGAACCTGCAAACCCTTCCAATTAGTCTGGCTGGGGCTAGCAACACTCTACTGGAGCTAAAATGAGATACAAGGCAACAGTGGTGTTGCCCAGACTCAAATCTGGTTCAGAGTGACAGAAATGTAGTCTCTCTAGTAGTTTGTGCTCCCAACCATGGTTATTCAGCTGTAACCTTCAGTCTATGCTGAGTGTTGGATTGGATATCCTGCTCTAAAGTCAGAATCATACAGGTGTTGTCTGCTTCTTTTTCACCTCCTTGCCCAGAATATAGCCTTATATCTTCATTGGCTTATCATGGCTCATTGAACAGGGGTCCCCCCTCTCTTATACTGGATCTGTGGCCCAGTTCTGGAGTACAAGCAACAGAATAGCCAACTGACATCTGTTTCTGCTCTCTACACAGCTTTAAGTCCCTGAGCTTTTCTCGCTCTAGTGCACGGCATCAGGATTCATTCAGTGTCACTACAATGAAAGGCTCTACTAATTACCCTCTGAACTCAACTAGGTCCTCTATGTTCTATCTTCCTATGATTCTCAAGGATAGACAAAATGATACTGTGATTGTCCTTAGTTTTCTCAATCAGGTTTCAGTCCGGTGCCTTTGTAGGTTTCTGGGAAACAACTTGGCTGGTCTTCTAAACACATGGATGGAGCTAATGGTTGAGAAAGGAATGAGGGTAAGTATGAAATACCTTAGGATTTAGATCTGAAATTTACCTGAGAGATGTCATTTGCTCCAACACCCTTATTTTACAAATGAAGAAACTGAGGCTCTGAAAGACCCAAACTTTTTGAGGTCAGGAACTGTTCCAACTTCATTTTTGTATTTCCATGGCTTAGATTGTGCCTGATGCCTGGTAAATGTTTAATAAATGTTTGCGCAATGTTGAATATTGAACAAATTAAGACACTATATTCATCATCTTATTAGAGAGTGGCAATTGGTTTAGCCCAGTTTACTACCAACATACTATAGTGGTAGAACTGAGGCACAGAGGAACTGGGAGAAGAAGAAGCAAAATATAGAGAATGGGGAAGAAGGAAGGGAGAAGAAGGAGAATAAAAGAAGTTGTTGCCTCATCATCAAGGCATGAGCCATTTAGTGACACTAGTACCATAGTTTACCTTTGCCCGCCTGCTTTAGAATTATGCTAGTTTCACTCTTTATGTTTTTTATTGTTTCTAACTTAACTAGACAAAACAACATTGATGAGACATGTCAATAATCAGACAGCTATAGAGTATTCAATACTGCCAGAAATTATTTCACAGGTGATGGGCAAAGCCCACCCAGAGGATTATGTTCCTTACTCTACCACTTACTATCATCATGAGCTTGGGCAAATCACTACACCTCTCCAGGCATCACTTTCCTCATCTGAACGTGATTGGTCCAGATGACTTCTGAGGTTCTTTCTTTCTCCAAATCTATGATCGCATAATTTTGAAACCATGCTTGAACAGGGGAAAATAAATAAGCCATAATCAATCATGACAACCAATGATTATAATATGAATTTTAGTTCATGGAGCCTTTTAGGCTTTTTCAAGATGCTTTTCTTAAGCTCCCTAACATTATTATCATTGTACATTTATTAAATGCCTCAGTTGTCATCACCTCTGCACTTGGTTTATAGAAAGATTGGCTCTGGCATCAGGAGTTCACTTTGAAGAGGAGATGAGTCTCATACCTATATATACCAAAGGCCCTTTGGATAATGCTCACATCTTCATAATTCAATTGCAAAATCATATTTGTCAGAGGGAGCATTCTGGGAGCAACCTTTGGCCTGGCAAAGGAGGTACTACTTGCTAAGCCAAAGTGCCTCAGGAGTTGCATGCCTTTCTCTAACATTTGGAAATGGTCTTTGGGGCTTACCTGCTGTCCCTGGCATTCAGGAAAGGGATCATCATTAAAAAAAATTGATATGATATCACATTGAAGTCATTTGGTTTTAGGTCTCTATGTTAGCTCACTATGCTAACTAAATATGACATTTCATTCTGAGTACTTTTTAAAAATTTCTTCCTTTTTCTTTCTTTTTTTTTTCGTTAAAGCATTATGAAATGCTGTTTTCAAATTGTGGACTACTAGAGCTAGAAGAAAAGTGGCTTAACATGCCCTACTTGGACTTTAATGGCTATTTATTAAGTTCTTTCTTTGTGTGAGACACTATACTAGGTACAAACATGAAGTAGGATGCAGTTCTTTCTGTCATGCTACCTACATCCTAATAGAAAGATAGGGAACATACACAAACTACTATAATACAAAATGACATGATCATCAATTAATCGATCCAACAACAAGCATCTATTAAGTGCCTACTATGTTAGGTACAGGGGATAAAAATACAAAGAATTAATCAATCCCCACTTGCAATGAGTTTAAATTCTAATGGAAACTCTAAGCAAGTATCTATAGATTAAATCTATACCCATATAACCCAAAGGATCAGATTATATGTTATGAACTTGCTCTTAAACCACGATGGATGAATTTTCTCTAGCAAGCTCATTTGCATTGTAGTATCGGTTGCCTTGCTGGGAGAAGGAAGGATTGGTTGAGTCTTCAAAAATTCTCTTGAATATTGTGTACCATGTAGTAAAGAGCCATAGGAGGGATTTTTCAAATTGTTCAAAATATGGCCCATCAATTGAGGAGTGGCTGAACAAACAGTGGTATACAATCATGTTGGAAAACTACTGTGCTATAAGAAATGATGAGTTTGTTGATTTTAGAAAAACATGCATGAAATAATGAAGGTTAAAATGAGCAAAATTGAGAGAACATTGTATACAGTGACAGCAGTAATGTTTTAAGAACAATTTTGAGTGACTAAGTCATTTTTACTATTATAAATACCCAAATTAATAACAAAGGACATATGAAGGAAGATGTTATCTGCATTCAGAGAAAGAACTAATAAATAGAATTATATAGAGAATGATTTTACATATATATAATATGTGTAAATATTTTGTATATGTAATATATGTTATATATATATATATATATATATATATATATATATATATATATATATATATATATATAAAATATACACACACATATTTGTGTCTACTGGTAGCCATCTCTAGGGTAGGGAGAAGGAAAAAAATGCGTATGATAACTTTATTATATATTTAAAAGGAATAGAAAGTGCTCGTTTCAATTCATAAATCAAAGGTAAAATAAACAAAATGAAAACAAAGATGATATCTCCATTTCTAATTTGTTTTCAAAAGGGTGTAATGAAGGGTGTAGGTACTTGAGAATTAGGAGAACTGGATCAAAGTCCCAGCTTTGTTCCTAACAAAAAAGTCACTTCTCTCTAACCCCATTTTCAAATTTATAAATTGATATGATTTTACTAGATGATTCCTAAGATGCCTTCCAGCTCTAAAGTTCTGTGTCCTGTATTTCAAAATTCCCACCAGAATGCAGGTCCTCTAGTGATCTTCTCACTTGGTCCTTTATGTTACTGAGAAATTTCCTTATCCTTACTTCCATCTCTGATGCTTACTACCTGAGTGACCTTGGACAAGCCACTTAATATCCTAGAACTCATTTTCTCCACTGTAAAGTGAGATTTAAATCTATAATTTATGTGTTAAAATTAGTCTCTTTTTCCCTGGGATTTTTAATAATAGTGCCTTATGTTAAATATAAACAATCACCCAGATATGAATGCTCAGAAAAAAGAAATGGCAAAGAAATATGGGTGAAAAGCCCAAGTGCTGTATTGGTCTCTATGGAATTTTTAAAAACCTAAAGAAAGGCCTCCAGGACATTGGGGAGATCATCGATGGAAATCTGGTAGGGCATGGACAAGAATTCTCCACTGAAGTCATCTTTCGAAGCCTCATCCTGTCATAGTGGTAACCTTAACACTTTCTCCAAGACTTGACTGGTAGACTATCATGCTCAGGAAGATTCTACCAAGACAAAAATGCTTTGATTGTAGTCCCATCATAAAATTATGGAGGAATATAAGAGTAGGTCCCTGTTTTGTAAAAAGATGTATTAGGAAGGCCGAAGTTCTGAATGTGATAATGTTGGGGAGGGAAGCTAAGGATAGAGAAAAACACCTTTTTTAGTTATATTGGGACAAAAGTAGGATTCCAAAGAGGGGAGGACCTTAGGAGGAGTGGTAACTAACCACAGGAAGAAGGCATAGGTACCTAATCTTGTATTGTTTGTGTTTTCTCTGAAAAGGAGAATGAATTTTCTTCTGGGAAGATAGAATAAAAAATGAATAACAGGGAGTTGATATCCAAAATACTTAAGGAGATATTGAGGAATTGGAGATAATTGATGAATTCAAATCACCTGGCCCAGATGAACCATATCCTCAGGTCCTTAAAGAACTGACAGAAGTATTTGCTGAGCTAACATATTGGAAAGGGCATGGAAAATGGGTGTGATAAAAGGAGATAGGAAAAAGACAAATTTTCCAGTCTTCAAAAGAGGGCAGAAAACCATTTATAAACTATAGGCCAGTGACCTTGACTTTGTCATTCCTGGAAAATTCTTGTCAGTTATCTAGAAAGGGAAGCAGTGATTACAAAGAAATACTACAGCTTTATAAAAAACAAGGCATGCCAAACTAGCTTCCTTTTTTTTTTTTGGACAAAATTAAACAGTAGAGGAGGGGAATGTTATATAGTTTACTTAAATTGTAGCAATGCTTTTAAGAAAAAGAAAAAAAAAGACCTTATACTATTGTTGTGGAGAAAATGGAGAGATACATATCAACTGATAATATCATTAGATGCAATAGTCATAGTTAAATACTCTGGTGGGCATCAGCAGAATAGGGAAAAACATAGTTCCAGGGCTGGGAACCCTTAGTGCAGATCTAAAGTCAGAACTTGGTATAGCCTCTTCATAGACTCCATTAGAATCTCAATAGGGATAGATTTTTGCAGAGACTCTTAGAGATCATCAGGGATGTGACAGCTACAGACCTGGAGATGAGGGAAAGGGCCCTGTGGCTCTATGTACCCCCGTTCAGGATGACCAATCTGGTTACATGTGATTGCCCTTCTTTTCACCCCTGCCCTCATCAGCTCCTCTCCATCCATCACCCATTTCCAAGTTGTCTGACCTGCCCCCACCCACCCACAACTGACCACGTGGGTAGCAGGACACAAAAGAAATAGTCCTGGACCTTAAGCAACAAGTAGGTTTTGGGTTTGACTGCTGACTCCTGACAGAGGCTTCTAAAACTTTTTCCATTCCCAACCCTTTTTTTCATTTTTGCAGCATTTGTTGGTGTTGTGGCTTGAGGGCATGCACAGTGCAAAGTGTGCATGCTTTGTGTTCAGAACCAAGGCTGCAGTGAAGTTGCCCAATGCAACAGGGTTGAGTGTTGCCAAAAACACTTTAGATTCATTTTGTGTTTGATTTTTACTTATTTTTTGGTTGTTGTGCATTCAGAAACCTTTTACTGTTGCTGTATTTTTCAGGAACTCATATTGAGGATCCTGACCCAAAGTTTAAGAAACACTATGTGATAACAGCTCTTTTTGTGGTGGCAAAGAATTGGAAATTGAGAGGATGCCCATCAATTGGGGAATGGCTGAGCAAGTTGTGGTATATGAATGTAATGGAATACTATTGTGCTATAAGAAATGATGAACAGGCTGACTTCAGAAAAACCTCGGAAGACTTATATGGTCTGATGCTGAGTGAAGTGAGCACAACCAGGAGGACTTTGTGCACAGTGGCAGCCATGTTATGCAATGACTAAGATTGTTAAATTGAACCCTTCTCAGCATTACGAGGATCTAAGACATCTCCAGAGGCCTCGGGATGGAAAATGCTATCTACATCCAAAGAAAGAACTATGGAAGTCGAATCGCTATCACTTATTTTTACCTTCTGTTGAGTTTTGTTTCATCTTTCTGATGGTTCCTCCTATTGGTTTTAATTTTTACTTACAACTTCACTAATGTGAAAATATGTCTAATGGGTATGTAAATGTAAAGCCTATATCAGATTGTGCGCCGTTGTGGGGAGGGTGAGGGGGAGGAAAGGGGAGAAAAATTTTCAGCTCAAAAGCATATGGAAGTGATTGTTGATAAATCAAAACAAATTAATAAAAAAATCAAAAAAAAAAAAGAAAGAAAAAGAAACACTATGTGAACTGCAGCCAGAGTCTGTGTGTGGAGAGTCCAATTCTTTGCTGGAGAAGATGCATGAGGGTCCTGTGTGAAATGGGACCCACTTATGGAAGTAAAGTGCCACTGGGCTGCTACTCCTGTTGTAGTATCTGTTAGTAGGATGTGACACCTATGGAAACACAAGCACCAGTAGACTCCTTATGAATATGTTGAGGGCCAATACAGTAAAGGATTCCTGGCTAATTAGCAATGGCAGGAGTGGATTGGGGACAAAGGAGGTGAAAACTGTGGACAATACCAGCTGTCAGCAGCAGAAAGGAAAGAAGGCCATATCCTTCAGTGAGGGGTAGAGTCTCCTTGAATGAAGCTCAGAATGAATGGGTTCAAAGGATCTTAAAAGGAAATGGGGGGTGAGGAGGATTGTCTTTGGCCAATCTGAAAGACTATTTCAGGTGTCACCTACATGGTACCTAATTCAAAGTTAAGGGTGTCTGAACTGTTCCTCATCACTTCCTCTACACCAGGGTCCAAGAAGTGGCTACTGGGATCTTCCTCCTCTTCCCCTCCTACTCCTCTCAATGTCAGGATGGGATGGAGAGAGACTAAGCTTATGGATCATTAGGGCTAGGCTGCAGATATGGCTGCTTCTGCTGTTGACCACGGCCTGGGTATGCATGTTGGTTCTTTTTTTTTTTAAACAAATTATTTTTCAAAAGAAAAAAAACTTTTTCTCTCCCTTTCACTTCTCCTCATCACCTTTGAAAAAATAAAAAAAAACTTTATAAAAATATGCATGATAAAAAAAATCCCTAGATTTGACATGAACAACAACAAAATGTCTCATTCTGCATTTTGAGTAGCATGCTAATTATCTGTCCTCTAGAATCCTATTTTATAACTGTGCGGATCAGAGTTCTTGAGTCTTTCAAAGTTATCTTTATGATGTTATTATTCTATAAATTGTTCTCCTAGTTCTGCTAACTTCACTATGGAACAGTTTACACAATTCTTCCCAGGTCTCTCTGAAATTGTCCCTTTCATATTTCTTTATGGCACAATAGTATTCCATTGCATTTACATACCATAATTTATTCAACCATTTCTCAATAGATGGGCACCCTCAGCTTCTTGTTCATTGTCACCACCAAAAGAGCAGCTCTCAATATTTTTGTATATAGGAATCCTTTCCCTTTTCCTGGACCTCTTTGCAGTGTTGGTTTAGGAGTGGTTGCCGTATCAAAGTGTATGCTCAACTTTATCAACTTTGGTAGAGCAGTTCCAATTCAGTTTCTTGAGTAGTTGGACCAATTCATGGATCTTATATTACATATTCTCATTCCTGACTATGGTCTGAATCTGGGTATTATAGCCTGAGACCTGCAAGCACTAATAGGATAGTCAGTCAGTTTGCTGGTCTCCTGGACTGTTTCTCTTGACCTGGTATTGTTTCCATGGACAGAACTTTGATGCCCAGAAGGACTGGAAGTTGTTGTCATGGGGTGAGGGGAGTCCCAGAACTTTTGACTCTTGTGGAGGAGTTTGAGGGTATGTGAGGCAAACCTACCAAATGTACTGGGACATTACTCCAAGTAAAGATGCCTGAGGCCAGTGGTATGGTGTTAAACATTTAACAACCAGTCACTATGAAACAAAATGTATCCACAAAATGCCTTTAAGTTTAATCTGTATTATTGATATTTCCATTGTTACTTTCTTAAATCTAGACAATTAACATGTCAATAAATCAAATCCTTATTTGTAGCATTTGCCATTTTCAGATGTATAAATGCTCATTGTAAAGATTTAACAATCTAGTTTGATTAGGCTTCAGCACGGAAGCCTAGGGCTTCTGTGTGGACTTCGACATGTAAGGGAACACAAATGCCGGTAGACTCATGATGAAGGATATGATGATGATTATATATGATGACAATGAGTGGGACAATGGAGCAAGGCATTCATGACTAGCAGCAGTAGTCTGGCCTCAGGGTCAGAAAGAGCAATGATGGGGGTAATCCCAGAACCTATTACCCTTATAGTAGCCCTTGGCAGCATAAATGGAAGAAGAAAGGAGCCAGCACACTTGTTCAGAGGGATTTCATTTTCACCATCTCCACAAAAAGCTCAGAACTGATGTTTTTGGCAAATACCCTAAAGAAAAGGTAAACATAAATACCAAAGAAAGCATGAGAGTGCAATAAATCTCTCCATTTCTAGAGACTATTAAAGAAAAAAGCACCCCTATTAGGTTGGAAAAATCAGAGGTACTGGTCTATGTTAAAATATTTCTTTCCTAAAGTGCACAAGGGGATAAAGACGAAAGCAGAAATTAAATAATTTAATGGAAGAGAAATGACCATGTTGGAATAGGCCTGAAACAACATGAACTAGACTTTTCCTTCCCAATTCCCAAAGTGACTAAATGGATTTTGTGGGACAACAAGGGAGACTGTATAAAAGGGGTGAGGAGAGTAAAGGATAAAGGGGAACATGTGATATATCCTAACCAAATCTTTGGTAAATAACAAAGGGAAAATGACTCTCTCTCGGCAGGAAGCAGGGCTGCAGGAGCATGGGAGAGATGGTAATTAGAAGGATTGAAATAGGAGGAAATAAAGGTGGAGATCTCAACTCAGTGAAGAACACTCCACAGAGGAGAAATATGTTCTGTGATAGGAAGTGGGTATCTTACATTGGGTCTAAGCTCTATAGATCTGGTGCACAGGGAGACCATTTCCTCTAACTGGGAGTCCCTTAGGCTGTTAGCTACTTGAGAATAGGGATTTTTTGTTTTGTTTTATTTTTTCTTTGTTCATATCTCCACAGCTTAATGCCCAGCATAGACTAACACCCATGGACAACATCATAGAGGAGAAAAAGGTAAATCAGAGCTCCTGGAGATATTTGGCACCCAGAAGGGTGGAAGGCCATGGACCCAATGAGGAGATTGCATAGCAAATGGGAAAGAAACTGATCATAGGGAATGCAGGGAGTAGAGTTGGACTGAACAATTTAGGATCCTGGGAAATTTCTAACATGGGGCAATTCTTCTATCCTTATTATCACCCTTAGGAACTTATACTTCAAGAGTAAGATTGGTTGTTGCTCTTCATTCTCAGAGAGGACCAAAATGACATTACTATGTTAAGGTCAAATTACAGTGTGTCTGAATGTGGCTGATCTCAGAGCTTGGATACGAGCTCTGATGAGCCCTTATATCAATATGAGCTTGAAATGCTCTACCACAGGTCAGGCACAAATAGTCCATATGAACATTTGGGGTGGAGATGTTTCTAAATTTGTGCATCTCACTTTTCTTTTGAACTACTGCAATTCTACTTTGCTCATAGAGCTCAGCTCCTTCTTTGATGCAGGCACACCATGCTGGGTGGTCCTGTGACAGTGTCTCCCATGTCATGTAATCAATTGCTAAGTTTTTCAGAGAGAAAATACAGAGAGTAAGATACAAGAGAAATGAAAGGAGTGAGATCAGAGTTAACATTTTCAAGGCATGGAAATTAATTAGGATGGAACTGAAACGTTGTACTTTGATGATAATGGCTGATATGTACCAGGAACTGTGCTAAGCACAGAAGATGTAAGTGCTATTAGTGTCCTCATTTTACAGATGAGAAACTGAGGCAGAGATCAAATGACTTGTCTGGGGTCACACATAGCTAGTTATGTGTCTGAGCTAATATTTGAACTTGGGTCTTCCTGACTACAGGCCCAGCACTCTATCCTTTGTACAACCCCCAACTGCCTGGCATTAGAAGTTTTACTTCTATGAGGAATACAAAGAGACAAAAAATCAAGTATTACTTTAAAGACCATGAATCAAAGAAGAGAAGTTTAGACTAGGCAGAAAGGGAAGAGTAGTAATGACTAAGAAAAAGTGAAGAATCCACTTTAGGTTGTAATTTTTTCCAGAAAAGTTCAGAAAAAAAATACCAACAAGCCTTACTAACAAGGCTATAATCATATCCTTTAAGGAAAACAGAGGACATAGATGTTGCTAACTTAGAGACTGTGACCTCCACCTACATTCCATGATGCCTGTTTCAAAGTCAAAGGTCTTAACTCTTCCTCACCCTCAACCCCCTTCTCTCAAGGGGCTGCTGGAGATGGAAAAGGCTAGCTTGCCTTAAACTCCTTGGATCTCCCTTTGTCAAATACAATAGGGAATCTATGAATTGGGACCTCTCTCTCTCTTTCTCTCTGTTACCCTCACTAGATCTTTGCCATGTCCAGCTTCTAGCTGGCAGTTGTCTGGACTTTGGCTCACCCCTCTTTCTATAGCTGGATTGAAAGAGAATGACCAACTGAATCCTCAGAGCCAAGCCCCCAGTGAGGCTACTGATGTCCCCCAACACATGGCCTGGGACTTCTCTGTTTGGGAGTTGCTGCTGACCCCTGGACATCCTGGCTGCTGACCATGGCTCTGTCAGGGTGATCAGCAGATACAAGAAGAGGCAAATGTTGATTTCCAGGGCCACCCTTGACCCTGTATCCACCTCCTTGGAAAGAACCTGACGCTTTCCCAGAGATTTTCATATTTCAATTTTTTTCTTTTTTTTCAATGAATAAGCATTTATTTTTTCTCCTTCCCACCTCCTCTCTCTCCACTGAAACAAAAGAAAGGTGAAAAAGAAAATCCTAGGAGCATAACCAAGCATAACAAGAGACTGGGAGTTTTCTGCTGGATGGTACTTCAAGTTCTAGTCCACCTTCTTAATAATATTTGTTTCTGGAAGAGTGCCTAAGGAAGGTGAAGCCTCCCATTGACCCTGGGAAAAAATCCTGGAGTACACTAGTGGAGAGTGATCACATGGTAGCCGGGATTAGGGATGGGAAAGGGAAGAAGAGGTATTGAGGGGAGTAGGAAAAAGTAGTTTCATCTTCCCTGGACTGTTGGAGAAAGACTAGAGATCCAAGTCTACTGGGCTATTCCATGCCTGAGTGTGGCAACACTTCACCAAGAGACCTGGAAACATGATTTCTCCTGTGTTTCTTGAATTTTCTCCAATACAGCTGACTCACATATATTTTCACTCGCTTAGGCATTTTTGCCATTTGCAACCTCTAGCACCAAGTTCACATGAAGAATGGGAGCTGCCTGTGGGAAGTCCATATTTCAGCCCCTGAGCTGCTGCTGTATTTACCCATCGTGTGGTAGAGATTTGTGCATAAATCTAGCAAATGGTAGCAGTGAGATGTAAGACATATATATATATATATATATATATATAATATATATATATATATGTATGTATGTATGTATAATATATATATGTATGTATGTATAATATATATGTGTATATATATATATATATATATATATATATTTTGAATCTTTTTTATTCAAAACTCCCTATAATTATTCCTTAAAAGCATTCTACCCAGCTTTGTTCTTAATTGTAACATCTCTCCATGTTCATATGCGGAATGAGACATTTCTGCAAACACATTTGCCAGTGGACTCCTGATGAAAAATCTAGGGATGGATTCATGAAAAAGGAACAATCAAATAAAATAATCTTGTCTAAATTAATAATAGTAAAATGATGGTGGTGGTGGTTTTGGTGGTGATGATGATGATGATGATGGTGATACAGATTCAGAACTGATGGGATGGTTAGACTCAAAAGAGTGGACTACTGTATGGATTTCTAGTTGATCCTATGCTAATATGTTTTTAATGACTAAAATAAAGACAGAGATGGTATGCTCATCAAATTTGTAGAAGACACAAAGCTGGGAAGGATAGCTAACACATTGGGTGACAGAATCAGGATCCAAAAGAATCTTGACAAGACTAGAGCAATAGGCCATTTTAAATATGATGAAATTCAGTAGGGATAAATGTAGTCTTGGGGGCCTGGTAGACAGAGTGCCAGGCCTGGAGTCAGGAAAACTCATCTTCCTGAGTTAAAACGTGGCCTCAGATACTTACTAGCTGTGTGCCACTGGGCAAGTCACTTATCCTTGTTTGCCTCAGTTTCATCATCTGTAAAATGAGCTGGAGAAGGAAATGGCAAACCACTCCATTATCTTTGCCAAGTAGACCCCAAATGGAGTCAGGAAGAGTCATGTACAACTGAAAAACAGCTGGACTCAACAAAAATGTAGTCTTGCTACAAAAAAAAATCAGCTCCAACAATAGTATAAGAGGCAGGCATGGATAAACAGCAGTTGTTCAGAAAAGGATAAGGAGGACTGCAATCTCAACACTAGTCAGTAGTGTGATGTAACTGCTTAAAAAGCTCATTCAGTTGTGAACTGCATTAAGAAGGGCATACTTTCCAAGAACAGGGAGATGACAAACCTATTGTACTCTGCCTTTATCAGAACTCACCTGGAGCATTGTTTTGGGGAAGGGCATTGAGTTCATGACATGTGAGGATTAGTTGAAAGAAGGGGACATATGTAGTCTGGAGAGAAATAGATCTGGGGAGGGGTAGGAGAAAGAAGGGATCTGTGTCCAAGTATTTAAAGGACTATCAGGTAGAGGAGAGAGCAGATTTGTTCTGTTTGGCCCAAGAAGGCAGAACCATCAACAATGGGTCAAAATTGTAAAGTGGAAAATTTTCATTTCAGGAAAAACAAATCAAAACAAAGTAACAAAGTCCTTCCTAACAATTAGAGCCAATCAAAAGTGGAATGGGCTACCTTAAACATTATTAGATTTCTCCTTCTTGGAGATCCTTAAGCAAAGAATGTATGGCCACTTATTAGATATGTAATAGTGGGGATCCTTCTATGAGTGGGTTAGATCAGATGGCTGCTGGGGTGCCTTTTAACTCTTTTTTCATTCTATGAAATTGACCTCTTTCCCATGTCTTACCCACTGTTTCTGATTCTGCCCTGTAGGATCAAATGTAACAAATCCAATCTCTCTTCTTCTAAATCTTCCAAGATTTAGACACAACTATTATTTGCCCTCCTCTTCTCCAGCCCCCACAATCTTCTCTTCTGTAGCCTAAATTTTCCTTCAAAGTATGGATTTTCATTTGATATGGATTGCTTCTGAGGACCATCCTTGCTAAGTACCCAGAGGCTTTTCACCTATAGATGGCTGTTAGGTGATGAATCCTGCACCTTCTGTAAACCACAAAACAGAAAAACACAAAATGGCCTTTGGGCCTGGGCAGACCCTTCTCTTTTATTAATAGTGGCTGAATGATGGAAGAAGGGAGGAAGGTGATAAGGGCCTTGACTTTTAGAATCTATAGATTAATTTAGCTATTGGTACTCTAAATGTGTGATTCTTGTCTAATGGCTATATCAACATATTACAGCATGAACTGAATATATTAATTTTGGCATTCTCATTATCAGATAAGATAAAAGACAAAGGGACATTTTAGACTAATGGAAAGGTGGCTTTTTATTATTTTAAATTTATTTATTTATTTTTAATTTTCAACATTCACTTTTATAAAATTTTGAGTTCTAATTTTTCCCCCTCCTTTCCCTCCTTCTTGCCTAAGATGGCATGCAATCTGATTAAGGCTATATTTGTACAATCATAGCAAACATATTTCCACATTAGTCATGTTGTAAAGAAGAATCAGAACCAAAAGGAATTAAGAGAAAAACAAAAACAAAAAGAGAAAATAGTATGCTTTAATCTGCATTTAGATTCCATAGTTCTTTCCCTAGATGTGAATATCATTTTCCATCTTTAGCTTTTTAGAATTGTCTTAGATCATTGCATTGCTGAAAGAAGCCAAGTCTATCAGAATTGGTGATCACACAATGTTGCTGTTACCATGTACAATGTTCTCCTGGTTCTGCTCAATTCACTCAGCATTAACTCATGTGAGTCTTTCAAAGTTTTTCTGAAATCCATCTGTTCATCATTTCTTATGGAACAATAGTATCCCATTACATTCATATAGTACAACTTGTTCAGCCATTCCCCAACTGATGGGCATCTCTAATAGGGGTTCTTAACCTGAAGTCTATCAGCTTCCAAAATGAATAGATTTCAGAGGGTCTGTGACCTTGGATAGGTTAAAAATACATACTTTCACTAACCTGTAGTAAAATATTAGCCTTTCCTTCAATTAGAATTAAAAACCCCCCCATATTCTGAGAAGGGTTCCTTAGGCTTCACCAGACTTACCAAAAAGGTCCGTGACACAAAAAATGTTTAAGAACTCCTGGTCTATGGCTTTTAAATGGTCCTTGAGATGGTCTCACTGAGTTCTTCAAATAATTTCTTTCCCTCTTCATCCTTTGCAACTGACAGTCAATAAACCTTTAGCTGCAAATATTTTCTTGGTGGTCTTTTTGCAAATATTTTTCTTTGCACTATAAGATGATTAAACGTCCCATGTGTTTCTTGGTGCCTGTAGATATACCAGCAACTCATTTATTTGTCTCTTTAAGGAGAATCTGTGAGCCATTCCTTCATTTAATTGCAACTTTCTTATACCTTCTGATTTCATTTATCATGAGAATGTCAATTTTGATATGGTTGAGTTCCTCCAATAAAGGTCCACAAAGCTAGCATGAGAGATGTTGCCAATTCCTGGACTGAAATCCAGAGACAGTACAACATTTCCTTAGTCTGTCAATGGAATACTGTCAAAAACAAAATAAAGTTTGACCTTTACTTAAAGAAGATGGGCTTGATTCTTGGTGTTTGCTATTTCTGAATCTAAATGCTTATAAACAATACATTTAATAATTCATTAAAATGAAAAACAGGAAATGTGGTTAGTAGATTGAAGATGAATAAATACATTACTCTCAATACTATCATTAAATCAATCAATAAACATTTATTAAGTGCCCACTATGTGCAAGGCAGGCAGGTAGGTGGCCCAATGGATAGAGTGTTGGGTCTAAAGTCAGGAAGAAGAGTCCTCCTGAGTTCAAATCTGGCCTCAAACACTTCATAGTTGTGTGGCTCTAGGCAAGTCACAACTCTATTTGCCTCAGCTCCTCATCTGTAAAATGAGAAGAAGGAAATGGCAAATCACTTCAGTATCTTTGCTAAGAAATGGGGTCAAAGAAGAGTCTGACTTAACTGAAATAACCAAGCTACAATCTAATGGAGGAAGACAATATACAAAAGGGAGCTGCAAGGGGAGAGGCCTGCTTACTGTGTTTACTGGATAATTGTTGAGTCTTTTCAGTCCCGGCAAGACCTCATCTGGGATTTTCTTAGTAAAGCTACGGGAGTGGCAGCTGTATAGTACAGTGGATAGAACACCATTCCTAGAGTCAGGAGGACCTGAGTTCAAAGCTGGCTTCAAATGCTTACTAGTTGTGTGACCCTGGGCAAGTCACTTAATCCCAATTGCCTCTAAAAAAAGAATTCAAATCAATCAAGTAAAGACAGTGGAGTGGTATCTCATTTCCTTCTCCAGATCATTTTACAGATGAGGAAACTAAGGCAAACCGGGCTGAGAGTCACTCAGCTAGTAAGTGTCTGAGGCTAGATTTGAACTCAGGTCCTTCTGACTCCAGGACTGGCTATTAGGCATTGATTAAAGGCATAGAAGTGGGACAGTAGGAGACATGAACAAGGGAAAGTGAATAGTACAATTTAGCTAGAATATAAACTAACGATTAGAGGATGTATCTGGGGGAAACTAAAATAAGAATGGAAGGGCTGGGTGGCAGCAGTTCCTAAATAGCCTTGAGTGCCAGAATAAGAAGTTTGAGTTCTATCAGCCAGGTGAAAGGTTTTGAGCAAAGACATGACATAATCAGGGCAGTGCCTTAGGAAGATTAGTCTGAAGATGCTGTAGAGGAATCACTGGGGAGAGGAAAAAGTAGAGGCAGAGAGACCACATGGGAGTTTTTTGTAATAGTCCAGGTGGGTGGGTAGTAAAAGAACATACTAAGGGAGTTGCTGTGATAATGCAAAGAACAGTGGCATTCAATAAATATTGCATAGCTGAATAATATCCTTATTTGCCTGCATACCTGTGGTTTTTTTTTCTCGTTGTTTAGCTCATGTTGAGGAGATGGAGCCAAAGAGATAGGGAGAAGAGGTGGGGGCAGGGAGAGGTAAGCTGCTGTAGCTGCGATGGGCAGTGAATAGCAATCTCCTTTCTGAATGGGTCCCCTTGTCCCCCAGTGGCATTTTTCCTGTGGTTCATTCCACTTACAGCTATGTTCCTTAATGCCAATCAGAAGCTCTTGAATAAAAGAGCTTTGCTTTCAGCTCTGATGATTGGTGTTTTGAGCATCTGTAATTTCTGAAGGAAAAGAAATTGAAATTTCATAGACTAACCATGTAAAATCCATCCTTAACCTCAGATCTGCCAGGCCTATAAACTAGTTATCCTGCAAACAGAGAAAACATCTACCAAAAAGCAGAAAAGGCCATAAATGGATATGAACTCATTTGACAAGAGAATATTACTTGTTTCACTTAGCCAGCTGTGCAAACTCCTGGATTCCCTGGCCTTCACAGCCAGCTGTCCACAAAAGCACAGCTTCATGTTGTTTAAAAAAAGAAAAAAAAGTAAACAATTTCAATCTCAATGCTCGTCAGTAGCTGGAAGGTTTTCTGCCCTAGATACAGCCACCTTCACCAATGGTACCTTCATTCCTGGAATTGAAGGGGTGGGAGGACAGTCAAATGATAATTAAAGTGAATTACATCTGTCTCTTTTTTTAGAGCCATAATCCAGAGGATTTGAGTTCTCTGACAAATCAAATTTAGCTTTGAGTTCCATCCTTCCTACACAAAAAGCTAGGTTTAAAAATAGCAGCTCATGCTTGGCTGATTGTAAACAAACATTGTAGTACGAAGTCAGCTAAAGGGCAACAGACATTACAAGTCCCTTCTGGAATGTTGAACTTAATATAAATTGAGTAACCTCCATCCATATGCTCTGTGTCTGCCTCTCCATCTCTTCCTCATCATGGCCCTTGGGGAAGACAATAAATGTTAGAGCTAGAAGGAGGCATTAGGGTTCATCAAGTCCATCCACCAGTATTTTCCAGTTGAGGGAACCAAGGACCATAAAGGTTAAGAAAATGTAAAATATGTACATACACCTGGGTATATATAATACAGGTCTGAGCGTTTTAAAGTTGCCCTGTTTCTTTCAATATGATCAACATGATGATAGAATTTAGAAAGTATATTCTTTAGCTGTCATTCAGTTTAACCATTATCATTTTACACATGAGAAGAATGAGGCCCAGAGAAAGAAACAGACTCACTCAAGGTCACATAGGAAGTCATTTATCAGTTACTGGCCAAAAGCCAAGGTTATAGGATAATAGATCTGGAGTTGGAAGGACTTAGAAGGGAGAAGGGGACAAAGGAAGGGAATATACACTTGTACAGTGCCTAGTACATGCTAGACATTGTGTTAAGTGCTTTACAAATATTATCTCATTTGATCTTTGCAACATCCATGGGTAGTAGGTACTGTTATTCTCCTCATTTTACAGTTGAGGAAACTGAGACAAAAGAGGAGTGAAATCACATGCCCAGAGTCAGGCAGCTAGTAAATGTTTGAGATTGGATTTAAATTCAGATCATCCAGACTGCAGGCTGGGCATTCTATCCACTGTGCCGTCTAGCTGCTTAGAATCACCTTAGAGGTGATCTAGAAGAGCCACCTTGTTTTACTGAGGGAAGCTAAGGTTCCAGTTAAGTGGCCTTTCCAAGGTCAGCATAATAAATATTTGTGGCAAGCTTTGAACTTGAGCCCTCTCACTATAGAATATGTGTTCTTTCCATTTCCTCTTTCTATTACCTATGCTAAGAGCATAGCGTTTAAGGGTGGAAAGGGTCTTAGAAGGGGCAGCTAGGTGGCACAGTGGATAAGGTGCCCATCCTAGAGTCAGGAAGACTCCTCTTCCTGAATCCAAATCCAACCTCTTACTTACTAGTTGTGTGACACTGGGTAGGTCACTTAACCCTGTTTACATCAGTTTCTCATCTGTAAAATGATCTAGAGGGGGAAATGGCAAACCACTCCAGTATCTTTGCCAAGAAAACCCTAAATAAGGTCACAGAGTCAAACATAACCAAACAACAGCAACAAAAAGGGGCCTTAGAAACCATCTAGTCCAACATTCTCAATTCACAGATGAGGAATATGAAGTAGGTCTCGAGATCTACCCAAGTTCACACAGCTGGTAAGTTCCAAGGTCATTCAGATCTTTGAGGGTAGATATTAATACAACATGCCCTTATTTCAAGAGCCACTCTCTATTACTTAGACTATGCCTTCACAAACAAATGATGGTTGCTGATAGATACCCTTCTCACACAGTCTGGGCAGGGCAATCAGTACTATATTCTGGCCACAGTGTGTGTGAGGGACATAGGAGGAATGAGAAGGAAGATACCCTAGAAGGAAGGAAGAGAATAGTCTCTTTTTATTAGGCTATCAGTAGCCATTTTGGCTGCATTGTATTGAGGATGAGATGACAGTTGCCCAAATTTCTGCTCTGGAACCCAGAATTTTTTTTTAAATATCCTGAGTTTGTAGGTTCCATAGAAACCGTGCTGTTGATGATGGTTCTATTTCCAGGTTATGTCACCAGATCCCATGTGGTTAAGCCCATGATACGGTGCTATGCAAAGAATGCAGGGGTTAAAGTTGGAGTTAGATTGGAATCCCACCACTTCCATTTACTAGGTATGTAATGATGGGCAAGTATTGTGATATTTATGCATCTGACTTCTTCATCTATAAAATGCAGCTCATGATACAGCTGCAATACCTTTGTAGCAGAGTCGAATGAGGATCAAAGCAGACAATGCATGTGAAGGTCTTTGGTAATTTAAAGCACAACATTAGCAACTTTATTATACTATCAGTGCTTATCACAGTGACTAGCACATAGTAGGCACTTAATAAATGCTTATCGACTGAGTGACTATTAGTATTATTAATATAGGGAAAATGCAGGGCTATGATTAACCTTCTAGCATGGTGCTTGGAACATGCTATATGCTTATTGGATTGTACAAAATCAAAGTAAGCATGACTAAGAAAGGACTTTAGAGATGATCTAATTCAACCCCCTCCTTTTTCTGCAGACCAGAGATGTGAATGTGGAGTTCACTCAGCTAGGCAGTTGACAGAGCTGGGTTTCAAATTCATGTTTCTGGATTTTCCATCTAGGGTTTTCCTTTTGTTGAGTTGTTTTTGTTGTGTCCAACTCTCTATGACCTTGTTTGGGTTTTCTTTTTTTTTTTGGCACAGACACTAGAGTGGTTTGCCATTTCCTTCTCTAGCTCGTTTTACAGATGAAGAACTGAGGTAAAGAAGGTTATGTTACTTTCCTAGGGTCACACAGCTAGGAAGTAGCTGAGGCCAGATTTGAAATCAGGTCCTTCTGACTCAAGGGCTGGTACTTTATCCACTGTGCCAGTTTACACAATTAAATCATGTTTCCCTACTTCTCTAGCACCTGCTCAGTACATGAAATAAATTCTCTCTTCTTGGGTGCTCATTAGATAATTGCATATTTTTGTTTCTTCCTCATGTGACATATCAACAGATAAAAATTGTAGATGACATAACCTCGCTGTGATCTGTTCCCTCATGTATAAAATGTAAACTGAGGATAATTATGTTTGCATTGCCTGCCTTACAAAATCTCTTAGCTACCACCTTTAAGAGTCTTTTTTTCCATCTTCATCATCCTTTACCTCTCTGTTGCTTCTGACCCATCTGACTCCATTCTCCTTCTGGGTGCTCTCTTTATTCTGTGAGTTTTCAGGACATTGCTCACTCTTAGTTTTCCTCTTGTGTGTCGGATCACTCTTTCTTAGTCTCTCTTACTGATTCAACATCTATGTGTTACCAACTGAACAAGGGCATCCCTGAAGAATATGTCAAACTTCCAAATTCTTGTTGGGGATACCACAATCCTTCCAGTCCTCCACATTCGCAACGTAGGTGTTACCTATTCAATCATTGGCCAAATCTTATTTCTATCACCGCAGCATCACTCACATACTATTGACTGCTAGCTGCACCATATACCACTCTATCCCCCCTCCCCCACATAGCCAGTGCTGTAGTCCAGATTCTCTTCTCCTGTAACATGGACTAGACTTCTATTTGGTCTCCTTGCATCAAGTCTTTCCCACTACAATCAAGCCTTCAAGAAGTAGCCAAATTACTTTTTCTGAAGAGAAAGTCAGATCAGATGCCTTCCTAACTCAACAAACTCCACGGACTCTCTATTTTCTTGGGGATCAAATATAAACTCATGGGTCCGACCTCTAAAGTTCTCTATAAGGTGGGCCATTCCCAGCCTTCTCATTTCCAGCCTTCTTATACTAAACCATTATTTCTTCATACTGTGCTTTCCAGACACACTCATCTACCTAGCATTCTGCACATTTGACATACCATATCCCAGTTCTGAGAATTTGCATAACTGTCCTCCATGCCTGGTATAGTCTTCCTTTTCACCTCTTCCTCTTAGAATCCAGGCTTTTCTGTAAGACACAGCTCAAGAGCTTCCATCTTCATGAAGCTTTTTTTTTTTATTCACCAATGGCTACTGGGTTCTTCCTATAACAACTGTCTTGTATTTGTGTTGTATGTACTCTTCATGTATTCCTATGTATATTAGGGAAAAGGGGAATACAGCAGAGGTTATCAAATTCTCAAGTGACAACAGGTTAAAATGTAATTGGGAAATGTTTAACAAGATTAATAAAAATACAACATAGACTGGTTGAAGGTCTTTGCTAATAAAGGTTTCTCTTTTTTAGTTTATGGAAATACTATGATAATAAAAGTGCATTATTACAAAAAATACAACATAGATAGTGTTAATTTGTCAATATGTGATCAGCAGGGATCTATTTCTCATTTGAGTTTGACATCACTGGCATAATGCATAGAGAGCTGCCCTAAGAAGCTGGGAAGACCTGAGTTCAGATTCAGACTCTGACACTTGTAGTAAGTGGTCTTTAGCAAGTTGCTTAACTTCTTGGTACCTTACGGGTCTCTCTAAGGCCATCACTTTTAGAGGAAGTGTCAGTCTGCATTGTTAAAGAGAGTTTACTCAACTACGAGTCCCCCATACTTATAAAATTACAGGTTCATTCTCTACCCCATACTCAAACATGTACATAGTGTCTCACCTAGTAGAGTGTAAGCTACTGGAGGACAGTGACTTTTTCACTTTTGTCTTTATATTCCCAGCTCTTAGTAGAGAGCCTGGTACCTAGTATGTATTGAGTAAATGCTCTTGGATTAATTGTTGTGTGGAAAGTCCTACTGATGCTACTTAAGCAACAATAACATCAAAATCTATTCCTGGTCTAGGAAACCTCTTCACCCCTCAATAAAAAAAAAAATCAATACACACACTTACTATTCACTCAAGTCACAAGAATCCATCCATTCTGCAACTGCTTATGTCTATTTGGGTTGGTGAGAGATGTCCAAGTATTACCCTTTATTCAGTATTATTTAGTACAAATGAACTATTTTAACTGAAAAAAATACAGCTGTGAAGAAACTGGACTTTTTCCCTCTCTTTAACAAGTTTTACTTATTTTTTAATATTAATCATTTCCAAATCTACTGCTCCCTACTTGCCCCCACCCCCATCAAAACCTTCCTTGAAAAAAAAAGGAAACAAAGTTAAATAAAAGAGTCTGATAAAATGATTGCATCCAACATTGAATGATCCAACATTCCCACATCTCTGCTGAGAGGAAGGAGAGAATCTGAGTACATTTGCCTTTTTGTAATGTTTTCAGATCTATGTCTTTTGAAAGGCAGCATGACATCATGGAGAGCACAAAACCTGAAGTCAGGAAGCCCTAGGTCTGAATCCTGCCCCAGACAAATAAATACAATCTGGGTAATCCTTATCAAGTCACTTAGCCCTCTCTCTAACTCTTAGTTTCTTCATCTGTAAAATGGGGGTAATAATAGCATTCACCTGACAGTGTTATGAGTATCAATAAAATAATACAAGCAAAATGCTTAGCAAACTACTATAAAAGAGAGTTATTATTATCATTTGTCATTATGTATGTTGCTTTCCTGAGTAGCTCTATATGTTGTACTCTATAAGAGTTCATAAAAACCTTTTCCTCCAATTAAAATATTTTAATTGATATATTTTATTTTTATATGGCCTAACATTCCCCATAAAATTCTCTCTATCTCTTCCCAGAGTGCCATCCCTTATAATAAAGAATTTTCCATTAAAAATAGACAAGATTCTTAGTTGTTTATAGGCTTCCTTTACTATCCAGCTCTGGCTCTAGAATCTTCATGAAGATAATGAGAAACAGTATATATGAAATATGTATAGCATCACCTGATCTCAAACTAGACTGTAAAGTGAACAATCAAAATTATTTGGTACTGGTTAAACCACACACACACACACACACACACACACACACACACACACACACACGCACGAGTGTGCATGGAAAAGTAGATCAGTGAAATGGATTGGATAAGCAAAAAAAGAGAAGTAATAAACAATAATAGCCTGGTGTCTGATAAACCCAGGAATGTATGTTACTCCAGGAAGGACTCTGATTTTTGACAAGAACTGTTAGAAAAACTTGAAAGTATGGTAATTAATCACATTTTCAGTCTAGGTGGAATCAAAAGACCTAGGTTCAAATTATAGCTCTATCACTTACTACTAGTATAACTTTAGGTAGCCTACTTAACTACTGTAAGCATCACCTTACTCATCTGTAAAATGAGAGTTGAACTAGATGCCTTCTGGTCAATTTCAGCTGTCTGTAATACCTGTCAGGGACATATACCTAAAAAGTCATCTTCAGTACAAATCGTATTTGGGTCTTTTTTTTTTTTTGGCTAGGCAATGGGTTTAAGTGACTTGCCCAGGGTCACACAGCTAGTAAGTGTTATGTATTTGAAGCCAGACTTGAACTCAGGTCCTCCTGAATCCAGGACCAATGCTCTATCCACTGCACCACCTAGCTGCCCCTTATCTGGGTCTTTCTGAATATAGGTTTAGAACTGAAACTACTATGCTACCTAGGTGCCTCAGGGTTGCAACTTCCAGAAGCATGACCAAAGCACCATGATATATTGGAATATATTTTGGCCTGGAAGTCATTGAATCATATAGAATCATAGGTTTAGAGTCAGCCAGAAGGGACCTTGAAGAGCATCTACACCACTCCCACTCCCTCATTTTATAGGAGAGAAAACTGAAGATTGGAGAGGTTAAGGTTTGTCCCTGGCCATTCAGCTAGGAAGTGTCCCAGACAGGATTTTCATCCATGTCCTTTGATTTCAAATTAAACATTCTTTTCCCTGTACCGTGATACTTTCCAAGGAAGCAGCTTAGATTCTAATGCTGATTCTGCCACCAACTAGCTGTTTGTGTTTGGCCAAGGTAATTCAGCTCAGGAAATCAATCTCCTCATTAGTAAAATGAGGGATTGGACTAGATGATTTAAGTCACGCCCCTAGATCTAAAACTATGTAAGTTAGTATCAATATTATTTAAAACAACTACATTTTATTAATCATATATGAAGATATTATATTAATATAAATTAATACAATCAATTATGTAATATAATTATACAATATGGGTTGTATTATACAGTATATAAATTAATATGAAATCAATATATTATGACAATATTACTATTAATATTACATTATAATTATAAATATAAGCTATTGTAAAAGTCTGTTTGTTCACTGAATAAAAAATAATTTTTTCCAAACCACACTTTGCATGGCTAGGGATCTGTTCCTGTCCCCCTGCCCTTTTTTTTTTTTAACAGCTGATGAATTTCTCCTGTACACAACAAAAGGAATGCTATTTAATCTGCATCTTTTATAAAGGATGGCTCTAGTGTAAAACCACATGGAGCCCTGATCAGCAACTCAGTGCTTTCAATTAAACATCATGTAAGTTAAGTGGTAGTAAAAGGAAAATGGTGCTAGAGGATGGAAAAGAATCTCAAAACAGGTGCAATTAAACTCATTTTTATTTCTGCCTCTTAAATTTGAGTGCTTTTTTATGGGCCTCTGAATAAATGGATTATATAAGATTCACAACCAGTGGAATACAATCCTTTCATTTCCATAGAGACCCTTCTCCTATAGGCAGTATTGGGATAGCAATCCCCTAAAAATGGCTCAGCCTTCTTTGCTTCAGAGGAAACCTTTCATTCTTCTCTGTTGAGTGTCCTCCTCCTCATGGTATCTCCTGGGAAACTTCTGAGTTGGAAACTTCCATCTCCCATAAAATCTCAATGATTGGCTCCCCAGTGCCTTTGGCATTAGGGTAGGAGAAATCTTCAGACACATCTGAAGGTGATCCTGTCCCTTCATGCAAAAAACCTGGCCTTCTTTTTCAGGGAGAGATAACCTCAGCTGGTTAAAAAACCCTGATGTCATGCGTAGACGTTGAGGAAGAGAGACTGGGAGTCTGTCATACTTCAGATACTGGGGCAAGAGGTCACCTCTTGCCTATGTCACTCACTGACTGTTTCTCTTCCTTTGGAGCCTGAAGCTCATCACACCCAAGGTCAGAACTGTGTACACCTCCACCCCTTCAGAGATATGATTGCCTTTTGTGTTTCATAGTAGTGGTCTTAAAGTATTCTTGCTCTTTTTTTCCTTTCCTATCTATTCCCTTTCAATTGAGTGTCTAAAGTTAAGCACCTTAAACATAAATGATACACACACACACACACACACACACACACACACACACACATACACATACACACACATATAGACATACATACATATATGAGATAAATGCACCCACAATGAAAAGGCCTATAACTTTTGGCATTATATTCAATTAGACATTCTGTGATTCAGCCAAACCATCCTTCTTGCTGTTCTTCAAACACAAAGATCTATCACCTTTTCTATGCCTTTCCATGCCCTCCTTCTCAGTGCCACTTAGAATGTCCACATAACATGTCTACATCTTAATTTCCTCCTCTTTGTAACAGGGATGATTTAACTGGCCTTTGCTACCCCACAAGGCAATTACGAAAATCACATAAGATAATGAGTATAAGCCCTACTGAAATTCAAGTTCTTATTACATATCACTACCAAATATGCATAGAAGGGAAGGGATTTTGCTTATTGCCCCTCTATGCATGACACGTACATGATGTCCATAATTTGTACATACCAAGACATGATAGATGTCTTTGAGTATTTGAAGGACTGTCATATGGAAGAGAGATTAAATTTGCTCTGATCAGTTCCAGAAGGCAGGCCCAGGCACACTGTACTGAAATTATAGGCAGATTATAGTCTGATACAAACCAAATTAGAGCTTGATATACATCAAATGAATAATTCTAGCGGTCTAAAAGCCATATGGGCTTCCTCAGGAGGTATTGATAACCACTCTTATTTGAATATCACTTTAAGAAGGAGTAAAAGTATTATTGTAAGAGTGGGTAAGGGGAGTAATTTATAAATTATTCCCTGTCTGAAAAGGCAGTTTGGAACCAAACTATAAAGGGCTTTATGTTCCATATAGAGGAATTTATTTTTAATCCTAGAAGTAATAGGAAGCCATTGGAGTTTATGGAGCAGTGGAGTGACACGGTAAGGCATGAACTTTTAAGAATATCTCTTTGGGGTCATAAAAAAGGGAAAAGGACCCACATGTACAAAAATATTTATAGCAGCTCTTTTTGTGGTGGCAAAGAATTGGAAATTGAGAGAAAGCTCATCAACTGGGGAATGACTGAACAAATTGTGGTATATGAATGTAACGGAATACTATTGTGTTATAAGAAATGATGATCAAGTGGATTTCAGGAAAAAAAAACCTGGAAAGACTTACATGAACTGATGCTGAGTGAGGTGAGCAGAACCAGGAGAACATTGTACACAGTAACAGCAATCTTGTGCCATGATCAACTGCAATAGAGTTAGCTCTTCTCAGCAATACAATGATCCAAGACAGTTCAAAAGACTCATGATGGAAAATGCTATCCACATCCAGAGAAAACAACTGATGGAGTCTGAATGCAGATTGAAGAATACTATTTTCACTTTGGTTTTTTTTTATGTTTTTTTTCCTTTTGTTCTATTTCTTTCTTCAAAACATGGCTATTGTGGAAATACGTTTTCATAATTGCATGTATATAACCTATATCAGATCACTTGCTGTCTTTGAGAAGGGAGAGGGAAAGGAGGGAGAAAAATTTGGAATGCAAAATTTTACAAAAAGAGAATGTTGAAAATTATCTTTATATGTAATTAGAAAACACTATTTAAATTAAAAAAAGGAGATCTCTTTGGCAGTTGTTTGGAGGATAGGTTAAATTTAATAAACAGAAAAATAATGCCATCTCTAGAAGAGTAAAGGAAGGAAATGAGCATTTATTAAGTACCTATTTTGTTCTAGGGACTGTGCTAAGCACCTTACAAATAATATCCGATTTGATCCTCACAACAACACTGGGAGGTAAGTGCTATTATTATCCTCATTTTAGAATTGAGGAAATTAAGACAATAGTTAAGTGACGTGTCCAGTGTCACACAGCTAGTTAGTGTCTGAGGCCAGATTTGAACTCAGATCTTTCTGACTCCAGGCCCAGAACTTGTCCACTGTGCTGAAATGTGGGTGACTGGTTAAGTAACAGGCATGCTGGAGTTAATATGACATTGGATGTAGACTCAGGAAGACCTGGATTAAAATTCTACTCCAGCATGGGCTTCAGTTTCCTTATCTGTAAAATGAAGAAGTTAGGGGCTTCTGAAATCCTTTTTAGCTCTAAACCTGCAATCCTATGATCCCCTCTCAGGGCATTCATCTTCTTACGGGGTTGAAGTAAATGATTTTTAAAGTCCCTTCCAATCCTTACATGTGCCTATGAGTCTAGGGCATATAGTTGAGAAGGCACACGTAACATTATGTGCAGCACACAAGTTATTCTGAAGGCGGAAGGAATGTGTGATGAATGGGTGGATTAGGTGTGCACAGGTGTCCAATGTCTTTTCAGTCAAATACAAGCAATAGAAGAACACAGCTCACTCTTGCACATGGAAACATAATGTTACTGCATACATTCAACAAACAGGTATATTGTATTCAAGACAGTTTTGAGAATTATGGAAGAGACACAGATGAAAAGCAATACAGTCTCTGCCCTCCAAGGAGCCTAGTAAAGCACGCAATTTCCTTCAATAATAACAATTCACAGTTCTATGGCACAGTTAGGTTTACAAAGTACTTTCTTTGTAAAATCCTTGTGAGGTAGGCAGTGTTATTATCTCTATTTTGCAGATTAGAAAAATGAATCTCAGAGAGGTGAAATGATTTCTCTATAATCAGAAAGCCAGTAAGTGCCAAAGCTCATATTGAAACAGATGTGGGGATTTGTTATGCTTGACTAGGCCTATTTGTTCTAAGGGTTTTGTTTTTCTTTCTTGCTTCACACCTCTTCACCTGTATTGTGGAGTTACAGGGGAAGAAAAAATGGGAGGGAAAATATTTGTTAATTAGAAAAATGTAATTTTTAAAAAAAAATTAAATATAAAAATTAATTTAAAAAAGAAAGTTTGTTCTTCTGACTTTGAATCTAGCACTTTTTTTAAACCATGCCACACTCATGTATTATTACAAAAAACATAGGGCTGAAGCAAATTAGAAATGATTTTCTAAGAAGCTATCTCTGGAAATAGAGACTACAGCTACATTCCAGTATAGAAACCAAAATTTCTCCAACTGACCAGCTATACTGTCAGCAAATCACCTGGAGTCGAAGTTGCCTTCACATTGTGTCTGGAAATTTCACTTTTCACGTAGCTGCTTCAATCTGGAAATCATGGAATAAGGGTTCTTAATCTGCAGTTCATGATTTTTTTTCAATATTTTGGAAACTCATTATTATTGGTTTCCTTTAGAGTCACATCATATTACTTTGTACATTTTAAAAATATTCTGAGGAGAGATTCATAGACTTCACCAGCCTACCAAAGAGGGCCATGACACATGAAACAGTAAGAACTTTAGAATGATCAGGAATCAGATCACCTCTTCATGCTGGAACACAATGCTCAATTGACAAAGCTCATCCCCATCACCTCCTTGTATCTTTTCTGCCACTAAATGGACCCAGTGCCTTCAGGCTCCCTCCTGGATGCCTCTCTTTCACTCTTCCCAGCCCCATGATTCCTAAACCAAGAATACCTTCCCAAGAATTCTCCAGACATCAGATTCCCTGCCTTCCATCAATTTGCCAAGTCCATTTAACTCTACTTTTTCAATATTTTCCCTCTTTCTACTCTAATGGCTACCACCCTAGTTAAGGTCCTCATCATTATAACAATAACCTCTTAATCTTCTAGCCCCACTCCTTTTCAGTTCATCCAATATGCCTCTTGAACTTTTCATTTAAACTATTCCTGTGATTTCATGGATATAAGGAGCCCCTCTGAGGAACTCCCTTAACATCAATACCCTTTTTTTTCAATGTACATCTTAGAGAATTGCCTGGACACTGAAAGAAAGATTTAGTGACCTGACCAGGGTATGTGTTCGAAGTAGGATTTTGAACACTGGTGTTACTGATACAGAGGCCAACTGTCTATCATTATAGATAAGCAATTGTTTTGAGAAAAAAATGATTCTATGTCAAGCATTGTGCTAGATCTTTGATAATATGAAGACAAAAATTGAAATAGGCCCTTGCCTTAGGGAGCTTATGGACCCCTTCTAAGGATATTTTTAAGTGCACAAAACAAAATATGTAGAATTACAAAAGAAATCAATTATATTGAAATACAGTTATCAAACATATAAAAGATCTTAATGGATGCCAGTCTAAGAACCCCTATTTGAAAGCCTGGCTTTGGGTCACATTACTCTCCAGCTCAAAAGTCTCTATTAGTTCAGCATTACCAGCTGAACAAAGTCTAAAATCCTTAGCCTGTGTTATAATCTCCTCCTCTAACTGGCACTAACTTCTTTCCAGTCTGACCTACAACTGCTCTCTGTCTTATCTTCCAGCCAAACCAGATGATCCAGCATTTTCCAACATGACCCATATTTTTTAAACTTTTGTGCCTTAACTTATGTTGCTTCCCGACATCTCCCCCTCCCCCAGCTTGTAATGCATGTACCATCCCTCAACTTTTGGTATCTTCATCATCAACCTTGCAGCTGTAGTTCAACTGCCCTCTTTTCAGGCTTTCCTGATGATATTATTGGAAATGGATTTTTCTCCATTTGACCTCATGCCAACTTGTTTTTACCTCTCTGACATACCATTTTTGTGTAATACTATATAATACATTATTAGTAAGTGCCTGCTCTGAACAAGGCATTTTGCTATTTGTTAGGGATACGGAAGCAAAACAGATTTAGTCCCTGCCTCAGGAAGCTGATGTTCTATGGGTAGACAACACTATAAACACAACCAATTAATACTCAATAATTTCAAGTCAGAGAGAGCACAGAAAACTGAGAGGATCAGGAAAAGCCGCATGGAGAAAGTGACCCCTGAACTACCTCTTGAAAGCTAAGGTTTTATGTGGTAAAAGTGAGGAGGGATCATATTGCATTCATGGGGACTTTCTGGGGTTGGGTGATGGAATATCATGAATAGAGGAACTGGTAAGCTAATTTGGCTGAACATTTGGCGTGGAAGTAATATGTAGTGATTGGAAAGGCAGTTGCCTTTAAATATCAAGCTGAGGACTTCGTGTGTTATTCAAGAAAAGAAGTGGATCTTAACCTTTTTTGTGTATCATTTAACCTCTCTGTCAGCCTGTGGAAATCCATGTACTCCTACTCAGAATAATGTTTTCAAATGCATAAAATAAAATATATAGCATTACATAGGAAACTAATTATATTGAAATATAACTCACATTTTTTAAAAGTTCACGGACCCCAGGTTAAAAACCACTACAAGGCAATAAAGAACCATTGATGATTTTCAAAGTAGCTTAGTGTGTACGTGTCTTATTTGCCATTGTAGACTGTAATCCCCTTGAGGGCATTACAATGTCTTATTCATCTTTGTAACTTATTCAACTTTGTAATACAGTATCTAGTTTAGATAGTTCTAATTGTTAAGAAGTTGCCCATTGAAACAAAATTTTGCCTCTACAATTTCTGTCCCTCTCTGGGCATCAGTTTATTCATTTGTCAAGAGTCAATAGTCAATAAACATTTATTAAGCACATCATATGTGCAAGGCCCTGTGCTAAGCCTCTGTAAAATGAAGGGGTTTGAGTAAGTGATTTCTAAAATCCCTTCCAGCCCTTACTTAAATCTGTGATTCTATGTCATACGTTTTTGGAAGACACATTTAATATTATATGTTGTGCGTATAATAGGTGTTTTTAAAATGTTTGTTTAAATTATTTAAATTAAATCAAAACTTATTTGTGCTGTAGCCTATTCTTCTCTGGCCTCTCTTCTCTCCCTACAAATAATTAATATAATTAATTGTTATTAATACTTTAATCTGTTATCCTTTCCAAAGTATGCCTTAACACAGTAAGAAGCACTTTCTAGTGATATCCCAAAGAAGTAACTAATTGTGGAAAGTTCATCTATCCATTCTAAAAGGCTCAGTGGGGGACATAATTAGAGCCTCTATGCCTCTCAAATTACCTTAGAGGCAGCTCCACATCTTGAGAATTTTCATAGTGTGTATTGGCAGGTGTTATTTGATACAAATAGCAATGAAGTTGCTAATCAAACTCATTTGCCTAGCAACAGTCTTTTAAAGCATATAACTGTTATTGTGAGTCATCTTCTTCCCCCTTCAAATTAGAATCATAGCATCACAGATTTAAGTCTAGAAAAGACCTAAGTCCCCCTCATTCCTCACTGATTTTTTTTTTTTAACAGGTGACAAGCTTGGAGTACATAAAGAGGAAAAAAACTTGTCTAAATCACAAAGATAGTAAGTAGAAAACTGGGATTTGAAACTCATCTCATTTCACTGACAAAATTGGAGTCATTCACCATGAACTCCTTTTCCCCTTCTTTTCATGTCAAAACCTATTGACACCATTCCCCACTTTCTTATATATTTTTTCAATAATTGATAACATCCCTTGTTGCCAGGGCAAATGTCTCTTCTTGTTGCTTTGATACTCTCTTCTCTCATCTCCTTCAGAGACTGCTTTCTCTACAAGATATAAGAGAAAATTCCCCAACCATTACAGATATCCCAAAGTGGAATGGAGTGCTTTGGGAGCTAGTGGATTCCCCTCACTAAAAGTCTTTGATCAAAGGCTAGATGATCACATGGTGGGTAAATTGTAGAAGAGATCCTTTTTATTTCCTTTTCCTTCTCTTTTTCCTTCCCTTCTCTTTTCCCTTGCCTTCCCTTCCCCTTCTCTCCCCTCCCTCTCTCTGTCTCTCTCCCTTGTCCTGCCTTTCTCTCCACCTCCTCCTCTTTCTTCTTCTTCTTCTTCTTCTTCTTCTTCTTCTTCTTCTTCTTCTTCTTCTTCTTCTCTCTTCTTCTTCTTCTTCTTCTTCTTTCTTCTCTTTCTTCTTCTCTTCTTCTTCTTCTTCTTCTTCTTCTTCTTCTTCTTTCTTCTTCTCTTCTTCTTCTCTTCTTCTTCTTCTTCTTCTTCTTCTTCTTCTTCTTCTTCTTCTCTCTCTCTCCCCTCCCTTCCCACCTCTTTCTTCCCCCCCTACTTTACACATCCTCAAACCTTCCCACACTAAGAAATGAAACAAGACAGAAGCAGAGAAGATATTTAGGATAAACAGAAACAAACAAAAAAATACCTACTCTCCCTTTAAATCACAGGGGTTCTAACTTGTGTGTGTTGTAAGTGCCTTTGATAGTCTGGTGAATCCTATGGACCCCTTCTCAGAATAACATTTTGAATACATAAAACACATATTATGAAGTAAATCAATTATATCAAAATTCAGCTACACGCATATACATATCATAATCTCCACACTAAAAAACCTTGCTTAAAATATTGTCCCATATCTCTCTTCCCTTTGTCAGTCTAACTCCTATTAAAACTTGTCTAAACTCCCTGCTTCTACCTCCTTTCCCCTCCTTAAAACTTTGCAGTCTGGCTTTTACCTTCATCATTAAAAGAAACTTCAATTTCAACAGTTATCACTGATCTTTTAATTGACAAATATGATGATCTTTTCCCAGTTCTCATCCATCTTGACCTCTCCTACATTTTTTTTTTATTATTTATCCTCCTCTTTCTTGGATATCTTTTATCTCTGGGTTTTTATGATACTACTTTCGAGGTTCTCTTTCCACTTGTCAGATCACTCCCTTTCAGTCCCCTTTGCTGGCTCATTGTCCATCCCAAAACCCTTAACTTCGCAAGGCTCTATCCTGGGTCCTCTTCTTCTCTGTCTCTATACTCTCTTTTTTAACTTGATCATCTCACAAGAGTTTAACTCTCACCTCTATGCATATGACTTACAGATTTGTCTATATATGCAATTCCATTCTTACCTCTGATCTTCAAACCCACATCAACAACTACCATTTGGGCATCTTAGACTGGCTGTCCTGGAAACATCTCAAACTGAACATGTATCAAACCAAACTCATTATATTCCCTGTCTTTGCCCTTCCCATCAAAAAAACAACCCATTTTGCCAGACTTCCAAAGTTTGTAACCTTGGCGTTATGCTTAACTCATCAATCTCTCTTGTCCCACATATCCAATAAGTTGCCAAATCTTCCCATTTCAAATTCAATGAAGTGTTTCATATTGAATGAGGAAGTGTAGGAGTTGATGATGTTGTGGACCTATGCAACTAGAAGGATTTTAATGCTCTTTATCTTAATAGGAAGGGTTTATAAGATAGATGAGCTTGAGAGAAAACATTGAATTTCAATTGTGGTATATTAAGTTTGAGATACCTTCAGGAAATCTAGTTTGATACATCTAAAAATCAGTTTTTTATTAACTAGAGCTTAACAGAGAGATTTGGATTTGATACATAGAACTAGGAGTCATCTGTATGACGATAATAATATGACCCAGTGGAGATATTGAGATTAAATAGAGAGAAGAGAGCCCAGGGAAGGGGCTTAGACAATACCTATGCCTATTGGGACAGCCATGGAATAAGATTCAGTGAAAAAGAATGAGAAACAGTCAAATGAGTAGTGGAAAATCCAAGAAAGAGCAGTGTCACAAAATCCTAGAAAAGAGAGAGTGTCTAAGAAAGAGCAATCAATGGTATCCAGTTTCAGAGATATCAAGAAGGATATGGATAGAGAAAAGACCATTAGATTTGTCAAAGAGGTAATAACTGGTAACTTTGGAAAGAGAAGTTAAAGTCGAGTAATGAGTTAGAAGACAAATTGCAAAGTGCAGATAAGAGAGTGAGAGAAAATGACTTGGGGCATACGGCAGCTAGGTGGATAGAGTGGCACAGTAGATAGAGTGCTGGTCTTAGAGTCAGGAAAGCCTGAGTTCAAATCTGGCCTCAGACACTTACTAGCTGTGTGGCTCTGGGCAAGTCACTTAGCCCTGTGTCCCTCAGTTTCCTTAGCTGTAAAATGAGCTGGAGAAGGAAATGGGAAACCACTCCAACATCTTTGCCAAGAAAACCCCAAACCGGGTCATGAAGAGTTGCGCATGACTGTAAACAACAAGAAAGCATATACCCATTTTTTCAAGGAGGTTAGCTGAAAAAGAGGACAGCTCAGTGGCACAGTAGATAAAGTGCTTGGCTTGAAGTTAGGAAGACTCATCTTCTTGACTTCAAATCTATCTTCAGATACTTACTAGCTGATTGAGCCTGGGCAAGTAACTTAAACCTGTTTGCCTCAGTTCCTTATCTGTAAAATGAGCTGAAGAAGGAAATAGAAAATCACTCCAGTATCTTTGCTAAAAAACCCCAAATACAGTCTGGAAATACTGAACAACAACACCTTTGGCAGCTAGGTGGTGCAATAGATGAGGTGTGGGGCCTGGAGTCAATAAGACCTGAGTTCAAATCCAGCTTCAGTCACTTACTAGCTGTATGATACTGGGCAAGTCACTTAATCCTGTTTGCCTTAGTTTCCTCATCTATCAAATGAGCTGGAGAAGGAAGTGGCAAACCGCTCCAGCATCTTTGCCAAGAAAACCTCATATGAGATCATGAAGAGTCAGACGTGACTGAAAAGACTGAACGACAAAACTGAAAAGCAGAGAAGATATTTATTTAGGACAATAACAGCAGGCATGGTAGTTTTAGTTAGAGCTGTTTTTTTTTTTTTAGGTTTGGGGAAAGTTGCGCGTGTTTGCAGGTAACAAGGTCAGGAAAAAATTGAAAATTGAGGGAAATGATTGTGAGGATAGTCTATTGGAAAAGGCAGGAGGAAATGAGATTAAGGGTACATGTAAAAGCGTTGGTTTTGGTGAGAAGGGCCAATTCTTCATTAGAGACTGGATTAGAGAAGTTGATAGTGGGAAATGATGACAGAGGTGTGTGAGATGAGATCAGAGATGAGAGATCTTGCTTCAATTTTTGCTATAAAGTATAAGCCAGGAGTCTCAGTTTAGGGTGTGGTGGAAAAAGTGTTGTGGGAGTCTTGAGGAGAGAAGAGAAATTGTAAAACAGCTGTTGTGATGAATGGGATCAAAACTCGATTAGGGAGGAGTAAAAGGATTACTGTGCTACAATGATAGTCCAGTGAAAATTAGATTATATACATTCATAATGGATCCATTCAAGGTTTCTTGAGTTTCTCTAATGCTGTTCAATAGAACAGGAGTAGAAGCAAAGGAGGTGGATGATGAGAATAAGCCTGTTTCAGGTTTGGCTTGGTGTGAGATCTGATTGAACATGCAGTGATTTTCCTAAACTGCAATTCTGACTTCACTCAATAAACTCCCTGTGGCTCCCTATTGTCTCCAGGATCAAATATAAAATTTTCTGTTTGACATTGAAAGCCCTTCACAACATGGATCCTTTGTACTTTCCCAGTCTTCTTCTAGATATTCTTCTCCCTTTCTCTTCATTCCAGCCAAACTGACCTCTGTCTTCCTTACATTTGATACTCCTGGTCATCTCCTTTGTCTTTAACGTAATCTTCCCTTATCCCTTCCTCAAAGAACCTCTCTCTTACTTTAAGAAGCAGCTAAAACACCATCTTCTCTGCACAGCCTTTCTTGATTCCTGAATGCTAACACCCTCCTTCCAAAACTACCTAATATTTAACTACTTTGTATATATTTTATTATGTATGTGTGTATTTGCTATTTATTAAAATTTATTATTTATTTGTATATATTTTATTTATTTATATTAATGCTCTACATCTCAGAGGTACTTGTTTTCTGATGCATTCAAATGTAAGTTCTTGGGATCAGGGATTGTTTCATTCTTTATACTTTTATCCCAAACACCTAGCAGAGTCCCAGGTACATTGTAGGCGGTTAATGAACCCTTGTTGGTTGCTCCATTGACTGATGCCTTTTCACAGTTGATCCTCCATGTATGGATTGGTCTTCCTTGCTTATTCTGCTTCTTAGACTTCCTTCAAGACTCTACTCAAATGCTACCTTTGTAGGAAGCCTTCCCTGGTCCTCCCCTCCCCTCTCATGGCACCGACTTCCTCTTTAAGGTGCTCGTTGTTGATTGACAGTATTTTATAAATGTCTCCTGTAGCTGTTGCCAAAGGTACAAGGGATTTGAGAATAGATGGCAGAAGAGAGTGGAATTGAACATGTAGGTTCACTTAGGGCTTGAGACTGGAAAAGGAGGAGAGTTTAGCTAGAGCTGGGGTGAAGAGTAAGGAAAGATTTTGGGGTACAGAGATTGTGGGTCATCATAGTGAGGATGAAGAATAGGTTAAGGAGTAATAAGAGGTAGGGAGTGATGGAAAATCATTACTGGATTAAAGAATTGTGTTGTTCTTCAATATGGAATTGGAATAGGTAGATATTGGTAAGATGGTACGTGTGTATGCATGTGTTTGTGTGTGGGGGGTGTAGAAGAATAGATTATGAGAACTGAGTCAGTTGAAGAACTGAGAAGTCATCATGTTTGAACAAGCAGAGTATACATTTATTCTCCTCCAGTTGGGAGGATTTGAATTCGGATAGTTCATACAAACTGCAAGGAGAGTGCTAATGATACACTTCCTAGCTTTGCCATTTGGTTCTATTGTGGCAGACTTCGAAAAATTGTTATTGACACAAATTAAATGCACAGGCATGTAATATGAGGACGACTCAAAGTGCAGACAATTTGTGGGTCAGGGGGCTTCTTGGTCTCATGTTAGAATATATCCAGGCTGCTCACTTTGCCGTCTTCCTCAAGTTGTGCCTGCCTCTGGTTCCTAATCATGCTTCACTCTTTGCTTAATAGTGTAATGTTCTCATATTTTTCAACCCTTTTGATAGACTCAGACATTTCCCTGAGGTCTGTGTACCTTCAATTAAGAAACTAGCAAAGTTTCTGAAATACACAGATTGACTAATTAGGCCTTAATTAGTTGACAAATTGTGCATTGTAATTGCCCTAAGATGAATTAGTTGTCATTGCAGGGAAAGAAGAGTTTGGCTACATTATGTTTGGCCAACATTTGCATACAGTTTTCATTAATATCATACCACCTGGGCTGGGCCCAGCTAACCAGTTGGTGATATTTATAAGGGGAAACATCCTCACTACCAGGTTCATCCTTAAATGAGGTAAAGAAAAATGGATCTTGACCTAAATTACTCTAACTATCCATAAGGTGGGCTTAAACATTATTAAGTAATTGTGTGACCTTCTTTTTCATTCTTTAGAGCTCATTATTGTTCTGTGATGTTAATTTAAAAAGCAAGCATAAAAATTGAAGTATCACTAGGGATCCCAAGAGGAGAAATCCTTCCAAAGACCTTGACTGGGAAAGGCACAAGGGGCCAAATAATTGTTTTCCAGGCTGTCTTGGCCAAAGTGTTTAATCAACTTTTCTCAAGGTTGGGGTAGAAACAAATTCGAAGCAAGTTGATTGATACAGCACATGTTTAGTAAGTGAAGTCCAAATTCTACCTAGACTTTGCCGTTATTTTTCTTTTTTTTTTTTAAAGTTAGTACTAATTTGTTTTATTTTTATATAACTCCATTACCCAAGATCTCTGGGAGGTAAAACTCCAGCCAGAAGCCTGGATCCATCCATGCCCAGGGTGGTTCCAGGGAACAGGGGCAAGTGGGGAAGAGGTAGAGATGCTTTTGTGTGTAATGTACTTTTGTGTAGATTTAGTTCTTAGGAAGTTTCTTCACAGCAAACCTAAATCTGCTTCTTTGAAATTTATACCCATTATCCCTAGTTCTGCCCTCTGGGAACATAGTATACATTTATTTCCTCTTCCATGTGACAACCTTTCAAACACATAAAGGGAAATATTATGTCCAGGCCTGGCTTAACCCCTTCATTTTACAGCTGATACACCCAGAGGGTAAATGTCTTTCCCTAGACCATCTTTCTACTCATTGGCAGAGCTATGACTTAAACCCAGGTTACAGAATACCAAGGACCATGCTTTTTCTACTGCAATAGCTCTACTACATTTCTGACAGCCTTCTTAAAATTATATATTGCTATGATATCATATATTAGAGCCAATGTCATATATTAGAGCTGGAAGAGAATTTAGAGACCATCTCATCCAATCTCTCAATTTACAGATAAGGACATGGAGGGTCTGAGTGGTAAAGCAACTGTCCAGTGACATACTTTTATCTCTGCTGGATTTCACCTTCCCTCAAATACAGCATGAAAATAGTAGAAACAATACTGCACAGGAAATCAGAAGTTCTGCAATTGGGTTCTGGCTTTGCCACTTCTTAGCTCTACGAACATGGGAAGGACTTTCTGAGTTAGATTTTCAGAGAATAAAAGAAGCATCCAGAATTGAACACAGTACTAAACATTCTTTATGATTGGGACAGAATATAGTGAGATGATCACCTCTTTCATTACAATAAAACCTAGTATGCATACAGAGAATCAAGATTTGCAAAGCCCTTTACATGTGTAATCATCTTTGATCCTCACAACAACCCTGTGAAAGAGGTACTGTTGGTATAATCCAAATTTTACAGATGAGGAAACTGAGGCACAGAGAAGTTAAGTGACTTGCTCAGGATTCCACAGTTACTAAGGTTCTAAGGAAGGATTTGAACTCTTGCCTTCCTACCATGGAACACAGAGCTCTATCCACTGTACCATTTTTCTGCCTCTGGCTACTCTGTTTCACTTAATGCAAAGTAAAAATGGGGCACGCGTGTGTTTGTGTGTGCGTGTGTTTGTCATGTCATATTATTAATTCATATTGAGTTTAATGTCCCCTAAACTTAGATATCTTCACAAGGCCAGGCATCCAGCCACATCTAGACCCTTTAGTTCCTGTTTTGCAGATTTTCCTTTAACAAATGTTGTTTCTAGAGAAAACATTTGTATGCTTTCCTCATTACTTGTCTACCTAATGCACCTTTGAAATCAGAACTGCGCCAATCCAGAATAGCCAGTGTGCACACCCTGTAGTACTTTTCCAATTCAATTCAATATTCTGGCTATTGGAGGTATGTATGTTAGTTTTAGCCGCTTTAGCATGATACTCAATTACAGTTTTCCTTAGAAAAATTCAAGAAGAGATTATTAAGGGGATGGTGTATGGACACTAGAAGCAGAAAAGATGATCAGTAGTAGCCAGGAAGTCAGGAAAGATATAGTTTTCTCATGAGTGTCAGCAACCAGGTGGTACAGCAGGTAGAGTTCAGGACCTGGAGTCTGGAAGACCCAAGTTTAAATCTTGTCTTAGATCCCTACTTGCTCTGTGTCCTGGGCAAGTCATTTGAGCCCTGGGAATAGTGACATCAACTAATGACATTAAAGAAGAGGCATTTAAATCTGCTTTGTCATTTCATCCTAAGGACACTGGGATTTTACCATCTGACCTGTCATTGAAATTCACCTGTGTTGTCTTCCCCACTAGAATGTGAACTACTTGAGATCAGGCATTGTCTTACTTTTCTGTTTATGTCCCCAGTGCTTAGCATAGGGCTTTGCAAATAGCAAGTACTTAATAAATGCTATTGTCATTCCTTCATTTGACCCCACTGGGCTTGAGTTTCCTCATACGTGAAGTGAAGATAATAGTAGGATCTACTTCATAGAATTATGAGGATCACATGCGATTTTACATGCATACATGCATATATAACATGCATACATGCATATATAATATGCATGTGTGCAATATACATATATGTGTCCATACCTACATATATGTATATATGAGACACAGAGAGAGAATGCAGATAGGTGGCAGCCAGAGTGTCATGCCTGAAGTCAGGAAGGCTCATCTTCCTGAATTCCTGAATTCAAATCTGGTCTCAGCATTCACTAGCTGTGTGACCCTATTTGTCACTTTACCCTATTTGCCTCAGTTACCTCACCTGAAAAATGACCGGAGAAGGAAATGCAAATCACTCTAGTATTTTTGCCAAGAAAACTCCAAATGGGGTCATGAAGAGTCATAGATAGCTGAAACAACTGAACAGCATATATTATATAATATATTATATATATTTTGAAAAATTATAGGTATATTATATTTTGAAAATCTTAAAGTGCTATGTGATGAGGAGTTTCTAATCTCCTTCTTCTTCTTCTCATTATTCTCATTATTATTATTATTATTGCCAGACAATTGTTTGACAGGATTACAGGTTTGGCTTTGCCTTGTCTGATCATTTTTAGGGTCTGTAGTCCATTACTTGTTCATTTTCACTACCAGTTAGGCTCTAGAAATGATGGACTTCAAGACTCATTTATCTTCTTTTCTTTGGTCTAGGAGGACCCTACTCCACAGACCTGATACTGAGGTGTCCAAGGAGTGAGACAGAGAGAGAAAGGATGGAAAGAGATTTAGCCCTGTAGATTTTTGAAACTAAATTAGCTTGCATGTTTGTTTGTTTTTTCTTAGAAGAACTAGCTCACCATCTTAGCTTTTCAAAAACATTTTGGATCTTAATTCTGTAATTCGTGCCATTAGACTATCCCTTCCCTCTTTTCATGTCATGTCATGAATAGTTTTCACAAGCTTACCATAAATGTCTTCATCCAAGTCACTGGTAGAAATATCAGCCAGCACAGGGACAAGGACACAGCTAGACAATATGGCATCAGTGATTTCTCTCCAGATTTGATGAGTTAACTGATTTTGAGCCCTTCCAACTGTATTATGATCTATCCTATATCTCTCCATCTTATCCTCATAGACATAAGGAGAAGGGTTTTTTTTTCAGATGCTTTGCTGAAATCCAGATGTACTATATCCACTGTGTTCCTCCTGGTCTGATGTACTAGTCTTATCAAGGAAGAGAAGAGAATAAAAATTTATTAGGCAATTCCTTTGTGCCAGGCACTGTGCTAAGTGCTTTACGAATATTATCTCATGTGATCCTCACAACAACCTTGTAAGGCAGATACTATTATTATCCCCATTTTATAGATGAAGTAACTGAGATAGACAGAGATTAAATGACTTGCCCAGCGTCACACAGCTGGTAAATATCTGAGGCTGCATTTGAACTGAGGTCTTCTTGACTCCAGTCCCAGTGCTCCCCCTGTATCACCTAGCTACCTGGTCTCATATCCCTCTTATAAAAGAACTTGAGATATTTATCATGACTTGTTCTTACAGGGTCTACCTTGGCTCTTATTGACCAACTCTTCTACTGCTAGTGTACGAAAACCATCCTTTTAATAACCCCTTCTTGAATTTTTTCAAGGAATCAGTGTTAGACTCCTAGAGCTCAAAGCACGTACCTTCTTTCCCTTAATGAAATTCACACTAATGTCTGCCTGTCTTCTATAACATGGCACCTCTCTTTTCCCCCTTTGATTGGTCAAAGATCACCAGTAACAGCTCAACAACCATGCCTGCACCATCATTCAGAATCCTAAGACATAACGGATCATCATGCATTGGTGACTTAAGCTCATTAAATTGGCTCTGGCACTCTTTTACATTCTCATTTATCATAGTTTTAAATTCCTGGTTAATTTTTTTTTTGCCTTTCCATCTTAAAGAAAATCTTCATTAGCAAAAAATAAAATGAAATAAAAATTTGGAGTTTAATGATTCTAACTTTCTGTTTGTTATCATTTCCTTATGTGTCCCTAAACAGTGGTCCTTTGGCTTTCTTGGGATTCCTCTTGACTTCAGGATAGCTTAAGACAAAATCCTATTTTGGTACCTTTAGCATTTTTTCAAAGCTTTGGGGTACATAAACCTTGCCACTCATTCATATTTATATTAATACTCAGTTATCCACTTTTGCTGATGCTTCTCTGGTACAGACATTTAAAGGGAGCAGGGTCAACCATCCTAGGGAAGAGAAGCTTGGTAAGCTCTCCTAAAAAATGTGTGTATGTGTGTGTGTGTGTGTGTGTGTGTGTGTGTGTGTGTGTGTGTGTGTGTGATACACACCTACCCATCTGCCTGCATTATAGCACTGATTCCTCTCGCCTGACTCTAGAGGGTAGTACTAAGAACAGCAGGCAAAAGCTAGAGATTGGCAAATTTGTGCTTGATATAAGGAAAAACTCCCTAACCATTAGAGCTATTCCAAAGTCGAATGGAATTCCTCAGGAAAGTGAGGGCTTCCCCTCACTAGAGCACTTCAAGATGGCTATATGTTGTTAGGAGGAGATTCTCCTTCAACTTTCAGTTGGACTGGATGACCTTTGACATTTTTTCATCCCTGAGATTCCATGATTCTGCAATGCAATTCTATTAAATTCAGTAGGCAATTATTAAACATTTATTAAGTGATTAAAGGCATGGTAAGCTGCTGGGCATGCCAAGATAAAATAATGATGTATTCTCTGATCTCAAGGAGTTTGAGGCATATGGCAGCTATAGACATAACTAGAATGTACATGTAAGTTACAAGATAGAATTTGATGGGGTATGGAAAAGGAGGACAAAAATGATCAGAGCACTCTAGGAAAAATTATCAGCAATGATCACTTTCTATTGGGCAAGAGGATGAACTAGGGCTTCATGGAAGAAGGGACATGTGATCTTGGCTTTGAAGGATGAGAAAGATTACTTGACTGTTGTGTCCATAAGGCAAGAACTATCACTCTCACCCCCTAGAATGGGAATTTTCTAAGGTCGAGAGTTTGATGAATTGAAATGGAAACTTAATTTTTATAGCATCTACAAGCATGTTTGGAACACTATAAGAGCTCTTTTTTTTTTTAATTGAATGGGGAAGGATGAAGAGGGCCTGTATTCTAGAAATGGTGATGGGAAGTCTATAAAATGCAATGAGAGAAGTCCTAGAAAGTTCAGGGCCAGGCTAACCATTCAGTGTGGCTGGAATGGAGAGCACATAAAGAGGAACGATGTGACATAAAGCCAGAAAGGTAGGTTGGAGACAGGTTTTTAAGGGGCTTATGTACCTGTCTGAGAGATTTATATTTTATCCTAAAGACTATAGGGAGTCACTTAAGGCTTTTGACCAAGTCAGTGATATCAGAATAATATAACCTGGGGAGAAGGAAAACAAGTGGTATTTGGAGGCTGCTTTCTACTTAGATGGAAAAATCATGGGTATGACTTGGATGATAATTCTTATATTCATATTGTGGAAGCCAAGATTAGTCAAACTCTTAAGACTTCCTAATAGGGTAGCAGTAAATCAACACATCTCCTCTTTGGCAATCTGAATCCTGTGCATCCTTCAAAAATCATCTTGAAATCCCTCCCCTCCAAAATTCCTTCCCTGATAATAACTCTACCCAAGGTTTATTTCTTCCCTAGTTGATCTCTTAAAATCTTAGCATCTATTTTGCACATTTGGGGGCTTGGTTATATCCAATTCTTCAGGTTATCACAAACTATTTCCTATTTTTTCTTTGTATCATTTGCAGGAGCTCTCTATACAAGAAAAGCAGTATGATATAGTACAGTTGTAAGAATATGGATTGTGGAAAGGGTCTTAAGTACAAGACCTGGCTGATAATTCTGTTCCTCTAGCAAGACATCTCCTGACTCTGGACATTTGCACAGGCTGTCCCCTATCCCTGGCATGCTCTTCTTCATCATCTCTGCCTTTTGACAGCCTCTAAGTCCTAGTTAAGATTCCAGCTTCCACAAGAAGCCTTTCCCTATCCGTTTTGATTCTAGTGCCTTCCTTCTGTTAATTATCTCTGACTTATCTTGTATGTAGTTTATCCATGCATAGTTATGTGTGTGTTGTCTCTCTCATTAGACTGTGAGCTCCTGTAGAGCAGGAGCTGTATTTTGCCTTTCTTTGTATTTCTGGCACTTAGCATGCTGCCTGGCACATAGTAGGTTTATAATAAATGTTTATTGACTGACCGACTGAAACTTAGTAAATTGTATAACTTTGAGGAAATTACTTTCCCTCTGTTTTCTCATTGAAAAATGGAGGTAATAATACATGTGACTCTTAGCTCCTCAGGGTTATTATAAAGATAATGCTTTGTAAAAGTTAAAGTCCAACATAAATGAAATAACTTCTCTCTTGCCCCTTCCTCCTGAGCTTTGCATATAGTTGGGGTTTAATTAGTGTGTGATGAGTTCAGTTGAATTAGCAGTCCAACAAGGTTTCAAGAAACTTGCCTGGCAGGTACTATGCCTGATGATCTTTGGTGTACCCCCCACCCATGCTGAATGTACTGAGTGTCCCAAAAGTCTTAGTGCAGTTTTAAGTGATCAAAAGCATTAAAGCTGAAAACTACATTAAGACTTTTGGGATACCCTGTATAACAGGTCCTAATAAATGTGGAATTTACTTAAATAAGACCCCACAAGGAATTCTCCATCTTCATCCTTCCGGAGGTTCTCAGAATGCTGATGGATAATCATTCAACTACAGAATTTCCCCAGAATCCTCCTTTGTGGGTGAGAGGGTGAGTGAGATGTCTTATGCATTATATGAAGTTACAGCAGAATGAGCAGATTAGAACAGCTGTTATTAAATGCTATTTGGAAATGGATTCTTCATTTTCCATTCCCTTGCCAAAGTACTTTGTGAGCTATTCACTATTTCCTCCCATCTGGCTTTTCAGTGTGTCGGGATGGCAGTGGGAGAGAGAAGAGAGAGAGGATAAGATGGCGAGCTGTTGAGATGTTTGAGATCTGTCCTTCAATGGCATGAATCATAATACTTTACAGTGAATCCAACTCTTCATGGAATCACAGGGTTCAAAGTGACCTCTGTATATGTGTGTGTGTGCATAGTATATATATATATATATATATATATATATATATATATATATATATATATATATATATATATACTATAGATAAACTGTATATATTTTATAAACTATATAAAGTATATGTTATGTTGTGTTATATCTGACAAGTGGTTCAGAGACACCTGAAATCACAATGGATAGAGTACTGGGCACAGTAACACCTGAGTTCAAATCCTACCTCAGGCACTTGCTTTTTTGTGTGATACTGAAGAAGTGATTTAATCTCTTTTGGGTTTAGTTCCTCTTATGAAAAGGATGGAGTTGGACTTTACTACCCCAAAGTTTCCTTTGAGCTATAAATATGTCACTCTTATGTCACTCAGCTTCTGCCTGAAGCTCTCCCATGGAGGAGAAAATACCACCTCACAAGGCCGTCCTTTCTACTTTTGGATAACTCCATTGTTAGGCAGTTGCTTGTTTTTTCTTCCTTGATATCAAGTCTAAATTTACCTTTGCAGCTTCCACTCATTGCTTCTAGTTTTGCCCTCTGGGACTGAACAAGTTGAATCCTAAAACAAAACAAAACAATTGTGTATTAGATTGGATGCTGGGCTTAAAGTCAAGAGTATTTGGATTCTGGTCTTTCCTCAAAAACTTAACCAGGACAAATCATTTAAGCAGTATGTGTCAATTTCCTCAATGTCAATATGGGAAGCCTATATTTGATGGTTTTAAGGTCCCTTTCCACTCTAAAAACAGGCAGTAGGCCAGAGAGGGATTAATTGCTGCACAAGATTGGGCGTCTGATCAGTTGCAGAGCCAGGACTGCCTATGTTACTTCATTTAATGATCTGAACTTGATTCTCATTGACCCTTCTTGATTGATTAATCCCTGCAGAATGGTGAAAAAGAAAGAACATTGAAGAACTGGGTCTGAGTTCCAGGTTGGGCACTCCTTCACTATGTAACCTCTTAGAGCCAGTTTGCCTAATGAGGATGATGATGTTTGAACTACTCAAACATAGTCCCTCAGGAAGAGCTTTGTAAACTACTAAAATGTGAACTTTGATTAAAATAGTTCATAAAGGTGAATTGTTATTCCAATGCTTCAAGGAACCAAGATTTTATAGGCATGAGCCCTAACTAAGATGGCACCCTTTGAAGCCTGAGTAGATGGTTCTGAGGAGCTTCTCTGACCAAAACATTCATCTGGCTAGTCTTGTCCTCAGATAAGATATATCATCTCTCACCAGGCCTGTGCTCAGAATCTTTCCAGCTGGATAAGACCTTCTAGAAAATGTGTACTATTGACCTTAGAATCATAGATATTGAGCTAGAAGGGGTCTTAAAAGGTACCTGGCCCAATCCCTTCAATTTGAAGATGAGGAAACTGAGGATCTAAGATTCAGAGGACATATTCAAGCCTTTGCAGACAGAAAGTGACAGATATGTGATCTGAACTCCAGATCCCTGGAAGTGGCAGGCCCTCCCAGACCATCATTCCTATTTGCAGCCCAGGCCTCACAACTGTCATCTTGTGGAAGTGGCTCCTAAGGAGAAAGGGAGAGCCACTCAGGCCAAATGCCAAGCATCTGTCACTCACAAGGAAGGCAAACCAACCTGGATGAAGCAGCAAGGAGGAAAAGACAGGAGGCACCACATGTACTATAACATTGATTACCATCTCCCCTCATAATCTGCTGGAAATTTCCAAGGACCCAGGAGCCTTGGGAATATTAATGCTTCCAGCCCAGTGCCTTCAGCTATCATGCTGGGAAGCAATCCCTATGGAGATACAGACTGGCACTGCTCCTGCAGGTCTATAAACACAGCTGCTGAAGAGCAGAAAAGGAATGTTCTCCTCACCAAAGTCCTTGGCATTGCCAAACAGTTCATCATCAGAAACTGAGATGATTTTGTCAACGGAAATAACATTAAAAGAAGAGTCATCATCATCAGCTTTGCTGCTATACTCTAAGGACTGTGGGGTTTTCTATATGACTTGCAGCTGAAGGCTTCCATAGGTGTTGTCTCTCCCCAATTAGAATGTGAGCTCCTTGAGATCAGGGGATGTATTACTTTTCTATTTGTATCCTCAGCCTTAGTACAGGGCTTTGAACATACTAAGTGTTTAATAAATGCTTTTCTTCTTTTCCTCCTCCTTTCCTCCTCCTTTCCTCCTCCTTTCCTTTCCTTTCCTTTCCTTTCCTTTCCTTTCCTTTCCTTTCCTTTCCTTTCCTTTCCTTTCCTTTCCTTTCCTTTCCTTTCCTTTCCTTTCCTTTCCTTTCCTTTCCTTTCCTTTCCTTTCCTTTCCTTCCTTGCCTTGCCTTGCCTTGCCTTGCCTTGCCTTGCCTTGCCTTGCCTTGCCTTTCCCTTCCTCCTCCCTCCTTCCTTCCTTCCTCTCTCCCTTCCTTTCCTTCCTTCCTTCCTTCCTTCCTTCCTTCTTCCTCCCTCCCTCCCTCCTCCTCCTCCCTCCTCCCTCCTCCCTCTCTCCTCCCTCCCTTCCTCCCTTCCTTCCCTCCCTCCCTCCTCCCTTCCTTCCTTCCTCCCTTCCTTCCTCCCTCCCTTCCTCCCTTCCTCCCTTCCTTCCTCCCTCCCTCCCTTCCTCCCTTCCTTCCTTCCTTCCTTCCTTCCTTCCTTCCTTCCTTCCTTCCTTCCTTCCTTCCTTCCTTCCTTCCTTCCTTCCTTCCTTCCTTCCTTCCTTCCTTCCTTCCTTCCTTCCTTCTTTCTTTCCTTCCTTCCTTCCTCTTAGTTTCTTCATCAGGAAAAATGAAGGGATGGGGCTCACTGACTTGCTAGGTCTCTTTCAGGTGCAAGTCTATGATCCTACATGGCCTCTGGAGCCACTTCCAGCTCTAGGTTTGTGAGTGGTATTATTATTATTATTATTATTATTAATTATCATCATTATTATCAATATGCTTGGGTGAAATGTTAAAGGAAGAAAGCCATGAATTGTCCCCACTGAGGGGCAGCATCTATATACAAGCATCCAGCCCTCAAATCCCCAGTCAGGCTGCCTCTGCTTGGCTGAGTGCCCTGCAGAAGGGCAAGTGCCAGCTGAAGAGAAAGGGGACAGTGAGAAAGCTCAGCTCCAGCTGATGCCTAATGTGAGCACCAGATGTGAGGTTTGTCTGGCGGCAACAGGTGTGAGCCTTCCTGAAATGGGCCTCTGTGCCCGTGACTGCCTTGTAGCCAGCAGAGATCAAAGCCAGGCCCTGGTCATTAGAGAGCAATTCATCTTTCGAGGAACTGGCCTGAAAGAGCATTTCCCGAGGCCTTGGATGCACGGTTGAATGCCAGTTCTCCAACATGCAATGCCTGTTTGTGAAACCGAAGAGTCGGGAGAGGGTCCCCATGGGGAAGGTTCCGCCTCCACGTGCCAGAATGAAAAAGCTTTCTCTTCCTAGTGGCCACAACAAGCTCCATCCATGTGTGGGCCAGGGCCTTGATGTGCCCCCTTCCCTCCAGAAGAATGCATCACTTTAGTTGCTCTCTAAATTATGCTCATACTTGCTCCCCCCACCCCCCATTCCTTTCTCCAGCTCTCATCCTTTGGATGCACAGGGAAGCCTCTGTCATCTGTTCTGAGCTTTCAGCCAGGGCACAAAGAGACAGATGTGGAGGAATAGAGTCCACCCAGTCACTGTGGCTTGTTGGGAGTAGGGAAGGGGGTGGGGGAGCCAGTGAAGGTGCATTTTTTCATTCAAGCTCCTGTCTTTTCTCTATTACATAAGATTGTAGAATACAGAGGTAGAAAGACATCACCTGGTTCAACTTTTTTATTTTACAGAGGTTACAAAGGTCTATACAGGTGTCATGATTTGCTCAAGATGATCCCTCCAGGAAGTAGGTTGTAGAACCAAACTGTGTTGTGGGATCATAAGATTGTAGATCTGGAGCTGGTGCTCAAAGTGACCTCTGAGCCCATCTAGTTCAACCCCTTCATTTTACAGATGAGGAAACTGAGACCCAGGAAGAAACCATGACTTGCCTGAGGTCACAGAGATTGTTATTGTTGCTCAGTTATGTCCAACTCTGTATGACCTCATTTGGGGTTTTCTTGGCAAAGATGCAGAAGTAGTTCACCATTTCCTCCTCCAGCTCATTTTACAGATGAGGAAACTGAGGCAAACAGGGTTAAATGACTTGCCCAGAGTTACATAGCTTATAAATACCTGAGGCTGGATTTGAACTCAGGTCTTCTTGACTCTAGGACTGGTGCTCTATCTACTTTGCCATCTACCACACAGGGAGGAGGTGTCAAAAATAAGATTTTGACTCCAATCCTCAGACTCCAGAGTCTGTGTTCCTTTCACCACATCCCACTTCTATTTTCATGCTGGGAGATCTTTCTCCTGTTCCTCACATGGCCAAAGGGCAAAATGATCCTGCTCCCAGAGCAAGAAGAGTGGGGTTCACCTTCTACATAAACAGCTAGCTTCAATGACCATTTAAGGGTGACAGCCTGGGGGGCAGTCAAATCTCTTCCCCTTTCAGCCAGACAGCCTGAATTTCCCATTGCTAGAGAGGAACTGTGGTATATGGAAGAGAGCACCAGCCTGGCAGCTCAAAGGCAACTGTGGCATAGACAAAAGAAAGAACACTCTTTCTACAGTCAGAAGCCATGATTCAAACCCCATTGCTGCAACTTGTTTACTTGAACAAGGGGGGACTGGAGAGGCTTCCTTATAAAAAGTAGACTAGCCAGAAACACTGAATTTCATTGACTTTTGTTTGGTGCATTTTGACAAACACGAGATTATAAAACTAGATTTGGAAGATATCCTTCACCTTTATAAGTGAGGACGCTGAGAATAAGAGAAATCAAGTAACTTGCTCAGGGTCACACAGGATTCGAACCCAAGGGCCAGGGTTCTAGCCACTTTATCAGGTTGCATAATTGAGCTGCCTAAGGAAACTAGGAGAAGAACATAGAGGAAAGGGGCTAAGTAAAAAAAGATATGAAAGAATCACAGTCACTGCAATCACAGGGAAAGAACCAGGTCGTTGCTTTTGGACGGGGCAGGATTCATTGGCAGTTCCACTGGTGGAAGGATATTACAAGTCTGGAAGGAGTAAAGGGATTGATGATCCTATGAGAGGCAATCTTCTTACCTGGAACACAAAAGTTACTTCAAAAATATGGTAGAATGGAAGAAATACTAACTCTGGAATAAAAAGATCTGGGTTGAAATCCTGCCTCTACTTGTATAACCTGGGCCAAATCTATAAACTCCCTGGGCTTCAGTGTTCTTATCCTTAAATTAAGGAGGTTGAATTAGATGGTCACTTGTAGTTCCAAATCCATGATAGTACAAAGGACTCAATCTCATTTCACATAGCAGAGATGCTCAATGATGTAGCTGAGGGCCAGGCATGTTGTAAGAGAGGGAATTTAGGAACACCTGTTTTCCCATTTCTGATGTTAGAATCAGGGCAATCCCATCTGGAAAGGTTGCACAGGGCATGGGAGATACCAGTCAGAGAAAATTCTAGAAAAAGAAGGGGATCTCAGACAATAGGGTAGAGAATGTATAGAATGGAGGTACACTGTCTGTAGGGAAGCTGGGCTCAGCTAATGACAGGGTTTTTTTTTTTAAATTAAAAAAGTTTACAACCACACTCAGGCAAGTCACTATCCCTCACCACAAGCCTCAGTTTTCTCATCTGTACAATGACGTGTTTGTACTAAGTGATCTTTAAGCCCTCTTTGAACGTTAAATAAAAGAGTTCTAGAATGACTGAATCTAAGTATCCAGTAAGATCGTAGAAATCTCATTGCTTCTGTCACAAAGCTGGCAGGAACAATGCTGTGCTGTATGTTTAATGGGTGATGAAGTCACTTCATTGATACTCAGTTTACTCACCTGTAAAATAGGATAGTAATATTCAGAATGCCTTAGTGTCACCACAATGCAATAGAAAGCTTTTTTTTTTTTCCCAGAGAAAATTGGTTTACATCTCAGCTCTTCCGCTTGCTACCTGCATTACCTTAGGTAAGTCAATCTATCTGGACTATTCCTTCATTTTTAAAATGGGGGAGATGACTCCGGTTCTTATGGTATATGTCTTTATTTCCTGTAGTTAAGGCAGAATAACTACGACAGGAATCTTTCCTTAAAATGTAATACTTCCCAGGTAACTGGGAGAAAACCATTTGCAAGTTTCTTTAATAAATATCTCATGTCCAACATGTATAAGTACCTGATTCAGATGCATAAGAACAAGAATGATTTCTCAAATGGCCAACGACTATGAATGGGAAATTTTCTAAGGAAGACCAGCCTAAAGATAGCAGGGATAGGATCAGTATTCTCCTCTTCCCTGAAACAGAGATCAGTTTTCTTTGAAAAGACTATAGAGCTGTCCCTTAGACCTTATTGGTCCTTCCCTCCCACTTGATGTATGTTTAAATATCACACTAGTCGCTGTACCATACCCTGATAACCACATGTGTTTCCATATGGATCTAGTGAAGCTGAATGATGTATCCTTGTTGCTTGTGATTGTTTTGTTAGGACAAAGTAAACCCTTCTTCATAATAACTTATTAGGACCTCATTACATCCCAAAACAAACCTGAACTAACAAAGGTACTGGCATTAGGCTTGCCCCTAACAGCAGTTATTTGGAAACACAATGCTCCAAGCTACTAATAATTAGAGGAATGCATATACACAAAAATATTTATAGCACCTTTTTTTTTTGTGGTGACAAAGAACTGGACACTAAGGAGATGCTCATCAATTGGGGATTGGCTGAGTCAATCATGGCATATGAATAGAATAGAATAGAATTGTGCTTTGAAAAACAATGAAAAGGATGATTTCAGAGAAACCTGGGCCGATTCGTATGAACTGATTGATACAGAGTGAAGTAAGCAGAACCAGGAGATAAGTTTATTCAATAACAGCATCATAAGGACAAACAATTTAGGAAGACCCAAGAACTCTAATGAATGCAATGACCAACCAAGATTCAGTTGGATTGGTAATACATCATGCTACCCATTTCATGCAGAGTGCTGAGGGACTCAGGGTGCAGATTGAACCCTACATATTTTTTGGACATGGCCCACACAGGCATTTGTTTTGCTTGACTGTGCATATTTGTTGCAAGGGTTTTTCTTTATCCTTTTTTTTTTTTAGTGGGGCAGGGACAGGTTAGGAGGGAGAGATATCATTCATTGATTTTATTTTCTCTCCTTTTCTACACCCTATAGTCAATTCCTTCCTACGTGCATGAACTTCAGCAAAAGTCGTGCAGAGGCAGCCAGAAGCTCTACCAGAGGCTTGTACAGGTATTTGCAGTCAAGCCAAAAGGCCCTACTCTTACTTCAGCTGAAATGCAGCCCTGACAGCTGATTCAGACATCTCCCAAACAGCTGACAGGATGGAGCTACAGCTGTTAGAAACTACAGAATGAAGTAATGCACTCTTAAAAAGACAGTACAACTATCTTACTATTCCTTCCTTAAGAAGGAAACAACTTACTACCGGAGGAGAGAGTCCCTCCTCCCCCCACCATTTTATACGATTTATTCATAATAGAGAGAAAGTGGAGTCAAAAGACTTCTTCACTATCAATATCAATTTAACCTGGTGATAGAATGCTTCCATATCCTGATATGAATGATGAAAGCTAAACTGAGGCCTTCTGAATCGGCTGTCCGTTAATCATCTCCAAATTATACTGTCCAAAACAAAACTCCTCATCTTTCTTCCTCTATCCACCTCTCTTCTGAACTTCCCAGTTATTGTGGAGGGCACCACCATTCTTCCAGTCACTGGGTTCCCAGCTTCAGTGTCATTCTTGACTCCTCTAACTCACCCCACATATCCAATCAACTGCTATGTCTTGTCTTTTCTTGTCTCTACATTTCTTCCATATGTCCCCTTCTCTTTACTCATTTGGCTATCACCTTAGTTTGGGCCCTCACCACTTCTTGTTTGGGCTATTGTAATAGAGTCCTATTCTGTATCCTTGTATTCTTTCGTACTACTCAGTCCATTTTTCACACACCTGCTAAAGTGATTCTCCTAATGCGCAGACCCAATCATGGCACCTCTCTCCCCCAACTCCAGTAAACCTCAGTGGCTTTCTATTACCTCTAGCATCAAATATAAACTCTTCTGTTTGACATATAAAGCTTTTCACAGACTGGCTGCTTCCTGTCTTCCCAACCTTGCACATTAATCTTGTAATTAGATTTAGACTGTAAACTCCTGGGGGGCAGAGACTGTTTTTCTTTTTATTAATTGTATCCCCAGCACTTAGTATAATACCTGGCACACAGTAGGTGCTTATTGCTGGTATTTAGTGTTGTCTGACTCTTTGTGGGGTTTTCTTGGTAAAGCTACTGAAGTAGTTTGCCATTTCCTTCTCCAGTGGACTAAGGCAAACAAAGGTTAAGTGCCCTGCTCAGGGTCACATAGATAGTGAGTGTCTGAGGTGAAATTTGAATTCAGATTTTCCTGTCATCAGGACCAGGCTTTATCTACTGAATCATCTAGCTGTCTGCCTAGGTAGGTGCTTAAGAAATGCTTATTGGATTGGATTAGCCCCTTCCATGAACTGTATGACCCTGCCATATTGGCCTATTTCCTATACCCAGTGCAGGACAGTCCATCTCCCATCTCTGGGCCTAAAGGCCTATACTCAATGCCTGAAATACACTACCTCTTAGCTTTTAGAATACCTTGTTTCATTCAAGACATAGCCCACCCTGTATATGAAACCTTTTGTGATCATCCCCAGTCAGTTGCTTGTGTCCTCCTTCCCCAATTATCTTTGTATTCCCTTTGTTTGATTGTGCATAATTCTATACATACTCATATATGTCAGATTGACAATTATATAACACTAAGATTTGCAAAATGCTTTATTATCTCTTTAATTCTCACAAGAGCCCTATAAGGTTAACATCCCTGTTTTATGGATGAGGAAACTGATGATCAGAGAGGTTAAATGACTGGCTGAGGGTTACACAACTAATAGGTATCAGTCTATCATAGTAGCTCTGCCATACTGCATCTTCATAAAACTAAATGTTTGTCACAGATGGCAACTGGGAGGACAATTTGCTTCGTCTGAAGCACAGATTGGGTGCTACCTCCTACACAATGCTTTTCTTTCTTGACCCCTTCTTCAAACTCAACTTTGGCCCATTAGTGTCCTCATCTTGTACTTACTTTGTCTATTCTTATTTATTTGCTTATATTCAGGTTGTATTCTTTTCCCCTTCAGCCCAATAGATTCCTATAGTTTACAAAGTGATGCCCTCACAACCACTTTGTGGAAGAGGTAGGAACAATACTGTTATCTCTGTTTTACAGGTAAAATAATTGAGGTTCAGATAGGTAGAGTTACTTGTGTAAGGTCACACAGCTAAGATTTTCTTTCTCTCTTGCCCTGTTCCCCCAATCTAGAGAAGGGCTCAAAATGTTTGCATTCTCTAAAGGGTTAAAAAATTCTTAGGGGAAATAGAGTTCTTACCCTTCACTTGTCACATTCAAAATCCCTGGAAGACGCAAGAATTTGACAGTGCCTTTGGCTCTGGAAACCAGCCTTCGTCAAATATCTGCCTAGTGTTATAAAAAGGGGAGACAGTAAGTACAGCTGAGCTTTATTATTCTTCCTTTCTTATTGTTTTCTACCTTCTCTCATTTTTCACATTTATTTATTTTATTTCTTAATTGGTGAGGTACCAGCCATGGAAACTATTAACTTTTTTGAAAAAAGTATACTGGAACTTACAGATAGTCCAATGACCTTTTAGGCCAAAATGTTACAGTTTGGCCTTGAAGAGATCCATCTATAAGGTCCCTGGGGCCATCTAGATTGAAGCCCATTTGCTTCAGCACCATGATCATCCTGGCTAAACATTCCCCTCGGGACAGACACAAGGCCAGTTTGCTGCGAAGTTGAGGGGCCACCAGAGGGATGCTTACAATGACTTCTTTACCACTTTTTGCAGGAATGACGCAGAGGCTCTAACAGATTTTAATATCTTGCCTTCACTGTGGTACTTGAAGCTCTGAGGTCTAAGTGTTACTTTCTGGTGGCTTAATTAAAGTTGTATGTCTAGAAATTCACAAGCCACTAATGGAGGCTTCTCAGCTGGTATTAACCTTAAAATGAGAGGCAACTGAGAGCCGACAGGCTTTCAGGGATCATTATTTTGGAGGGAAGCTGAGACAGGAGCAATTTCCTGCTCCCCATTTCATCTGGGTCCAAGTTTATGTTGTCAATAACAGCCCTGTGGAGACATTGGCAGCTGGGGGGTAACTGCATGATCCTTTGCCAGGGATACAGGCATTATGTGGTATTGTGGAAGGAGCAATGAAGTGGTAGTCTGGTGAACCAGTGTTTGAGTCTTACCTTTGCTTCTCGATAGGTTGGGAGAGAATGGGGCAGTCACTTAGACTTTCTGGGTGTCACTTTCTTCATCTGTAAAATAGAGACAAACTAATAATCATAGCATTTACTTAATTTGGTTGTTGTGAGGATCAGATTAAATAATGCTTTCAAATACCTCACAAACAAAGTGGTATGCGTTGGCTGTTATTGTACGGTAGAGAGTATTTCTGATCAGCTATGCTCAGATTCGATAATTCTGAGGTCCTTTCCAGTTTTTCTACTCCGTAATTCTAATTGATTTTGAAGACTGCTAGATGGCATAGCTGAAAGAGTACTGGGCTTAGAGTAAGGAAGACATGATCAAATCTAGCCTTGGATACTTACTAACAGCATGACTCTGGGCAAGTCCCTTAACAGATAACTGCCTCAGTTTCCTCAAGTATAAAATGAGGATTATAGAGTTATTTTGAAAATCAAATGAGATAATAATAGTAATGAGTTCAGCACATTGCCTGATACATAGTAGGTATTTAATAAATGCTTTAAAAATAGAGAAAACATATATAAGGACTTCATGTTTTAATACTAGGGGCATACAGCAGGCTTTCTATTTAGTAAGATTATATCTTCCACAGATAGAATAATTGGAATGAATCTAGGATGGGTTTCCTGGACCCCAAATACAATCCTCTTTGTCCTTTTGTTTTTCAGTTGTTTCAGTCATGTTCGATTCCATTGGGAGGTTTCCTGGCAAAAATATTAAAGTGGTTTGCTATTTCCTTCCCTAGCTCATTTTACAGATAAGAAAACTGAGGCAAAGAAAATGAAGTGACTTGCCCAGGATCACATGGCTACTAACTGTCTGAGACTAGATTTGAATTGAGGCCTTCCTGACTCCAGGTCTGAGACTCTATCCACTGTGCCACCTAGCTGTCCAAACAGTCCTCTTACAATGACTTAAATTCCACGATTAGAAATTAATACCTGTGGGATTGATTCAATTTAGTTTAATCACGCTAATATTTATGCAAGGCAACTAGTCCTTTAGAAATGTATGTTGTGATAGAGGGGTAATATGACTTATGGGGACAGATATGTGAATAAATGATGATTCCAGTGCTCAAGTTGCTTATAGTTTAATAAAGAAGAGACTATTCAATTCCATTCACCACACCACAATTATTCATTAAAAGCTTACTAAGTTTTAGGCACAGTGCTAGGGGCTGGATATTTGTTGTTATTCACTCTTTTCAGTCATGTCTGACTCTTCTTGAGACTGTTTTGAGGTTTTCTTAGTGAAGATACTAGAATGGTTTCCCATTTCATTCTCCAGCTCATTCCAGGTGAGGAAACTCAGGCAAACAGGGTTAGGTGACTTGCCCACTGTCACAAAGCTAGTAAGTATCTGAGGACAGATTTGAACTCATGAAGATGAGTTTTCATGATTCCAAACCTAGTGCTCTATCCCCTGTGCCACGTAGCTGCCCTAGGGGCTAGGTATACAAAAACACAAATGAAACAGTCCTTGATCTGAAAATAGCTAGCTAGTGTCAGGGATTGTTTGAAGCCCTAGAGATGCAAATGTAGGCAAACAACTACACTTAAAGAGTTTACATTCCATGGCGTGGGGTGAGGTGGGGAGAGGAGAGGAGGCAACATTGAAAAGGGAGATTGGGTGGGTAAGGGGTGGTGGAAGGGTGGGGCAAGGCAGCTGATGAGGAAGTAAAGAAATTTCAAGAGGAAGTTGAAAAGGGAGTGAACTGAGCATGGCTGGGGCCCCTCGTGAAGTAGTGGTTAGGGTTTAGAGACCTGCCAGTCAGGAGAGGAGGACTTAGGGGTAGAGGCTTCTTTGGGATAGGAAGGCAGCTGGTGAAGAAATGGTCAAATCTGGAGAGGAAGTGGAGCCAGAAGAGAAAATTTATGCATGTCTAACATGCATAAATAACCAAAATACAAGTTCATCATTGTAAATGTGAAAAGAGAGCTATAAAATGCTTCAATCAATTATCCAAAAGAAGGAGAGGCCACTTCAGCTGTGGAAACAAGAAACAGTTGAAATTAGTACTTAATGGGGAATAATGTAAAAGAAATTTTGAGAAGTATTACACAGATTATAGAGTGTCTTGGGTGTGAATTAATTTAGCAGTACCAAGCAAAATTCACAAGGGAGGGACATAGAATTGGTAAGGTTGTTTTTTTTTAAATTTTTTTTTTCTTTTATTTTCCATCATGTTCTTTGAGAAACTGACTTCTTCCAGCAGTGGGGGAGACCAAAGACATATTAAGATGACAAGCATTTCAGTACTCAGAGAAAAAAACAAACAAAAACAAAACACCCTCCCCCTCTGATAACCAAATACCAACTTTAACCAACTGAAAGAAGTCACATATTAACCGTGAATAATACATTTTGGCACACAAACAACCTGGTTTTGAAAACAAGGCTTCTCTGAAAACTGTTCATTCCTGTGTAATGCTCTTAGTACCCAAATTAATTTAATGGGAGCCACTAGAAAACATTTCTTTTTCAAAGGCAAGACATGTAGCATCATGGACTTCAGCTCTTGGCTGGGGGCCATCTCATAATATACAAATCCTACTGGAGAAAGCTCTATCTGAAGGAAGATGAGATGTCCTGCAGACCAAAGCATGCAGGAAAATCTGGCTGCCCACCACAACTTGGCTGAATGGCTGGCAGTTAAAAGCTGGCCAGAGCCTTTTAAACAATTGAAAACCTGCTTTGGATTAAGTGTTTACTTCCTTCAGAGAGGCTTAGAATACTTTGAACTCCTTGTCCCTCAGGTAAACCATACTCTTGTCTTTACTGTCCCCAGAAGAATTGGATCCTCAAGCACTATCTTAATAAATGGGTCATTGGTGCAAATAAATAATTTTCTCCTGGCTTAAAAAAAGGCCCAATTTCCTTCCCCTCCCATTACTCTACAGGATTTTCATATAATCACTTCAGTGCTGGTGACATAATGTATTTTGTGGCCAACCCAGAGACACTTGTCCTTCAGTCCCAAGGGCCAAGTATGGATTTGGGTTTACAATATGGGGGAAGGGAATCTTTTGTCCTATGGCTCTTGCCTGCTACCTAAGACAGAGAGGCTGTTCAGTCTCTTTCCAAGACTCAGGGCTTTGTCTTTCCAAAAAGAGGCTGTCTCAAGGGAGAGAAATCAAGTTAAGAGAGGTGGTGGCCTGGTCACCATCAACTGGATTTGGCTGACTGCTCATTGTGAGGCTCAAGGACTGGTAACATTTGAGTGACCTCAGAGGCACAGAACCCTAAATTTGTTCCAATCCTTGCCCAAGACAGCTGCCAACTCAGTGCACTTAAGAAACGTGCCTTCTTTTTATTTTGCCAAAATGTCCCCCTTGTGCTGGCTAGAAAACAAGAGAAAAACTCTTTACTTGTCCCCTTAGACTGCCAGAGGGGAAGGGGCTAAACATTTAAAAAAAACCTTCCAAAGTCACATTTTGTGAATCTTTTCTATGATAACGAGAGCTCTGGTGCTGTCATGGCATTATACAGAGCAAAGTCCATGTCATCAATGTCTTCTTCATGCAAACTGTCAAAAAGATTGATGTGCTGATTAAAATAGCAGAGGAGAGATCCCTCCTCTAGAGAGCCAATCAGCTCCATAATCACCTGTTGGACCTGATCTGCTAAGGAGTCCTCAGCCCAGTCTCTCTGTCTAGCTGAGGTGGAGGATGACCTAGGCCAAGTGGCTGACACTCAGCTTGTTCAGTGAGGGATGGTGGCTACACATGCCTTGCAGGAGCTGGAGACAGAGGCTTTGGGCACCAGAATCTGCACTATCCAGCTCCCTGCAGCTTAGAGACCTCAGCCTGGTAGAAGTCCTCCTGCCAAAGGTTTTCCAATGGTCCTTCCTGAGGCTTGGCCAGCAGAGCAGGGCCCTGTCCTCACTCTCTGCGGTGGAAAAGATAACAATTCTTAGCTCCAACTGGTCATGTTGAACCTCCAGCAGGAGTTCCTCCCAGACCACTCCAGGTCTCGGATGAGGCAATCCAGAATACTGCCAATGGCTGGCCAGTTGGCAGAGCCTACCAGGACCTTCCTGAGCACCTTGGGGGTAACACTGGAGGAGAGGTAGCCACCTACTATGAACTGGTCCCAGGGGCTACTCCCTGGGAGAAAGTACTCCAACTGAGTCCTTCAAATCACCCAGTAGTAAGGATCATTCGCAATGGTGTCTTCTTCAGGAATCAAGCTCCACAGCTTGGGCTCTAGCACCAGTGGCACTAGCAGGCAAGTGTGGTCATCTGCCACGGCCTCCAGACAGTCATACAGGGTGCTGCTTGGAGACAGATCCCTGAAAGGCAGCTCTGGGAATTTACTGTGAAAACTGAAGAAATTCTGCAACTTGTGGACAATGTTACTGTCAGCTAGCGGTTTGGACAGGGTGGTGCCAGATTCAGAGACAACTACATGGTTCTGATAGCACATGAGGAGTCTTTCCTGCAGTGTAAGGCAGAACCGGGGCTGAGTTTGGACACAGTCATGGCCACAGGGTCTCTGGGTGGTTCTGGTTCTGGGACATAAGGATCCTGGGCTGAGGAAGGCTGCAGCTGGCTGAGGTCTTCTCATCTCTGCTTTGGCTGGGGTCTAGTTGAGGCCTTGAGCAAACTCAGCTCCTGACAGCTTTCCTTAATGGACTTCTTCTCAGCTTTGACATTATCCTTGTTGGGTGGGTTGGTGGAGAGTCAATGAACCGCTTCACTGCCAGGGTTGGGATACCCAGGACAGCAGCACCACCCACACCTAGCATCAGCCTGGCATAGGCCAGGAGGAAGTCCATGGCACTACTTAGCAGGTTGTTATTTCAGTGCTTCCTTCTCTTTTGGGAGAACTCTGCCATGATCCACCAGCACTGCTGCTTTACTGCATCACCTCCAGCCTTCACTTCCCAGAGCCTAGCTGCAAACCCCAACTGGAAAGTTTTGATGGGAGGAAAGGTGACATAGGTCCAAAGCACAGTATACCCCTGGTGAGGGTGAGGTTCTACAAGCTTCCAGAGAAGAGCCCTAGGGCCCTGAGCTATTTCATAGAGGAATCATTAGTGAATGTAGGACACAAGAAGGAGTAGAAAAGAGGGACCCTGGGAATATTCAGTTTTACTGAGGACCAGGACAGAATTTTGTTGCAAATTAATGGTTTCATACATTCATTGATTCATTGATTCATTCATTTCCCTTCTAGATTAAAGGAATGTTTTTCTTTGCTCCAAAAATGCTACCACTAATGGCTTTCACATCTGGTTTGTGAAAATACCAATTGAATTTTGCAGACCATCTTTGAAAATGATCCTTTGCCATTGCTCACCTTCCTTTAGTGGGACTGATGGAGAGGCTGCAAAGTGATGTAGTGAATACAGTGATGCTCCTGGAATCAGGAAGATCGGAATTTCAATTTGGCCTCAGATACTTCCCAACTGTGTGACCCTGCTGAAGTCACTTAAATTCCATTTGCCTCAGTTTCCCCAACTGTAAAATGAAGATAATAATGGCGTCTGCCTCCTAGAGTTGTGAGGATCAAATGAGATTAACATTTGTAAAGTGCTTAGCATAGTTCCTGGCACATAGCAGACACCTACCAAATGCTTGCTTCCTTCTAAGAGTGTGGCATGTTTAAATATAAAACCTTGTTTCACTTTTTCTTCCTTTGTTTGTTCTGCATCATCTGCATCACACATCACCTCTAGAGCCTTTGAAGGAAAGGAAAGTATGGCTGCTACTATGTGAGCTATTGAACTCTCGTTTGTTTTGGGCAAACTCCAAGACATTATCTCGGCACTCTACCACCTGCTCATGAAATCTTAATGACCACTCATCCCAAGTGCTGTAACTGAGAACCTTGAAGGCCAAGAAACTTTAACGAACTAATAGGACCTCTGAGAAGGAAAGGGGTAAACAAGATGTCACTCTGGATCCCAAGGGTTGAGATGTAAGACTATGTAAATTAATCTATGGAAAATTCAAAAGGAGTATTGGATTCCACAGTCTGGGCCTCACTGAATCTATGTAGACAGGTTTAAATCCCCAAGTCTCTCAGCTCAAGACATATTTCTTTGTATTTATTAGGTACTCTGAATAAGACGCCTGTCTATAATTTCTCTCTTTTTTCTCATAATCATAGTTCACATTTCTATGACATCTTAAGGTTTATAAAGCTCTTTCCCCATGACAACCATTTGAAATACATGTTATCATTCCCATTTGATAGATGCAAAAAACTGAGGCTCAGAAATGTTATATGACTTACCTATGGCCAAAGCTTCTACTGGCCTGTTTAGAATGGAATGAAAGCTGACAGTTATGTAAAATTTCACAAATAATATCTCCTTCAATTCTTAAAACTACCATATGTCATAAGTAGGGCAAGTATTATCATCCCCATTCAACAGATGAAAAAAAAAAACAGGTTCAGCTTGAACAGTAAATGGCAGAGCTGGGAAGTGAGTCCAGGTTTTCTGACTTCTGTCCAAGGTTCGTGCCAGTACACCCTAGTGGATTCCAAGTGCTGCTGACACTACTGTATGTCATAACACATTTGTCATATTGATGTGACCAGTGTGACATGAGATTGGGGTGGGGAGAGATATAGAGGGGTGAAGCATGAGAAGACAAGGCTAGGACTCATCTGAGAGGTTATCCATTTCATACTAGAGATGAAGGATTCAAAAATCAAGCTCTCAGTGACTTTTTGCAAAACACCAATTCCAAAGGCATAGTTTAGGTCACCCCAATTTCCTTTATCCTCTACATTTGTCTGCCCCAGCCTTTAGAATTGCATTCAACAACATCCTGCAAAAAATTTTCAAAAATCATGCCACTGATTCACCAAGAATAATTCTAGTAACTCTAATTTCTATAGCTCATTGACTTTTTCAAAGTGTGTTCCTCATAACCATCCTTGGAGTCGTGAGTATTATTGTTCCTATGTACAGATTATGCAGCTGAGGACAGAGAGTAAGGTAGTAAGTAAGGTAGTCAATTGCAAATGGGGAAGCATCAGTGCCAGTACTTTAATGAAGGGCTTCCCACTCCTAGACTAGTGTTTCTTCAAATGTAATGCAGTATTTGTTTAAAACACAAACGAAAAACAATCATCAGTCCTCTTATCTTTTTTTTTTTTTTGTACAGTCCAACTCTTCCTGACCCCATTTGGGATTTTCTTGACAAAGATACTGGAGTGGTTTGCCATTTCCTTCTCCAGCTCATTTTACAGATGGGAAAACTGAGTCAAACAGGGTTCAGTAACTTGCCCAGGATCACACAGGTAGAAAGTGTCTGAGGCAAGATTTGAGCTCAGAAAGATGAGTCTTCTTGACTTCAGGCCCTGCACTCAATCCTCCATGCCACTTAGCTGTCCTGATTAGGAAAGCTTCTTAATTAGAATGCAATCACAAAATTTTGACATCTGAAGAGTTAATGCCTACATCTCTCTGGTAATCTTAGAAATCCAGAATAGCCCATTCCCTGAAGTTTCTAAGTCATTACAAGTTTTATTGAGTGAGGATTAGTTTTGCTTTAAAACAAATTTAGCAAGAAAAAAATGATCTTTTTTAGCTTTGTAAATTCTACAAGTATATGCTTTGCATTTTGGAACCACTAATTTATTTTCTTTTTAAAGCTGCTCATATTTTAACCACCCTGACCAAAGCTCATGTGTATTTATTTGCATCTTCCCAATGCTATAGCATGGAGTCATAGGAAGGAACAACCATTTATTAAATGCCTACTATGTGTTAGTCACTGATCTAAGTGCTTTCCAGATAATATCTTATTTGATCCTCACAACAGCCTGGGAGGTAGGTGCTATTATGATCCCCTTGAGCAAAGTGAGACAGATAGAGGTTGAGTGACTTTCCCAAGGCAACACAGGTAGTATTTGAGGTGAAATTTGACCTCAGGACTTCCTAGCTCTGGGACCCAGCACTCTATTCACTGTGCTGCATAACTGCTAGATTAGGAGCTGCAAGACATCTCAAAAATTCTCTAGGCCAACATTTACCTCATCACCTAGAAAAGGGTAATTAATTCTGATAACTGATTTGTAGAACTCTTTTAAGGTTTTGAAAGCATGTACCTCCCAACCATCCTTGGCATTATATTATTGTTCCTGTTTTACAGATGATGAAGCTGAGGTTTTCAAATAATACCTTCCCCATGGGGCACAAGGAATACCCTATCTGTTCCACCACACTGCTTCAGGATAGTTAGTGACAGAGCCACTATTTGAACCCAGGTCCATTGATTCAAAATCCAGCATTAAAAAAAATAGTAATTACACTGTATCAGCTCCTTAGCTTTTCCTATTCATTTGTTCATTCAATTGTTGCTTATTGGTCCCTTCCTTTCAGCAATGATTATGCTATTATGTCTGTTATTCGTCTAGGGAAATGATGACAGATAAAGCAGGGAATTTGCTAAAGCCAGAATAAAAACGAAATGAGAAAACTCATTAGGAGCCACTCACACTAAATGCAAAGTTATTGCATTCATTCATGAATTCTTAGAGCTGACAGGGTATATTGAACTTATCTAATCATTCATTTGTATTTGTTTGATTGGTGTCCTTTTGTTTTACCTCACAATAGTTTCTAGGAATATTTCCCTCCTCTCTCAAGACTGCGGAAAAAAGATAAAAATCAATTAAGCAAATGTGTCCAATTAAACAGATACAATTAGACTGTGTCTGACAATATGTATGACATTCTGCCCCAATAGTCCTGTCTCTGCCAGAAAAAGGGAGATCTGCTCAATTGATGAATATTGTTGCTTCATTCATTCATTCATTCATTCATTCATTCATTCATTCATTTATAGTTACTTAGATTTTAGCTTCCTTTTGGCCATCTTCCATCAGGGCAGCTAGGTGGCACAGTAGATAGAGTGGAGTCAGGAAGACCTGAGTTCAGATCCAGACTCAGACATTTAATAGCTGTGTGATCCTGTGCAAGTCACTTAACCCTGTTTGCCTCAGTTTCCTTAACTGTAAAATGAGCTGGAGAAGGAAATGGCAAACCACTCTAGTATCTCTGCCAAGAAAACCCAAATGGAGTCATGAAGTGTTGGATATTACTGAAAATGACTAAACAACAGCAATTTCTACTGCTGATATCACTGTATATATCATTCTTTTGGTTCTACATTTAATATTGCATCATTTCATATGTATCTACTTATGAATTCCTCATTTTTATATTTTTTTCTTGAATTTTCTGATGTTTCTCTGAATTCCTCACATCTATAATTTCTAAGTGAAAAATAATATTCCATTATATTCATACAACACCATTTTCAGCCATGACACTTTGTTTCCAGCTTATTGCTACCACTAAAAAAAAGTCACCATGACTATATTAGTACATGTTTAATCCTTGATACTCTCTTTCATCTTCTTAGGGTATGTCCATAGTAGTGTAACAATGTAGTATAGTAGCTTGGAGTGCAGAAGAGCTGAGTTCAAATCTTGCCTCAGGCACTAGCTCTGTTATGCTAGGAAGTCACTGAAAGTCTCTGTTTCCTAGTTCCCTTGCCTATAAAATGGTATAGTAGTAACACCTATTTCATAAGGATCAAAAATAAAGTACTTTGAAAACCTCAAACATGACATAAATTCTAGTTATTGTTATTGTTGTTGTTAATCATTATTATTATCATTGTCCCCCAGTCAAGGCAAGTTCTGACTATTGCAGACGTGAAATTGGAGTCCAAGGAAAGTAAAGTGACTGGTGAAAGATAACAGAGCTAGGAAATGTCTAATCCTGAGAATGCTGATTTTTCATCCAATGTTTTGTCTGCCATTATAAGCTGTTTCCCTTCCTGAGAACTTGGGTTTGAAATTGGCAAATAATCAGATCCAGACAAGAGTGTACAAGATGGTGATTGAAACAGCTGGGTATCACTCCACATTAGGAATTTATTTGTCTAAGGAGCTAGGCTTCTTAACCTGGAGAAAAGAGATCACTGTCTTCAATTATTTAAAGGTTGGTTATGTGGACAAAGAATTAAATTTGTTCTTCTGGGCTCCAGAGGGCTAAGCCCTACAGAATTAACCATGAGAAAAAATTGCAGTTGGGCCAACTTAGACTTTACATAAAGAGACATACCTTGATAATTCCAAAGTGGAGAAAGATGACTTAGGAGGAAGTGGGTTTCCCATTTCTTGTGGCTTTCAGGCAGAGGATAGGTAATATAGTGTATGGAGTGCTAGAATTGGGTTCAAGTAGTTGAGTATACAGACACTTACTAGTTGTATGACACTGCTAATATGACTTAACTTCATTTGCTTTGAGGACTTGAGGATTTCAGTCTCAGTTTCCTAAGCAGTAAAATCAGGACAATAATAGTATGTCTCAGAGTGGTTGTAAGTATCAAATGAAATAATACATATAAATTGCCATATAAGTGTTGTTATTATCCTCTCATAGATGTTGATGGCCCTAGGATTTCTGGTTAGGTACCTGTAGGGGTTCCTTCTAACTCTGAGATTCTGTGTCTTCAGATGCAGATTTCAGTAACTATGAAGAAAACCTCCCTTCAGAGGGCAGGTATTTATTTAAATCAGACCACCTGCAAATACACTTGGATGGAAAAACTGAGGAGAACTTGACTGCTGACTTTCCCTATAGAGGAACTGAAGGCTTAAAATACACACATACATACAAACGCATGCAGAGTGGGTGGATTAATCTGGCTTTGTTTTCTTCATCTTGCAAAGCTTCTCAGAGGAGAAGTGGCAGTCGGTTTCTGATCATTAACTGAAAAGACATGGGAAACCTAAGATAGCTTCTGATGTTGCTTAGGGTGGGGTAAGGGATGAGGTATAAGCACCTGGTGAGTGAAGGTGCCGTCCACCCACAGGCCAGCTGGGATGCTATTGTCAACAGCAGCCCCACAAACCACAGAGATGGAGCCAGAGGAGGTGGGATTGAGGATTCACGGAAGGAAGTAGCAGGTGTCTCCCTTTACCCTCCTGACACCATCTCGGCTTTCCCTGCTCTTGAGCAATTTGTAAAGATTAGGTTATCTTTGGCCTTGAGTACACCTGCCACCATTGTGCAATTCAGCAGGTGTGAGGCCTTTTCTTTTCTTTTTCTAATGGAAGGCAGAACTAAAAGGGGATCTGCTCTTCTAGAATAGAGGGAGCTAAACATGTGGCTTTGGTCTCTAAGTCCTATCCTATAGTGAAATACACAATACACTTGAAATGGCTGATGGCCAAAATACTACTACTATTACTACTACTGCTACTACCACTACTACTCCTACTACTCCTACTACTACACAAATAAATAAATCAGAGGAGAGCAGCATAATTAAATGACAATAAGGGTGGCTGCCCACATTTCTCTTAAATTTTTTTTTTTGTCTTTTTGTCTCTTAGATTCTGGTAATTGTTGATAGGTTGTCATGGCAATTCTGGCCAGAGTATATCATCCTGCAGGATCACTTCAACTTTTAACTCCAACTGAAAAAAAAAAGTCAGTTTCCCTTTGTAAGCTATGCCAGGCAGAGATCCTTTGTCTACATGCAGTCTTAAAATTAGAGAATATTAGAGTTGAAAGGAAGCTCGGTGATATATTTCAACTATTTTACAATGAATGGATCCTCTCTATCACATCCCTGATGGATGTGTGTGTGTGTGTGTGTGTGTGTGTGTGTGTGTATAGGGGGAGACTTATTTAAGCTGTACGTGAACAACATCAGTGACAGGGAGCTTATTCACTGCCCTATACAGAAATCAATTCCATTTCTGGACAGCTCTAATTATTAAGAAACTCATCATATCACCACATCCTGTGTTTGTGGAGACATTTAAGGTTTGCAAAGCACTTGCATTGGCCATGTCATTAGATCTATACAGCAGCCGTAGAGAGTAAGTGCTATTAGTAACCCCATTGACAGATGAGGTAACTAAGACACAAAGAGGTTAGGTGGCTTGCCCAGGGCCACACAGCTAGTTAGTATCTGAGGCAGTATTACCACTTAGGTCTTCTTGATTCCAAGTCCCACACACTAACCACTGAGCCACCTAGGTGCCCTTCTGTATTTATGTATATGTGTGTGTGTGTATGTATGTATATATGTATATATATACATATGTACATATATATGTATATATATATGATGTGTACATATATGCATATGCATATTTCTATGTATATCAATGAAGGAAACAAGCATTTATTAAGCACCTACTATGTGCCAGCCACTGTGCTAAGCTATTTGCAAATGTCTTGTTTGATCCTTGCAACAATTTCGGGAGGGAGGTGTGATTTTTATCCCCATTTTAGAATATATTTGTAAAACTAAATTGAGATCTGCCTCCCTGTAATTGATATTAATTGAGCCTGGTTCTGTCCTCTGAAGCTCAGTAGAATAAATTAAATCCTTTTTTATGAGACAGTCCTTTACACATTTAAAGTCAGTCATCGTATACCCCTTAAGTCTTCCTTCAGTTCTTCTTCAGAATTTCTCATTTCCTTCAATTGATCCTTGGGTGGCATGATTTTAATTCCTATCAGTATCCTTGTCACCTTCCTACACATCTATTTTACTTTTTAAAAGTCTATCCTTAAATATGGTTGCTAAAGTTCCAATACCAGTAACCCAAAAGACAAGAAGAGAAAAACATTTTTTAAAGAGAAATGTGGGCAGCCACACTTACTGTTGGTTAATTATACTGCTGTCCTCTGATTTACTTATTTGTTTATTGATTTATTTGGATTCCTATGATCAAAAATAATGCTGCCTATGTGATCTGGACATTTTCTAACTTCCTCGCGTGTTCTGCACATTGTTACTCTAGGCTCTAGGCTAAGACATTAGCTTATCCTTATCCCCTACCCCTCCACCCCCAGTTTTTGGTTATGTGTTATTAATCCTTTTCAACATCCTGTGATTGCTGATAGTTTATAGTAAATGAAAGAATTGTAAAAGAAAATAAAAGAATGAAAAATAAAATGAAAGAATTTTATAATAGAAATTACCTGAAGACATCTTCTAGTTCAACACTTTCACTTTATAGGTAAGGGAACTGATGCCCAGAGAGTTTAGGTGAATTACTGAAGGTCACATAGCAAATGTGGCTTAGTGATGACTAGAACACACATTTCCTGACTCCTGCTTTTTTTAAAAAAAGGTTCCCCCTCATTAAACCATATTATTTCATCCTATCAATTAACCTAGCATTCATTCCATGTAATTCAATTAACATTTATTAAACTAGAATTTCCTATGTTCAAAACTTTGGTGTTATTAACTCTTCTTCCTCACACGTCATGTAAAATTAGTTAGGGATCCTGGCACATCTATCTTAGAAACATCTCTCTCATGCATGCCCTCCTGTCAATTTCAAATCTACTCCTGTATGAGGCCTTAGGAACTGTACTCCTTACTCTAGATATCATGGTAGTTTCTAATTCCCACATGTACTTTCTTCCCTGTCCAAACATCTCTCTCTCTCTCTCTCTTTCTCTCTCTCTCTCTCTCTCTCTCTCTCTCTCTCTCTCTCTCTCTCTCTCTCTCTCTCTTCCCCTAGTTGAACCCTAGTTGTTTTGTCTTCTAATCTTAAAATAACCATGTTCTCTCCTCTTTATTTACAGAGTTGTTCATTATAAACTTTTAAATTCAACACCAATGGAAGGTACTCCTTTTAGTTAGTAGCAGGGCTGAGACCAGAATTTGGTGCCCTAATTCCTAGCCCAGGGCTTTTTGCACTCCTCTGCTGTGACCTCTCTAGATAGTACTGCTTCTGAGCATAATCACAACACCTTATGGAATAACTGAAGACCAAGAGAAACAGTAAAATGACGTGACATTCATGAGGCTAAAAGTATTTTTAACACAAATGTTTCCATATTTCCTAGTTGGCTTTGAAGAGAGCCCCAGGCCAGCCTGGAACTAATGCCTAAGGCTAATTGGCAGGAGGAGATGAAGGCTGGGAATGAAATTTTAATGAATAGAAGTCCCTCTTACCTAAATCCCCACAAGAGGCTCATAAGAAATGCCATGCATATGTTAAAGGTGACCTTGCCATCAGAGTGTGAATAATACAGAAAAGATGACTGGTGATGTTTACAACACTTACTTTCACAGAGAAGACATATCATTTAGCAACAGGTCATAAATGAAGTTGCTGCTGTCAACTCACTGAAGTCTGGGCCTTCTAATTTCTTTCTTTTTTTAAAATTTTATATTAATTTATTTTGATTTATCAACAATCACATCCATATGCTTTTGAGTTTAAAATTTTTCTCCCCCTTCCTCCCCACCAGCTTCCCAAGATGGCACACAATCTGTTATAGGCTATACATACACTTTCCTATTAAACGTATTTCCACATTAGTGATGTCGTAAGTAAAAATTAGAACCAATAGAGGAACGACCAGAAAGAGGAAACAAAACTTAACAGAAGAGAAAAAAAATAGCAATTCAACTTCCATAGTTCTTTCTTTGGGTGTAAATAGCATTTTCCATCACGAGGCCTTTGGAGATGTCTTAGATCCTTGTATTGCTGGGAAGGGTTAGGTTTATCAATATTAGTCATCACACAACATGGCTGTATTGTGTGCAACATTCTCTTGGTTCTGCTCATTTAGCATCAGATCATATAAGTCTTTCCAGGTTTTTGTGAAGTCAGCCTGTTCATCATTTCTTATAGCACAATAGTATTCCATTACATTCATATACCACAACTTGCTCAGCCACTCCCTAGCTGATGGGCATCCTCTCAATTTTCAATTCTTTGCCACCACAAAAAGAGCTGCTATAAATATTTTTGTACATATGAGTCCTTTTCCCATTTGTATGATCTCTTTGGGATATAGCCCTAGGAGTGCTATTGCTGGGTCAAAGGGTAGGCATATTTTTATAGCCCTTTGGGCATAGTTCTGGGCCTTCTAATTTCTAACAATAATCAGGTATGCAGCTATTCAGAAGTCACCTCTCCTTTTTTTACTCTGACTTTTCTGACACATAAAATAGACCAAAGGACTTAGAACCAGAAGAGGCCATACAGATCAACGAATCAATTCCTTCAATCTTGCTGATGAGAATTAAGAATCAGAGAAGAGATCTAAAGTGGCCTGACCAGGATGAAATGTAGTAAAGTAGAAATTGTGATTTACCTGGAGTCAGAAATGAAATGGTACCAAATCTCAGTTATGACCATTGCTACTTTTATGATCTGAAATAAGTTAGCTAACTTCTCTGTGTCTGATTTCCTTTTCCTTAAAGTGGAAATAATACTCCTTTTAGTCTTTGTGGTATGGTAGGACCTGGCCATTCAGATCTTACCAAAACAACAACAACAACAACATATAAAACAATATGTAATACATACATTAGAAAGGTATAATTGAGAAACAATGGGGGAAAGATCATGGAAAACTAGGAAAATTAGGGAAAGTTCCCTATAGTGGTAGCTAGGTGCGATAATGGAAGTTCTGAGGTCAAAGCCTGTTTACTTTCCTTATTCCAGCTCTGCATGTCTCTCTGTAATGTCATTTGGCTAAACAAAAGATTCTGGTGGTTGTGTTTTATGTGTATCCTTAGGAGTTATCTTCAATGGCTGGGACAATGGAGAAAAACAGTGGAAGGATAGAGACCAAGTACACACTATAGGGAACTCAGATAATTAAGAAATGGATGCCTAAAGGATCAGGTATTCAATACTTTCTTGAAACTTTCTACTAAGGAAAGGATTATATTTCCTAAGATGTTTGGTCTCAGAGAATAAGTGCTTTCGGAAGAGAACAAAGTCTCCATTTCCCATGAGGTGGTGTACCCATGAAGTGAGAGATTGGTAGAGGTCATCCAAGAGATAAAAGAGTAATAGACATCTCTGATGATGGACCAGGAAGAAGGGGAGACTGATTAGGACATTATGGTGATGACCTTGACGAGTATTGCCTGGCATAAATCACCTTGATAGCTATGTAGAGACCAGGAGCAGACAGGGGTGATGAGTCTTGCCTGAAGCAAACAGAGGTGGAAACTGTACAAATATTGGATGCATTGTGCAAATGATGAAGAGCAGAACGTATACATGAGCAGCCTGCAGTTTTCAAGAGGCGAACAAGACTGTCCAAACAGATGGTCTTCAACCCCATATTCTAATTGCTGAAAGAGATCTGGCTTTATTAGGGCCATGAGGTTTTTTGGAAGAGCTTATTTACCTGGCTATTCCAGGGGTAAAGGGAATCAAACTAGAAATATTTGGAAATTGTTTTCCGTTACTTTACTCTTCTTTGCAGTCATGATTAAATATATGGCTGCTTCAGTGTTGTTTCCTGCCTGGGTCTGTTAGCATGGTCAATCATTAAATATCTACACCTGATTTAATGTAAGATATTTCCATTTTTTTTTAACTGGGTGAGGGCAAGTGAGTCACAGAGATGGGATACCAATAAAAAGTCTCCAGAATTTGAACCAGAGTCTATTAAGGTTGAGAGTGGGTAGAGTCCAATAGGCTATGAGCCCTTCAGAGGGTTCATCCCCTAATAGTGACAATTTGTGGCATTGATCCTTCCCTCATCCTGCTTCCCACTGGCCTTGAAACTATGGAGTTAGTAGGAGGCTGGTTCAGATAGTCTTTGCTATTATGAAGGTAAGAGCTGGCTTTGTTCACTGCTCCTCCCCACCCTCACAGCCTCAGATATGGGGTCACTGGCTCCTATTTGCTTTCTTCATTGTCAGGAACTGCAAAGCACTGAAAAATTTGCAAGACGTTGAACTTGGCAGAGTGAGTTCAGAGACAGGATTTCATGCTGGCTTTAGGTTAATTCTGATCTTTGCGCAGAATTTGATGCAAGACCTATGTGTGTATATTAGAGAGGGAAGGATGTATGTGTATTGACATGCGCTCAGCATTACAATACTTCATATATACAAATAATTGCTTTTGTATAGTTCATGGTATTTACTAGAGAGATCTTACCAGTCCTTTGAACACCATTATACTCTCCTGTATAAATATGCATTTAGACCCTTTTCAAACCAAGAGTCATTTACCCAGCAGACCATAAAAGCAGTGTATCATGTAACCATGTATTAAGATGAAATTTCAAAAGCCTACCACTTAGGCAGTGGGCCTTGGCAGGGTTGGGGAACTGTAACATTATCCATTTAATTATACATTTGGACACATTTTAAAAACTCCGTATTATTTACACAATTGACTGTACTATTCTCTCCAAGCTGTTAGGGACCAAGTCAGAAGCTATTATAATGCTAATAGAGACAAATGTAAGAACTATATTACCTATTGCAACTGTGGCAAGTTTTCCTGATGGTTCCATTTCAACCTTCTTTTTCTTCTTTGTTGGTGGAATCAATGTTTTGTCTTGTTTTGGTTTGTTTTCTTATTCTGACCTGATTTAATTGAGTTATAGAATTCCTAGTGAAGAAACATTCTCTTCCAATGGATACAGGAATCTGTTCCAAAATTTATAATCTTAGAGTTACCTGGGAAACTGTGGTGACTTGCCTAGGGTCTCATAGGTTGTATGTACCAGAGGTGGAATTTGAATTGGAGTCTACCCAATTCCCAAGACAGATTTCTATATAAGCTGTATTTCTGGAAATCAACACCGCCTCTGGAAAATAAAAGAAAACAAAATGAGGCTCAGTTTCAGAGCAAGGGTGCAGACCTCTGGTACATGTCCAAAGCTTTCTTCTCTCTATTCCTTTGTTCTTGCTAGATTGCCCCTTTCCCCATATCTGCTTTTTAAAATCGGAGCCAGTTTTCAAGACCCTTACAAAATGTGTAAAATCTTCCTTCATTCCTCCCACCTCAAGACACACACACACACACACACACACACACACACACACACACACGCGCACACACACACACACACACACACACACACAAACACGGTCAGACATCATCTTTTTTCCATTGACCTTCCATGACATCATGGTTGTACCTCTTTTATGCTTTTACTATGATCTTTTTGCATCACAGTTATTTATGTATGGGATTTATTTCTCTTTCTAGCCTGCAAGTTCTATGGTGGCAGGGGCCATGTCTTATTCAGCTCTGTATTTCCCTCAGTGGGTAATTCTTTGGCACACAGTGGGTACTTGATAAATGCTTGGTGAGTTGCACTGTGGATTCAGTTGTGGATGTGCAATTCAATCTTGCATCCAAAAATGACACGCTAATCATGATTATTTTGTGCCAGGGTTGACTTAGGTAAAACTACCTCAAGGAAATCCACCTCAGTGGTGCTTGAAATATTACAGAAAGTTTTTGTTTGTTTGTTTTGGTTAAGACTATAGAAGAACACAAAGCAATTGGAAATGCCAATTGTTTTGTCATTTTAGGATTAAACCCTTGGGAACATCTATGAGTCATCTAATTTTTAAACAATCCAAATAACATTTTCTTAAACAGCCTCCATGTCCATGTGTTGAAGTCCCTCCCTTCAAGATCCAACTTAGGATTCATCTCCTTCTTGGAGCCTTCCCTGATCTTCCCTGGGGAAAGCATTCATCTTCCAATCACATGTTTCAAAGGAATTAGTAGGGGCCCCTTCTTTACAGGTACCTCATTCTCCCCTGTATTAAAATTATTTATCTATGTCAGTATTTTCAAGGATTTATTATTTCATCTGTCTGTCTGCAAGTGCCTACTACAAGTCAGGCACTGTGCTAAGTGTTTAAAGATACAAAAGAAAGGCAAAAAAAATAAATCTCTGCTCTCAAGGAGTTCAGCAGAATGGGAGCTGTCTCTACTAACCCAGATTGCAACTTTGAGAAATTGGTAGAAGGTCTCTGAGATGTTGCAATAGCTGGAAAATTCATCACTTTGCAAGAAAACCTGATGCTGAGTCCCTCTGAACTTAACTAGGCATATCTTCAGACATTATTCAGTCAGTCAACAAAAATTTATTAAGCATCTACTATGTGTTAGGTATTGTACTAAGTGCTAGGGATCCAACGAAAAGCCAAAACATACAAAAACAAACAAAATTTCCCGTTCTCAAGGATATCAATGTCTAATGAAGGAGACAACATACAAACCACTGTCCCTGGGTCTGCATTCAAAAACTTTTTACTCTGTTAGGACCTGCTACCTCTTTCGATCTTTAGTAATTTAATTCTTTTCAGCAAGCATTCATCTAGCACTTGCTTTATCTAAGGTACTGGTGACACAAAGTCAAATGTAGAAGGGACACTCACCTTAAGAGGCTTATATTCTACTGGAGGTGGGAAGAGATGCCACTTAGATACATATATGTATCATATAAGGTAAAGTGAAGAGGGAACAAGTAGTAACAATTAGGAGGGCAGAGGGGAATCAGAGGAAGCTTTACAGAGTCAGTGGCACCTAAGCCAAGCCTTAAAGGAAAGCAAGGATTCCGAGAGACCGAAGTAAGGAGGGAATGAAATCTAGGCATGGCAGATGACCTATGGAAATGCACAGGCAAGTATTTAAGTGGAGAGACAGCTAGTGGTCCACTTTGGAGGAAGGGGAATGCTTTGAAATAAAGTTAGAAATGGATGTAGAAACTAGCGACTTGAAGAGATGGAAGTAGATTTGACTATCAAAGCTGAAATAGGAGAGAATGAGCCTGGGGGCATCCAAGCTAAGGGGACAGGAGTGGCCAAAGTGATTGGTCCCAGAGGGTTGAACTAGCCCCAATACATACAAACTATGGGGGGGGTAGGTTTCAGCATAACGTCTTTTTAAAAAAATATTATTTTTAATTTATGGAATAAAACAAGCATTTCCATAACATAGTACAATAAAAAGATGATTGTACAGGAAGCTGAAAATTTGTTACGCACAGCTTGCTATTCCATTTAAATAGACAACAAAATTGTTATGTAAGCTTTTTTTCTTTTCTCCCCCCTTAAAATAATATTTTATTTTCCTCCAGTTACACTTAAAGACAATTTTTAATGTTCATTTAAAAATAGTTTTGAGCTCCAAATTTTCTCTTTCCTTCTCTCACCTCCCTCCACCTCAAAACGGTAAGCAATTTGATACAGGTTATACATGTTCAATCATGCAACACATATTACCATATTAGTCATCAGCTTAGTATCTTGGAAACCTTTCAAATAATTGGGCCTATGCAACAATGAAAATGGTAGATAATAAGCTTCTTATCACTGGAAATGCCTTGTTGATTCAGGAATGAACTGGAATAGAATTAGAATTTATTAAATGCCTACTACATGCAAGGCACTGTGCTAAGTACTTTATGAATATTATTTCTTTTGGTCTTTACATTGCTCAGACTTGCCATGTCCCCAACTTGGAATTCTGGGAAAAATCTGTACCATGGAGTTTGTTGTTGTTCAGTGTCTGACTTTTCGTGACCCCATCTGGAATTTTATTGGTTGAGATATTGGAGTGATTTGCCATTTCCTTCTCTAGCTCATTTTATAGATGAGGAAACTAAAGCTAATAGGGTTAAGTGATTTGCCCAGGGTCGCAAGTAAGTGTCTGAGGCCAGATTTGAACTCGGGGTGATGAGTCTTCCTGTCTCCAGGTCCTGCACTCGATCCACTGGGCCACTCAGCTTCCCCCAAAGGTTTAGATGTGTCTATTATCCCTCTAAAAAGACATGCAAAAAGTTCCTTTTAGGGAGGATTCTCATTACAAAGTAGATATCAGGTATAGAACAATTATTTATTTTCTTCACTGCAAAAGAATTGCTTAAAACAAGTATGCAAAAAACTTACAAAATGCTTGTTAACAAACCCTTGCAGCATAAAACAATAGCTCAGCACAACTGTTATACTCTTCCAGTCAGTGAAGATACTTTGAAGGACTGATTAACAGCGAGATCACATTCACCTTTGATCCGTATTATCTAAGTAACACAAAATCCAGATCTTCTGTCCAACCAGGAATGACTCTTTTGTCCCTTCAGACCTAGAATGATTCTGTTGGTGGTCACTTTATCCTCTGAGAAGCAATGTAGCTGTAGACAGTACCTTTTTCTGGGGATATAGCATCTATACAGGAACCCAGAAACCTCCCAAATTACAAAGTGGTCATCAAAGCTGAAAAGGTCCGTTTTTCAAGACCACTGCTAAATCATCTGTGTTCTTGGAAAGAAATACAAAACAGAAGAGGAAGCTGTCTCTGGCTGAAGGCTTTTTCCAGCATGAAAGAAACATTTAACCTGTGTAGCTTGTAGTAGTGATTGCTATCTTTTATTGAGGATAGCTCAGTGGGGAAGTTGGAGGAGCAGATGTGATGAACAAGTGAGCTTACATGTCTGAAGTATGGAGGAAGTGGAGGTGAGATGAGGATTTTCTGCAGAACTTGGACAGTCTCTTCAGAAGGAGTCAATTTTGCTATAATGGGAGAATTTCTACTCCTTTTAGGAGGCCTCTCTTTATACTAGGCATGTAGATGGGGTTAGGGAACCTGAAGACAGATGGCAGGAACTAAGGAAAGCCCACTAATTCTTTAAATATATAATTATGGCTGAGGTAATATTTTTATTTGTCTGCTTCTAAGTGAGAAAGTATGCCTTGGGTGGGGCAGAATGTACTTGGGGGACCATTGGGACCATACTCTAAGGGTTTCTTCTATTGTTGTCTTAAAACAGAATGTAGAGACTTAAGGTCCAGTCTCAGGATCACCCAGATAAACACATATTGCCAATGGTGTGTGCTTATAGACACCATTGCTACTGAGGGTAGAGGAGAGAGAAATCCTTTCCCTCTTGGAAGGAAATTCAAGGGGAAACTGATGATGGATTCCAAAACAGGGCATTTTGTAAATGAAAAGGGGTGGAGTCTTTTCTACAGCTCTCATAATATATTGTGGAACAAGGTGGGGCAGGGCTCTATCTGGCTCAGTCGTCAGTCATTTTTCAATCCAGCCATGGGCACCAAAAGACCAACCTGGATCTTCTGGGATACAAATGTCCTTTAGCAAGGTGCCAAAATACATGTCCTTCTCTATGGAAAGTACAATCTAGTTCAATCCTCTCTGTGCATTCCCAGCAGGTAAATGTGTGTTCTGTCCTCTGCTAATCTACTGGAGTGCGTGGCACCTTTGTCCATATCCTCATTTCTGGGCAGTTCTTTGGGGACCTGAGTATGCTCAAACATTGTCAATTTAAGTGTACTCCCCTTGCCCTTTTCCCCTGCTGCTAATGCCTGACACTAGACAATCTCAATAAAGTCTAAGTGTCATAGTTCTTCGTGGCTTTCTGAATGACACAAAAGATTTCCACCACTTCATTCAATATAATTCTTAGACAATAGGAACATTAGTATTCTTTGAGAATAGCCCAGACCTACTATGGATCATGGGCCTGGAAATTACACTTTCCTCCAAATACAAAGTTTTAAAACTTCTCATAGTTTACCACCTGCCTGGGGTTTATAGGATTTCAACCCAAAACAATTAAGAAGGAAAATAATTAAAATAAAAAAATGTAGCCACCAATGTGTAAAAAAAATAACAGTTGTTAGTGTGAAGAGAAGGCTTTTGTGGGTGTAGATAAGGGGAAAGAGACCAGAAAAGGTCGATGGCAGATAAGAGTTGGCTGAACAGTGCTGCTCACCTCAGTTTTCATATTTTCCTACCCAATCAAATGCATGATTTCACGTGCCTTCTAGGGTACATTTTGAAAGCTTGTTCTGAGAATGATTGTAGGTTTTAAGTTCAATGAAAATATAATGGGAGCTTTGTTCAGTTAGGGATTATTTTATTGTAGTTGTATCCTCATCACAGTGCCTTTCACATAGTAGGTGCTTAAGTTTTTTTTAATTCATCCTTTCATTTATTTAGCTATCTAATCTGTTTTTCATTTAAAATAAATATTGATGCCTTTCATTTTCATAGTACCATCATTTCTAGATGTTACATCACTCACCCCCACCCACATGCACATATCACTCAATCAATCTCTTTTATCAAAGAAAATCAGTTAATTGGCTGTTATCCTTTGCTCTCAAAGAGGACCAAAAATGACCACTATATTGGAGTCAAATTACAGTGATCAGACCATTATGTTCTCAGAAGACCCTACCACAGGTTGGGCACAAGTAGTCCACAAGAACATTTGGAGTGGAGATGTCTCTAAATATGCATACCTCGTGTTTCTTTTGAGTTACTGCAATTCTGCTTCACTCATAGAACACAGCACCTTCTTTGATGAAGGCATGCCATGTTGGGCAATCCTTTGCCAATGTCTCCAATGTCATGCACTTGATTTCATGTCGTCCATAAGCATGTGCATGTTTCATGTATCAATGGTGAGTGAAATCATCTTTACAAAAGTTTTTGTACATTTAAAAAAATACAAGACTAGTGCAGGGTAGGATCCCCACCTGCTGTGGTAAGCAGGCCAGGGTTGGGTGAAGCAAACAATTTTAGGGCACCTTTTCTAGTCCCTTCCTCACACCAGGACCTGAGCAGTCTGGTCTTCAAAAAATGATTACTTAGATACCCAGAAGGCTGCTGAATCCAGTTGTTGCTTCAATCTAGAGAGAAAATGACCATGGCCTGGATTGCCTACATGCAGAATTGTGACTACAGCTCCTAGTCTATCCACACCTGCTGCTTCTTCACTTGCCTGTTGACACATATCTTTGAGGTAGGTAAAAGTGGTAAAAACGATATGGGTGATGTCTTTTGATTCATGCATGAAATTGGATTTAAGTGAGACAGAGTTGTGTGAAGTTGTGGGTCATTGGAATCCAATGGTAAGACAAAGTCAAGGTGACTGGTGATGGCTCAGGATACAGTGGATGACCTTGGCATCTTTGATGTCTAACCAAGCTCTAAGAGCTCCATAGCACTTGCTCCAACCACCTTCATGGCTGTTGGAACAAATTGCTCTTATCCTCTCATTCCACTGTGGGGAGTCTTCATATGCCTGGGGTAGACACCCCACCACACCCAACTCATCGATGGGTTTGAGGCCTGTTAGTTATCCTCAACCTGGTTTAGCCTGCCTGTCAAGACAGTTTACTGGGTTGTGGGCACTGAGCATACTACAGCTTCTTCGAGCTAAAGGTGAGAGTTGGGTGAATCAGGTAGACACCAAAGGTAGAAAGCAGCCTTCATAGTAGAGATACTAGTTTTCCCTGAATACAACCTACCAAACTAGTTAAGTGACACTAATGACATAGCCAGGCTACATTTATTAGCATAGGCAACTTTCCATACCTAGCAGGCTCTGTCCATTCTCTAAGGAGATGGAGGAGTGACCAAATTTATTCCCTTTCCTGTAGGGCAGAGATTGACCATTACACTAATAAGGGTCTATTGGTTTTGAACTTAAACTGGTTATCCATGTCTTACCTGTTGATGTATCACTGCCTAATAAGTTAAAAAAAAAAGGAGTGACAGGTGGGAAATATCAAGGAAGAAAAGAGGGAGAAATTTTCATGGGCCAATGAAAGTTCAGACTATCTGAAAATATTTGAGAAGTCACATTTCTTTGTTTAAAAAAAAATCCTTCTCTCAAGGGTGAGGTGCTTGATCTTAGCTATGTTACAGTTATCAAAGCCTCTCTCTTTCCCTACCTCCCTATACCCCAGGATGTTGGTGTTTGTTAGACTAATGCTTACTTCAGCTGGCAGCTGCTGTATTCATGGGATTTTTATGGCAGGAAATGCAAAGGGCTGTCGAATACTGGTACTTGAGGAGTTTCTTGTATTCTTTTTTTTTTCTTTAATAGGGTGATAACCAGTTAAGGACTATTAAGCTTCATGACTAAGATCTGATCATATTGCATCCACTTTTGCTAGTACTTAATCAGTACAATATAATGATGTCTTGAAAATTTATGGAGACAATTAGAAGCAAACAGTTACGGTGACCCTCAGCTATTTCAAAGGCATTTCAAAGGCAAATGCTTGGTAAAATCCTTCTCTTCTTTCAAAACTCAGCTCAGCTATCACCTCACAAAACCCTGCTGACCAGGTCCACTACAAATAAATGTTATAGACTTTAAATTCGGCCCTCGCTTTAGCAAGGCAATCCTCTCAAACCTCCAGAATCAAGTTATTATTCCCATTTCACACCAACTTTTCCAAGACTTTTCATGCCCTCTCAGAACTCCCATGGCTCTCCCTCTTCCCATTATCTCTGTTGAGAACCTCATCTTGAATTTCTTTCTTAAAATATTTTTATTTCTGTATTTTGTTTTTATGTCACCAGAATTTCTCCCAATCTCTTTCTACTTTCCCATCCCCCCCTTAGCCATTTCAGCATAACAAATAATATTTTTTAAAGAAAAAGAAAAATGATCAGTAAAACTGATCAATACATTGAATACATTTGAAAATATATGCAATGTATACCACCTCTGGAATTCTCACTGCTGTAGAGAAGTGGCATATGGGTATTTTTTCATATTTTCTTTTAAGCCACTCTTGTTCTTTGTAATTTTACAACATTCACTATTAACTATCTTGGGTCATTTAAAAAATCTACTTACTTTGTTGAAATCATAGTCTATATTGTTTTTTTTACTTTGCTTTCTTTACCCTACATCAAATCATGTAAAATTTTCCAAGTTTCTCTGTATTCTTCATTTCTTATAGCATGACAATATTCCAATATATTAGTGTACCACTGTTTATTTAGGTATATTAGGTAAATATTAGGTATTTAGATTATAAATATTTTTAATATATATGAGAGGTTTCTTATCAGTAGTGTTTTGGGGTATAAGTCAAGTATAATCTCTGGGTCAAAGACTAGGGACATTTTAGTCACTTTGTTTGAATATTTTCAAGTTTCTTTCCAAAATGGTTTCAGTGTTCAAAGTTCTACCAATAACACAACAGTGTGGCTATCTTACCCTAGCCATCTCCAATAATGATGACATCTATCTTTTGTCAGCTTTGCAAATCTGAAGGGTATAAGGTGAAATCTCAGAGTTCCTTTTACGTGAATTTATATACATATATAATTTATTATTAGTGATTTGGAGCATTGTTTCACATTGGTATTAATGGTATTTAATTTGTCCTTTAACTACTGGTCATATCCTTTGGTTATGCATATGTATGTATATACTATATATGCACATATGTGTATGCATGTTTATATATGTATTGCATGTGTGCATTATATATTTATTATATGCGCACATTTACATTTATATATACATATGTATATGTGTATATATGCACATATATATGTGTGTGTATACCTATTTATTTCTTAAATACTAAATCCTTATCAGAGAAATTTGATATGAAGATTTTTTTCCTCATTAAACCCTTTCCCTTCTTATACAAGAATTTTGTTGGTGGAGCAACTTTAAAGTTTCATATAATAAAAGTTAATTATTTTTTTGTAACTCCCTCTATCTTTTGTTTGATTAAGAACACATCTCCTGGGGGCAGCTAGGTGGTACAGTGGATAGAGCACCTGCCCTGGAATCAGGAGGACCTAAGTTCGAATCTGGCTTCAGATACTTACTAGCTAGCTGTATGACCCTGGGCAAGTCACTTAACCCCCATTGCCTCTTAAAAAAATACGTCTCCTACCCATAGCTGTGAAAAGTTTATGATATATTTTTCTTCTAATTTTTAAGAATGACATGTCATTTAAAAGCATCATATATCCATTTAGAATGTATTGTGGAACATGGTATGAAATGTTGATCTAAGCCTTATTTCTGCCCAGCCATTTTCCGGTTTTCCCAGCATCTTTTTTCTAATGAGGTGTCCTTTCTTAATTAATTTATTATTTTCAGGTTAGCAAACACTGGATTATTGAATTACATTGTTTCTGACTTTCCCTTCTTTAGCCTACATTTCTGTTCCATTGATCTTTCTACCTATTAACTAGAACCAGATTGTTTTGATGATTGCAACTTTAAATATAGTTTGAAGTCCAGAAGTTCTATACTTCTTTTTATTATTTCCCTTGTTAGTCTAGATATTTTATTTTTCCAAATGAATTTTGTTGTTATTTTATTGTTATTTATTTTATAATTATATTGGTGTGGCATAAAGATTGTAAATTAACATGGTATTGTCTTATTGTCCTTTTTACTATATTAGTAAAGCTCAGTTATGAGTACTGAGTATTCCTTCAGTTATTTTATTTATTTTTTGTTTCTTTAAGGAGCACTTTGTAGATGAGTTTTGCTAAGCGTTTTGTGAACTTTAATAGATTGATTCTCAAAAATTTTGTTCATTGTGTAGTTATCTGGAATGGGATTTCACTTTTTATTATTGTGTTTGATTTTGTTGTTTTTATAAAGAAATGCTATTGGTCTTTGAGAATACATTTTGTAGCCTACAACTTTGCTGAAGCTATTAACATTCTCAATTTGTATCTTTGCTTATTCCCTAGGACTTTCTTTTTTTTTTGTTCAGTTGTTTTTTAGTCATATATGACTCTTTGTGACCCTGTATGGAATTTTCTTGGCAAAGATACTTCAGTGACTTACCATTTTCTTCTCTAGCTCATTTTACAGATGAGGAAATTGAGGCAAACAGGGTTAAGTGACTGCACAGGATCTGAGTAAGTGTCTGAGGCTAAATTTGAACTCAGGTCTTCCTGACTCCAGGCCCAGTGCTCTATCCACTGTGCCACCTAGCTGCCCCATGGATCTCCTTAGTAAATCATCATATCATAAGCAAATAAGGATAGTTTTATCTTCAATTTCATGAATATTCATTAAGTGCTTACTGTATCCCAGGCATTGAGTTACAAACAAGAAAAAGACAGTCCCTGCTCTCAAAGAGTTTATAACCTACATGGTTTGTAATCTTATATAATATGAACATTTTATAATCTATATACAAAAGTCAGCTGGAATGGTGGGGGAGGGAGGACCAGAGTATACCCACCATGGGAGCATCAGGTTCTGTGGAATCCAAACAAAGCAGAAATGAAGATGTAAAGTGCGAGCATCTCCCCTTTGCCTTTGAATTTACCTGTTTAATTGCTTTCTCATATCTTACAGCTACTACTAGAATATCCAGAACTATTAACAATTTTAAGTTGAGGGGGCATCCCTGCTTGATTCCTGTATTTATTGGAAAAAGGATCTAGTGCATTGTCATTTGTATATGATGTTTGCTTTCAATTTTATATAGATACATTTTACAATAATAAAAAAGACCCTCATTTCCTTTACTTTGCAGACTTTTTTAGCATATTTCAGTGTTACATTTTGTCAAGAGCTTTTTTTTTTGCAACTTTTGAGAAAATAATATGGTTTTGAATGTTTTTGCCTCAATTATGATTAAATATGTTTGTCATTTGCCTATTGCTGAACCATTCTTACACCCTTGCTATTAATCCAACATGGTCATAATGAATAATTTCTTGAATGAATCACATCAGTCTATTGGAATTGATTTTATCTAAAATTTGTTTATTATGTTGATTATTTATATTGGTCTAGTGTTCTGTGCTTTACTGTTCCTTGGGTTAGATATTAGGACAATATTTCTCTCGTGAAAGGTATCTGGTATTGTGCTTTCCTACCCAATTTTTAAGTATAATATAGCAATTGTTACTAATCATTCTTTAAAAGTTTGATAGAATTCTCCTGTGAATTTGTCATGACAAGTATTTCACCTCTGATATTTCTATTAGAGGTTTTTTCTTCTTCTTCCTTCCTTCCTTCCTTCCTTCCTTCCTTCCTTCCTTCCTTCCTTCCTTCCTTCCTTCCTCCCTCCTTCTTCCTTCCTTCCTCCCTTCCTTCCTTCCTCCCTCCCTCCTCCCTTCCTTCCTTCCTTCCTCCCTCCCTTCCTTCCTCCTCCCTTCCTTCCTTCCTCCTCCTCCTCCTTCTTCTCCTTCCTCCCTCCTCCTCCCTCCCTTCCTTCCTTCCTTCCTTCCTTCCTCCTCCTTCCTTCCTTCTTCCTTCCTCCTTCCTTCCTTCCTTCCTTCCTTCCTCCCTCCCTCCCTCTCTCTCTCTCTCTCTCTCTCTCTCTCTCTCATTACTTAAGAACTCTATTTAATCTTTTGATAGTTTCAGTATATTCTATTTTGGAAAGTATTCCTCTATTTATTGTGAATTCTTAGTTTTGATAGCATATAACTACAAACAGAAGTTTCTGATAATTCTTTTTATTTCTTCTGGCTTTATTGCGATATCACTTTTGCATACTATTTTGTTGATTTTATTTTTTTGTCTTCCTTTTAATCAAATTGGCTAAAGTCTTGTAAATTTTATTGGTCTTTTCAAAGAACTGGTTTTTACTTTTATTTATAATTTCTAGTCTTTCTGATTTCTAATTTATCTATTTCTCCTCTAATTTTATCATAATTTCTTTGCTTTCTTTGGTTTGTTTATTTGTTGGCTTTCTAGTTTTTAAATTCATATTTAGTTCATTTGCTTTCTCCTTTTCTATTTTGTTAACATATATTTTTGGAGGAATAATTTTCCCCTTGAGAGCTAATTCAACTGCATCCCAGAATTATGGTATGTTTTTTCGATCATTATAATTTTCTTTCATACAATTGTTAATTGTTCTACAATTTCTACTTTGACTTGTATCAGTATTTATAATTTCATTATTAAGTTTGTATTTGTGTTTATTTCTTTTTTCTTCTGTTTTCTGAACTGATTACTGTGATTGTTGCCTTTTAGCCTATAAAAGATGTTTACTATTTTTGCCTTTTTACATTTAATTGGGATATCTCTGTGCCCTGATACAGTCAATTTTTTTTTAATGAAAGTCCCATGTGTTGCTGAGAAATATGTATGCTTTAAGTGTCCTTTTTAAAAAAATGTCATAAATTTTAAGCTCTAATCTCTCCAGCAGGTTTTTGATTCTGTATTTTTCCATTTGTTTATATATTTATATTATATTGTTATATTTATCTGAAACTGAAAAAGGACATTAATGTTTCCTACTATTGTTACATAATTGACTATGCCTTCCTATAATTCAGTTTTTTTAAATGAATTTAGATGCTAAGGCATTTGTTACATATAAGTTTCTTATTAACATTGATTTGTTTTCCATGGTTCCTATCAGCTTAATATAGGTTTTTTGTTTATCTCTTTTTGTGTTGCAAATGTTTGTTTTTGCTTTCTCTCACAGTGTAATTGCAAACCCTGCTTTTTTTTTTTTTTGGATTTACATGATGCATATATAGTAAACTTTGTTCCAGCTCCTAATTTTAACTCCATGTATGCCTTTCTTTTTTAGGTGTATTTCTTGTAGGTAACAGGTCAGGTTTTGTTTTCTTTTTCAATCTGTCATTTTTTAAAAAATGTTTAAACCATTAACATTTAAAATTCTCTAACTTCTCTAATATTAGAATTTTTTTCAAGCTTTTTTCCCCTTTGTCTGCTGTAAACACAGTACTATGTTCCTTCAGTTACTTTAACCTTTTTTTTTTAAGGTGGCCCTGAAACCATTGGCTGTTCTTCTCTCCCTCCTGATCCCTTCTTCTCGTTTATTACCCCTTTCCCTTTAAGGATTTGTTTATTAGTTCCTTTCTCCTGCTTTTATCTGGTTATATATTTCTTCCCTCTCTTTTTATTTGTATGTAATGTTGGTCTTTTTTGAATTAAGACTTTATTTTTTGTTCTTCCTCCATAAAGAGAATATGTTTTTATTTTTACTTAAAATACTTTAAGTCCATATTATTACCACAGTCTCTCTTCCCCCCATCCTCAAGGCCCTCACCTGGTGTTTCACACTCCTTTTTCTGGATTTGAAACTTTAACTTACTAATTCCTTTAATTTTCTTTCTTTTATCTAGCTATATAATTTCTCCCCATTTTCCCTCATAATTAGAAAAAATAAAATTCTCTTTCCTTTCCTCCTCGTCAGCTTGTTTTGCTAGTTTTTTAAAAACATTTTTTTCTCTGCTTTTAAAACTATATGCCTGTATCTCTGTCTAACAATCTCTATCTATCTATCTGTACATTTATTTATTTTCCTAATTTAAAAATTGATTCTCTTACTCTCGTGGCTTCATGACATGTTGTGGTAGAACTATCTCAAAGAATTCATTGTCAGACTACCTCTAATCCAAGTACAGGCATTTATTGAGATTGAAGCAAGCTAAGTTCCAAGAGGAATCAGCAACTTTAGTGAAAGCAAGAAGGCTTTTTATAAGGTAAAGATGCAATTACATAACAGAAATTATGAATATTAAAAAGGCATGAGGGGTTTGTTAAGGGATCAGGTAATAGGGGAAGGGACCCAGCCTCAATGGAGTTGTGCATGTCATTATCCACCATGCATACAGAAAAATCCGTTTTGAGAGGGGTATGTATGATAATGATATTATAATAAGCTTCTCTATATCACAAGTTCACCTAAAGGACAGCTTTTGCTATTACTGCACAAGTACCTTCTGTTGTTTTGGGGCTCACAACCTTCTTGGGCATCCTGGCAGTGCTGCTTTATGATTGGCTGAGTACTGTGGTCCTGTCTGAGACTAGATGGATGTGGCTGTCATTAAGCACATGGACACACCTGCTGTTTATGTGGGAAATATGAGGAATGGGTCTGGGGGCAGGGACTTGCTAGAGGCAGTGGCTAGGATCTCATCATACGGACATGCCTGCTGTTTCTGTGAGAAATGTGAGCTCATGGACACACCTGTTGTTCTGGTGAGCAGTGAGGCATAGTTGAAGAAGTTAGGATGTTGATTCAGGGTAGGGAGGCAGTGGCCAGGTAGGGGCAGTGGGCCTGCTGTTCAGTGGGACCTACAAGGAAGTTAGAATATTGGGGCTGGGGGCAGCTTTATTAGGATTCCATCCTCTCTGTGTCTTCTGGACTTTCATTCTTTGGTTCATTGCTCTTGTACTCATTCCTTCTTTAGACTCTGTATTGCAGTCTTTGTGTTCTATTCTTTAAATTGTTTAATTTAGGGCAGCTAGACGGTACAATGGACAGAGCACCAGCCCTGGAATCTGGAGGACCTGAGTTCAAATCCAGACTCAGACACATAACACTTATTAGCTATGTAACTCTGTGGGCAAGTCACTTAACCCCAATTGCCTCACCAAAAACAAATAATTTAAATCATGGAATTAAAGCTTCTAAGGTATCTTCCAACTTGAGTTCTGTCTTCTAAATATTTCTTTCTTTTTTTAAGGCAATTGGGGTTAAGTGACTTGCCCAGGATCACACAGCTAATAAGTGTTATGTGTCTGAGGCCAGATTTGAACTCAGGTCCTCCTGTATCCAGGGCCAGTGCTCTATCCACTGCTCTGCCTAGCTGACCCCTTCTAAACATTTTTTTATGTTATTCATATATAGCTGTTGTCTCCTCTCACTTTTTTCTTTTGTGTTTAACTTTGAAATTGGAGGAGATGGAGGGGATAAAATAATTACTCTATAGTAGAAATTTTTATGTGTCTCTGTGCAGTTCCCTGCCACCCATTGCTCTCCTCATGAAAATATTCCCTTTATTTTCCATGAAATCTGTCTGGGTCAGTGCTCTCCCATCCTTCTAGATGTCATTTCCTCCTAGGAGCCATGATTCCCCTTAAGCAGAGGTAGGATGTTGTCTGTATAGGAAATATATTCTTCTAGAGGTAATGAATCCCTGCAAAAATCTCTGCAGGCTGTCTCTAATAGGGACTGCTGTCCCTATTTCCCATTACAGAGTATATCCCTTCCCCATGGAAGATTCTTCAGTGTGACACCCTGCTACCACTGGATGGAGATTTCTTCCTTTTATTCTCTTTAAATACCTCTCTTTACTTCATCACTTATCTCCTGTAGGCATTCTTCTTCATGAGAGACTTCAGGAGTCATTTTCTCTTCATTGTTTAGCATTGACTTGATTAGGGTAAATCACCCATCCCTCCTCTTTGTTTTTCCTCCCCTCTCTACTACTTTTCAATCTTCTGTTATTTCTTAATTCTGGATGCTGTATCCTAAATCTTTATTAGCTTTTTGGTTGCCATATCATACTTATATCGTATTGAACTTGCTGTTGACTTAACCTCCAAGTTTAAAAAATATTCTGCCTATGAGTATCTCCATCTTGTACTTGTGAGCCAACACTCCACATGGAAGGTATTACTAAACCTTCACCTATAGCAAACCAAAAATCCAGATCTATAATAAAAAATACAGATTATAATTTGACTTTTTCACTAGTTTGTAAAGCTTTTTGTAAGCCTTCAGATTTAGTAGAATTGGGCATAGGGAGAAGTTACATAAGTGAGAATCATTTTTGGCTATTGAATTCCTAACTATCCTGTCAGCCTGAGCTCTAACACTACTTCCTTCATGCAGTCTTTCTTCTTCCTCCCTGTTGAAAATAATCTTTCATTTCTCAGACCTCAAAAAGCCCTTTGTTTGTATCTCTCACATACTTGTCATATTCTATTTGCAATCCACTTATTAGGATGCCTGTCTTATCTCTCCTACAGGACTGTGAATTCCTAGAGGGCTGAAACCTCCCATATGGGTTGTTTTTCCCTATTAGAGTGCGATCTCCTTGAGAGCAGATGTTATCTTCTTTTCTATTTGTGTGCCCAATGCTTCACACAGTGCTTTACACATAATAAATGTTTAAACATGTGTTCATATAACCTGCTCATATTTTTACAATAATCCTGTTTATTCATTTCTATATCCACCAGTTGTCTTCATTCTGCAAGAACTCAATAAATGTTTGATGAATGAACAGTTAAAATAATGTATGTGAAGAATTCACCAAACATAAGGCCTCAATAAATTTCAGTTACTAACACAGTGGAAAAAACATGGAATCTGGAAAAAGGAAGACCTGAATTCAAATTCTGAATATACATGTGTGTGTATTAGACAATTTATGTCAGTGAATAGACATTTATTGAGTACCTACTATGTGTCAGGCACTGTGCTAAGCACTGAGGATACAAAAAGAGGCAAAACAATAGTTTCTGCTCTCGAGGAGTTCACAGTCTAATGTAGGAGCCAAGAATCAAACCAATGTCTACAACCAAGTTATGTACAGAAAACAAAAATGAAAACAAAAAACAAAAACAAAACAGGAAGTAAGTAAAAGAGGGAAGATGCTGGCATTAAGAGGCATTGGGAAGGCTTCCTGCAGAAAATGGTATTTTAGTTGAGACTTGAAGGAAGATAAGGAAACTAGAAGGTGGAGAGATGTGGAGAAGAACATTGTGGTCATGGTGGACAGCCAGAGAAAATGCTGAGAACCAAGAGATGGAACGTCTTGTTTGGGGAACAGCAGAGGGACCAATGTCTTGGGTCTGAAGAATATATTGCAGGGAGTGAAGTGTAAGAAGACCAGAAGGGTCTGTGTGTGTCTGTGGGGTTATGAAGGGCTTTGAATGCCAAACATAAGACTTCATAATGTGATAGAGAACCACTGGAGTTTATTGAGTGGTGGTGGGTGAAGCAGAGTGACACGATCAGACCAGAATTTTAGGAAAATAACTTTGGCAGCTGAATGGAGGATGAAGTGGGGAGAAAGTTGAGGCTGGAAGACTCACCAGAAGAGATTTGGACATTTTAAAGCATTATAATAATGCTAGCTATTCTTATTATTAAAATGATTATTATTATCAAACTGCCTTGACACAGCAGTGACTATACTGCAACAACTGAATGGATGATTGCAGGTGAAGCCGTCAGACCACCTGGAAATCAATCTGATTTGACTTTGAAGACAACCCTGAACATTAAAGGACTCTTTCTGGGATACAGCTGCCCCTTGTCATATTAACATAACTGAAGCAGCTAACATTTCAGAGGGCCCCTTTTCTTTCTGTTCAGTGGCAGTGCACACCTTTCTATGAAGATTGATTATCTGGAAAGCCCTGAGCTAAGCCGTTAAATAATCATTCTCATGGTTTTGGTAGCTTGTGGTGATCTCTCTCCCACTCCACCCCCCACTAAAGGCAATAAAACTGTGAGAATAAAAAGAAATGCCATATGGACACATCTGCAGCAAATGAAATTGGGTTCTAAAATAAGACAACCGCATTATCTCAAAGCTGGAAGGGACATGAGTGGTAATTTAACATACTCATTACCTATACCAGAAGCCCTTTTTACATTGTTCCTGCCAAGTGGTCATCCAGGCTACTCTTGAAATCAGCTGCTGGGGAAATCACCACCTGTGGCAAAAGTCCATTCTACTTTGGAGTAGCTGTGAAAATTAGGCACTCATATTGTGAGGCAACATTGCTTCACTCACAGCCCTAGCCACTCAATTGTATTGTGGTGGAATGGGACAGTAGAAGGAAGTAACTGTTCAAAATCAGAAGCCACAACTAGAGCGATGGGCTGGAAGAAGAGGGAGGTTTGGAAGGACTGGAGACCATGCTAGGGAGGAAAACTAGTTTTAGCTGGAATGAAGTTTCCTTTTGGAAGAATGAGAGATTTCTCCTTCAACAAATGAATACCTTTCTGACCACAATTACTATTTATTCTCTTTGCCCTCACACACATCTCTAATCTCTCTCTGGAACTCTGTTCCCCTGTCTTCAGTTGTCTGCTAAACACACTTCAATGTTTATGTCCCATACACATTTGAAATTCAAGGTGTACAGGATTTAACTCCTCATTTTCTTAATTTCTCCTGAGAACACCACCCTCCTCCCTCCCTTCTGAGGTCATAACCTCAGAATCATTTTTAACTCATCCCTCTCCCTCATTGATAATCATTCGCTAGGTTGACAGCTTCATACTTGATTAAATGGGTTAAGAACTGGTAGACAATCATTAATATTTAATGCCAACTTAGAGGTCTTCAGTCAAATGTCCCTTTTATTCATTCTTAGCCCTCATTGTTTAATGTAGGTCTCAGACTTAAAGTTAGAGGGGACTTTGGAGGTCATTTAGTCAAACTCCCAGGAAAGTACTTTCTAGAAAGGTGAAGTGACTTGAACTTGGTCATATGGGTAGTAACAGTGTCTCCCTATGATATTTAAAGGTCTTCATAGACAGCTGTAGTTGATAGGGTGCTAGACTTTGATATATGAATAGAAGGCCTGGATTCAAATCTTACTTTCTAAATTTACTAGATATGCGAATAATGTGTAGGACTTTCTCTCTCTCTCTCTCTCTCTCTCTCTCTCTCTCTCTCTCTCTCTCTCTCTCTCTCTCTCTCTCTCTCTCTCTCTTCCCCCCTCCCTCCCACCACATACACAGACAGTTACCCTAAAAAGGTTTCTCTCTTTTGCTTCCCCAGTAACAGTGGCAGTGATGTCTCGACAACATTGACAAAATACATTATAAATCACTTTTTAGATGCCTTTAACTTTAATTTATTTGTTGATACCATGCATGTGAGATCTTTATCCAAAAAAAAAAAAGGAAAGAATTAGTCACCAACATATGATCATTTCCAACTCAGGCTAGGTTCAGTTAAACAATCAGATGACCAAACCAAAGATCACAATCAACAACAAATTGGAAGAAAGATAAATATGGGTAGATATTGTATGCTGTTAAAAAAAATGGAAATAGATAAATGAAAGAGTTCGACTGGGATTATTAGCTACAGTTTAATTGATATAGAACAATCATTCTAATAATGACAAATCTGAAGAGTTCAGACACTATCTAGACCAGAAACGACAACACAAACTCCTGAAAACACCTGATTTTTTTTTTGCCAAGCAGTGAAATGTGGCATTCAGGGATAATGCTGGATTCAAATATAAAGTTATCTTCAAAATGTTACAGCAGAGTATGGTAGAATATTACAATCAGGATGACTCTAAACAGCGAAGAACAGTGGAAGGGAAAACATCTGAATAAAACTTGTCATGAGATCCACCCAACTAAATCAGATAATCTCAAGATCATTTAAAAATAAAATTGTAAGGGGAACAATTGGTGAAAAATGGAACAGTTCCTTAAAATGGAAAACACATTATCTGACAGGAAGAAGTTCAGTGCGTGTGTTCATATATGTGTGTGTGTGTATACATATATGTATATATGTATGTATATGGGTCAATTTCAATATAAAATACATGCTAGGACTAAAACACATTTGGAAGGTCTGAGGGATCAGAAGATAGTATGGAGATATAACAAGATCATGAGATTTGGAGTAAGAGGACTTGTGTTTGAATTCCTTTTCTGTATCTACTACTGGTGTGACCTTGGCCAAAGTCATTTGAAGTCCTCAAGTCTCAGTAAAAAGAGGTGGTTGAGGGGCAGCTAGGTGGCACAGTAGATTGAACACCAGCCTTGTAGTCAGGAGGACCTGAGTTCAAATCCAGCCTCAGACACTTGATACTTACTAGCTGTGTGACCCTGGGCAAGTCACTTAACCTTATTGCCTAGCAAAAACAAAACAAAAAGAGGTGGTTGAACTCTTCTAATTCTAAATCTATTCTTCTGTTAGTTTAAAGATACATGCAAGAGGATTAAGATGCTGAATGACAGGAAAGTAAATCACAAGCAACATTATTATCCCCCACACCTGCCAAGAGGACATTAGCAACAACCAAACCATATTCATACTTTTTCCTCTCTAAAATCCTCATGAGAATGATCTGCATGTGTTTCAAGGTTAACTTTGATGAAAGTGTGAGACTAGAACAGAAAAAAAAAACATGCTTTCATTAATGAAACTGCAGCAGACTATATCTTTTTTGTTTGTTTTTTATTAATTTATTTTGATTTATCAACAATCACTTCCATATGCTTTTGACTTTTAAATTTTTCTCCCCCTTCCTCCCCACCCCCTCCCCAAGATGGCACACAATCTGATATAGGCTATACATTTACATTCCTACTAAACATATTTTCATATTAGTGATGTTGTAAGTAAAAATTAAAACCAATAGGAGGAACCATAAGAAAGAGAAAAAAAAACTCAATAGAAGAGAAAAAAATAACAATTCAACTTCCATAGTTCCTTCTTTGGATAAGGACAGCATTTTCCATCACGAGGCCTCTAGAGATGTCTTAGATCCTTGTATTGCTGGGAAGGATTAAGTTTATCAATATTAGTCATTGCACAACATGGCTGTTATTGTGTACAACGTTCTCTTGGTTCTGCTCACTTCACTCAGCATCAGACCATACAAGTCTTTCCAGGTTTTTGTGAAGTCAGCCTGTTCATCAATTTTTATAGCACAATAGTATTCCATTACATTCATATATCACAACTTGCTCAGCCATTCCCCAATGGATGGGCATCCTCTCAATTTCCAATTCTTTGCTACCACAAAAAGAGCTGCTATGAATATTTTTGTACATGTGGATCCTTTTCCCATTTGTATGATCTCTTTGGGATATAGCCCTAGAAGTGCTATTGCTAGGTCAAAGGGTATGCACATTTTATAGCCCTTTGGACATAGTTCTCAATTTTTCTCCGAAATGGTTGAATCATTTCACAACTCCGCCAACAATGCATTAGTGTTCCAATTTTCCTACTTCTCCAACATTTATCATTTTCCTGTTTTGTCATGTTGGCCAGTCTGGTAGGTGTGATGTGGTACCTCAGAGTTGTTTTGATTCAGCAGACTACATCTTAACAGTCACACAAATGTTAAAAAAAAGTGCAGAAAATACAGGAAAATGTATTCATCTTCTGGTGATTACCTCCAAAAACATACAATTATGTAGAACAAGCAAAATGAAGGTTCAGCAATTCTCCTCCATCCAAGAGAATCCCCACACATTTGTCGGAACATGCCAGATTCCTTTATGGATTCAGCTGCAAAGATGATTTTGTTCAATGATCTGTGAATTTTCAATATCAAATGAGATATAGAACATGAAGACATAGGTAGTAAAAAATGTTTGCTAATGTCATGGAAGATGTCCTGCAGATTCAAATGAAAGAGGAATTGTTTCCCCACATGCTTCTACTCGAGGATAATTGTGCAGGTTTCATCAAGCCTCAGAATATTACAGAAACTCAGATATATGACCAGGTAAGAGGATTATACTTAAGAATCCACACCAGAAAGGCCATATGGATGGTCAGATTTTATTGAGAATGACATGCATGGGCATTGTCAAAAGGTACGGGAAAACAATTGAATTGGTCCAGAAAAACATATGTATTGGACAGACATTTTGTGATGGACAAAAAAAATGTTAAGAAAAAAGATGTGAGATTAGATTGCATTGGGAAATTAATCATCATTTTTCATTACACCAGTGTACTCCTTGGTATAAAATCAAAACAAAACAACAGCATACCTATACAGAATATCTTTTAAAGATCAATTTTTAGAGATGACTATTAATCATGGAAAATCATAATCTCTGAAGCATCAAAATTGTGGGTAACTCAAGGGTCAATGTAAGCTGCCACATATAAGCAGTGATGACTAGTATTCTGTTAAAAAATATTTCTTTAAGGAAATGTATGGTGAAAACAGGCTTGGGACATGCAAACCTTCAGTGTTCTCAAAGTTGTCTGATCTAGGAAAATATCTGATTTTTGTCTTTGGTCTGCAAATTCCTGACCTGGGTTTAGGTCTTACCAACATACCAGTTGGCTTTCCCCAGTTGGAGTTCTAACTACTGGACTCAGCCACTGTCAGCTAGCTGGAATGATGCTGCTTCAGAACTACAAGCTCCCCTTTGATCTGGAATTCTTGCCCTTCTTATTCCGTTATATGGTTAAGACTGGATGGAAAGTTTAAACTGAGATTCCTCTCCACTTGTCTTCAGAGTCACATAACTACTACTTACTTTTGAACTTGTACTAACCCCTCCACCCCCACCCAAATACACAGACTATCAACTATGACCCTCCAGAAGTCACTTAACTTTTCAGTGTTCAAGGAATCTCTAAGACTACGAATTGTAGAGTAGTTACTGATTTGTATTATTTTATTAAGAAATGAATCATCCATGTTGTCAAATGAAATCATTAGCACTGTCAAAAGGAGCACTGCTAGTGTCAGAGTAGGATATTGAACCCAGGTTTTCCAACTCCATGTTCTGTGGAATTTAGTCAGTAATCACCAGCTTTCTGATAGTTACAGTTACACTGATCCTAGGGCCCAAAATTCACAACTGCATTATGTACTCCAGGAGCCAGAGCTATGAAAGGTCTGAAGTAGCTATTCACTCACTTAATTGAGCAGCACCAGAAAAACAGCCAAAAGTAGGAATCCAACTATTTGATAAGATATGGGCCCTGGCATGAAAATCAGAGCATACAGTAAAAAACAAATTTTTTTTAAAAAAGCAACACACATTCTGCTCAAAAAATGTCCTCATTAGTTAACTCAGCCAGTCCCCTGATTAGAAATAGAAACATTTTTATAGGCTTGAGTTAGTTTTTTTTCCTGTGTGTGTGTGTGTGTGAGTATACTCTCATCTCTACTCTTGAATTGTCTTTCTCATCAATTGCGTATCAGGACCAGAATCACAAAGCCGGCAGGAAACTTTTCCTCTGGCTGCTTGTGACTGTAAAATGAATGTAAGTTGAAGAGATATCTCACCGTGACATATTGAGGCCTTAAACAAATTGTATGTGGTACCTGGCCCGTTGCCAAGAGCTCTTTATGTACCATCCTATGAAGAAATAAATGACAGATTCAGGATGAAGGACTTTATACCCTGTAGAACGGTTTCTCTTGTGTACATAGGAAGATCTTGTAACTTACTTTGCTAACCTGTTTGATTAAATGGCTTTGATTATGAACTAGTATGTTCTCTGATGGGCTAATAAAGAAAAATACCACTACAATGTCAGGGATGAGAAGGCATGAATAGGTTCTAATTTGTACTGATAGAGGGAATATATCAAGAAGGAAACATGGTATAGTAGAAAGAATGTGGGACTGAGGATTAACAGATAACTGGATCAAATTTTCTCTACTAGCTGGGTAACCTTGGACAAATTTGCTTTATCTGCCTGATCTATATCTTACTCAGTTATAAAATGTGAATGAAGATACCTGCACTACTTATTGTGTAGGGTTTTCGTAAAATTCAAATGAAATTATATACATGCAACAATTTGTGAGCCATAAAGTAATATGTAAATTGATGATGATGGTGAAAATGATGGTGATGATGATGATGATGATGATGATGATGGAGAGAGTATTTCTAATTTTGTAGAAAGTACTTGTACTGATTAAATTACAGGTCTTTCAAAACATCAAAATATATCAGCAAAAACATTGAAATACAAATATCCAAAAAGAGAATGGGCTACCTCAGAACATAATCAGTTACTCATTCCTGGAGGTCTTCAAATGCATCCTAGATGACAGTGTTTTGACACATGATAGAAAGAATCTCTATTCAATGGAGTTTCCTTGAAGGTAAAGACTTTCTGGATTTTTTCCCAAGTCCCCAGCACCTAGCACAGTGAATAGCACATAATAGGCACTTAATAAATCTTTGATACCTTATTGATTCAGGTACAATATTAGGAGCCTATTTGCTAAATTTTTAGCTGTATAATGTCAAGTGACAAGTTTTATTTACTTATATTAAACAATTGCAACATTTTATTCATGATGTTTTGATGAGAAAGAGTTGGGTAAATTAATACTGCAGAATAATTGAAGTATTAGAAAGAAAAAAATTGTAGGATATTATTTCTGTTCTTTTCCCTCTCTTCCCACCTGATACCAGTGGAAAATTGTTTTGTCTCTTGGGCCTCAGATTCCTCTCCTGTAAAATGGGAATTCAAACTGCCTAGCCTACTTTAAAGTGCTTTTGTGAGATACAATGCATGTATGAATGTAGTAGAAGGGATCCTTGATCAGTTGCAAGCATAGGTGACTGTGAGGAGACTTAGACCTCTAAGATTTTATGATTCTGTGGCATCATCTTCTAACTCTTTCAGACTCTTTTACCATTTGGTTACAGTCAAAATAATAGGTCTTTGAAAAGGTGGCAGCAATAAATCAAATGATTGGATTAAGAAAATGACTTTCTCATGTTGATAGGGTTAGACCTCCTTGATCTAAAACTGAATTGGAAAGAAGGAACACATCTTTCAGACATTAAATATCACACAGTGCTTAGAATGTAGAAAGTATGGTGTTGCTTTCAACTTCCAGGGGTGCTGATAAACAGAATATAAACATTCCTATAGTTCTCCTGCCCACTTTCTCGGCTCCCTTCCTAGTTGTTAGAGCTACAGACAGCAGATCTGTTCTTCCTCTTTTCCTGGGGAGAACATCAGTTGGTAGCAGTATTCTATTTTATCTTTTATCTGTTCTCTGTTATCTGCATGAGAAGTCTAGTTAGGCCTTGGATGCATAAAAACAGTAATCTGGTTCCATCTTCTTTCTATTCTTATCTTTAGGGGTATTACAAAGAATTATATTATTTATTTATAAAAGTCATTTTTGATAGGTTTGTATGCCTTTATTGAGACAGAAATTTCTTTAAAAGTCCATGTAGTTGCTTATCCTCATTAAGTCTTTCTCTCATCACTCTCTGCCTCTCTCTCTATCTCTCTCTGTCTGTCTCTCTGTTTATCTATTTCTTTTCCTCTTCCTCTCTCTTTCTCTCCTCTTTCCCTCTCCCCACCCCAATAAAGAGTTGGCCTCAAAGATAGGAAGACCGGAGCTCAAGTCCAGTCTCAGTACTTACTAGCTGTATGAGCTCTAGACAAGCCATTTAAGTTCTTATTACCCCAGCCAACTCTTAAAGACAAGAAGTTATAGCATATTTTTTGATTTGTGTGAGTAAAGGTGGTTGGATTAAATAATGTTTGAGATCCCTTTTACATCTAGATCTATGATCCTAAGAGGTTGAAAGAATCTCAAAGAGAGTCTAGTCCAATTCTTATCTTATAGTGGAAGAAGTTGAGTCTCAGAGAGGGGAAGTAGTATGCTGAAAGTCACATAGCTAATCAGATCCAATGCTCTTTCCTCTATTAGTTCCCCTGTTCATGACCTATATGGAAGCATAAATGTCCTAGCTTTAGAATATTAGTAGAATGTGTTGTTAATTAAAGATTCACTCCTACATAAATGAGCAAGTAGACATAGAAAAATATGAAAGTTAGACAAGCTGGTAACTTTTAGTGTAACACGAGGTAGATCAATGAGCCCAGCGCTTATGAACATGAATGGAGAGAGGGGCTTGGCTGATGCAATCTCCAGGAAGACTTTAAAGCATGAACACAAATTATGTAAGTAGTTCTGGTCTGCTAACCATGTGATAAAGAGGATTCTTTGATTGGTTATAGATCCAGAACTGGGGTTCATTCAAAAGGCACTGTCATCCTGGGTCTGTCTTTTTTGATCTGACTTTCTTTCCTGGTTGCATTCTTGTGAGGGCAGAGACAAAGCTAAAAAGGGAGAGGCCACATGTTAACTAGTGGCTTTTGCTGATTTGTACAATATTAACTAACATAACACCCAGCGGGAGCTTCTAAATAAACACCAACTCTCCTATCAAAATGAAAATAAGATTTACCTCCTCCCCTCATACCCTGCCACACACCCAATAATAGTAGTTAAAAAGGAGCAACTGGTGGAAGTTATGGACACATTTTCTAAATAAAAGTGAGGGACATTCTCCAAGCTTTCCTAGATCTGTACTCTTTGTCCTGTTTGCATACTCTCTCTGTTTAAGATTCATCAGTTCCCGTGATTTCAGTCATCATTTTGTTGTTGCTCAGTTATTTCAGTTGTGTCCAAATCTCCATCATGCCATTTGGGGTTTTCTTGGCAGATATTGGAGTGGTTTGCCATTTCCTTCTCCAGCTCCTTTTATAGATGAGGAAACCGAGGCAAACAGGGTTAAGTTATTTGCCCAGGATCACACAACTAATAAGTGTTTGAGGCCAGATTTGAACTCAGGAAGATGAGTCTTTCTGACTCCAGGTCCAGCACTCTATTCAATGCAACACCTAGCCACCCTTTTATTTTCCCAATCAGTTATCAGTTATATAGATACATGCGGATAATTCATAAATCTATATATTCTGCCTTAATCTCTCTCCTGAGCTCCATTCCTACATTATGTGACCTGGATATCCTATAGATATTTCAAACTCACATAAACAAAATAGAATTCATCATATTCAGCTATCTAAACTCAAAATTTTTCTACTTTTGTTAAGGTAACCACCATTACTTTCCAATGACCAAGGTTCAAAATCTTGAAGGCCTCATAAACTCTCCTCTCTCTCTCATTCTCTGTATTCCATCAGTTGCCAGGTTTTTTAATTCTACTTTCACAAAATCTCTTACAACAATCCCTTCTCTCTACTCACATAGGCACCATCCAAATTCGTTCCCTAATCTCCATTCCCTTGGAGTATTGAAAAAGCCTCCTTTTTCCATTCTTTACACTCTTGTATTGTTAGGATACTATTAGGGGACACCCTGTTTTCCAGAGCTAAGGCCCAGAAAACAAGTAGTACCCTGAGCTTGACCTAACAATAATCCTTTGTGCAAACCCTCTGGATGAACTCAGCCACAGCAAAATCCCAGAACTGTTTCACACCAGCACCGGGTGTTCTCAGACCTCTGACATGCATTGGCAGTACCTGCGTTCCGTAATGAAGCTTTACTGTGAACCAAACTTGTCTCGTTGTCACTATTACCCCTGACTGTCAGCTCTATAGCTCACTACATAGCACTAATATACGTACTGAGATTTGCCCATACTGCTCCTAGAGGGGGCCCCGGGACATGTGTCTAGTTTCCCTCCTTGAATGTAATAAAGAAAGCTTTTTGCTTATGACCACTATTAGCCCTTTGGTTTTATTTTGTTACATCAGAGTTAACTGCGTGATAACTTGTGTGAGATTTTTGGTCATTTTAGAGTTAACAGAAGTTGTATAACATCTGTGACTATTTGGTCATTTGTTTTCAAGGTTGACAGTATCTTTCCTTCATCTAATTACTTAGTTGATAAACATTCTTAAAATCTGTAACACAAATCACAGTGCTTAAATATTATTTTAAGATAAAATACAGGAGCAGCTCAGTGGTGCAGTGGATAGAGCACCGGCCCTGGATTCAGGAGGACCTGAGTTCAAATCTGGCCTCAGACACATGACACTTACTAGCTGTGTGACCCTGGGCAAGTCACTTAATCCCATTGCCTAGCCCCCTCCACCCAAAAAAAAAAGATAAAATACAAAGACCCCAGTCTAGCATTTAAAGTCCACCATCATATGTCCTCCACTTACATTTTCAGTCATATTTCTTGTTATTCTCCTTCACCCACTCTTTGTTTCAGTCAAATTGGCTTACTGGCTGTTTTTCATATATGATATTCGATCTCTTGACTCCACCTCTTTGCACGGATCATTCTCAATCTATGAAACACACTGTCTTTCCAATTTTGCCTCTTAACATCCCTCTATTCCTTTGAAACATAGCTCAAGTGCCTCTTACTACATTAGGCTTTTCTTGAGTAACTATTCCCCCATTTTTAGTAGTTCTTGAGCATATTTTAATTTACCTTTTATATATTTTATGAAGTGGTATAGTGGATAAAGCAGGAAGATAGGTGGTATAATGGATAAAGCATCGGGCCTGGAATTAGGAAGATCTGAGTTTGAATACAGCCTTAAACAGTTATTGGCTGTGTGACCCTGAGCAAGTCACTTAACCCTGTTTGCCTCAGTTTCCTCCTTTCTAAAATGAGCTAGAGAAGGAAATGGCAAGCCACTCTAGCATCTTTGCCAAGAAAATCCCAAATGGGGTAATGAAGAGTCAGATACAACTGAAACAGCTGAAAACCAAAATAAATAAAGTACAAACTTTGGAGCATGGGTTCAAGGCCTTCCTCTCTCGTATACTAGTTGTGGGACTTTAGCAATTCATTTTATTTCTCAATGTCTTAGGAAGTTCTCTCAAAATATGTTTCAGAAAAGATGCCATGTTGCATTGGGTAGAGTGAGTTTCTTCACCTAAGAGTTCCTTGTACTGATAAAATCATAGGTCTAGTCTCTATACCAGCACTTAGCACAGTGCCTGGTACATAGTACTTGGTAAATAAATGTTTATTGACAGTTCCCTAACTTTACTAATTTGACTAACCAGTATATCTTTCCACCCTACCTAATGTAGATATAAACTCTTTGAGGGCAGCAATACTTTCATCTTCACCTTTGTAACTTGACATCTAGTACTGAACAGTGCCTGAAACATAGTAGATGCTCAATAAATATTTTATGAATGAGTTCTTTGTCCATGTAGGTGCTTAACAAAGATTGGTTGAACAATTTTAAGTCTCGTTTTTGAGGGAGTTAATTTGTAGAAGATGGAATTAAATGACTTCTTATCCTTTTTGTTATTCTGACATTTTATTTTAACTAGTATCTTTAGACTTTCTTATTCACTGCAATCTTTTCCCTTTCTTTGCTCACATCTTTCCAAGCAAAAAAAAAAATCCCATGCTGAGTATTGGACAGTATAAATATTATGTAAAACCCCATTACTTTTTTGGGTAAATTATTCATCACTTGTAATCTCCTCCTTTTTGATTTTAAGATTCAGTTTATATCATCCCAGAAGTATAGTATCTCAGACTTACAAGGGACACCAAAAGTCATCCAGTACAACCTGTAATTGAACTGGAGGGTAATTTATTTCTTAGGTTCCTTCCAATTCTATGAACCTTTGACTACGCAGAGAAATACATGTTGTCCCAGGTGAATCAATATTATCAGGGATAAAAATGATGAAAACTTTACAAAAAAAAAAACACCAAACCAAATCAAAACAAAACCAAATGGTGTCTTACATATAATTCCTTAGAAGCCCCATCCAATACTCAGTCTGGAATTTTTTAACTTGGAAAGAGGTGGGAGTACAAAGATAAAAAATTAAAATGGGTGAAAAAGTCTAAAGTTACTAGTTAAAATTAAGCCATTTCATACCATTAGACCTCAGATCAATTTTCAGTTTGGAAGATTGACCTCATTGAATTGAAGTCAATGCTTCAATTTTTTTTCACTTACAAACTTTGTCTGCTTTGAACTTTTCTTCTACAGGTACGCTAGTTCTTAAGAACTATAGTATCCAGGATGAGTTCTCCAAGTAATTATTGAACAGACATTCTACATATACTTCTACCATTGTAATTCATTTTCAAACATTTCAGTTGGTTGTATTTTAAAGCCACAAAATCATTTTACAAAACTACTCAAGAGGCTTAGATTCTTAAAATCTAGCCATAACGCAGATTCTTATAATCTAGCCCATAGTTCACTAATGTTCAGACTCCTTCAGAGTCTGCCCAATATGATGGATGTTCTAATAAACCTTGTTTTTGGCTGAAAAAAAAAACTACTCAAGAGACCAATTAATTCCAATACTATATAAAATATTTGAAAAAATAGTCAAAAAATAAGTTCCACCAAATTTCTTTTACAACACAAATATGGTTCTGATACTTAAACCAAGAACAAAAACAGAGAAAGAAAGCTATAGATCAATTCACTCAATGACTATTGGTGCAAAGATTTTAAATAAAATACTAGCAAGGAGATTGCAGCAATATATCACAAAACTCATACACTGCGACCAGGTAAGATTCATCCCAGGAATGCAGGGCTGGTTCAATACTAGGAAAATTACCAGCATAATTGACCATATCAATAACAAAAACAACAAAAATCATCTGATTATCTCAATAGATGCAGAAAAAGTTTTTAACAAAATACAACTCCCATTCCTATTAAAAACACTGGAAAGCATAGGAATCAATGGAACCTTTCTTAAAATGATGAGTACTATCTATCTAAAAACAAGAGTAAGCATTATCTGTAATGGGGATAAGCTAAAAGCCTTCCCAGTAATATGAGAAGTGAAGCGAGGATGTCCATTATTGCCACAATTATTCAAAATGGCACTAGAAATGCTAGCTATAGCAATGAGACAAAAAAAAATGAAGGTATTAGAAGAGACACTGAGAAAATAAAACTATCACTCTCTGCAGACAATATGATAGTATACTTAAAGAGTCCTAGAAATTCAATTAAAACACTAGTTGAAGTAATTAACAATTTCAGCAAAGTTGAAGGACATAAAATAAACCCACACAAATCATCAGCATTTCTATGTATTACTAATAAAATCCAGGAGGAAGAGACAGAAGGAGAATTTGATTTAACATAACTGCAGACAGTATAAAACATTTGAGAATTTACTTGCCAAGATAAACCCAGGAATTGTATGAACACATAGAATGGGGGGGGGAATTTGGAGCTCAAAAATTATAAAGAAGAATGCTAAAAAGTTTTTAAATATAATTGAGAAAAAATAAAATTAAAACATTTTAAGATTTAAAAAAAAAACAACTTGACCATTTACTTGCAGAATAAAATCGAAGGAGAATCTGTGAATCAATAATGCACTCATTATACGGAATAGATCTTATCAACTGGAAATATCTTTATATACTATAAGAGGCAGTATTCTCAGGGTCAAATGAACCCTGGCTTTAGAGTAAAAAGAACTGGGGCTGAATTGTGACTCCACAATGTGACTATAGACAAATCATTTCACTTGTCAAGCCTTGTTTTCCTCTCATGTAAAATGTGGTTAATAATGCTGGCACAATATATGTCAAGTATTTTTGTGAGGAATGTGTTTCTTAGAACTTAATGAATAATGTAAATGTCAGTTATGATTATTATAGTATTTACAGCATCTATTTCTGTGATTCATTTGGGAGGCAAGTGCTTTGAACCTTCAACTATTATGTAAAGAATAATGAAGGATCGTAATTATTATGAGTCCAAGAGAACATAGATATAGACCTAGGAGGTACCTTAGAGATCATCTTGTTTATCTCTAGTATTTTACAGGTGAAGAAATTGAAGCCCATGGAGTTTATATGGTCTGACCAAGGTCTCACAAGTGGGAAGTGGTAGGGACAGGATTCAAATTCAGGCCTACTGACCCCAGATGTAGCACTCTTTCTACCATACCACATTATTTCTCAAGTGAGGTACCTCCATGTTCTGCTATGACAAACATACAACACATGGGAGAAGCTCTCTGGGAAAACAAACACTATGACACTATCGCCCTGAGAAAGGAATTAAATATAAGGCAAACAGAATCTAAATATAAAATGGTTCAGTTACTGAACCCCTGTGTGGAGAAGTGGACAATCCATGGCACTTGGAGTCAAATGACCTCATTTGGAAGTATGACTTGCAAATTACTACCTATGTGGCCATGAGCAAGTCACATAAGTAAGCTCCTGAGGCCTCATTTTTGTCACTTAAAAATGAGAGTATCATATTCAAGGATTTTTAAGGTCTTTTCCAGCTCCAAAGCTATGATCTTATGACTGTACTCATTTATATAGTTTCTGATTCTGTTTCCATTTGCATGAGGGTGACTACACAATGGTCTAAGTAGTTGTAGATCCTGTCTTCTGATAAACTACAGCTGTTATTGATCAGTAGGGAACGTAGTTCAGTTTTCAAAGAAAGTGAAGCCACAAATACATGGTACTGTGTATGTTACTGTATAGTGTATTGGGTAAGTTTATTTAATTTCCCCAAACTAGCCAAGCTCTTATATTTGAGCTCTTCCTAAGCACTGTGAACTTAACTTGTTGTTGGCTCTTTGCTGGTCCCCTTTTCTGACTACCTACTTACTTGCACCAACCTGATTTTGGTATTCAAACAAGTCTATTTTGTTTATCTCTCCTTGAAATTCTATTTCACACTCCCTACTTATGATATTGTTTTATAGCCATGACCAATGGTTATTCTTTTCCTCCACTGTGATTCTTTGGCTCTTTTCAGAAGGCAGTTGTCAACCTTTAAGCTTGGACAAGATTTGTCTCACTCTTCTTCAGGGTTCGATCATTATGGTTGGTCCCTGAACTGCCTAAAACTGAGCTCTTGGAGGAGACATTCTTCTCATCAGATTTTCTCTTCCTTCTCCTTCTCATCTGTTACATACAGAGAAAAATGGATGATTATACTTCCATGGGCAGGTATGGTTGATAATGGAAAGAGCCCTGAAACAGAATCAAGAAAGACTTGGGTTCAAATCCTTCCCCTTGACATTTATATGGTGATTCTATTCAAGTGATAAGTGATCTTTCATTTCCTCATCTGTAAACTGTTGCTAGTAACGCCTATAGGACCTACCACACAGGTCATTGTTGAGGGATATAGCTTCCTTAAGATGTAGAGGGCTTAATGCAAAAAAACACATCAGAACATAATACAGTGGTAATAATATTTGGAGGTAAGAAGACCGAATTCCTGGCCTGATCTCTGCCAGTTACATAGTAGGCAAGCAGACATTCCTTTCTGAGCCACAGTGTCCTCATATATAAAATGGAATTAATAAAGAATCATGCAGATGTTGTAGGAAGAGCACTGAATTTGGAATTAGAAGCCTTAGTTTTAAATCTAGCCCTGATATTTATTTTTACCCATGATGCCTTGGACAAGTTCTACTTAACTACTTTGGATTTAACTGTCTTCATCTGTGAAATGTGGAAACTGGGCTTATGGTAGAACTTCAGATTCAAAGGGATCTCAGCAACCACCTAGTTCAACTAGAATGAGCACTGGCTCTGGAGTTGGAGGACTTAGGTTCAAATCTTCTCTCAGAAACTTGCTAACTGCATGATGTTGGGCAAATTGTGACCTGCCAGGGCCTCTGTTTCCTCATCTATAAAAATGATAGAAAGTTTTAAAATCTTGTTTTTTTTTTCAATTTGTTTGCATATGATTTTAGAATGATATAAGATCATAGAATTTTAAAGTAGCAAGAAGCCGTGAATATTATCTAGTCCCCTCATCATACAAACGAGGACACCAAACTCAGTTTGGCTATGGTTATATAGATAGGGATAAAGGTAAGATTCATACTCAGATTTCTTGATATCAATTAGGTTTTTTTTCCCCTTTACCCTACTTATCTGCATTGCTGATGTTTGCTATTATATTGTTATACTAATATATGATATGCTATCATGTTATATTTACATGTTATATATAGTGAAATAAGAATGCACTGAGTCTTCAACAACAATACAAATTTTGGAAGACGTCACCCTTATCATAAATAGTCCCCTCTAAATGTACACTGTGATCTATAGAGTTACAGATTTATTTTTAAACTCATATTTTAGTTCTTGGTATTGTTGGCTTCTGAATTAAGTATGAAGACGAAAGATCTATTGGCTTACAAAGTTCTCGGTGAATACTTCACCAGATGGGATTACATAATCTGGAAAAGCATTATAAAAGGTAGAATCCTGGGACATCGTGACTGCTGTAAATTCTGCAAAAAAAAAAAAATCCAAGATTCTGGCACATGTGAACGTAGTAGATTTAGGGTTATTCCGTATTGGAATTTTGCGGATTGTCTCAAGTTCTAACTTCTCTTCTTTGATGCCTTCCTGGCTAATATTCTCTCCCCTTCTTCAGTTATGGATTTCTTACGTTCATATTAAAAAAAAACAAAACAGTAGAATGCAGGATCTGGATCTTGTATTCCCAGTACCTAACATATATCCCTTGGGCATATTGACAGTTAATAAATATTTGTTGAATTTATTTGAAAGGAGATGAATTACACTGAATTGAATTGAATTAAGTTGAATAATGATAATAATAGCATCTGTAGAGTGCTTTAAAGTTTGCAGAGGGTGTGTAACTGGGGAGATTGGATAGGCATTGGGTGCTATTACAGGAGCCCCTTGAAGGGCCTTTGGAATTTGCCCAGATTGCCTAATATAGAAATGCTTCAAAGGCCCTGGTACTTGAGTATTACTTCATTTGATCTTCGCAACAGCTCTTGGAGCTAGGTGCCATTATTATACACATTTATATGTAAGGAAAATGAGACAGAGGTTAAACGATTTGTCAAGGTCGCACAGCTGGTAAGCATCTGAGGCCAGATTTGAATTTTGGTCTTCTTGCCTCCAGGAATAGCACTCTATCCACTGGACCACCTTGCTGCTTCATTGAATAAATCAATGGGTAAGTCACTTAAAAAAAATCTCCATTTGCTTCAGTTTCTTAGCTGTAAAATGGGGATGATAATAATAGCACTTACTTCCCAGGGTTATGAGCATCAAATGAGTTAACATATGTAATGCTCTTTGTAAATCTCAAAGCACTATATATATGCTAGCTATTGTTATTATCATTAACTATTGTAAGTGAAAGGTACAAAGAAAACAAAATTCTTCTATGTTTATTATTTTTTCATTATGAAAATTCATTTGCTAAAGTAAAGAAAGATTTTGCTTTGAAGGCCCTCTTCTAACAAGGGGTTTCCCAATCATAAATTAAGATCATGGTTCGAATGAACCCCAGAGATACCATTTTTGAAACCTATTAATGTTATAGTATTCAAAAACCCCAATAATCAGTAAATGCCACATAGAAAAGGTAGCATTTTAAGCTGAACTTTGCCTAGATGCTTTCCTTCTCCTGCTCTAAGTTTTACTTTGTCCTTAAAAAACCACTAAACTATTAATAATAGAGTTATAGAATTTAGAGTTGGAAGGAAACACAGAAGTCATTTAGTCTAATCCCCTCATTTGGGATGTAATTTACCCAAGGTCATACAGTCCAATTATCTTCACACTCTGTTCTGCTCCCTCTCCCGGTCAAAAGACCTGGCTCTAGTTATGGCCTTGACCTTTACCGGCTGGGTGATTGTGTTCTCATCACTCCATCACCCTTACCTCATTTTCCTAATCTGTAAAATTAGATATTTAGACTAGATCAGAGGAATGGACCATTTTTGCATGGCCTGCAAGCTAAGAATGGATTTCAGATCTTAAAATAAGGTTATGTTATATTTTAAAAATGTAAAAAACAAACAAACAAACATTCTTACCTCAATGGCATTAGAAAAAAACAAACAGCTTGCTGGTTTTGGCCTTCTGGCTGTAGTTTGCCAACCTATGATGAGATGATTTCTAAGGGAAATTTCATCTCTTGTTATTTTCTGTGTGAAGGTATGTTCCAGCTCCAGCATTCTGAATTCTAAGGTCCCTTCTATTATGTTATCCTATTAAATTCATTACATACTCAATAGAAATGAGCAATGGAGGCAGTGTGGTCCAGGCGTAAGAGCTGGCTTTGCCCTAGGTTTAAATCTCTGTGACCTTGGACAAGTCATTACAGATCTGTAGACTTCAATTTCCTCCTATGTAAAATAAGGTGGTTGGCCTCTGTGGCCCCTTCTGCCACTTGATGGCAGCAGCTAGGTGATACAGTAGATAGAATGCTGGTCCTGGAGTCAGAAAGATTCAAGTCCAAATATGACCTTAAGTACTAGCTGTGTGATCCTGGAAAAGTCACTTTAGTCTCAATGTCCTTCTCTGTAGAATGAGGATAAAAATAATACCTGCCTCCCAGGACTGTGAGGATTAAATGAGGTCATATTTATAAAGCAATTAACACAGTACCTGGCAAACAGTAGGTCCTTAATAAGTGATTGTTCCCTTCTTTCTACCCCTGGATTTATGGTCCTAGAACCCTAGGGTAAATGTAATCATAGGCAACATTGCATTGCCTAAATTAAAGGAAATAATTTTCTACCTGCCCTTATTAGCTTGACTTGGATTACTACATCTAATTCTGGGCACCACATTAAAAAAGAAATATTGCTAAACTGAAGCATTTCCATAGGACAGTGACTAAGATAAAGAGATTCAAAATCATGTCACTAGAGTATCATTTGATGGAATTGGGCATACTAACCTGGAGGGGAGGAAGATTTAGTGTGGTCTGTATTCACATTTGCAGGTCTATGACATAAAAATAAACTTATTCTATGATGCTCCAGATAGCAGAACTAGGACAATGGAATCAATATATTAAGATCAAAGAAATTCTTCCTCACAATTTTTGTTGTTTTTCACTTGTTTCAGTCCTGTCTTACTCTCTATTACCCCATTAGGGTTTTTCTTGGAAAGATACCAGAGTGGTTTGCATTTCCTTCTTTCTTATTTTACAGATGAGGAAATGGAGGCAAACAAAAAACAAAGCAAATGAACAAAAAAGATAAGTGACTTGCCCAGGGTCACACATCTAGTAAGTGTTTAAAGCAGGCTTAGAACTCAGGTCTTCCTGACTCTAGGCCCAGTGTTCTATCCACTATGCCACCTAGCTGCTTTATAATTAGAGTTGGTTAAAAAACCAAAACAAAAAAAAACACCCCCCCAAAATTATTGAATCATATAATGTGATGGGGAACTCCTCCTTGTCATTGGAGATTTCTAGGTTCATAAGATGTAGAGCTGGAAATGACTTCAGACATCATTTAATGAAACCTCCTGATTTTGCAAGTGAAGAAACTGAGACTTAGGGAGCAGAAATGGTTTGACCCGTATCAAACAGGAAGTGAGGAAGAGAGACAATATTTGAACTCAAGATTTCTGACTCTAAAATAGGCACTATTCCTATCATATATTTCCTCTCCAAAATATTATAAAAGGTATTCTTTCATTGGCTGAAAGCTTGGACAAAATGACCTCCTTGGTCTTGGTCAATGCTGAAACCCCATGAATATCATCAGAAAGGCTTCTTTTGGGAAGGATTGATGCTCTTCCAAGTCTGGTTCCTGGTTGCCGAAGAAATGTTGTAAACCCGAGATGGTTAATGAAGGGGAGCTTTGCTTCCTAGGGTGGGGCACATAGGAGCATATGATGCATTGGCTAACATTATGCAGATAATTAACCACGACCCTTTCCTAGACAGAATGCAACTGGTACAGATGATTAGGTTTCCTTCCTACGGATTCCCAATGATTAAAAAAAAAAAAGATTCAAAAGTTGGAATATATTGGGACAGTAACAAAATGGAAACACTCCTCTCATTTCTAAGCCTGTGCCTATGTCTTTGGAACTGGAGGATCTTTTCAGTCCTGCACACGTGCAGACACTGAGATATTATTTTAGCGTCTGCCTTGTAATTTTGGTGCCACTGACATGTGGTTTCATTATTATTGTGCTTTTAAATCATTGAGAGACCACCATCCATGTATTACCCATGCAATACTCTCATTTGGTGGATTACATTACCATGATCTTCCACTCTTCTTATAAGCTCTTGCCTGTGAAATTCCATCTGGGAAGAGAAAATTTTTTTCCCCACTCTGCAATCATTTTAAAAGTTCTTATCACAGAATTTGGTGGCTACAAGAATTTTTTTTTTTGCAAATTTTTGACTGTGAGATATAGAAGAAAGAGTGCTCCACTTAGATTAAGAAGCCTTAGGTTTGACTAGGTGGTTTGTGAGCTCCATTCCAACTCTGTGCGTATGAATCCTAGTTCTGAAGCTCCTTGGCCTTATGACCATGAATAAATTATTTAATTTCTCTGAGTTTATTTTCTCAGTTGTAAGGTATCAGTTATAATCACACCTACCTTGTGGGGTTGCTATGGGAATGTGTTTCATAAATTTTAAGACATCATTATATCATGGGAATAGACATAGGAATGAAGGGAGGGAGGGAAGGAAGGAAGGAGGAAGCAAGTAAAGAATGAAAGAAGGAATGAAGGAAGAGAACAAAGAAGGGAGGAAGGAAAAAATAAGGAAGGAAAGAAGGAGCAGAGAAGGAAGAAAGCAGTTATTAAGCACTGACTATGTGCTAGGCACCATATTAAGTGCTTTACAAATATCTCATTTTTGTCCTCAAAAAAACCTTGTGAGGGAGGTGCTAATAGCAATCTCTACTTTACTACTGATGAAACTCATGTATAGAGATTAGATCACTTGACTAGGGTCACACAGTACTAAATTACTGAAGCCACATTTCAACCCAAGTCTTCCAGCCACCAGATCTAGAACCCTATCAGCTGCAGCTACCTGCCGATAAAATAACCTAGCTGCCAATGAATAGGAAACTCCCATTGGAGAAACTCCCTCTAGGATTGTAATTTAACACATTTTCTGCAACTTGTAGTCTTAGAAAATTGCCTAGTTCAAAGATTAAGTAATTTACCTAGAATGTGTAATAGACAGAATTTGACCCAGGTCTTCCTGGTTCTGAGGCCAGTTCCTACTGCGTAGAATCTCCAAATTGGAGGAAGACTCAGAGGTCATCTAGTTCAAATTATAGAGGACAAAATGATAAACAGTAAACATCTATTAAGCACCCATTATATTGCGGTACTGGGCTAGGTGCTGGAGATAGAAATAAGAAAAAGGACAGTCCTTGCATTTAAGGAGCTTATAATCTAATGGTGGAAGACAATACACAAAACAGAGTTGAAAAGGAATGAAAGACCCAGAGGATACCTGGCACAGGGACATGATGGAGAGAAGTGAAGTTGAAAGCAAGCAGGGCGGCTGGTGGCAAATGAAGGTCTAGACGTGATAGAAGGTCTCCAAGTTGTAAATTACTGTTCAACTTCTGTTTTATTCACATCTGAATAAGGATCCCTTCTACAATATGCCCAACATGTAGGTGCAATCTTCTTTTCACAACCAGTATATACTCCTTCCCCAAAGGACAATTGCTTTTATAAATAATTGGTTTCTTTGAGGAAACTTATTCGTCATTACTACCATCAGCATATTGATCATATTTCATATTTTAATATCACTTTAAAATTTACAAAGTCCTTTTATCACCCCTCCACACACACACATACAATGAAGTGGGTAATATATCAGTTCTACTCTATAGACAAAGAGAGATTAATGCCCAGGGCAGCGTAGTAACTTGCCCAAGGTTGTACAGCTTGTTCTTCTGTCTCCAAGTCTGGTTCCCTTTCCCCTACACTCCTTTCTCAGCTATTCACCACCTCCATCCTTCACAGCTTTTCCCAAGATTGGCTGACAAAACAGGAGCCGATAAGTCCAGACATCGACCCAACTGCTCCATGGGTCACTTTGGAAAATTCCAAGTTGGAAGCTCTTTTACTGAAGGAGACATTACCTCAGAGCTACCAGATGCAGCTATTATGAAGGCTCTGTTTATATGAATGGATATTTCACTTGATATTGGAAAAATGCTCCAGCCCAATTCCAGTAATAAAGGCTTTTCAGTGAGCTGTTGACTTGGAGTATGAAGACTAGTATTCTTCAAAAAAATCAAATAATGTAAGTTCTCCTCAGAGAGCTGTGTCCAAAACACATATATGTCTCTATGTTTATATATGATCATTGTTCAAGAAACAACAGAATGCTGAGTCTTTTTCTTCCACCAATATACTTGTACAACAATCTAACAGGGGTAGGGAACCTGTGGCCTCCAGGCCACATGTGGCCCTCTAGATCCTGAAGTGCAGCCCTTGGGCTGAATTCAAACTGCACAGAACAGATCCCCTTAATAAAAGGATTTGTTCTGTAAAACCTGGACTCAGTCCAAAGGCAGCACCCAAGGACCTAGAAGGCCACATATGGCCTCAAGGCTGCAGATTCCCCCTGATAGAAGTCTCATCTCAAAGTCTTAGCTAACACCTATAGAACTCAAATCCTTATTTATAATCCAGGGAAATCTAGCCTTCTCTGTATGGCAGAGAAGTCACTTCCCCACAAAGTGGAGGCTCATTAGGTCACAGACTTTAAAATGCAAGGGTAATAGAAGCCATCTAGTCTAACCCCTCTTTTTATAGGACATCATGAAATAATAGATTAGCAAATGGAAGAGACCTTAGAGTTTGCATATTACAACCCAAGAGACAATGCTTCTAAGACATAATGTACACTTTAAAATGTTATGAAATTGTTGACTATTATTATTTTGGAGGATCATAGAATCACAAATGTAGACCTAAAAAGAGATCTCTTAGTACAATTACCAAAAAACAAACAAACAAGCAAACAAACTGTGGCCCAGAGTTTCAGCTCCATTTGTACAAGATTAAATGGTCTATAAGTGGTTAGTTGCTACTCAAATCAAGGTCCTCTGTACCCCAAGTCCAATACTCTTTCCACATCCCTTTTGTGAACATAGCATCAAGTAATAAATTAATACATTAATTCTTATGATATATTGAGCATGCCTTTTGGACAAGATGCCTACTTGGAGACTATGGGAGATCAAGTATCCTATTGCTTGAGGGACTCTCAGTCTAGTTGAGGAGACAGTTCTCATGCATGTGCAAAGATAAATAAAGACAGCAGGTAGAGTATGCTGGGCACCATGAATACAGCGGATGACAAGGGCTATAGTGATTCAGAGGAAGAACAATGTGGCAGAATGCACTATGGTATGGTGAATGGAAGGAGCCTCAAATTTGGTGTCAGAATACCAATATCCACATCCTAGCTCTGTTGCTCATCCTTCATTTCTGCACTTACTGAGTTTAGTTACTATTGGAAGTATTGCATATTTTTATGTTACTATTTTCTGTTTTGAGAGCTATCTTTATTTCTTTTTCACCATCGCCATCTCTTGTAGAGTCCCTGCCAAGCTGCGTTCTCAAGAGAAAGTTGTTGTTACTGTACCGCTAGAGAAGCTGCCTAAAGAAAGCATGTTCCTGCCACAAGAAAGCTAATACTTGTGGTATTTTGGCTATGTTTGGAGGTGGGTGCCTTTTTTGGTGGCCCCTCCGTCTGCCAGTCCTTGTAGCCTTGGCTTTTGCATGTGGGGCAGCATCACTGTCTTTAATTTCTGTGTCTCCAACTAGATGCAGTCAGATGTTCCTTGGGTGCATCCAGTAAAAGGCAACCACAAAAATGATCAGTGGCTGTTTGCTGAACTCTGCACATTGTTATGGGATCCAGATGACAGGGTAAGTGCGAAATGCTGTTAACAGACAGCTGCAACCACACTTCTCACACTTGCAGACAGCCAGGGTGTTGCCTGGGTGTCTAGGTTTTCATTAGGATGGTTGGCTTCTAAGGAAGGAAACTTTATTAGTGGTGTCTAGAGCACTGTGGATTCATTGTCCTAGAGAAGTGAAGATATACAAAGGAGCCAAGCATTAAACTAGGAGCTGGGAGCTGAGTCCGTTCCTTAGATCATAGATTTAGAGCTGAGAGAGACCTTAGTATGATCCATTTAAGCCAACCCTCTTAGTTTACAGATGAAGAAACTGAGGCCCAGGAAGGTGAGATAGCTCATTCGATGTCACATAGATAGTAAGGAGCAAATCCAGGATTTGAACATAGGTTTCCTAACTCTAAATCCAATACCTATTCCACCACATCAAACTATCTCTTACAGCGTTGATGATTGGTTGATTCTGAATTGTTCACATGACGGCCTGGGCTATAATATAACATAACATAGAAACATGTATTAGACACCTGCAGTGTGTAGAACATTTTCTTTGCAGCCCAGGGAGCTATAAAGAGTGGAAAACCGTGTTTCTGAACTTCAAGGAATTTATAGCCTAATAGGCAGATAAACCATGAACCATAAACATTATAATGATAATAGCTAGCATTTATGTAGTACTTGCTATGTACCAGGCACTGTGCTAAGCACTTTACAAATAGTATCTCACTGGATCCTCACAACCACCCTGGGAGATAGGTGCTATTATTATCTCCTTTTTATAGTTGAAACAAACACAGGTTAAGTGACTTGTCCAAGGTCTGAAGCTGGATTTGAATTCATATCTTTCTGAGTCTATTCGTTGCACCATTTAGTTGCCTAAACATCATGAGAATACATGAGGTATATTACAAGAAGTTCAAAGTACAATGTGAGGTCCCTTAGAGAAAGTGTAAGTGAGAAGAATCCTCAACTTGGAGTCAGATCTATAAAATAAGGGATTGATTAGATTGTACATTTGGACTTCTAACTTTGTCACTCAGCTGAAATGGTACCTTTATTACCAGATATCAGTCTTTATCCTTCTGGACCACTGTGCAGCAGTCAACACATTGGCCACCCTCTTCTCCTGGCTATGCTATGCTTTTTGGATTTTTGTGATGCTGTTGTCACTTGGTTCACCTCCTACTGATCAGGTACATAGGGTCATATTAACATGGAATGCAGAATTCAGAATCAAGTCTGAATTTGGACTCATAGAGTCTAACTTCCAATCCTGGCCCTGGCACTTACTGCCAACATGACCTTGGACAAGTCATTTAGCATCTCTCATCCTCATTTTCTTTATTTGTAAAACGAGAGAGCTGGAATAGATGACCTTCATGTTTCCCAACTAGCTCTGAAGATATGATTCCATTATAATTCTATCTAACATTCACACAGTTCTTTAGGGTTTGCAAATTTCTTTGCATATAATATCTTACTGTATTCTCACAATAACCTTGGGAGGTAGTGGCTCTTATTAATCCCATTTTATTGATGAGAAAGCAGAAATTGAAAGAGGCAGCTCAGTGATAGAGTGGTTAGAGTGCTAGACTTGTAGAGAGGAAGACCTAGTTCTGAATTCTGCATCAGATAACATCCTAGCTGTGTGATCCTAGGCATGTTCCTTAATCTCTCCATGCCTGTTTCCTCATTTCTGAAATGAGTGTAATAATAGTCCTTACATCCCATGGTTGTTATGAAGATCAATGAGATAGCACACAAAAGCTTCTTTTCAAACCTGAAAGTGCTATTTAATTGCTAGATATTATTAACTAACTTGCCTAGAATCAAACAGCGAATGAGTATCTGAAACCAGATGGAAATTCATGTTTTACCGAATCTATAAGACACGCTCCATTCTCCTCTTCATCACAGCTTAAGGTTTTCAAAGTGCTTTACAAATATCATCTCATCTGATCTTCATAACAACACTGGGAGGAAGGTGCTGTTATGGCTTATTTTACAGATGAGTAAACTGAGGCAGATAGAGGTTAAGTGATTTGCTAAGGGTCATACAGCTAGGAAGTGTCCCAGGCGAGGCAGGATTTCAACTCCAGTCTTCCTGATTCAAGTTCTAGTACTCTAGTAATCCAGTGAGTCATCTACATGACCTACCTTATATTCTTCCCTCCCAGCTCATACACCCTTTGTCTCTGTCTCTCCCTATGTCTCTTTCACTCCACGTGCACATACACATATGTTTATATACATACATAAACATATACACACATTTCTATATGTATATACATGTGTTTATATACATACACAAACATACACATATATATTTCTGTGTATATATGTATATATACATATAGATGTGTATATACATGTATACATACACATGTATATGTGTATGTGTGTATAGATATATACACACATATGTGTGTATGTGTGTATACATGTACACACACATATTATCTGGGTCTCCAAGACCCCTAGGGCAAATGGGGTGCAATGGAAGGAAAACTGGTTCTAAAGTCAGAAGACTTGGGTTCAAATTTTACCCCTGATATCTATTACCTGTGTAACCTTGACCAAGCCATCTGTACTCCATAACCCTTAGTTTTCTCTGTAAAATAATGGGGTTGGAATGGTTGTGGTGACATGTGCATGTAATCTCAGATGAGACTGATGGATCTTTTAAGTTTGAGAGTTTCTGAATTGCAGTGGGCTAAGATGATCAGGTTTTCTCACTAAATCCAGCATCAATATGGTAAGCTTCTGAGAGTAGGGGAGGTGATACCAGGTTGCCTAAAGTTGGTTCAGTTGGGAAAGTGAACCAGGTCAGAAATGGAGCAAATTAAAGCTCTAAAGACAGCCAGTAATGGGATTGGATTATCCCACTCAGCAAAATATATATATATATATATATATATATATATATATACACACACACATATACATATGAAACTATATAGTACACACTTCCACATATCAGTTCTTTCTTTGGAGGTGGATAGCATCTTCCTTTACAGGTTCTTTGTAGTTGATATGGTGTTTGCTGCCCAGCAACTCCAGAAGAAGTGCCAGAAGCAGAACAGAAGTCTGTATACAACCTTTGTTGATCTGACCAACGTCTTTGACACTGTCAATAGTGAGGGCTTGTGGAAGACTATGGCAAAATTTGGGTGCTGGGAGAAGTTCATCAGTATTGTATGCCAATTCCAGGACAGCATGCTTCCACAGTTTCTGGATAATGGTCAATACTCTCATGCTTTCCCACTCAGCAAAGGAGGGAAATAGGTCTGTGTGCTTGCTCCTACGCTTTTTAGCGTAATGTTTTCAGCAATATTGTCAGGTGCCTTCAAGGAGGGCAAAAACCATATCAAAGTCAGCTACCACACGAATGGTAAATTACTGACTTCACTTGAAAAAGCCAGGCCTAAAGTAGAGAGAGAATCAGTCTGTGACTTTTTTGTTTGCAGATGATTGTTCACTAAATGCAGCCTCTGAGGCTGAGATGCAACAAAGTGGGGCTCATTTCTCTGCTGTTCATGCTAATTTTGGCCTGGAAATTAACACCAAGAAAACAGACATTCTCCACCAGCCAGTACCATACCATCTATAAGGAGAGCCATTGGTTATAGCAAATAGATAAATTTTGAATGCTGTAGATAAGTTCACTCACCTTGGAAGTATACTTTCCAGGGATGAATACTATCATAGATAATGAGGCTGACACACACATTGACTGAGCTAGTCCAGTGTATGGGAGGCTCCCAAGGAGAGTGTGGGAGAGAAGAGGTATTAGGTTGTCTACCAAACTGAAAGCTTACAGACCTATTCACAGAAACACAAAATTACAGAATTGGAAAAAGACTCAGAGGTGATCTATTCCAATCCATATCTGAAGAATTCCCTTTCTGGCAACTCATTTTTTCCACTCTTTCTATTCCTCTTGCCCCATTCCTCCTCTAACCCTGCCCCCATTATGTAGATGTCCAGTCTCAGCTAGAAGTCCTTTGGTGATTGAATAGCCATAACTATCCAGGAATTTCATGTTCGGACCACTCTTAGCTGTTAAGAAATGTTTTCCCTCTTTAAATCAAATCTAATATGCAACTCTACAACTTCCACACATTGCCTTCGAAGGCCTTAGAAAACAAGATTTTTCCTTCTTCTACATGACAGCACTTCCCACGCTTGCATGTGGCTATAATGTTTCCTCTAAGTCTTTTCTTCTCCATAGATTTATAGAAGTTGTCTCTTCTCAGAATGTGGTGAACATCAAATTTGACCCTGTTTGTGAACTATAGATGTTTATACAAATTAAAGGGGCTATTATTAACATTATTGTCACCCATTGCCTTCATCATTCATTACCTAATTAGGCAAAAGGTAAATGGATTCAGAGATTTTTTAAAATGGTATAAATCTTTTTAGAGATGCTTTGCTGTACTGGGTTCATCCAAGCAATTTAGTGACACCTCCTCTCAAAAGCTTTCTCCAGTGTCTTCAGCTTGCATTGTGACATCAGATTACCACATTATTGTATGCGGGGGGGGGGGTCTCTGTTAATTGTCTATACAATACAAGTTCATCCTTTTATTTCTTTAAATAGAAATACATAACTGCTAGTCAAGATGCCTGGGCATTATCCTGGACTCTAACCCAGACTGACAAACTTGGAGTCTTTCTTGATTTTCCTTCTCCCTGCCCCCCTTCATATTGCTGTTGTTCAGTTGTTTCAGTTGCATTAGACTCATTGTGACCCAATTTGGCATTTTTTGTTTTGGGCAAAGATACTGGAGTGGTTTGCCGTTTCCTTCTCCAGCTCATTTTACAGATGAGGAACTGAGGCAAACAGGGTTAAGTGATTTGCCCAGGGTCACAGAGCTAGTAAATATCTGAGGCCAGATTTGAACTCATGAAGATGAGTCTTCCTGACTTCAGGCCCAACACGCTATTCATGGCACCACCCAGCTGTCACCCTCACCCTATTTCCATATCTATGTTCAGTTGCTAAATACTGTTGATTCTACCTTAATTTTATCTCTAGAATCAGAACTCTTTTTTCTCCTTGAACACCAGCCCATTTAGTTCAGGCTCTTATCATGTCTCACCTGGCCCATTGCAAGTATTACCTAATTGGTTCCTGTGCCTTGCATCTTACTTTCTACTCCATCCTCAATAGAGTTTCCAAAGTGAAGTTCATAAAGTGCAGACCTGGCGATGCCACTCCCCTGCTCACTAAACTCCATTAGTCACCACGTTATAACTAGAATCAAATACAAACTCCTCTGTTTTTTATTTAAAGCCATTCAAAGTCTCCAAGCTACCTTCTCAGATTCATTATACATACTCTCTTTCACCCACTCAACAATTCTTACTGATTAGTGAATGCCCTTTCCACACTTCACTTTATTCCCAGGCCAGTCCCCTGGCTGGCAGATCCCATCCTCTTTTCTAGGTCTTGACTTATAATCAGATCAAATCTACCATAGCTACTGGAAAGGAATTTGTTAGCCTACTCACATTAGGTTCCACTCATCATTCCTGCAACTTTCAGAACCAAAATAAAAAATAACCAAAATATGCCATCAGTTGCTGATATTCTCTCATTACAATATAAGGTTTTTGAGTGCATGTACTGGTACTACTTTTGTATTTATATGCTTAACACTTTGTTTTTTTTTTTTAACAGATCAGGGGCTGATATACTGTTTTGTTGATTGCTTAGACTCAAGAAAATTTAATGATGCAGATTAAATTTAAAAGTGTGTGTGCCTATATCCCCACCCCCAGCCCAATTGTTAAGTATTTCCCAACATGCCACTCTATTTCTTTATAAACATCATTTGAGCTCAGCAGGAATGTAGGAGAAGACTCAAGGAATGAAATCATCACTAGACTGTAGGCCTGCATCTATGTAGCATTTTCAGGCATTTGAGCCTCACAAACCATGCCGAAAGGGATGGCAGAATTTTCCTCTTTGTATTCTTACAGAAGAGAGAGCGCACTATTTGGAGGTGGGGAGTGGTTCAAGTTCATATGTGCTTGAAGATGGGAATAGATCTGGCACCTTTCCAAAAATTACTTGCAGTCCTATGATTTTAAAATAAAGATCCATCCCTACAGCTAATCTCTCTATTTTTACTCTATAACCCCATTTTCACTGTTTTTTTTTTAAATTAATTCATTTATTTTTAGTTTTCAACATTCACTTCCACAATATTTTGAGTCCCAAATTTTCTCCCCATCTTGTCCCTCCTCCCACCCCAAGATGGTGTGCATTCTGAATGCCCCTTCCCCTAATTTGCCCTCCTTTCTATCTCCCCCACCTTCTCTTATCCCCTTCCCCTTCTATTTTCCTGTAGGGCAGGATAGATTTCTACATCCCTTTGCCTGTATATCTTATTTCCCAGTTGCATGTGAAAACAATTTTTAACATTTGTTTTTAAAACTTTGGGTTCCAAATTTTCTCCCTCCCTCCCTCCCCACCCACCCTCATTGAGAAGGCAAGCAACTCAATATAGCTTATACACGTGTAGTCTTGCAAAACACTTCCACAGTAGTCATGTTGTAAAAAACTAAGTATGTTTCCCTTCATCCTATCCTGTCTCCCCCATTTATTCTATTCTCTCTTTTGACTCTGTCCCTCCTTAGAAAGGGTTGCTTCTGATTACTCCCTTCCCCTATCTGCCCTCCTCTCTATCATTCCCCTGCTCTCTTATTCCCTTCCCCACTATTTTCCTGTAGGGTAAGATAGATTTCTATACCCAAATGAGTGTGTATGGTATTCCCTCCTCAAGCCAAATCCAATGAGAATAAGATTCACTCATTCCCTCTCACCTTCCCCTGTTTCCCCTCCATTGTAAAAGCCTTTTCTTGTCTGTTTTATGTGAAATAATTTGCCCCTTTCTACCTCTCCCTTTCTCCTTCTCCCAGTATAATCCTCTCTCATCACTCAATTTTATTCTCCAGATATCACCTCTACATCTTCAACTCACCCTGTGCCCTCTATCTATGTATCAATGTACCTATCTATGTATGTATCTATGTATGTATGTATGTATGTATGTATGTATGTATGTATGTATGTATCCACATACATGGATTCAAATCAGGCCTCTGACAAATATTAGCTATTTTGTCCTTGGAGAAGTCATTTAATTTCTCAGTGCCCCATCACTCTGTAAGACAAGGATTCTTAAACCTCTCTGTGTGTGTGTGTATGTATGTGTGTGTGTGTGTGTGTGTGTGTGTGTATTTGTGTTGTTAGTCCCATTGTTAGTCTAGTGAAGTTTATGAATTCCTTCTCAGAATAATGTTTTTCAAAACATAAAATAAAATACATAGATCTTGAAATGGTTAATAGCACATTAAAAAATAAATTTAAAAAAGCCATAGGCTCCAGGTTAAAAATCCCTGCCCTAAGTCTCTAAGTTAATGTTAAACTAAAGACATTCATCAGTGGAGGGAGTTTCCAATTGGAAATCTACACAGAATGGGGAGGAAAGATGCTTGGAACTCAGAACCTCTAAGTTTCTAGTTGATCCTTCAGCCCAACTCAGCCCCATCTATTGCCATTGGAAAGACAGACTGTCTCAAAAAATTCCTCTTATGGGCAAATGCTACATTCCACATTTATTTCCTTCTAAATTGTGTGCTAATCTTGGTCTAAGTGGCCAAATCATTTTTATGAAATGGCTCTTTACATGCAAACTTATAAACTTTCATGAATCAGTATCATGTGTCCCTTTTTATGAGCCCCATTTGAGTTTTCTCAGTGAAATCTGACAATAGGAAGCTCTGTTTCAAGAGTTACTCACATCCAGCTGCTACGAAAATAATATGTTTGATATAATTCATTTGACATCTGATGGCCTTATAGCTCTTCTGACAAGATATAATCAACTCATTACACAAAGAAACAGAAGCAGTCCTTGTGTAGACACATTATTTCAAGTCATGAATGAATTCCCCCATAGTGGGACCATGAGGCTTCCAGGAATGACTGTGAAGTACACTCACTTAAGGAAATAAAGGTAGCTAAATTCAGTCTCCCTTTACCCTGTTACTTTCACTAATTGGGGGTGGGGGAAGGGATTAATTTTTTAAAGTAATGACCCACTCTCCCCTGAATTCTATATTTATAACAAGGGGTTCAAATTGAAAAGAATCTCCCAGGCTTCTTTCCACTCAGAGGCATTCAGGCAACAGCTGGGCCAGTTCTCTTGGGAACTTGATTAGAAACAGGAAGAGGAACTCTAAATTCCTGATTTTTGTTCCCAGGCCTGTCATTTGTTCTCCGTGAGACTCTGAAGAGATCTTTCAAATGTGGGGCTTCAAAAGAGACCATTTCAATCTCTCTTTTCCTGAATCTCTTTTGGAAAATTCTTCCTCCTGTCCTCTCCCACATTCTCTCCCTCTTGTTGTCTCTCCCCATCTGAAACATGTATCTTCCCACTCTGCTCCACCTATGCTATGGGGGAAGATGAAGAGGGAGCCATGTAGGACCTGGATTTGAATCCTGACTACCATTTACTAATTCTGTGACCTTGTTGTTTGACCTCTCTTGGACTCAGTTTCCTTATCTATAACTGAACAGGGTTAGACTAGATGAGCTCTAAATTAACTGTCTTTTGTTCCAGATTTAGGCTGTTTTCTTATTTTAACTTTAACCCCACTTACTCTATGAGACATTCTCTGAGCAGCCCAGCCCATAATGGTGGTGGCAAACTTGGCCAGAAGGCTTCAAGCTGAAACAAAACTCTCAAGTATGACAGAAAACGGATTAAAATGTAATTGGGAAATGTTTAACAAAACAAATAAAAATGCATTACAACAGCAATAATGTTAATTTGTGGTTTTCTAAGTCAATAATGCCACTGCAGGGATCCCTTCACATTTGAGTTTGACACCACTGGTTTAGACCATCCTTTTTGGACACAACAAACCCTTCCCTTTTTCATTAAAGTCTTCCACTAATAAATTGCTGAATCATAGAGGTTATGGTACATCATCCAGGCCATGCTACCAGCTTAGTAAGCTTTAGAAGACCTTATGAAATGTTAAAGGTTGAAATCTAGTTGTTTGTCATTCTAGGACCAGACCAGCCAAGTTCAGAAAAGCAAATCACTAGAAGCCTGGCCATCCACTGATTTTTTGTTATTTTTTCAGCCACAGCAAGGCACAAAAGCAAATTTGTAGTCCATCTATGATTTTCTCAAAGGACTTCAGAACATCTTTCCTGAGTTCTAAAAGAATGGCTTGGTATAGGTAAATAGTGCTCTTAATCTCTTCTACAAAGCCAACAATAAAGTCCTTCTCACAAAGTGACAGAGGTTCGGTTCAAGGTGGGGACAGTATGGACTCAAGGCATTCTCAAATCATTTACTTTTCTCACTTGGTGCAAGGTATCCTACTACTGGGGAGAGAGCTGAGAATGTTCACTGCTGTGTTTTCTGATCCAATTCTCTGGAGAATGTTATAGACTCTTGCCTTTCAAATTACTTCAACGGGATGTAGTAATTGAGGAAATTTCTCATGGCACTGTCAATGTCCCCAAAGGAGCTCTGTAATCCTGACTATAGGCTTTCAGAGACTGCAAGATGGGCATTGAAATGATCTCTTTGTACATCTTTACCTACAGCCACCTGTCATCAAACTGAGTGTGATTTCAAATAGCTTTGGTTTAATTCAGGAATATGGACCTGTTCTGGATCAGAGTTACTTCATTAACCAGTATTCAAAGTAAGAATCCACAATGACCCTTACCCAAACTTCTTGAGTCTCTCTTTTGCTAATTATCATAGTTGCCTGCCAACTTTTTCCATAAGCCCTTTAGTACCAATCTGGCTATAGCCTTCAAATATGGTGTCACCAGGAGGTCTATTAAAGGGTAACATCCTATAATGAAAGTCTCTTACCCAAGAGGGCAAGTCACAGGAATTTCTTCAGTATTCATACCATGCATGCATCAAATTCATTGCTTACCTGTAGGGGTGAGAAAAAATGACAGTAGTTTTGGAATTAGCTACTTGGCCATCCTCAGGAGAGAAAGAGCAAGGACTTCCTGCATCCCATTATATTTCACCCTTCCCAGCCAGAAGATGAACTGACAGGAGACCTCCTGTTACTCAAATGTTAGTTTCTAATGCAGAAGCATCTACATCTATACCAAAATTTTTACTTTCTTAAAGCATATCAACAATCCTCTGTTGACATTCCCCCAGATCAATAGTTTTTTTTTTCCAGAGCATCTTTCAGTACCAGGAAAAAACAAAACCAAAAATATTTTCCAGAAGTCCTGCACATTAAAGTTCATCACCAGGCAAGGTACTCTCCAGATGTTTATTCTTTTTTTTTAAATAGTATTTACTTTTTTCCAATTATATATAAAGACAATTTTTAGCATTCTTTTTTTAAATAAATTTTTATTTCCAAATTTTTCTCCCTCCCTTTCTCTCCTCCCCTTTTCCTAAAAGGGTAAGTAATTTGATACAGGTTATATTTGTGCAATCATGCAAAATGTATTTCCATATTAGTTACAGGGTTGATAGAACAAACAGAAGAAAAGGAAAAAAAAGAAGGAAAAAAAGAAGATGAAATCTTTTGTTTTGATCTGCATCCCGAATCCATAAGTTCTTTCTCTGGATGTGGATAGCATTTTCCATCATGAGTCCTTTGTAACTGTCTTGGATCATCGTCTTGCTGAGAAGAGCTAAGTCATTCACAGTCGATCATCACAAATTACCGTTGTTGCTGTGTACAACGTTTTCCTGATTCTGCTCATTTCACTTTGCATCAGTTCATACAAGTCTTTTCCCTGAAATCAACCTGCACATCATTTCTTATTACACAATAGTGTTTCCTTACATTCATATACCACAGCTTGTTTAGCCTTTCTCCAATTGATGGGCATGGCCAGGTGTTTATTCTTGTGCTAGAAAATGAACTACTCCAAGTAACGAATCCTGCATGGTGCAGCTGAAGAAGCCTCTTATTCTGGGCTTCTGGGATCCCTTCTCCTCCCCTCTCTTGTATTTACCACATTTTCCCTTGTATCACCACTATAGGATTTTAAATTAGAAGAGACCTTAGACATCAAGCATTGACCATTCAGAGGATCATGGCTCTAGGACTAGAAGGGACTTTGGAAACCATCTAGTTCAACACCTCTTATTTTATAGCTGAAAAAACAAGCTCAAGGAGTGGGGAGGCTTAGGTTCACATGAAGAGATGAGGACATAAACCCAGGTCCTCTGACTCTAGAGTCAGAGCTCTTTCCATTATACCACACTGCCTCCTTAGTCTGGTTTATTCATTTCACTGATGATGAAATTGAGTCCTATAGAGATCATATGACTTGTTCAAATTCACAGAAGCAAAGTTGGAATTTGAACAAAATTTTTTCTTACTCCAAATACAGCACCTTTTCATAGCCCATCAATTCTATTCATTTTGCTATCTCCAACAAATTAGATTATATATAAACTCCTCAAAAGCTATATAAAACTATATGCACACATATGTGCATTTGTATGTGTGTATTTGTATCCCCAATGACCTTGATGATCTGATGATCTTTCTTATATTAATTGGTTTGCTCCTAGGTTGATAAGGGAGGTAGTGAAATTAATGTTGTCCCCATCTGACAAATAAGGAAACTAAGGCTCAGAGTCATATATCTGTTAAGTGACAGGTATGGGATTTGACATCAGATCCAATGGTGCTTATGGGCAGGTCATGCAGGGGGTGGAAGCATTGGATTTGGAGTCAAGAAAACTGGAGTTCAAATCTAGCCTAAGACACTTCTTAACTATGTGACACTGTGAAAATCATTTATCCTCTCTCAGGCTCAGTTTCCTCATCTGCAGAATTAGGGTAATAATAGTATTTACTTCCTATGGTTGTCAGGATCAAATGAGATGATACCCTTAAAGTACTTTGAAAATTTTAAAAGGCACTCTATAAACACTAGCTGTTATTATTAATTATCAACTTCAAATTAAAAGAAGTGGAATTAAAATAATAAGACTTTGATTAGGTGACAACTGGTTAGTCGCTAATGAGGGAGCCAGTCCTTTGTCATCCTCCTCTTCTTTTTACTTGCCTGACCCAGAGAATTTTTACTAGGGATCTATCAGGGAATTCTGGAAGTGAAGCTCATTTTTATGTTTCTTTTTTCTTGTTCCTCAGGTACAAATTAGATGTCAGGAGAATAAAGAGAATGATGCTTTCTGGAATCATTCAATTCTCCTTTCTGACTGAAAAAACACAGAAATGACATGCAAGATAAAAGCCTGAAGGAACCTTAGTGATGAAAAAGTCAATAAGAACAGCTGAATTACAAAGTACTTTACATACATTATCTCATCCTATTCTGTGAAAATATAACCATTATCCCCATTTGTCCTTGAAGATGACACTTCATCTCCCATCTCAATGCATTTGGTAAAGCCATTCCTGATTTCTGAGACATTCACTCCTTATTGCAGCTTCATAGAGTCCTTGTTTTCTTCCAAGGTTCAACTCAGATGCTTCTGCCACAAAAATTTCCATGATTTTTCCAGTTATTAATGCCCTCTTCTGTCACAATTTTCCTCGTTTTATGTACATTTGGGTACATAGTGTCCAACCAGTAAAAGTGCAATCTCCTTGAGGGTGTGGACTATTTTGTTCAGTCTTTGTTTTCCCAGTGCCTGTTACAGTGCCACTGATGGGCACACAAACCAGCCTAGATGAAGCAACAAAACACCTGAGAGAGCCTTGAAGTTGCATGTATCAGTGGCCATAGGTTGACCACCCCTTCTCCTAAGACTGTAATAGAAACAACCAAGGATGTTGAGCCAAGAGCCCTAGGAATAGCAGAACCTCATAGATCACTGACCCTGCTTCCAATTTGGCTCTTGTAATCATCACCAGGGAGAGAAACTCTTGTGGAGAAAAGGTCTCGCATTCCTGAAAACCAACTGTCATCTAGCTACTACTGGCGAATAGAAAAACCTGAGAATTCTGAAAGCCACAACACCTCCTGAATCACTAGACCTTGCTTCCCACCTGCCCCCTTTATAGCCATAGTCTAGGGAAGCAACCGTTATGGAGATGTGACATGGCAACTTCCTCTGCAGCCTCTGATGCCTCAGAAACCACAGATACTGAATAATAGAAAAAGAAAACAATATTCTATAAGACCATAATCACTGGAAGTGTGAAGTGGTTCAACACCAGAAATCAATATGATTTTGTTAATGGAAATAGTATTAGAGAAGAAGTGCTACTATCTGCTTTGTTGCTGGACTCTGAAGACCACAGGGACTTCCCATCTAATTTGAAGCTTAAATCTCCTATATGTATCATCTTCTTCTGTTAGAAAGTGAGCTCTTTGAGAGCAGGCATTTCTTGCTGTTTGTAGTCCTAGCTCTTACCATAGTGCTTTGTATATAATAAGTGCTTAATAAATTTTTTTTATTTATTCAATCAATCATTCGATTAATGCCTATTGAATTGAATTGATAGGAGAATTGAGACTTGGAATAATAATAACAATAACAATAATAACAACTAGCATATTTACAGCACTTAAGCTTTGCAAAATGCTTTACAACTGGTTATCTCATTTGGTCTTCATGAAAACCCTTTTCAAATGATAAAGATAAAGATATGGTCCAGAACCACAGATAATCAGATATTTTACCAAAAGAGATATTAGAGATAAGCTCATTCAATGGTGTCAGTTTATAAGTGAGGAAACTGAGGAACAGAGATTTTAAGTGACCGTTCAAGGTCACACTGATAGTAGTAGCACAGCCAAGATTTAAATCTAGTTCCTCTGACACCAAAACCAGTACCTTTATTCTATATTATATTATCCCCTTCCCATTTTTTAAATTTTCCTCCCAAAGGAACTTATTTTGGGGATTTGGAATGCCTGGCTTGTCTTCATGTACTTGCTTTAGACTAACTATAAAATGGAATTACCACTCTCATAAGGCTTCTTCATATAATGAAAAGCTCTGCAGACCAGGAGTTAGGTTATCTAGTGCTTGCTCTAACATTCATTCTCAAGCTGTGTGATTCTGGGAAAATTATTTCTGTGGGCCTCTGGTGTCTTCTATTTTAAAATGAAGGGGTTGGACTCAATGATCTTTAAAGATCTCTTCTAGCTCTGAGAAATTCTGTGACCCAGAAATGGCTCTACTAGGCCTAACCTTTAAAAAGATCAAAGGGTGAATAAAAGAATACAGCTTTATTAAAATATTTAAATCAGCTTTTCTATGATGCTAAAGAACTAGAAATTAAGGGTATGTCCATCAATTGAGGAATGACTGAACAAATTATAGTATATGAATGTAATGGAATGTTATTGTGTTTTTGGTAATAATGAAAGGAATAGTGTCAAAATAAACTGGGAAAATTTGTATGAACTTATGCTGAGTGAAGTTAGTAGAACCAGGAGAACGAATTATACAATAACAATATTGTAAAGACTAACAATTGAGAAAGAATTAAGAAATCTGAACAAGGCATTGACCAACCATGAGTTAGGAGGATGGATGATAAAGAATACCCAACTCTTGAAAAGGAGGCAATAGTCTCAGAGTGCAAAATGAGACATGCATTTGTTGGACATGATTCATGTGGGGATTTGTTTTGATTGTTATGAGATGATTTTTGTTGTTGCTGTTTTGAGTGGTGAGAGCAGCAGGAAGGAAAAAAATACTCATTAATTCAAAAACTTAAAATTTAATTAAAAACAAATCTCACATTCTAAGATCTCATTTAGCTCTGATATTCTGCATTCTAAGGTCTCTTCCTGCTTTGACATTCTCTGCTCTAACATTTTGAAGGCCTCTTCCAGCTCTAACATCCTAAGTTATGAGGTTCTTTTCAGCTCTGATTGTCTGTTCTAACATTTTATGTCTTTTTAAAGTCCCTTCTAGATCTATGACTCTGTGTTGAGCTGGTATTGTTGCCAGTATTTTCTAGCAATCATTAAAATGTCTGAGCAGTGTTCTGTTTGTATTTATTTTTTCTTGGAAAAAAATATTCTTAAAGTCCTCCAACACTAAAGATCTGCATGACCACACACATTATATTTGATTAGAGGACTGTCAGCATTTTCTGATAGTTTCATGTATATGCCTTTTATTTCTCCTGATAGACTGTAAGCTCCATGACTACATATTCTGTATGTTCTCTAAACTGTATTTCTGCATTGTCTAGTCCAGAAGGTTGCATAGAGCAAGCACTTAATGATTTATTTCTTTCATATTTGTTATTTGTATCCCCATTTTATAGATGAGGAATCTCAAACATAGATAGGTTAAATGACTTGGGCAAGGATGCAGAGCAATGAATGGTACAACTAGGCCTTCAATGTGTGTCTTGTGAGTATATTATTCTTTCTAATCCAAAAAGTTGTTTATTGAAAACAAACACCATACATTGGGCCATCTACATAGGCTTTCACATAAAGGGCATGGAGGGTAGACCAAAAGAAACAAAAGTGAAATATTTTCTTTTCACATGTATTCTGAAATTATCAGCAGTTATGGCACCAGGAGCTGCTAATGTTTTGGTGCCAACAGTTCAGTATCTGTAACTTTTGCTAGGATCCAGAGAACAATGGAGGTTTATTGAGAAGGTCCTATGATTTCCACAACTGGATCTAAGAGCTACCTGAGTTCAAGTCACAGCTGTGACATTTCTGAGATAGAATCACTTGATTTTTCTCTCATTGCTTTCATTTTGTCATCTATAAAATGGAAATAACATTACCCCCCCATGGGATTGTTGTGAAGGGTTTTGTATATCTCAAATTGCTATATAAGTATGGATTAATATTGTTATTGCAGATGTTATTATTATCATTATTATAGGTACTGGAAACCCCCAATTCATAAATGTTCTATGCTCCAAAAGTTAAATTATTATTATTGTTGAATTTAGAATGTATTTTTTTTTACTTTCACATTAGATTCCACTTTACCTAACTCAATAAACATTTATTAAGAACCTACTATGTTCCTGTCCCCAAGGAGGTTACATTCTGCTGAGGAGCTACAACATTCATTCATTCATCTATTAAAACATTTATTTGACATCTTTTATATCCACATTAAATTTTAAAACATGTAAAAGAGAATACAAAGTCATTTCTAGAGACAGAGTGGCAATTGTGGGAATTGGAGAATGCCTTGTACAGGAAGTGGTACTGGAATTGTTCTTTTTTTCCTTTTTTCGTGAATAGTATTTTTTACAATTACATGTAAAGATAACTTTTGACATTCCTCTTATATAAGATTTTGAGTTCCAAATTTATCACCATTCCTCCATCCCATCCTCCCTCCCCAAGATGGCAAACAATCTGAGATAGGTTATATATGTGCAATCTGGTAAGTAAATTTCCACATTAGTCATGTTGTGAAAGAAGCAACAGAATAAAAGGGAGAAGCCACAAAAAATGTTAAAATAGCATGCTTTGATCAGCATTCAGACCCCATAGTTATTTCTCTGGATATAGACAGCATTTTCCATGATGAGTCTTTTGGAATTGTCCTGGATCATTATATTGCTGAGAAGAGCTAAGCCAATCATAGCTGATCATCTTACAGTGTTGCCTTTACTGTGTATAATGTTCTCTTGTTCTGCTCACTTCCCTCAGCACGTAAGTCTTTCCAGGCGTTTTCTGAAATCTGCCTGCTCATCATTTCTTTTAGCACAATAGTATTCCATTACATTCATATACCACTTGTTCAGCCCTTCCTCAATTGGTGGGTATTCCCTCAATCTCCAATTTTTTTTTGCCACCACAAAAAGAGCTGCTATAAATACTTTTGTAAATGTAGATGCTTTTCTCTTTTTTATAATCTCTTTTTGTAATCTCTTTGGACTACAGACCTACTAGCTGTATTTCTGGATCAGAGTATACATAGTTTGTCCTTTGGGTATAGTTTCTAATTGCTTTCCAGAGTGGTTAGATCAGTTCACAACTCCACCAACAATGCATTAGTGTCTACAGTATTTATCATTTTCCTTTTCTGTCATATTAGCAAAACTGGTAGGTGTGCGGTGGTACCTCAGAGTTGTCCTAATTTGAATTTCTCTAATTGATAGTGATTTAGAGCATTTTTTTCATATGGCTAAATATAGCTTTAATTTCTTTATCTGAAAACTGCCTGTTCATATCCTTTGACCATTTTTAAGTTGGGGAATGACCTGTATTCATATAAATTTGACTCAGTTCTCCATATATTTGAGAAATGAAGCCTTTATCAGAGACCTTTGCTGTAAAAATTATTTCCCATCTTTGTGCTTTCCTTCTAATCTTGGTTGCATTGGTTTTGTTTGTGCAAAACCTTTTTAATTCAATGTAATGGAAATTATTCATTTTGCATTTCATAATGTGTTCTTTCTCTTATTTGATCATAAATTCTTCCCTTCTCCATAGGTCTGACAGGTAAACTCTTCCTTGCTGTCCTAATTTGCTTATGGTATCATCCTTTATGTCTAAATCATGTGCCCATTTTGACCTTATCTTGGTATACGATGTGAAATGTTGGTCACTGCCTAGTTTATACAGTACTATTTTCCAGTTTTCCCAGCAGTTTTTGTCAAATAGTGAGTTCTTATCCCAGAAGCTGAAGTCTTTGAGTTTACCAAAGACTAGATTATTATCATCATTTACTACTATGTCTTGTATACCTAATCTATTCCACTGATCCACTACTGTATTTCTTAACCGGTACCAAATGGTTTTGATGACTGCTGCTTTATAATATCGTTTTAGATATGGTACAGCTAGGCCACCTTCCACTGCAATTAATTTAGGTAGAACTATCATTTTATTATATTAATTAATATAATAAAATGACAATTCAAAGTAAATTAAGTTATTCAGTGCCATACCAAAGAAACTACCAAAAATTATTTCATAGAGATAAACAAAGTAAAAAAAAATTATCTGGAAGACCAAAAGGTCAAGAATATCAAGGGAATTAATGAACAAAATGCAAAGGAGTTATTTCAAGTAGTGCTTAGCTGATTTTCTAACCATATCTTATCTGTAAAGAGGGATAGTTTTATTTTCTCGTTGCCTAGTCTAATTCTTTCCATTTCTTTTTCTTTTATTACTATAGCTAACATTTCTAGTATAATATTGAATAATAGTGGTCATAATGGGCATCCTTGTTTCACTCCTGATCTTTTTGGGAAGTCTTCTAGTTTATCCCTGTTAATGATAATGCTTGCTGATGGTTTTAGATGGATACTGCTTACCATTTTAAGGAAAGTTCTATTTATTCCTATACTCTCTAATGTTTTTAATGGGAATCAGTGCTATATTTTGTCAACAGCTTTTTCTGCATCTATTGAGATAATCATATGATTTCTGTTGGTTTTGTTATTGATATGGTCAATTATGCTAAGAGCTTGACTAATACTGAACCAGCTCTGCATTCCTGATACAAGTCCCTCCTGTTCGTAGTGTATTATCTTGGTGATAAGCTGCTATAATCTCTTTTCTAACACTTTATTTAAAAATTTTCTTTTCTCTGTTTTGGCTTTTTGTGGTTTAGGTAGCAGCACCATATTTGTGTCACAAAAGGGATTTGGTAGGACTGCTTCTTCACCTATTTTCCCAAGTAGTCTGTATAATATTGGAATTAACCATTCTTTAAACGTTTGTTTGAATTCTCATGTAAATCGATCTGGCCCTGGAGATTTTTTTCTTAGAGAGTTCATTGATGGCTTGTTCAATTTCTTTGCCTAAAATGGGGTCATTTAAATATTTTGCTTCGTATTCTGCTGATCTGGGCAATTTAATTTTTTTATTTTTGTAAATATTCATCCATTTCACTTAGATTGTCAGATTTATTGGCATACAATTGGGCAAAATAGCTCTTAATTACTGATTTAATTTCTTTTTCATTGGTGGTAAATTAAACCTTTTTGATATGTGTAATTTAGTTTTCTTTTTAAAAAATTCAAATTAATCAAAGGTTTAACTATTTTATTGTTTTTTAAGTAAAACAAGCTCAGTTTTATTTATTAGTTCAATAGCTTTCATACTTTCAATTTTATTAATTTTCCCTTTGATTTTTAGAATTTCTTATTTGGTACTTAATTGCGGATTTTTAATTTGCTCTTTTTCTAGCTTTTTAAATTGCATACCCATTTCATTGTTCTGCTCTTTCTCTATTTTATTCTTGTAAGCATGTAGAGATATAAAATTTCTCCCAAGTACTGCTTTGGCTGTATCCCATATTTTGGTATGTTGTCTCCTTACTGTCATTCTCTTTGATGAACTCATTAGTTGTATGGTTTGTTGTTTGACCCACTCATTTTTTAGGATTAGATTATTTAGTTTCCAATTAATTATTAATCTATCTTTCCATGGCCCTTTATTACATGTAATTTTCACTGCATCATGATCTGAAAAGGATGCATTTAATATTTCTGCCTTTCTGCTTAGATTGCCAGGTTTTTATGCACTAATATATGGTCAGTTTTGTGTAGGTGCTATGTAATACTGAGAAAACGGTATATTACTTTCTATTCCCATTCAATTTTCTCCAGAGGTCTATCATATCTAACTTTTCTAAAATTCTATTCACTTCCTTTACTTCTTTCTCATTTTTTTTCTGGTCAGATTTATCTAGTTTTGAGAGGGGAAGTTGAGGTCCCCTATTAGTATAGTTTTCCTGTCTGTTTCTTCCTGTAACTCATTTAACTTCTCCTCTAAAAATTTGGATGCTATACTACTTGGTGCATGTATGTTCAGTATTGATATTACTTCATTGTCTATGGTAATCTTTAGCAAGACTTATTTTCCTTCCTTGTCTCTTTTAATTAAAACTTTTTCTTTTTTGCTTTTACTTTGTCTGATACCAGGGTTGGTACCCCTGCTTTTTTTTTTTTTTACTTCAGCAGAAGCATAATATATTCTGCTCCAGCCTTTTACCTTTGCTCTGTTTATGTCTCTCTGCTTCAAATTTTTTTCTTGTAAACAACATATTATAGGATTCTGTTTTTTAATCCACTCTGCTATTTGCTTCTGTTTTATGGGGGAGTTCATCCCATTCACATCACAGTTGTGATTACTGTCTGTGTATTTCCCTCCCTCCTATTTTCCCATGTTTATACTTTTCTCTCTCTCTCTCTCTCTCTCTCTCTCTCTCTCTCTCTCTCTCTCTCTCTCTTCTCTCTCTCTCTCTCTCTCTCTCTCTCTCTCTCTTTTCTCTCTCTCTCTCCTCTCTTCTCTCCACCCTCTCCTTTCTATTTTCTTCTCACCAGTGTTTTGCTTCTGACCACTGCCTCCCTCGATCTGCCCTCCCTTCTATCAGCCCACCCTTTTCTTTTCCCCTTCCCCTCCTACTTCCCTATAGGGTAAAGATAGATTTTTCTACCCAATTGAGTGTGTATGTTATTTCCTCTTTGAGAACCGATCCGATCCGATGAGAGTAAGATTCAAACAATACTCACACCCTCCCTTCTTTCCCTCTACTATAATACATCTTTCATGCCCCTTCATGCTTTATAATTTATCCCATTCTGCCTTCCCCTTTCCTTTTCTCCCAGCACAATCCTTTTTTTCACCCCTTATTTTTTATTATTACAGGAAAGTCAACTTATACCCAACCCTATGTCTAAGTGTACTCCTTCTAATTGCGTTAATAGAAATGGAGTTCTAAGGAGTTAAAAGTGTCATCTTCCCATGTAGGGATATAAACAGTTTAACCTCATTGAATAACATTTCTTTCATGTTTACCTTTTTTATGCCTCTCTTGAGTCTTGTAGTTGAAAATCAAATTTTCTATTCAGCTCTGCTCTTTTCATTAGGATAGTTTGAAAGTTCCCTATTTCATTGAATGTCCATCTTTTCCTCCAAAAGATTATGTTCATTTTTGCTGGGTAATTGATTCTTAGTTATAATCCAAGCTCTTTTGCCTTCCAGAATATCATATTTCAAGCCCTTAGAACCTTTGATGTAGAAGCTACTAAATCCTGTGTAATCCTGAGTGTGGCTCCTTGATATTTGAATTGTTTCTTTCTGGTTGCTTGCAGTGTTTTCTCCTTGACCTAATAGTTCTGGAATTTGGTGACAATATTCCTTGGAATTTGCATTTTGGGATATCTTTTAGGAGGTGATTGGTGGATTCTTTCAATGACTATTTTACCCTCTGGTTCTAGGATATCAGGGCAGTTTTCCTTGATAATTTCTTGAAAGATGCTGTCCAGGCCCCTTTTTTGATCATGGCTTTTAGGTAGTCTAATAATTCTTAAATTATCTCTTCTGGATCTATTTTCACAGGTCAGTTGTTTTCCCAATAAAGTATTTTACATTTTCTTGTATTTTTTCATTCTTTTGATTTTGTTTGACTGATATTTGATGTCTCATAGAGTCATTAGCTTCCACTTGCCCAATTCTAATTTTTAAGTAATTATTTTCTTCACTTAGCTTTTGTACCTCCTTTTCCATTTGGCCAATTCTACTTTTAAAGGAGTTGCTTTCTTCAGTGGATTTCCCCCCCATTTGGCCAATTTTATTTTTTTAAGGATTTGTTTTATTCAGTCATTTTTTGTGCTTCCTTTTCCAAGCTGTTGACTTTTTTCATAATTCTCTTGCATAACTTTCATTTCTTTTCATATGTTTTCTTTTACTTCTCTTACTTGATTTTAAGATCCTTTTTGAGCTCTTCCAAGAGGACTTTTTGGGCTTGAGATCAATTCATATTACTCTTTAAGGCTTTGCATGTCAGCATTTTGACATTGTTGTCCTCCTCTGAATTTGTGATTTGATCTTTCCTGTCACCATATTTGTTTTTTATGATCAGGGCTTCTTCTTCTTCTTCTTCTTCTTCTTCTTCTTCTTCTTCTTCTTCTTCTTCTTCTTCTTCTTCTTCTTCTTCTTCTTCTCTTCTACTTCTCTCTCTCTCTCTCTCTCTCTCTCTCTTCTCTTTCTTTCTCTGTCTTTTTTGATCATTTTAAAAAAGTTGACCTCTACCCTGGAGTACAGTGGCACTGTCCCAAGCTTCTTGTTCTGGAGATCAGGGGCCTGGTCACTGGTTCTCTGCTCTGGGGCCTCTAGGGCTGGTGGCTTACCCATGCACTAGAGTGGCCTGACCTAGTTATTCCCATTGCGCCCTAGGTTCTAGGGCTAGCAGTTTGACTGTTGCACTGGGGCTGGAGGCCATGTATGTGGCCTGCTTTGCCACTGGCCTGCTGAGTGAAGTCTGTGGTGCCTCAGTTGTTGATCTGTGCTGTGGCTAAGAACCTCCAACCTGCTTGCCCAGATACCACCTGTGTTGGACTGCCCTCTCCTTTTATCCAAGTGAGACAGAACTTTCCTGAAGTCCTTCTAAGTTATCTTGGGCTGGAAAATGGTTTCACTCCATCTTTTTTGTGGATTCTGTTCACTCCAGAATTCTTATAGAGGCTTGATTTAATGTTGTTTCTGAGGTAAACTGGGGAGAGCTCAGGCAACTTCTTGGCTTCTCTCCACCATCTTATCTCTACCCAGAATGATTTTTCCTGTAGGAGGAATTTGCTACATGGTTTTTAGCTTCCTGAGCACTACTCACAGAAATCTATTTAATGAACAGTGTTGATAAAATGCATTGTTTGATACAGCCAACAATTACATATCATAGCCTTTCTGTAAGAAATTTGTAGATTACTAGAGCAAGAAAAAAAATATTGGAACACAGGATATTAGCACTGGAAAGAAATTTAGAACTCATAATGGTAGAACCCAAAGTGTTAATGTTTAGTGGAACCTTAGAACACAGATTGTAAGAGATAGAAAGAATCTTAAAATACAGAATGTCAGAGCCTAAAAGGAATTTAAAACACAATGTGAGAACATAGGATGTTGGAATTAGAGTGTTGCTGGATTTTACCTTAGAACAACATTCTATTTTCTGGCAAGAACATTAGGAATCACCTAGTTACCTCTCACTTTGAATTTTTCAAATGGAGAAACTGAAGTCCAGATAATTTAATTCATTTGACCAGGATCACTCAATGAGGGGGTGGCAGATGCTGCCTCTTGATCCATTCCAAGTTGCAGCTCAGAACTCCAGGAACCCATCTCCACCAACTGGTGATAGCAACTATCCTTCCCCAAGAGAAGCATGTAGAATACTTATAACTGTCTATCTTCACACGGGTCAAGCATCCCAGCAATACCTGATAAGCTTTCATTGTTATCATGGAGGGAAAACAAGAGTTACTCATAACATCATAAAAGTAGTTTTCCCAATGGGTCCTAATCCCTGAGAATGACTTTGCATTATTTCATCAATGGAAGAAATCCTTAGAAGCTCAGAAACTTCAGCCAGTGCCTTAACAAGAGTTCCCTTTACAATGTAACTTAGAAATGATCATGCACATTTTGAGTAAAGATCTTCAGTGATGGGGGACTACTTCACAGAATGACTTATTCTATTTTTGGATAGCTCAGATTATTTTGGGGGGTATTTCCCCTTATAAACAGAAATTCTATATCTTCAGTCATTGTTCCTAGTCAATCCCTCTGGTGTCAAGAAAAAAAAAAACAACTCAAAGTCCTCCTTCAAACATTTGAAGGTAATCATGTCCCTACTAATTATTTTTTCCTAGATAAACCTCATCCCTAGACTTGAGTTTCTATATCTGTAAAATGAAAGAAGTTTAACAAAATGACCTCTAAATTCTCTTCCAATAATAAATCAGTGATCTATGGCCTCATATCCAGTGTTCCCCTTTTCCGTTAGTCAATCATCATATAGACTGGTCTCTAGTCCTCTCACAATTCTGATTACTTTCCCCAGGACCTATTCCAATCTGTCAAGGTCCTTCCTACACTGCAGCACCGAGACCTGACACCATCTTCTCTCCAGAATCTGACACAACAAAGTATGTCACAGTTTTGGTTGAGTGGATATTACTGTATTTATTTGGCACCATTCAGAAGAAGAAATATAACTAGGATTTGGAGTTATAGAGAATTGAAATAAGAGTGATGATTTCACAATGATTGAATCCTAACACTTCACACAGAAAGCATCACACCTGAATACAAGGACCAAAGAAGCCTGATAAATTGGTCTGGATTTCTGACTGTGTTTCATGGAAACATCTATTATATTGATGATAGGGCATCAAGATGGGAGCTATTGTTTCCCTTGAGTCATGAAATAAAACAGTGGGCCTTATTCTTCCCAGAGCCTTAGTTGTTCCCTGGTAATAAGGAAGGCATTTAGAGAGCAGACTGTATTAGTAATGAACTGGAGCAGAGCCAGCCCTAGTCAAATTAGTGAATTTCAGTTCAGCTCAGTTTGGTTTAGTTCAATTTAATTCAGTTCAAATACATTTTTTTAAATCTGCCTAACTTTGAGGAAGTCACTTAACTTCTCCATGTCTCAATTTCCTCACTCATAAAATGATGAGGTTGAATTAGACTCTCTTTCAGGATCCTCAATATCTTAATCTTATGATCTTATAATTCAATTCAGTTTCATTCAATACAATAACAACTAACACAAGAGGAACTTGCAGTAGCATGCAAGTCAGGAAGACCTAAATAACCAGTACTGGCTGCATGACCCTGGGCGAGTCCCTGTCTAAGAACATAAATTGTAGTGTAGGTGTTGATCTGCATTGATAGAGGGAGTTTCCTCACTGATATGGCAATAAAATCATAAGGTCAGTCCAGAAATATGTGCAAAACATATTCAGTGTTGAGATTTATAAATCAGAATAAATCACATGTTCTACCCTCTTGAAGCATACTATCTATTATGGGGAAAAATCGCATGAACGGAAAATTTTCATGATTTTTGTTCTCCAATGATGAATGGCCTTTCTTCTTGTCATGGCCAACATCTTGATCCCATTCTTTCCCATCTCCTCTGCAAATCTATACTTTTGATTTCATATATATATATATATATAGTGTGTGTGTGTATATGTGTGTGTGTATTTATATATACATATATATAAATACATACACACACACAAACACATATATATATAAATAACACACACACAACACCACACACACACACACAACACACACATATATATATATATATATATATTATATATTATATATATATATATATATATATATATATATATATATACATTTTCAATGTTTTCTTATCCACTGGCTCCTTTCCTACCAACTGCAAAAGTGCTCAAGCATATTCTGTACATTAAGGAAGCTAGGTGGCATGGTGGATAGAGTGTTAGGTCTGGAGTCAAGATGACCTGAATTCAAATTCAGCCTCATACGCTTGCTAGCTGTGTGACCCTAACCTCTACCTGCTTTGGTTTCCTCAACTGTAAGATGGGGGTAATAACAACACGTACCTCACAGGATTGTTGTGAGGATCAAATGAGGTAATATTTGTAAAGCGCTTAGTACAGTGCCTGACATGTAGTAGGTGCTATATAAATGCTTATTACCTTCCCTTCCTCTTCATTAAAAAAATGACCCAAGATTCCTGAAACTCTCCAACCCAATCTTCGTTTTACCCTGATATTGTCTCAGTATAGAAATCTAAATCTCTCATCCTTTTTTCAAGCAAACTCCTTAACACATTTTCCTTCAGAGGCTCCTAATCACTTCACTGTTAAATAAAAAGTCTTTATACTTTAACATAGCAAGTGCTTCGTAAATATCCATGCAATTAAATTAAATTGGACCAAAGAGTAAATGCTAAATAAACATTTTTGAAGCTTACAAGTCAATTTATAGAAATATGAGATCAATTTTGAGCACTCATTCTTTTAATTACATTAGTTTTGACTGAATTAAAAATTAAAAGACTGTTGGATGCTAGATACATAGAATAAAAGAATGAATTGATAGCTCAATAAATATATACTAATTTGTCTGCAATGTACCAGGCACTGTGCTAGGCCCTGAGAATGCAAAGGGAGGCAAAAGATAGTCCTTGCTTTCAAGGAGCTCCCAATCTAATAGGATAGGCAACATGAAAACAACTATGTACTGACGAGATACAAGCAGGATAAATTGGAGGTATTCAATAAAGAGAAGACACCATCAAGAAATGAGGATCATGAAAAGCTTCTTGTAGAAGAAGGTCCAGGAAAGACACCACTGGGATACCTACAGTGAATGAGCATTGACCTGGATATAGATAAAGCAAAGGAAGCCTATGAATGGTTAGATACATAGGAGGAGAACCAGGTGAGAGTAGTTTCCTGAAAACCTAGAGAGAAGAGAGTCCCAAGGAGTTGAGAGTGACCACCAGTGTCAAAGACTTTGGAGAGGTCACACATAATAGATTTGCAATTTCACATGCAATCATCTTTTATATTATACTAGTTGTGGAATTGCTGGTTTTATTCCATAAATTAAAAATACATTTAAAAAGGAAGAAAAAAGAAATTGTTAGTAAATTTGGAGAAATTTTAGTGGAATGATGATGTAGGAAGTCATACTGTACAAAGTTAAGAAGAGAGTGAAAGGAAAGGAAGTAGAGTCACCAATTACTATAGACATGAAACTGTCAAAACAGCTTATTTAATTTTAAGAGTAGATGATGGGTTTTTATGTTTGACAATGTGATAATGACATTGCTTCATTTTACCAGGGTTTTGATACATCTCCATGTGGACTTGATTACTGTATTCTAGTCATTGTGCCTAATGCTCTTTTGGCTCTACTTTCTTCACACCTCATCATTTCACACATCTCTTCCCATGTTTTGTCGAAATGTTCACTATTGCCATTTATCTTCTTATCTTTATGTACAGTCATTTGTTGAGTCATTCCCTGATTATCGGTATTTTGTTTCCAGCATTTCTTTTTCTCAAATAATGATCTCATGAACATACGATCTATATACATAGGTTCCCCCCTCCTGCAGTTGTCAATAAACTTCTTTTATTATGGTAGTATGGTTCCAGTAGTGGATTCTCTGGGTGAAAGGGTCAAATATTCATTGTGTAATTAGAGACTGTTTCTAGAACAGTTGAAAACCTTAGCTTCTCAGAGAGCATAGGTGTATATCAATTAGTGTACTAACACAGAGGCTTTTAAAGTTATATGGAGGGTAAAAAGAACTAGGAAAGGAAGGTCTACTACATAGACATAACAGCAGTATAACCAAAAACCACCAACATACCTCCAAGATAGACTAAAAACATAACTAAACCTAAAAAAGTACTTCCCAAACTTACAATAACCTACTACAATGTAGCATTAAAGGAAGACAGAAAGTGAAACTACTTACTTCTAATTTTGCTTCTGTCAAGGAGAATGATCTTCAAGAAGAAAATGATGGAATCAACAGACTTAAGAGGAACCTGAAACCCAGGTTATATTGGACATTCTGAAGAAGCACCTGGCCTACTCTCAGTGAGTAAAAATCACTTGTTCCAAGTGAACAATGTCCTGTAGAATTTATAAATGTGATTTCTGAACTGCTTGCTGCTGGAGATGTGTGAGACAACATGGAGAAGAGAGGGCAAATACTGGAGACTGGAAATAGGCCTATGTGCCAATTTTCTGAAAGGGGGAAGGGTTAATTCACAAAATGCAGTCTTTGTGCTTCATGTTGTATCTCTGAAAAAATGGTAGAAGAATTTGTTAAAAATGGATGGTTTATGATCATTCAAAAAGGGAAGCAATTATCACTAGGAGCCAACATGGGCTCTTTAAGAAGACGCTTTCCGTAACTAACCTCATTTCCAGTTTTCGTAGAGTTATTGAGCTGGTAGACCATGGGAAGGATAGATGTAGTATATCTGAATTTTAACAAGGCATTTGACAATGCCTCATAGGATATTCCTGTATATAGGTTGGAGAAATGTAGGCTTCATTTTGCAGTTAAGTAGATTTGTAACTGGTTGACAACTGTACTTTGAGTGTTGATTTCAATCTGAAAGGCGTTCTCCAAAAGTGTGCCACAGAATAATGTCTAGAGAGAGATATAGTAGTCTCACAGTATTCTACAACAGCCAGAGCACAGCTGGAATACTGTGTTCAATTTTGGCAACCCATTTTCAGAGGAAAGTGACAAACTAAGGCATGTCCTGGATAATAAGAGGACTTGAGCAGAATGGATTGTCTCATGAAAAAAAAAAGTTCTATCAGGATCTCAGAAAAGAAAAAGGACTTTAGAGGTCACCTAGTCTAATCTACATATGGACAGGAATTCCTAATAATGGTCCCAGTCTCCATTTAAAGATCCTCTGATGAGAAATTTACTAATATCTGTTGAGATATGCACACAGAAGTTAGATGGCCATATAGGTGGAACATTACAGAGAAAAATAGGAGGAAGGTTGGGACTATGTAACGCTAAAGTTTCTGGTAGCTTGTGAAGATCATTTAGTAAAGAGGTGATTTGTATTCTTAGAAGAAATATACACTCAGATGACTATATAAAGTCATTTATAAGTTATAAATTCCTTCCTTCTCTCCATCCATCTTTTTCTCCATCTATTCTTTCTTTGTTCCTCTCTCCCTTCCTTTCTTAATCCCTCCTTTCCACCTTCCCTTTCTCCCTTTCTTTCTCCCTCCCTCCCTTCCTTCCTTTCTCCCTCCCTTTTTTCCTTCCTTTTTTCTCCTCTCCCTCCATTCCTTTCTATAATTCCATTATATGTTTCATAAATTCAAAATATCATGTCAGCCCTCAGCCAGAACTTTCATTATGCCATGAAGAAAATGGCCTAGTCCTATCTCCATCTAATTGAAAGTGTGAACTATCAATCAATCAATCAATCAATCAATATTTATTTAGGACTAAGCGCTGGGGAAACAAAAAGAGGCCAAAGACAGTCTCTGCCCTCAAAAACATCACAATCTAATGGGAAAAATAACAAATTAATATAAGCAAACTATATACAAGATAAGTAGGAAATAATTAACAGAGGGAAGACATTAAAATTCAGAGGGATTGGGAAAGGCTTCTAATAGATGATGGGATTTAAATTGGGATATAAAGGACACCAGGGAAGTCAGTAAATGGAGAAGAGGACAGAGACTATTCCAGGCATGGAAAATAGCCAGAGAAAATGCCAGGACCTGAGAGAGATGGAGTATCTTATCGGTGGAACAGCACTTAACCATTAAAGTGAAAAAAATTGTCATCATTTCTCATCCACTGAATTGTTCCCTGGGATAAAGTGATCGATCTCACTGACATATTGGAAACATTTCTTTCCTCAGAAGTGGTGTGTAAGTGCAAGGAAGAATACTCTGCAATACGTGAGTTGGACTAAGTTATCAATGGTAAACACAGCTGAAGTGTCCCATGACACAGAGCTTGTCACAGTTCCACTTATCAGGAATTGATAGAGAGGTCATTCACCATCTTTCAGAATCATCTATCTCCATATGTACATGACTGAAAATTGGCTGACAACATTTTTGAAAGGCCTTATCAGTTAAGGGTTAGGGTTTTGGATTGGCTGAGCTCTCTTCAAACAGTATATTCAGTGCGCCATGGGGGAAGCAGAGAACTAGATGTTATGGAAAGTTCCCAGGTGTAAGTTTCTGCAGGCTGGTTCCTCTCTGCTACTTACAGGGTGGGAGTAGGAAGAAAAGCAGGAGACCTGGATACTCTTGGCATGGCTACAGCCATTTTCACTGAGTTCAGATAACTTACTGCCCTTTCTGGTGTTTATAACTTTGGGTGCAAAGTTTCCTATGACTATGACCCTGTAGTCCCATTGACTTAGATCCACAGCATCAGACCTAGAGACACAGTCAGATTCACTGGAGGAAACAGTAAACTAAAAATCAGAAGTCTGGGGCTTGAGCCTTGGTCACACTAATTGTGTGACCAAGTATTACCTCTCTGAACCTCATTTTCCTCATCTGTAAATCATGGCTAATAATAGCCTGGGGTGGGGGCAGGAGGAGGAGGGAGCTGAAGGTGAGGAGGAATAAATGAAATAATTATCAAGTCAACAGATGCTTTAATAATAAGAATCACTAATATTCACATAACACTTAAAATTGCAAAATGCTTTACATAGGTTATCTCGTTTGAACTTCACAATAGCCCCGTGAGACACCATTCAAAATGACATACGTATCATTTTGCCTCCTTTATGGAAGAGGATACTGAAGATGATAGCAGTATGCCTGAGGTCAAACAGTTAGTAATTGTTATAGATGGGATTGGAACCCAAGTTTTCCTACTTCTAAATTTAGTAGGGAAGGTAGTTCTGATCACATCATTCAAAGCTTCCTTCTGAATTCTGTTGTGTTGTTTAGTCCAGAAGTGTCAAACATGAGGCCTTAAGCTGTAACACTCCTCAGTGTAACCAGCCAGATAAAATATAGTTGGGAAATATTTGAAAAAATAAATAAAATACAATAGGACATAGTTAATGTCAGAATGAGACAGCTAGAGGGTGCAGTGGATAGAAACTCACCTTCCTGAGTTTAAATCTGGCCTCAGACATTTACTAGGTGTGTGACCCTTGGCAAGTCCCTTAACCATGTTTGCCTCAGTTTCTTCATTTGTAAAATGAGCTGGAGAAGGAAATGGCAAACCACTCCAGTATCTTTGCCAAGAAAACCCCAAATGGGGTCATGAAGAGTCTGACACAACTAAAATGACTGAGCAACAACAATGTTAATATGTAGTTTTAAAGTCAATATGCAGGCCAAAGCGACCCTTATGTGCACTTTAGTGGCCTTATTTCTATTTGAGTTTGACACCACTGGTCTGTACCATGGACAAAAGAATGAAGCAGGTAGCACCTGTGCTTTTAGGTCCCCTCCTTTTGGTGCTCCTCTTTGTCTGTTCAAAACTACCCTCAGCAGACACTCACTGCATTCCTATGGCAGTCTATAGAACTGAGGACTCAGGGATCAGTATCTTATAATCAGGAGACTCTAGCACTGGTACCTGACTCTTAATAGGAAAATAGTGAACTGAGGGCTTCTTTGACAGCTTCAATCCTTTCTAATTTAGGATGAGATAGGCGACTGGAGAGAAATTCTTTCTTACACCCCATATCAAATCTGTTGCCAAGGTCTGTTGGTTTTGCCTTCATAACATCTCTTGCATATAGCTCCTTTTCTACTTTGATGTTTCCATCATCCTGGTACAGGGCGTCAACACCTTTTGCCTAAACTATTGGACTAACCTATTGGTTGCTCTCACTGCTATGAGTCTCTTCCCACTCCAGTCTACTACTCAGCTGGGCAGGTGTGAGAATATCCCTAGGCCCCACTCAATAAACTCCAGTAACTCCCTATGATTTCCAGGGTCAAATATAAAATCCTTTGTTTGACTTTCAAAACCTTTCATAACCATCTCTCCCTCCCCCCTCGCCCCGCACCTCCCAACCCTTCCAGTCTTCTTATACCTTACTTTGCGATCTTAATTCGGGATCCATATATACTGGACCACAGGTGGGGCCACACTTGGCCTCGAGGCCACAGGTTCCCCACTCCTGGAACTGGACCAAATGAGATGATAATTGTAAAGTGCTTAGCACAATACCTGGCACATATTTGTGCCATATAAATGCTAGTTATTAGTATTAGCCTTCTTGTTGTTCCTTGAACCGGCCAATCTATCTCCCAACTCTAGGCATTTTTCACTGGTTTTCTTTTACATCTGGAATGCTCTCCTTCATCTGCCTCCTGACTTCCCTGGATTCTTTCCATTAAAATCCCAGCTTTTATAGAAAGCCTTTCCTGATCTCCACCCTCCTCTTAATCCTAGTGCTTTCCTTTTGTTGATTTCATCCTGTCTATATCATTTGCACACAGTAGTTTTATGTTGCCTCTCCCATTGGAAGGTACTATCTTTTGTCTTTCTTTGTACCCTCAGGGCTTAGCACTGTGCCTGGTACATAGTAGGTGATTAATAAAAGTTTATTGATTGATTCACTGAATGATTACTGATGTGTAGAGGCCAAGCAGAATACATGAGTTAAAAAAAAATTGTGTGGAACATGGAGATCAAACTGTTAGAAGGATTAATGACTTTATATAAGTCACCAAAAGCAGTGGACATATATGAGCAGGGATGTCAGCAGCCAGTAAAAAGAAAAAAGGGAACAAGCTGCATGGGATGAGTGGAGAAAATGTCAATTAATACCATGCTCTGTGCTCCAGATTCATTTATATTATGATAGTAGAGTTCCCATAGTTCTAAAAGAATTGGCAGAACCATTGTCAGGAACTTTTGAAGGTTCAAGGAGAAAACATTGTAAACAAAAACAACTTTGAAAGACCTAAGAACTGTGCTTAATGAAATGATCCATTGTAACTCTGGAGAACTGATTAGGGAATGGTGGTCTGACTCTAATTTCAGAAGAAGTCAGACATTTTCAGATACCATCACTGTGGAAATTGATTTTGTTCTTGACTATGGGTACTTGTTATAAAGTGTTTCTATTTTAATTTTCTGGGGGGAGGGGAGAGGTTTAGAAAGAAGCAGGGATCTAAGAATGGAAAAGAAAGGGACAGTGAAACATTTTTTTAAATGCGCAGAAGAGACCAGAATAAAGGCCAGAAGGAAACACAAACCAGGAGGACAGTTTTAAAAGTTAGAATTTTAATTTATCATATACTTAAGAGGAAAAGCAGTATATGTACAATACAGAAATATAGTTTCATGTACAATGCTCTTTTTCTCTTCTCTTTTGTATATGAAAGTATTAATTTTATTTGATATTTATTAAGCTCAGAATTTTTAAAAAACTTGGTGAAGAAAAATCAGGGAGAACCTATGAGATGCCATAGAGACCTGCAACACTGGAGAAGGGAAAATTTCTTTATATTCAAATAAAGAATAGCATCTGAAAATTATAGACCAATGAGCTTGAATCTGATTCCTGGAAAACTTCTATAATGTATTAGTAAAGGGATGGTGAGTCATCATCTTGAAAAAAAAGCAATGGTTATAAAAATTCTGCACGTATTTGTCAAGACCGGCTTAGGCCAAACTAACTTTATATTCTTTTTTTTTTTAACATAATTATTACATTGGTAGAGCCAGAGAATGCTATATCTTGAGTTCATCTAGATTTTAACAAAAATTTTGTTTAAGCCTTTCATTCTATTCTTGTTAAAAAGACAGATACAGGTTAAGGGGTGCCAAACATGTGACCTACATGTTGCTTGTGACCCACAACCACAACAGTGTGGCCTGAATCAGATTAAAATACAATTGGTAAATATTTAACAAAATAAATAAAATACAGTAAAACATAGATAATATTAATGTGATTTTCTAAATCAATATGCAGCCCCACAGGGATCCTTTTGTATGATTTAATGGCACTGTTTCTATTTGAATTTGATGTTACTGGTCTACACAGTACTTCTTAAACTTTGGGTCTCGACAGTGTTTCTGGCAGTACTTGCCTATGTTGCATCACGAGACTTCACTGCAGCCTTGGTTCTGAACACAGCATTGACAATTATAAAATCAAAATATTGATTAACTCTGAACAATGTTGAAGATGCTCTATGTTCCTGCAGTATCAAATATTCCACCAACATTTAATTCTTTATATAGAAATAAACAAGCACCTCTATCTCATTAGTATGCAAATTTGCTTTCATCTTTAATAAATGGCAAAATTATATGTATCCCAAAGAGTTGTTTTAAAATAAGTTTCTTTATGATTTATTATCAGTAAATGTTTGATTTATATACCTATTTTATATACCTATATACCTGGTGTCATGTAAAAAATTCCCAGGTGCAAAGGGGTCATGAGTGGAAAAAATTTAAGAAGCCCCTGTCTAGACAACAGTAAAATTAACTGGATTTAGAAGTGACTGAATGGCCAGAACCAAAGACTTAATTAATAGTTTGATATCATCTTGAATGGATGTCTGTAATAGAAGGCTCCAGGAATGTGTTCTTGTTTCAGTGTTGCTTAATATATTTATCAATAACTTATATAAAATCACACATAGCATGCTCATCAAATTTGTGGATAATGCAAAGTTGGAAGGGATACCTAATATAACAGATGACAGATTCAGAATCCAAAAGGGTCTCAGCAGTTTAGACCCAGGGTTCTTAACCTTGCTTGTATCATAATCCTCTTTGCAGTCTGGTGAAGACTATGGATCCATCTATAATCATAATTAAAGGAAATGCTAAATTTTAGTTAGAGGTTAGTAAAAAAAACACACACACACACACACACACACACACACACACACACACACACATCCAAAGTCATAGACCTTATGAAATCTATCTATGGACTCTAGTTTAGATCACTGGGTCACTGGGACAAATCTAAATAGGGCAAAATTTAATAGTGAAAAATATAAAATGTTTCTTACTTATGGATTAAGTAGTCAGCTATACAAGTGGAAGATCAGTGAGGCATGAGGCCTGGTGTTTTTTGCTGTTGTTGTTCGTTATTTTTCAGTCATATTTGACTCTCTTGTGACACTATTTGGGCTTTTCTTGGCAAAGATACTGGAGTGGTTTGCCATTTCCTTCTCCAGCTTATTTTACAGATGAGGAAACTGAGGCAAACAGGGTTAAGTAACTTGCCCAGGGTTACACACCTAGTAAATGCCTGAGGCCAGATTTGAACTCAGGAAGATGAATCTTTCTGACTTCAGGCCAGACACTCTATTCATTATGCCACCTACTGGTCTTAAGAGTCAATATGAGTAAACAGCATTATGTGGCAACCAAAACACCCTAATAGAATACTAGGTTTTACTGAGAAAAATGATAGTCCCAGTGTACTATTCCCTGATTAGATCAGGGGTCCTGTGTTCAGGTCTAGGTGTCAAATTTTTGGAAAGATGAGAGTGATAATATTGTGAAAGGCCTTGAGACTACACCTTATAATGTTCAATAGGAGGAAATGGAATCGTTTAGCCTGGGAAGAGAAAACTCAGTAGAAAATGATACCTATCCTCAACTATTTCAAAGAACACCATTTTTAGAAGAACGATTAGCTTTTTTCTGCTTAGTCTCAGAAGAGTACCAAGATTAAGGGAAGCAAGGCAAAAAACATTTATGGATTGCTTACTATATGACAGACACTGTGCTAAATGCTGGAGATATTAATACAAACAAAAAGACAGTCCTTTTCCTCAAAAAGACTACATTCTAAAGAGGAAAGACAATGCATAAAAGGGAAATGAAAAGACTGCCCAAATGCAGATTTAGATTTTATAAGGAAGATCTCAGCACTCGACTCATTCATTAACATGGGCTATGGCAGGTGATTGTGGGCTGCTTTTGCACATTGGAAATCTTTAGGCAAAGACTGGATGATCACTTGGGAAAACTGTAGAGAACATTCTTGTTCAGCTAAGGGTTGGGCTGGTTTCTCTCCAAAATTCCTTCCAGTTCTTAAATTCTGTGAAACTCATCAGAAGCGATAGACACTTGTAATGTTTCCTCTTTTGGTCTTTAATGGAGGTTGGCCATGTTGAATTCTGATACCAACTACACTTTACAACTCGGGCTGGACTTCCTCTCTCACAGCAATTCTACTCTCCTTATCTCATTTGAGCACAATGATTTGCACATAATAGGCACTTAATAAGAAGCACTTGTTGAATTGATCTGATGTTACAGGAAGACCAAAATAGCATTATCCTCATTGAGGATGTTAAAGCCCAGAGTGAGGAAACAATTTCCCTAAGTCAAGAAACCACTGAGTGATGAAACTTGAACTTGATCACTTGAACTTGAACCCAAATTTTCTGAATTCCTACTCTGTTCTCTTTCCACTGTACCTCGTTGCATCTTAAATAGTAGAATATATGTATTGTATATGTATATTTGAATATATATGTATATGTATATGGAGAAGGATGCTGGTAAATATCTATCAGCTCTCTAAAACAAAAAAAAACTGAACAAATTTATATGCACAACATACTTTTAAGTTTAGTCTACAATGAAATAAAAGATTATTTTTCTTATATTAATAACCAATTATTGAATTAGGATTAAGGTTTTTCCCGCTTTCTATTTCTTCATTCAGAAATCAGCTCCCATAGGTTATTCAGGTAAGCCTTTGAAGTGCTGGGCTAGTAATGAGATGGAAAACTTAGATCTGATCAAAAGGTAAAGAGATTCTAGTCCAGGTGAATTGGTGAATTCTGGGCCATTGTGCTTTAGTCAGACTTGTCTGAGTGGAAGTAGATTCCCCCTTTTGTCTAGATTGCCCTAGACTGGGGTGGTCTGGGAAGAAATAAGTCTCTTTGTCTAAGACTGAGTGATCAGAGCCACATTCCCCAGACCCTCATTAGAATAAGTCCACTTCTCATAATATTTATTCTCTCATTACTTGTTAACCAATCAGAGTTGATTTCCACCCTTCGGAACACCCACTCTTCCAAGGGCACATAAACATGAGTGTGTTTCATGAGGAGTCTGGTTTATGAGACACAGCCAAATGACCATCCTTTTATTAATTACTTGCTAGCCTAATTAACAAAATTATTAGTTATTCAGAAACCATGTCTCTCAAACTTTTTATACATCACAGCAATATCCATATTTCTTCCATCACTTCCTTAAGCCCATGCAATTAACAAAACAGCAAATCAAGCCTGAATTTGTAGCATTTTCCAATTTCTAGTATGTAAATGCTCATACCTAAAGTTTTTTTTTTTTAACAATTTGTTCTCTTGAGCCTCTTGGAGTTGTCTCCAAAATACCTCTGTATTTATATATGTGCACATATACATACATAATATATATATATATATATATATATATACATACATAATATATATATATATATATGTGTGTGTGTGTGTGTCTGTATATGTATACACACATTTATATATATATATCCATTCTGTGTATATACACGTATATGCACACTGCATGTGTATATATGCATTATGCATATGTGTGTATGTGTTTATAACTTATAATTTTACAAATACTTCATGGCATTCAGTCCTATTCTTAACTAGTTGCTCAAAAGTTGCTGATAATTTAATTCCCAAGGAGTGTTACTAGCTGTAATATGTGATCACATGTATTAGTCTTAGCCAATTGTTTCTGCCCTTTTTCAGGACTCCCTAGAAGACTAGAAATATTAGTCTAAAGAAATTTATCTTGAACTGTGGAATTTTAGACATATTCCTAAGAATATGTGATTTAAATGCTACATTTTAGGGGAGATAGAAATCATCTATCACATTTCAGATTTCATAGGTGAGGAAACTGAGGCTCAGAAAAATTAAGCCATGCAGTTAGTTATCAAACGGCAGACGAAAGATGACTGGACTTAGGGCGAAGTTGGTTTTGTATTGAGGTTTTGGTGTGTCAGGGCACTTTCAATTCATACCACATTATGTAGCTTTTTCTTCCATCTCTTCCTAGGGTCAGTCCTGCTTTGACCAATGTCTTAAGGAACAAGCTGTGACCCATTAAAATAAAGTTTGAGTGGGCTCTGGATCAAGAAGACAGACCATAAACCTACATTCTGGGCCCAGTTCCTGACCTAACTTGGTGAAACAAAACTGGGATCTGAAAAGTGCGGTCTGGGAATGCAATAGAATCATTACATGCCAGCTGCCACAGGAGCAGAGTGATGGATGTTCAGGAGTCTCAGTCTGGGTCTGAAGAAAGACATCACATGTGCCTGACTACGCAATTGGGTCTGGGTTCCCAGAAATGTGGCCAGGGTATGTTGCTGAGTGACTGGACCTCTTCCACAAAGATTGCCCAGTGATATGACTCGAATACACCACATTATTAGGATAACAGAAACTGAATGGCCATAGAGGGAACGGATGACCTGTCTATATTGTGACCCAACACTCATTGTGGTCAGTAGAGAATATTAGGGTGAATCAAATATCTCTGAAGGGAAGGGCTAAGAGGCTTTGACCACCATACTCAGACATATTACTAACACAATGAGAAAATTAAGTTTAATCTTCTCTTCTCCCTCCTTTTGGTCATTACGAAACCATACCTTCTGAGGGTTGGAAGGAAATGTTGGCATAGTGGACAGAGTTCTGGACATAAAATCAGGAAAAGTTACAGTCAAATTCCCACTCCTGCCTATTAGCTACATGACCTGGTCAAGTCACCAAGTCACTTAATCTTTCTAAGCCTCAATTATCTCATTTGTAAAATGAAGTAATTAATGCTGTGCTACTTATGCCACACGGTTGTCATGAGGAGCAAATAAAATTATATCTGTAAATCATAGAGTGCTATAGAATTATTGGCTTGTTATTTTTATAATAGATCATAGATTTAGAACACGATGGAACCTTAGTAAACAGCTAGATCAGTTGTATCAAACTCAAATAGAAACAGATTGCTGAAAGCAGTGCATTGACTTAGAAAACCACAAATTAACATTATCTATGCAGTATTGTATTTTTATTTATTTTGTTTAAAAATTTCCTAATTACCTTTTAATCTGCTTCAGGATGTACTAAGGACATCTCTGACCTATGCTAACCTTCTCATCCTCTTTCTCTTCCTTTCTTCTCTCTCTCTCTTTCTTTCTCTCTCATTCATTCTCTATTCAATAAGCATTTAGGAAGTGCCTACAACACACCAGATATTTTACTGAGTATGTTAAGTCATTTCTATTGTGTCCAACTCTCTGTGACCCCATTTGGGGTTTTCTTGTCAAAGATTCTGGAGTGGTTTGTCATTTGCTTCTCTAACTCATTTTGCAGGGTTAAGTGACTTGTCCAGGGTCATACAGTTTAAATAAGTGTCTGAAGCAGGATTTGAATTCAGGTCCTCCTGACTCCAGGCCTCTTATCTACTATGCCACTGCCCCTAGGTACCTGAGACACAGAGACAAAAATGAAAATATTTCCTACTCTCATGAGCCCTTGGTTCACTAGAAAGTGACTACTAGTTAATTAAAATTTCTCATTAATGCTAGCCATTATTATGGATTGTAGAGAGACTTAATATTGAGACTGAGATAGTATGTTAGATTGAGAGATCAATAGATAAGGAGTAAGGACACCTAGGTTCCAATTCAGGGACTAGTGTTAATTAGCTATTTGAGAGTGAATCTGTTGTTTCTGTCTCTAGTATTTGCACTGCCTTCCTCACCAAGCTGTTGTGACAATCAAATTGTATCATGTATTTAAAGTGCTAAATATGTGTCAGCTGTTCCTATGAATAGTGAACTTTTTTTTTGAGTACTTACAGTACTATAAACTCCTATGGATGTCAACATCTTTGAATCTCTTCATTCTGGAGGATCATTCTAGCCCTAGAACTCTCACCTCTTCAGTTCTTTCTATTCTTAGGGCCCTTCCCTTAGAGGGTGGAGGACTCCTCTCAGAATCTCCATTTAAGGAGAGATGTCCAGGATAGCCATTTCTTCATTTCCTACCCAGTTGTAATCCTCTGAATTTCTCCATTATTCTCCTGTGCTGAGTACCTTATCTCCCCCCATGCCCCTTCTTTCAGCTTTCTTTAACATTGCCTCCCCATTAGAATGTAAGTTCCTTGAGGGGAGGGGCTGCCATTCCCTTCACTTGTATCTGTATTCTCAGCACTTCACACCATGCTGAGACATATCATAGTAGCAAGTGCCTAATAAATGTTGGTTGACTGATTGGCTGAAAAATATACAATTGATGTTGATTAAGAGTTGCACCCAACTATATAGCCTAGTGCAATGGAAAGTGTGTTGGACCTCGAGTAAATAAAGGTCCTGGGTTCAAATACTAGCTTTTCTACTCTTCACTCACTACCTTTGTGAATCTGGCAAATTACAAAATCTCTATGAGCTTTTGTTTCCTCATCTAAAAAAAAGTGATGTTTGAACTGGGTGGTTATTATTGGATTGGAGTGATTTTTGATTGATTGCTTAGACGACGTCTAGGAGTCATTCTAACTCTAAAGCTATGAAAACAGAAATCCAGATATAACTATAGATGTATGTAAACCTATAAGGCACTTCCCCTTTGTTATATGGGCATTTTGTTTACTGAAAGGGGAAAGTAAAAAGACATTTTTTGTGTGTGTGTGAAACAGAGAAAAAAACGGTTTGAAGTGCAACCATTTTGATGGAGACCTGAGAGAAAAGCAGATAGAAATTACAAGACAAAGAGGTGGGACAGACTGACAGACAGACAGAAAGATAGGAGAGAGACAGAGAGAGACTGAAGTAATAAAATATGTAGGCATGTATTTATTCCCAGGGAACCCTGAAAAATATATTTTTAAGAAGTTTCACTTGCCAAATAATGGTATTCAATGACAAATGTAAAGATTTCCATGCATCTGTGCTTTGGGAAATAAGAAAGTTGAGCCTATTCTCCCCCCAAATTTCTTGTTCTCTAGTTTTTCACTAATTTATAGGGAAAAGGCTTGTCTTTCTTGGGGATGGGAATACTTTTGAACTTATACAGCTCTGTTAATTTTCTTGACTTTTATCGATGGTTGAGTGACTTTGGGTTTATAGAAGGCAGTGGCAGTGGTGGTGGTAGTGGTGGTGGTGATGGTGGTAGTGGTAGTGGTGGCTGTCCTTTGTTTTTGAAGACCAAAATGATATCACAATGCTAGAGTCAAGTTACAGTGTGTCAGATTGTGGCTGATTAGATCAAAACAAGCTTGGAATGTTCTACCACAGATCAGGCACAAATAGCCCATGTGAACATTTGGAGTGGATTCTCTAAATTTGCACTAATGCATTAAATTCAGAGTACTCAGGTAGGTGAATCTTGAATCAATCAGTGAACAAGCTTCAGTGTTCTAAGGGAAAAAAAGATACAGTTCCCTCCTAGGATTAAGAAGCTCCTAGACCAGTTAACCCATTAAAGCTAGTCTTTTGACTGTTTGAAAGGTAGGATGGCACAATGCAAAGGATCTTCCCTGGGCTTGGCCTCAAAAGACCTAGGCTTATGGTTTGCCTCTGCTACTTACTACTCATGTGATTCTAAATGTAAAATAACTATTAACTTAAACATAATTCAGCTTAATTCAATAAATATTTATTAAGCACCCACTCTTTGCAAAGTCCTGTACTAGGCACTGGAATACAAGGACCAGACAGAAAACACATCTTGCTTGAAAGAAGCTGCTCTATTTTATCGCTGTGGGACTTCTATCCCTAAACTGTAAAAAATAGCAACAGCCTTGCCTATCTTGTGACAAAAGCTTGTTGCATATCTAAAGGATGACATCACTATGAGTTATTGTCATAATTAATAAATAGTGCTTAATATGTGCAATATACTTTTCTGGCTACCAAGCATACAAAACCAAAATAAAAATGGTTTCTGCTCTTAAAGAATTTACATTCTGTAGAGTGGCCATATGTGGAGATAAATACTTAAAAACTACACTTATCAAAGCATGATAAATCTGTAAGGCACTTTAAAAGTCATGTAGTCCAACCTCTTCCCCTGTGCAACAATTCATTTATTTGGGATCCCCTCGACTGAACAATTTCATTTTCGTAAGAGCAATTAACACTTCATCACATAGTGCACAGTTTACTGATGTGCTAGAGTCCAAATGTGATAATTCCATTACTGAAACCAATGAATAAGCAGTCACTTCAAGTCACTTACTAGCTGACTGACCTTGAGCAAACCAATCACTTAACTTTCTTCAGCTTCAGTTACCTCATTGGTAGAATGGAGGGACTTCAATGAGACAATCTCTAAGATCTCTTTGAGTTCTGACATTGCATTATAAAATGTTTGGGTATACAGGGATTTCCACTGTAATGGAAATGTCTTCTTTGAGATTTGACCTATGATACAATTATGTCAGTAGAAGGGATTCTGTCAGTTCCTATTAAGTGCATTTAGAGAGCATGATAGCCAGTGGTCTTAATGAAACCCAGAAGGAAATATTGTAATAGCCTCAGAAAAATAAAGGCACATTTACTGAGTATTAAAACATCCCCTGCCTTTTTCTCTCTTTCTGTCTCTATCTCTTTCTGACTCTGTCTCTCTCTCTCTCCTCTCTTTTCCTCTTCTCTCTGTTTCTGTCTTTCGCTGTCTCTTTCTTGGTCTCTCTCTCTCACACACACACTTGTTATCTCCATCTGAATAGTTATGTTGCAATTTACAAGGTTGCTAATCTTTAGGTAATGACAGCACTAATGTTTTGAAACTTGGCAAGCCATGCTGTTCTGTAAGTCATGTGTTGTTTAGTGACATAGTGGCTAGTTAAGTTGACAAAAGAACTGTCTAGAATAAGAGATGCAGGGTATATTTAGCTATGTTTTATAGGATTACTGGCATGCTTTGGGATTATGGCAAGATCTGTTTGTTGTGTGGTACTATAGGAACCACAAATGATAAATGTCTAACAGGTCATCTCATCCCAGCATTAGGCATGGCCCTAGTGACCTAAGGAGAAGAAGCTAGAGGGAGCCTTTGAGTAACCACTTTGGTAATTCTCTAGGGAAGCAGTATTGATATGTTTTGAATGTTCCTCAAATGCTACCATGGAACAATGTTAATTGCAAATGGCACAGAATTGTTCTATAGGAGAAATAACTCATTTTCCTCTTTCTGAGATATCAGGAGTTGGCCATTCTAGTTAAATAAGTGACAATTTTCTTATGAACCTTCACGTTCTTCATTCTGAATGTTCTTCTCATGCTGCAGAGCTCCAGGGATTTTCAACTTCTCTTTGGCAACAAATGTTTATTTTTGTCCGATCCAAATGTTAATGAGTCCACAACTTCATGGATCTCCTTAGAACTGCAATGAGCCTTAGTAATCTTCTAGGACAGGAATTTTTAATCTTTTTTTTTTTAACAACTGTGGACTTCTTTAGGAGTTTGGTAATATTGATAGGCCCCTTCTCAGAATAATGCTTTTATATACGTAAAATAAAATACGTAATATTTCAAAAAATGCTGAAATAGTTATCAAAATATTTTAATTGAGTTCATGGACCCCAAATTAAGAACCTGTGACTAAGATCATAGGATAATAGATTTAAAGTGGGAAGGGATATTAGAGGTTGTCTGATCCATAAGAAATTCACATTTACAATTCCAGCGAATTCTTCAAGGTCCATCCTTAATGTAGCCTTCTCCATCGTGCCACCCGTCCCTCCCCCAATACCTTCACCACAGCTAATGATGTTCTTTCTCTCCCCTTGCTCTCCCATTTATCTCCCTAAAAAACCCAAACAATAACAATGACTGATCGCATATTAGGTGCCTAATAAATGTCTGTTAAATGCATGCATGCATAAAAGAATGTCTATATTCTCTGAACCAATATTTCATTCTGTTCAAGTCCCAAATTTCAAGGGAGACCAGACCCTGGCTATGAATCAAAGGGGAGCCTTTATCCAACAGTACTGCCTTGACCAACCTGCCTTCACAACTAAAAACAGCTCCCCACTGTCCCACCTACTGCCCCAGTCAGCATGAAATGTGTTTGTTTCTATGGCATTTCTCATCTTGACACAATATTGGCTCAGAAGTTTCTTTGTGTAACTCCCTTTCCAATGTTTGCTTTCAATTACTCTCCCCTTACAGCTTCTCCTCCACAAGTCATGAGAAGCTGAATGGGCTTCAGTGAGATTCTGTCAGCTGTAATGGTGTATGGCATTGCTGAGAACTGATCTCTTCACCACTTGAGAAATGGGAAGCCCAGACTGGCCTCAATCCTATAGGGAACAATCCAAAACTGACCCCTGGGAGAAGAAGACTATATCCAAGCAGCCCTTTTCTCTATCTAGTGTTTAGAAATGGCTCTGGGCCAGCAGGATTGGATTGGATGCTAAGGATAGAGCAACTCAATAAATAAAACCTATTTTCCACTCCTATTGTTTCATTTCCACCATAGACCTAGTCCTGGCATTTATGGAAGCCATTTGTGGAAGATTTGGGGCTGGAAATACAGGCAACCTTAATGAGATGATATATGTGGAATGTCTCTCTTTCATGGAACAACTGTTTCTCAGAGGATTAAATTCAGCCATCAGAAGTGTGAATTATTCCTACTAATCAACATGGTCATGGTCTTCTGGCTAGAAATCCTAAGTGATGATTTATTTATTTATAGTTTCACTCATTTGTTTATCTATCTGTTTATTTTTATGTATTTACTTATTTGTTTCTTCAGTTATTTATCATTTATTTACTCATTCATTCATTTATTCATTCATTCTTCCATTTATTTATATATCTATTTACTAATTCATTTATTTCTTTGCTTATTCATTTGTTTGTTTATGATTATCATTATATATTCCCCAACCTGTGAAATAATTAGCTGATCATTGAAATTAATATGAATCAAGTTTACATTACCCTCAGGGAATCTCACACATGAAGAGCTATACAGAAAGTGAGGTCCTAAGGTCCTGGCAGCCAGTTACCTAAGCATCTAACAGAAAGATATTCAAACCCCTTTGGAAAAGCCTTCAACAAGAAGTAAGACAAGAGATTCTGATAGACTGAAGGTGCAGGTAGGAGTAGAAAAGAATGTATATGAGAAGGAAAGAACCACAAGTGACTGGTTTAAAAGGAAAGAGAAAGGAATAAGTATTTATTGAGTTTCTACTCTGTGTTAGGCATTAAACTAAATGCCTTACAAATATTAACACCTTTGATCCTTACAATAATCCTGAAAGATAAGTGTTGTTATAATTCCCATTTTACAGATGAGGAAACAGAGACAAACAGTGGGATGATCCTCACCCATACTCAATTCTTATGTGACCCTGGGTATCTGTCTTCATATTCTCCTGCTTCTTTCTGATGATGCCTTTTTTTTTTTTATAGAGGAAAGGCCTGGGACAGGGATGGGTGGGAACTGAAGTTAGCATCACCCAGTTGATGATTATATGGTCTGTCATAACCATTGAGTATTGGGCAGGGATGATTTGTGTATCTTCTTGTCCTGACCCCCTTCCAGGTCTGAGCCTCCCTTCATCTGGAAAGGAAGGAGGATTCCACCTCTGAAGGTGTGGGCCCAGGAAGGATAGGGTAATGGATGGCCAAGGCTATACTTAAGGTCAGTGCATCGGAAACCTAATGCTTTTGCCTTGCTTTATCCTCAAGTGTGTAACATATCCTGGAATGAAGGTTTAAATAGTTAAGGTCCACCTACCTGCTATTGATATATTCAAGTACCCTTCCTGCTCTAAGCTTGGGTGGGAGATATCTAGGGTGCTGGTATCCCCAAGGCCTAGAAGTTTTAACATTCCAAGTTCTCCATGGAAAGGAGGTAGAATCTTTTTTAAAGGCCTCCATTGTGGTGGGGGAACCATGTTTACTGTAACAGTCAGACATTGTTAGCTGAATCAGTTGCCTCAGTCTTCTCATATCAAAAATGGGCATAAGAATATCACAGGAATCAGTAAGTGTATCTAACTCCTGTTTAACATTTTTGTACTGCTTAGTTTGAGGTTTTACAGGTCAAATTAAAGAATAGCCAATGTGGCAAGGATTTTTTTTTCTTTCCTAGGATGCTTTGTTTTATAGGTTTGACTTTACGTTTGGTAAGGGCAATTTTGGACAAACAGACAGAGACAGAAGTTTCTGATCTGCAAATGTGTGGAGAATTTCCTCAACAATGGGAGGAGGGAGGGAAAGAGAGAGAGAAAAAGAGAGAAAGAGAGACAGAGAGACAGAGACAGAGACAGAGAGAGAGAGAGGGAGAGAGAGACAGAGAGATGACAGAGAGACAGAGAGAATGTACAAAGTTCCATGGTAGATTCTAGTGATACAAAGGCAAATGAAAACTAGTTCTTCAAAGATCTTAGTGTGTGTGTGTGTGTGTGTGTGTGTGCGCATGGGTGTGTGTTTGTATACTGGGGAAGGATATCCTAGGTCATGCACAGATTAACCCCAAATGCAAATTCATAGATTGAATCAATGAAGCAGATGAAACAACAACAAATCTTAATAAATGTACCCAATAAATCTATACAAGCAATCCCCATTAAAGACATACAAGTGAAATGTTTAGGGTCTTCAAATATGGAGAGATTCCCAGGTCCTTTGAATCTAAAGAACTATCCTTTTCTTTATACTGGCTCATAGAAGAATTCCTAAAAAGCCATCTAGCCTAAACCCCTTCCAGTCTACAACTAAGAGATGATAGTGAGTTTAAAATCATTAAGCCATGCAACCCAATCATAATCATCCCATTAAGGTCTACAAAAAAAATAAATAACATCTCAAATTATGATTAAAGCATGTGAATGGATGTACAAATTTGAAGAAGGACAAAACTCTAATATGACAGATGTCTTTATATTACACCGTATTGTCTTTTATCCAAAGAAATGGACTTTGAAAAGAAATTTCTGGTTCTAAGCAAACATGGAAATCAATCAATAGTGGATTCAATGTGTTGCAAATATACTTTGTAATGATAATGGGAAAGATGATGCTATTGGTTTAGAACTCTGCACCCATAATCTCCACCAAGATGGTTAGAATCTACTTACACACATTCACAACAATATTTATGCAATGAAGACTGAAATAGATAACAAATACAGCTAAATTTTGAATGCTTTCATCAGCTTCCCATGACTACTTTCTTTCTAATTAGAATCTACAACCTGTTGCTCAGGACCTCTTAAAGGTTGGAGGTAAATTGTATTTTCATATTAGGGACACTTTACTCATTTTATAGAACTGAGCATGTTCAAACCTTTTTTTTTTTAAAGTACAAGATAGAACCTTTATTACAACTTTTTAAAAAAAAATTTCATTCATAGGTATACAACATCTGAGAGACAGATATGGAGGAGAGATGTTTGAGCCTTTTAGTAATAAAAACCCACTGCCTCTGTTTCCTCATATTACCCATTGCTGCCTTTTAATCTGAAACTTATCATAGCTAGAACTTGGTAGAGGAAAGGTGTATTGTAGCCAGGTACTTATTGATATGGACAGTGAATCCTGTGAAACAGTAATATGTTCTTGAATGTGAAATATTTAAAGTTTTAGTTATGTAGAATATGGTCATTAGTTCTAGCCCAATGGGTGGGTATATGCAGTGCAAATTCAAATAATGTGACTGCTTTGTGGAATTCTTCCTTTGGTCTAATTGGGATCTAGCTGTATTTTCTATCACCACCCATAGCGCAGTTCTAATAGATAGAAAAGAGTTAGAACCAGGAATTCTGGCACCTGGGACAAGTTCAGCAGAGAGTCAGATTAGAGGGTACATACTGTATGACCACTACTCTCTATATGTTGAGGTAGATTGGAGGTGGAGGCCATCTCTATCTTCTTCTTGTTCAGTCATCTCAGTTACATCCAACTCTCAGTAAGCCCATATTCGGGTTCTCTTGTCAAAGATACTAGAGTGGTTTGCCATTTTCTCCATCTCATTTTACAACGAAGAACTGAGGCAAGTTAAGAAACTTGCCCAGGGTCACACAGCTCCATTAAACCCATTTAAACATGAGTTGTTTGTGAAGATGACAAGAATGTAATCTTAGTAGTAATCTGGATGTCCATTGTCAGTAGCAATAAAAGTGTGGACAGGTATCAGTGAAAGAGGAGATGTGGTTGCTGAGTGACTAGAGGCAGAGAAAATGTCTGGAAGCAGGAATAGGAAGGGAAGAGTTCTGTTTGGAGTATTATGTAGCCTCCCTAAGTAAGTAGTGTCTAACTTTCTTGTAGTAATACCTACCATATTTCTGCCAAAAAAGAAGTTGCAAACCCCATACATTCTTTTCAAATGAAAAAAAAAACACCTATGAAAATAATATTATCCTATATTTTGTTGAAATAAAATTAATAATTTATTAAAATTTTGCAATATAAATAAATATTAGTAACAGTAAAGTACTATGACATATACAGCTATCATTTATTGGTACAAATGATTTATAATTTTCATATTTGTTCCTTACCAGTTAATAACTATATTAATCATATTATCAACGTGATGGCTGGGATTGTTTCAAGGCACAGAGTTTCTTAAAATGTGGTGTCAATAATAATATCATTACTCATAATTTTTTTCCAAAAATTAATCAGTATGGATATTTTTTTGAATTACAATTATATCAGAAGATACTGCTTCACATAAATATGTCAAAATGACAGTAAAATGTGTAGAACATTGATAAATTCTTTATTTGCTTACAACCAAAGTACAATGGATTTTCAGGTTCAAAGGCTTATTTCAATGTACTACCATAAGACACAGCTATGAATCACTCTTGTTCAGACCAATTGTATGTTTACCTTTAGTTATGGGGCTCCTTACATGTTCATATTTAGAAATATCGAGGTCTTTAAAATAAAATGACTGTTTCTTCTAATAATTAATAAAGAAGCAACTACTTTCTTCTGTTTCACTTTCCAGGATAGTATTTTTTTAAAATTAGTAACAATATACAATTTTTTGAATATTTAGTATTGATTTTTCCTTTCCATAATTGCAGTTACTTTTCTTTCCAGATTATGATTTTGCAGACTTTGTATTCATGTGTACACACACACACACGTGTGTTTACAGATGAAGCAAATTAATATTGCAACAACTAAATATGTACACATTTGGATTTTTGAAGTCTATATATAAACAAGTATATCATATATTTGCTAACTTGGATTTTTGAGATACATATCTCCATATTTATATATCTTGAATATTTAATTATTGATAAATACATATGTATGCATCTCCAAACACCAAAACATATATGTATATGTATGTATAAATGTACAAAAATTCAAATTTCAGTGTTACATATGTATATAGGTAGATACGTATGTATACATATACATGTATATTTATGTGTGTGAGTATATTTAAAAATACAAGTATTTAAGTTTCAGGAGAATATTTTGTTATAAGATTAATTTACTTCATATTATGTTATCATTAAATAAATTTTCATTTTTAAAGCTTGCACACCTTTTTTTATTACTGTGGAAAGAGAAATTCAGTGGGTTTTGAAATAGAATAGAAGTAACCTGTATTCTGCTCCTATATGACACAACTTAACAACAAAAACTTTAAAAATATATTATAGTAATGTCACTTCAGTCATGTTTTTTGATGTAAATTATTGTTTATGAAGCATGCTGTCTCAAAATTATACAGTGGGCCACATTTTAAATAGAGTTTATAGATCTGCATTTCATCCTGACATTGATTGAACTTGTCAGTTCAGAATCCAATACAATTTTGTCACATTATAAATTCCTTGTTTTTAAAAATATCAACTATATATTGAAAATTTCGCTTGAAGTAGCATTACTATCCAAGGTCTTACAAAGTAACACATCTTCTCCTACCTTAATTTTAACATAACATACATATGCAATCAAATAAACATTTTTAGCTACATCTGTTGCCTTTCACTTGCAAGACGAATGATTAGGAAGATTTCTGTCTCAAGATTGATTACAAACATCTTCAGACATATGGACAATATTCTTCACAGTCTATCTAGAAGATAAATCTAGAAGTGAAATCATTTGGACCTACTTCTTATATGATTTACCCATGATTATTTTGCTCATGCTAACAGCTGCAGGTCATACCATTTTCCCTACCCAACAAAGCCTTTCATACAGCATTTTTTTAAAGAAAGCTGATAAGATGATACATGTAATTTTTCCGATGTTATAGATGAATTTTATAATGTTTTTGCTCATTTCACTGGAAAGCTTTCTCATTTTCCTAACATATTTTTGCATGTGCTCTATTAAGACGTTAGTTCAAACTTCAGACTATAGCTGCTAAAACACCTGTGCAAAAGAAACATTACTCTTTTTCCTCTTTTAGTGGCAGAAGTTGTGGATCATAATGATAAATATGGTGAATTGTACTTTCTGGACATCGACTTTTATTCAGTCTATGTTTTTTTTACCATTTAAACTGATTTTTTTTGCTTTTATTATAATTTTCATTGTCCTAATGGGTTTTCCTTCAAATTGACTTTATACAGATGTATTACAAGGGGATGTTATTATACTTTAAAACTACAGAATTAAAAGTTTAAAAAAGTTAAGACAAATCAAAACAGAAGTTGAAATTTTAAAATGATCCTCTCTGAATTTTTTTGAATTTTTCCATCTTTAAAAGTTTCAGTTCTTTGGAAGCCAGTTCTTCTACTTACCAAAATGAATGAGGCTGAAAATTTTAATAGATGTTTTGGTAGTTTTAACTTACAGAAAGTTTGTTTTATTTTATATAATTTATGTGTATCTGCAGCTGGCAGCACAATGAAAGAACTTACTTATGTCATGAAACAATGTCATCTGACAGAAACAATAGTGGATCTTGCCCACCTTGAGATTCAACATTTGCTCAAATTGAACTCATTTGTGTAGACTGTATTAAATAACCACAGAAATGAATTCACTGTCAGTTACAGTAAATTCTCCATATTAGTCTTATTTTTGCTAATTTCGGTTTCAATTTCATTTTCATTGAAAAAAAAGTGGACTTGTTTTTGAGAGTTATCTAAAAAAATCCAGAAATTGTGGTCTTTGCATCTTCCCTCCTCATAATACTCCAGAGGTCAAAGAACAGTGAAGAAAGAAGGGGATGTAACACAGCTTAGAAAACACTCCTAATAGCTGTGAATGAAAGAGGTAAAAATAAAGATGGGAGGGAGGGGTGCTGCAATCAGGGAAATTAAAATTTTAATTTATATTTAGAATACTTGGGCTTGATTCCTTCTTCTTGCCTTGTGGGTCAAGGGGTTGTATGAAAAGGATCAGTCCAGAGGATGCTAAAAGACATGCTATCTTCAGGAGAAAATTTGGTTTCAGTTACCGACAGTAAATGGAAGAATATGAAAGAAAGAAATCTAGGATCCTAGATTTGGAGTCAGAAGAGAACTTGGAGTTTTCTAGGCCAAGCCTCATTGTATAGGTGAGGAAACTGAGGCCCAGAAAGGTAAAGTAATTTGTCCATAGTCATGTAGGCATTAAGACAGAGACAAGATTTGAACTCAATTCTTCAGGTTCTAAATGCAGCTGTCTTTCCACTGCATAGAAAGATAGTAAGAGGGTGCAGTGGAAACAGGGTGCAGGTAAGTGGTGATATGACAGGGTAGCTGCCAATACGTATAGTCAATATAAGCATGCTTTCTATCATATCCCTCCAAGTAGTTGCAAGCTTAATTTCCAGTGACCCCCAAAATGATATAGCTTAGGTCAGGAAACTGGTGAATAGGGGGGACAGATAGCCCAGTCTACTGAGCCCTTTTGTGAAGGTGTCCTAAACCATAGGAGGGGGCAGGTAGAAGCCTGGCTCCTTCAGATGTCTAGTTGTGGGGAAAGACTGAATTTTTCATTCTCTCTGTGCCTAAATTATATTCTCCTCCCAACCCTCTGCCTCTCTCTTCCCCACAGACAGATAACAACCATTGAGAGAGACAGAGAAAGAGAGACAGAGAGAGACACACACACACACACACACACACACACACACACAGACAGAGAGAGACAGAGAGAGAGAAAGAGAGAGAGAGAAAGAGAGAGAGAGAGAAAGAGAGAGAGAGAGAAAAGAGAGAGAGAGAGAGAGAGAGAGAGGAAGAGAGAGAGAGAGAGAGAGAGAGAGAGAGAGAGAGAGAGAGAGACAGAGACAGAGACAGAGAGAGAGAGAGAGAGAGAGAAAGTTTTCCCTCTGTTGATTATTTCTAATTTGTCTTGCACATAGCTTGTTTTGTTTGTACATGGCTATTTGTATGTTGTTCCCCTCATTATACTGTGAGTTCTTTGAGAATAAAGAATTTTTTCCCCTTTCTTTGTATATACCCAATGCTTAGCACAGGGTTTGGGCCATAGAAGGTACTTAACAAATGTTTATTGACCAAGATAGAATGAGAGAAAAGACATTGAAATATTTTGGGGGAGGCATCATGGAAGAAAGCTGACTCTAGGGTCATAGGATCTGGGTTCAGATTTTGGCTCTGCCACCGAAGACTAGTGTGACATCTAGGTAACTTAGATAACTAATTTTCCTCATCTATGCGTCATTTTCCCCATCTTTTAAATGAGGGGGTTGGATTAGATGTCTTTGAGGTCTCTTCTGTCTCTAGAACCATATAATCTTCATATTCATGAGAGAGAAGGGATGACAGCTGGAACTACAGTAATGATAAAATGGATCCAGGGCATAGTTAGAGGGAGCAGCCTTAGTGGGATAGGCACAACAAATCTGTGAACAGAGGGAAGGACAGGGTGCTGAGATGGCTTAAAGAAAAGAGTAGAGAAGAAGAGTAAATTCATGTTGGCTGGCCCCAGTCTTGCTAGTGAAGTAGGTGGCTAAGACATCTGTTGGAATATGAGGTTGAAAATATAGTATGGGCAGAGGTAGGAACAGGAAGTCACTAAGGGAATGACATAGGGATGTAAACAACTTAAGTAGGACAGCCATTTAGCGGGTATTGTTCAGCTGAAGTTTGGCACCATAGATTTGCTGTAGGTGAACTCAGCTTGATTTACTAATCTCTTCTAGTAAGATTCAAATGCCTGGGAGCAGGAAGAAAGAACTATTGTATATAGTGAGGGTAACCTACCTAAACTAAGAGAAGAGATGAATTCCCTCCCTGTTCTCTGGCCAGTGCACCAAGACACTTGGGTATACCAGGAAAAAGTCATTAGGTTGTCTCATGTCTCACATTTATTTATGCTCTTTTGCTCACTTTTGAATTACAGGATACGGAGTGGAGGTGGTGATATCCCTGGTAGAGATCAGAGGGAAGAAGACAGCAGGGAGGCTGAGCGCATGCATAGAAAGGAGTACCTTTGGAGATGAACGTGGCTAAAGGTAAATGGGTCAGGTCACTTTGTTGCAATGCTGGGGAGCCCTGAGGCCATTTTCAAAATACCTTGGGGTTGTTGGCTAAGGCTTCAGAGAAGCAGGGTGGTCAGAGTTTAGCCTGAGTCAGAACAAGTTTTACAGTTTTCCTTAGACATGATGACTCACAAACCTTGATCAGCTTCATAGTGTAATGGGGGTTTGGTGCCTGCACAAAGCGTCTCAGAATATATCTCTTCACATGGAACCAAAATTGGCAAAATGTTCAAAAATACAAACTTAAAGCCAAACTCACATTAAAAAGCAGTCTGGGCAAAACCAAAACCCTTGCCACATTGCCCATTCTTTGGCTCGACTTTGCAAAACCTCCAACTAAGGGGTGCTAAAGATACTTTTTGTGATTCCTGTGATATTCTTATACCCTGTTTTAGCAATAAGAAAACCATGGATTGGGAAGATTCATCAAAGGGAGAGCTATCATCCTGTCAGATCTAGAACCAAGTCTTTTATAGAAAAGAGTAATAAGAGAAACTAATCAAGCTTCAGTCATAGGAGATGGGTGATTTGTGGGAATGCATGGAAACAGGAAAGGATAGGACATGTCAGGGAAGAGCTAGCAGTCCAATTTGATCGGAATATAAAAGGCATGAATGGAATTGGACTGAAATAAGACTAAAAAAAAGTTTTAGGGACAGACTATAGTGAGCTTTTAATCACAACCTAAATAGTTTATGAAAGGGGATCTACTACAGGCTTCTCAACAGAAAGTGACATGGTGAGACCCCTACATAATAGCCCCAATTGTTAGAGCATTTCTCCTTTCACGTAGAAATAGAATGGGCTGCTTTAGGTAGTTTGGGGGTTCTCCTCCATCCTCCTACTCCTCTCTCACTGAATTTTTTCATCAATGGCTGAATGATCATTAGCCAAGTATGATGTAAAGGAATTCTTGCTCTAGTACGGTTTGGATAAGTTGGTTTCTGAGATCCCTTATAACTCTAATAGTCTGTGATTCCCATTCTGAAGATCATTCACTTTAATAGAGAAGAACTAAATAAAATGTAAGTACATTAATCCTGCTTCTTTCTACCATAGGTTGCTTTCTCACATGTCTAAAGAAGGGATTTCTCTTGCCTCCAATGCTGACTGAAAAGTAATTTTGTTGTACTTAGCTCACCTGCTTACTAGCTCTGTTATCTAGGATAGGTTACTTCATCTCACCTGGCTTCTGTCTCCTTATCTGTCAAATTAGGGTCTTGGACCAAATAATCTCTAACTTCCCTTTCAAGACTTCCAGCCTATAGTTCTTGTATTGTTCTCTATAGGCCTTACATCATTCTCTGCTGTAGACTTTCAGAGACTATTTTTGTTCAACAGTGCCATTATTTTTATCCTGGGTCTCTTCATCTCTTTAGGCCTCATTGGCCTCACCTGTAAAATGAGATGAGTTGGGGAAGAGGAACCTGATGACTTCCTTCATCTCTAAAATCCTTAGTTAGCACTATTTCTATGTGAATTCCCCTTTTCTTTAAACATCATACTTGCACTAAATAACAGATTTGCCACTAACGGGCCATGATCAAGAATCAGAGAAGGTAGATTAAAAATACTGAGGAGAATTTAACCATGCCCAGCCCTAGTTTCCTCATCTGTCATATGGGGACAACAGCATCTATCAGCAGCATCACAGTATCTATTATGGGGATAAAATGAGGGCTAATTCATGGAGGTGAAGTTCATCTTACTCCCCTAGCCCTAGATTTTGGACTGTTGCATTGTGGGATTGTTAAAATAATATCTTGTATTGATAGAGTACTTTTGTGTATGCAAATTGCTTTACATGGTTTTAAGAACTTCATAATATAGCAGTCCCCAACCCAGGGTTAGGGGAGTTCACCTCCACAAATATCTACAAGTTTTCTTTTATTCTTCTGTCGGGGCATGTCTGGTGCGAGGCTATCCAGCAGAGTGGGAACAGCCCTTAGCCTGCAGTCAGGAGGCCTCATTCAAATCTTCACTCTGATACTTAATGTAGCTGTGTGACAGTGGACTAGTCACCCAAGCTCTCTGAGCCTCCATGAAATGGAAGTGTTAATAATCCACGAAAAACCGAATTCCCTAGGTTATAATGAGGGAAATCCTTCGTGCAACCCTGCAAGCACTATCTAAATAGTGTTGTATAACCTTCCTCAAAGGTGGGTGGGAAAAGACTCTTCAAAAACTTGAAAGTGCTATATAAATGTGACAAATTATTATGTTTAGTATGCCTAAGAGCTTGCTGGGTGATACAGCTAAGTAACTTCCTTGAGCTGTTGTGTTGAGATACAAAGCTGGGGGAAGGAGGAAAGAAGGGAGGGAGGGGGAGTGAGAGAGAAAGTGAGAGAGAGAGAGAGAGAGAGACAGAGACATACAGAGACAGAAAGAGATGGTTTCAGAGAGAGACAGAGAGAGAGATGTAGATAGATAGATAGATAGATAGATAGATAGATAGATAGATAGATAGATGGATAGACAGACAGACCAAAATAGAGTTTCATAGGAATCAAATGAAGGTGAAAAGCACTATTTAATCTCTGGATCCAAAGAGTAGGGAATCTGAAGAATGGACAAAGATGAAAGTGCAGAATGAATCATTAACACAAGCAGACAGAGATAGCTGGGGCCACACACATCCAAGCTAACAAGACCTTTGGGGGTATTTTTCTTTTCTACAATTAGAAATTATAAAGGTTTTTTTTTCCTGGCCCACAGCTTCAGGGATCTCAATGTTCCCAATTATAGCCTGCATTCTAGGCTACACAGAAGCACTGCCGACTCCAGTCCTGGCGTTCCTCCTGTTTAAACATACTTCCCAGAAATCTATGGGCAGCTTGCCATGGTAAGTAATCAATTGACGTCAGATCTTGAACAGGGGAATCCGCTGGGGGTGGGGGCTGGAGTGAGTTGTCCAGGGTGATGGGGAGTGAGACTACTTTGTGGTCCCTACAGCTGATTTCCTTGATCCTAGAAAAGCCCATTGCTAACTGTTCCCGTCTGCCTCGCTTTTTGTTACCTGTCCAGCTATGTTCCCAGAGGCATCCTCTCCTTTCCTCCACTTGATGCTCCTCTGGAGATGCTGAATCATTCTGGCTTGGACCCAAACAACTTTTCCTTTCGATTGCTAGCTTTGCCTTTTGGTGTATTGTAGTTAGAAGAGGATTTCTTTTCATTAATCATATAACTGAGGATTGTTGTAGTTGAAAGGGATCTCAGGGGTCAGGAAGGCCAACCTCTCACCCAAGCAAGGATCCTGTACATAGCATCCCTCACAGATGGTACTCCAAACTCTGCTCAAACCTTTCCAGGAACTCACTCTCTCCCAAGGCAGAACATTCCATTTTTTGTTTTGTTTTGTTTTGAACGGCTCTGTTGTTTAGGAAGGTCCTCCTTATGTGAAGCTGAAATCTGCCTCCTGTAACTTCCACTGATTCTGTCTTAGTAACCATCTAAGGTCAAGATGAGTAAATGTGATCATCTTTCTGTGGGAAAATCATTCATACCTATCGTGTTTCCTCTGAGGCCTCTCTTCTTTAGGATAAAATGCCAAGTTTCTACAACATGTCCTTATATTATGTGGTTTCTACGTGTTTTGCTATCCTATTCTCCCTGATCAGAATCTTCTAAAGCTTTCCAATGTCCTTCTGAAGATATAGTAGCTAGAAGTAAATATAAAACCCATCAAATCATTTTCCAGTGGATATTATACCATATGTAGCCTGGCCAGTGAACAAATCCCATAGGTTTGATGCTGTGAAACAATGGAAATAAATGTCTTAGAAGGATTATAACATAAGATCATAGACTTAGACCTGGAAAGAATGTTAGTGATCATTTAGTACAATTTCTTCATTTTATGAATGAGGGCACTGAAGCTCAGGGAGGTAAAAATAACTTGCCTAATGTCACATAGGTAGTCATTGGCTGAGATGGGGTTTGGACTTAGGTCCTCAGACTCAAGAAAAAAAATTATTTTCAATATACCATGGTCTCCCTCCTCTCTGTCCATCTGTACCCATCATTTCCTTTAAGATCAGTTTCAAAACTCTTTTTCTTTATAAAGCCTTTCTTTTTTCTCTATTTCTTTCTTCTTTCATTTCTTTTTCTTTCTCTTTCTTTCCTTCTTTCTTCTTCTTCTTCCTCTCTCTCTCTCTCTCTCTCTCTCTCTCTCTCTCAACACCTTGCATTAAGAAGATAATGCTCAGAAATATGTTTTAAAATTTAGGCTAGATGGTAAATTTACTGATGCTTAGGGTGGTTGGGAAATGGAGTATTTGGGATAATATATTTGTTCTTGTCAACAAAGAATTACAACCTATTACTCACACGTACATGTGTGTTACAGTACCAGGCAATACTAGGTACTTAATAAAGCCTTGTTGATTAATTGATTGTGTTTCTGTCATTCCAATATTACTCATGTATCCATTCATCCACTCACATTCATTCCAGAAACATCAAGTGCCTATTATAAGACCCTGAGCTCTCCTTTATATCCTGAATCACATACAGAATCACTGAATAACTGTATTTGAGGGCTGGAAGGCATCTTAGAGAGCCGTTGGTAATCATTTCCCCTAATTTTGCAAATGAGGAAACTGTATCTCAGAGAATTTAAATGCCTTTTCTAAGATCATACTGTGAGTTAGTGCCAAAGGTAGGACTTTTCAGGTGGAAAGAGTATCCTTTCCAATACATTATACTTAACATCTTTCTAAAGATAAGAATAAAGGAAAATACTTTCACTAAACCCTTATTTAATATAATTCAATTGTACTAGGTTTGTAGAGAAAGCACTTTGGAACACAAAAAGAACATTCACAGAAAGACTATTAACATCACTTTAGAGATTCATAGATCTGGGGTCATCCTTATCCTCATCTTTGTCAAAACCCACCTCAAGTACTACTCATTAGTAGAAACTTTTCTTTACTCCTCTCTGCATTCATCCATCCATCCATCCATCCATCCATCCATCCATCCATCCATCCATTCATTCATTCAATAAACATTTTTAAATGTCTATTATGTGCCAGGCACTGTGCTAAACATGGGGATACAAAAAGAGGCCAAAGACAGTTCCTGCCCCCAAGGAGCTGACAATCTAATGGAGGAGACAGCATACAAATGAATATATACAAAGCAAGCTAAATACAGATAAAAAGGAGATATTTTTAGAAATTAGAATTATTTGGTGCACTCTTCCTTCTGATTTTTTACATTTACATGTTTGCTTATATATTGAATCAACCCAGTAGAATGTATTTATTGAGGACAAGTATTGTTTTCATTCTTTTTCTTTGTATCACTTGCATCTTTCACAGTACTCAAAACACAGAAGGTGTCTAATGAATATCTGTTGAACTGCATTGGATTGACCTCAAGGAACTCATGTTCTAGTAGGATGGGTAACATGTAGATTAAAAGGTCTGTCTCAGGAGAATGTGCTATGTGCTTTAAGGTCCATAAGGAGATAATTTTTTTTCCCCCAATGGAGAATGTTTCACATATATTTCTAATAGAAGATCCTTCCATTGCTGGTGAATAGCCTTGTTCATAGCCCCTCAGCCGCCAGAAAAGAGAGAAGTACCAAAGTTAAGAGTTCATAGAATTTTCCTTTCCTGAGGAGGGGGATTGGGCATCCTTAATGCACAGTCACCAAGAGGAAATTTCTGGCTTTCCTTCCTCCTCAGCATGGCCTATGACCTATTTGAGGTCTGTACATCATGTGTTCTTTTGTCAGATACTTGTCCCAAGTCTAAAATAGGCAGGCTAGACTACCTTTGCTCTTTCCTCCCACCTCCATGAATATTGATATAATTTGAGAATCTTGTGAGTGTACTCTCTCCTTTTCCATTCCTAAATATATATGTTGAGAATCTTGTGAGCATATGCAAAATTAATATAAATCAAATTCCCTGCAAAGAGTGGTGCATTAGATTTCATGTACCCTAGATTCCCCATCTCCTTCTGCCAATAGAATGAAAGCCTCTTAAAGCAAGGACTCAGCTTTTGAATCTCTAGGACCAGTACAGCTCTGCACCATAGGAATAGGAATATGGACTTGGCCTGTGATTTCAGTGTTACCAGGAATTCCTGAATGAGGTTATGCTTTCTATCAGTGAAGGTCACCACAACCATAGCTCAAAATCTCTGCAACTTATAATTTTAGAGGGTTGCTCAAAGCATTATGGGATTAAGTGACTTGTCCAGTGCCATAGAGTATATATGTGTCAGAAGTGGGACTTGAAACCAGATCTTCTTGGCTCCCAAACCGATTCTGTATCCCCTAGGCTGCTCTTCTGAGAGTGATTTTAAGAGGAAAATTAGAGCACACACACCATTCAAAACTGTAACTCTTTTTGGAATTCATTCTTTAGGACTAAGTTTAATTCTGACTCATTCCTCAACCATATTATGTGCGTTTCAAATGAATAGCAGAATAAAATGCTATAAACTATAAGAACATTAGGAAATCAGTTGAGAAATCAGACCATTTCCATGAGAACAGATTGTACATTTTTTCTTTCCCAGCATAAAAAAGAATTAATCTAAGGTCATCTGGGATGATTTCTTCTATTTAATTATTAGTTTACATTTTCTATGAGTAAATGATTATTTGAATTTATTTGAATTATCAAATAAACTTCCTTTAAACTTAAAAAAAAAACTTACTCTATCCATTACACCAGTTGAGCTGAATTGATTTTTGGAGTGCAGAAATGACAAGTTACATCATTTTACATCCGAAATCTGGCCATTATTCTAACTAACTCTGTTAAGCTAGAACACAAAATGAATTATCGCAAATTAATTCCAAAGAATTACATTCTGTGTGCTTAATTAGTAATGGCATTGTGATATTATCAATGGTACCAATTATTACTGGCATTAATAATTAATAAGGCACATCCATGCACAAGGGTCTGTAATGAGTAAATTATTTTAAATAAATAAATTGAATTAAAATGAATTTCATAGTTCAAAGAATCAGTGTGACATAGTGATGAGAGATCAAGCCTTAAAGTCAGGAAGATCTGGGTTCAAAAGTCACTTAAGCTTTTAATGTTCTAGGCAATTCTTTAAGAAAATAAGTTGCAGAGAAGATGACAACATGCATCGGAAGAGGAAGCTTCCTTACTTGAGAGCTCCCTATAACAATTAAAACATCGGTTCAGTCCTTATTCCTATACCTATCCTTGTTAATGTTCAAGGGGCAGTGTGTGATAGTGGATAGAGTGTTTGAATCAGAAAGACCTAGTTTCAAATTCAATCCCTAACCATTAAAGGTCAGTAGTGGCTTACGTTGGTAGAGTCAGTTGCCACACAGGTAGGTCCCCACACCAATGAAATTACAATTCCATCATGTATACATGGTTCAGAGAATTATAAAGTGTTAGAGATGGAAAGAACTTTTAGAACATCTAGTCCAATCTTTGTATTTTAAATATGAGGCAACTGTGATGCCAAAAGGAAGATGGTTCTTCCACCAGCACAGAGATACTGGGGAAACCAGGAAGACAAATCAGTCCTGCAGACTTACAGGCCTGTGTCCTTTCCAATGATAACATTAATGAGTCTTACCATGGGGATCATAATATATTTGTTAATGTCATGGCACGTTTTGTATTGGAATACTACTACTTTCAGAGTCACTGTGACCAGAATCTCTAGACAGTCTCTGTAGAATGACAGCAGCAATGAGAATGAAGACAAGATTCCTGGGTCCTGTGTATCCTGGGGGCGTTTGGCTTTCTGAGTTTTCTCATCCATCAGAAATATGCCTCTCCCAGAAATTACTAGGATATGGAAATATGGACTCAAGGCTGCAGAATCTTTTAAAACCAGAGAGGCAGATTGGGTAAAGCCATTCAGTCACGATGCAACATCAATTTGTTGAACACTGACTATATACAGAGCATTAGGTTAACTACTAAAGGAGATACAAAGAAAGAGTAGCTATGCCATGATCCTTGCTCTTACAAGTTTCCATTCTAGTAGTCAGATAAAACACAAACAGAAAATTATAATATATGCTAAATGTTTTGAAAAGGTGCAAAACCAAGTGCTATGTGAGGCCTCAGTGTGGGGGTAGGGGGAGGTCATTGCTGAAGAAGACTTGAAATGGGGCCGAGGTGGGTAGTGAGAAACAGTTCCTTGGAGAAAGTGGCATCAAAGGTGTTATCATATATAAAGTGCTTTGCAAACCTGAAAGCACTACATAAATGCTAACTATTTGATTAATAGCCATTAAAGTTGTACTTCAGATGGTGGGAAGGAAAGGCAATTCATTTGTAGGGAGAAGTGTGGACCAAGGAACCAAAATGGGAGAGAGCTGTGAGTGTTCAATGGGAAGGAATGTCAAATAGATTGACTTGAATTAAGTACTATGAGGCAAGACTGGAAAGGAAGGAGGATGACAAGTTATGCAGGATGTTGAGGGACACACAAAAGGTCATGACCTTTACTTTTTTATCACTATGGAGGAAATTAAATTTCTTCCCTCCATGTTCTTGGTGGGCATTCATCCCTTCTTAGGTCTTTGTCATGAGCAAGCCCAGTCTTTAGAGTGACAACAATAATTCTTGGGGCAGCTAGGTGGCACAGTGGATAGAGCACTGGCCCTGGAGTCAGGAGGAACCTGAGTTCAAATCCAACCTCAGACACCTAACACTTACTAGCTGTGTGACCATGGGCGAGTCACTTAACCCCATTGCCTAGCCAAAACAAAACAAAACAAACAAAAAAATAATTGCTATTCTGGTTCCTGTGTTCTTACTCTAGGCTGCTGCAAGGCCTAAAAGAAAGAAAAATAGTATATGTGCATCTCATGGATTTCTAGGCCATATGGGCTTCCATGAATGGACCTAAAGAGCTATGGAAGTACTAATATCTAGGTTCCTTACTATGTAAGCTAGGCTTGTTGTTTGTTTCCTATTCTCTAAAAGGCAAGCAAGTATGCCTGGAGACTTAACTGGTCCGGGTGCTAAAAGTGGAGCTTTTGACACAGCTTCATAGTTGCCCCAAAGCATAGAAGAGGCCAGTCCATGGGGAGTCAGTACCTCTCACACTTAGCAGCTACGTGGCATAGTAGATAGAGTACTGGGCTTGGAGTCAGGGAGCTCTGAGTTCAAATCTGCCTTCAGATACTTACTAGCTATCTGACCCTGGGCAAGTCACTTCACCTCAGTTTCTTCATCTGTAAAATGGGAAGATAACAGCATCTACCTTGCAGGGTTGTTGTAAGGATCAAATGACATAATTACAAAGTGCTAAGACCTACATAAGTATTAGCTATTATTACAGGGTAGTTTTCAGAATAAAATGACACAATGTAAAGTACTTTGCATAGTGCCTGGCACGTAGTAGATGCTTAATGAATGTTTTCCCCACCATACTTCTTCCACATAAGTAACTATACCTTCCTGGCCAGACAGGTTTCAGCATGGAGTCAAAGGGGTAATACTGTGTTCTTGTTGAATGTCATTTTCAATCCTGTGGTTTCAATGCTAGGGCTAAGTGAAACCCTTTTAATTAACTTTTAAATGGTGTATGTTTGCATCATTTCATTCCAGTATTCTGGCTGAACTGCCAGGCTGACTTGAGTCAGGTTGGCCCACAATGCAAGTCCACTGGATAATTCATCTCCGGTCAGAGCAACTGCTTCAATGAAAAAAGTTTTGTCCACTACTATCAATTAATTTCAGGCTTCACAAAGGGTTCCTTTGCTAAATCTTTCACATCACTCCCTGAAAGGGAGGAGGCTGAAAGGAGACTTTCCAGGTGACTCCATGTCCTTGTCCCATATCCCAGCCCAGTGTACTTAAATTGGCTCTTGGATACTATACCCTTCAACCCAAACTATCAAACTTAGCTGAAGCCTTTGTATAGTCTCAATGTAGTCATCGGATGGAGAGGCCAAATGAATACACCTCATAATACCATATACCTCATAATAGGTGGTATCACTAACACACAAAAATGGCATTCAGGTGTTAAAATTCTGTGGGCTAGAAAGAAAGCTTTTTGGCTTGTTATCTCATATGAGTATGAGTGCTGGGACATTGTGATGACAGAAGACTCAGGTGATGGGAGCTGGGCACACCTTGCCTTCCCTGGCACTTGGAAAGGGGACCAAAAAGGTTCAGAGCAGGCATATTGGAGGTGAAAGCCAAAGAGGCTCAACTTGGGAGTTTGAACTGAGATTTGCCCCAGATTTGTAGCTAGTGGCTTTTTTTTTTTCAATTTCATTTGCAACTGGGGATAAGGACTCAAAAGAGAAGAAAGCAAATGATGGATAAATTAGGGATATCACTGGATAGGCTGGCATTCTGGTAGTTTTTTCACTCTTAGAAAGCATTATAGATGACATAGGAGCCATAACTAAAACTTTAGATGGTAGAATTGGGGTCTAAAAGGAGCTCAGCTGGTTACAATAATTGTCAGAATACAGTAAGATGAAAATTAATATAGATCTATTTAACATCCAACATACACATACACACATACACACACACATACATATCTCACTTGCATGAGCACAGAGTTAGGAATATGTAGCTAGAAGACACTTTGGCATTTCATGTGAAAATGTACTTAGCTTGTGATGTTAGTGGCCTATAAACTCAATTTAAGTTGTGTTTGTAAAACTTGGATACATATTAACACAGAATATCAGAATTGAAAGAAACCTGGAAGGCCCTAGTTCAGTTAAAACCTGAATGAGTCCCTTCATATCATACTCAGCAAGTGGTGATCCAGACTGGGCTGGAAGCCTTTTTGGGGTGAGAACTCATTACCTCTCAAGGCATGTTAGATCTCATCATTTGAAAGGTTTTTCTTTCAAGATACAGCTATACTAATTCCATCTTACATTCTTAGATTTTTTTTTCTCCTGTGGGATCAAGCAATAGGAGCCCAACTTATCTCCTTTTTGATAGCCCTTCAAATATTCTCTACTAGCTTTTGTGGCTAAACTCCTTGAGAAGACTCTGTACCACAGGTGCCTCTATTTCCTTCTCACTCTTCTTAACTTTCTACAGTCTGTCTTCTGATCTCATCACTCAAATGAAACTGCTTTCTCTAAATTATTATTGATCTCTTAATTTCCAGATCTATTGTACATTATTTAATGCTCATCATTTTTAAAAATTATTTTTAATTTTTAACATTTACTTTTATAAGATTTTGACCTCTAAAATCCCGCCCCCTCACTTCCTTCCCCCCTGCCCAAGATGGCATGCAATCTGAAATAGGCTATACATGTATAATCATATTAAACCTATTTCTGCAATAGTCATGTTGTGAATGAAGAATAAGAACAAAAGGGGAAAATCACAAGAAAAAGAAACAAAAAAAGAGAGAATAGTATGATTCGATCTGCATTCAAACTCCACAGTTCTTTCTCTGGATGTGGATAACATTTTCCATCATGAGTCTTCTGGAATTGTCTTAGATCATTGCATTGCTGAGAAGAGCTAAATCTATCAAAGTCAGTCATCACACAGTGTTGCTGTTACTGTGTACAGCATTCTCCTGGTTCCGCTCACTTTACTCATCATCTTTCCAGGTTTTTCTGAAGTATCACCTGCTCATCATTTCTTATGGAACAATAGTATTCTATTACATTCATATGCCACAACTTGCTCAGCCATTCCCCAATTGATGGGCATCTCCTCAATTTCCAATTCTTTGCCACCACAAAAAGAGCTGCTATAAATATTTTTGTACATGTGGGTCCTTTTCCCATATTTATGATCTCTTTGGGATACAGCCCTAGAAATGCTATTTTTGGGTCAAAGGGTATGCACATCTTTATAGCCCTTTGGTTAGATCAGTTCACAACTCCACCAACAATGCATTAGTATTCCAATTTTCCTACATCTTCTCCAACATTTATCATTATCGTGTTTTGTCATGTTAGCCAATATGATAGTGTGATGTGGTACTTCATAATTGTTTTAATTTGCATTTCTCTGATCAATAATGATTTAGAGCTTAATGGTCATCCTTCTGAATCTCTCTGCAGCCTTCAATGTGGTTGATTACCTTCTTTTCTTTGATGCTATTTTCTCTCTAGTTTTTTATGACACTGCTCTCTTTTGGTTCTCCTAACTATGTAACTACTCTTCAGTCTCCTTTGCTGTACATTTATCCAGATCATGCCCACTACCATGGGTATACCCAAAGGTTCTTTCCTGAGCCCTCTTCTCTTCTCCCTCTATATTATTTCACTTAGTGATCTAACCAGCTCCCATGGACTCAGTTATTATATCTGTGCTGATAATTCTCAAATCTACTAATCCATTCCTAACCTCTCTGATGACCTCGAGTCTTGTATCTCCAGCTGCCTATTATTCACCTCAATATAGATACCCTATAGATCTTAAACTCAACATATCCCAAACCAAACTCATTAACTTTCTCCTCAAACCCTTTTCTCTTCCTAATTTCTTTGTTACTGTGAAGGCTACCACCATGCTTCCAGTCACCCATGCTTATATCCTACAATAGCACCATTTTCCACTCCTCATTCTGACTCACCCCTCATATCCAATCTAATTTCATGGCCTATTAATTTTTTCTTTCATAACATATTAATTTTTTCTTTCATAACATCTCTTTCATTCACTCATTCTCTCCTTTGACACTACTATCACCCTGATTCAGGCCTTCATCACCTCATACTTAGACTATGGCAATAACCTAGACTATGTCAATAACCTAGACTATGTCAATAACCTATTGGTTTCTCTTCACAAGTATCTTTCATCTCCAGTTCACTCTTCACTTTGCTGTCAAAGTAATCTTCCCAAAGTGCAAGCCTGACTACATCATCACACCTTCTCTCTACTCAAATTCCAGAGGTTCTCTTCCTCCTCCAGAATTCAAATACATCATCCTCTGTTTGGCATTCAAAGTCCTTTATAACCTGCTCTCTCTTCACCTTTCTAGTCTTCTTACATCTTATATTCCCCAACCCTTGACATACTCTGTTATCTAATGATACTATCCTCCTTGCTGTTCCTCAAATGATTTCCCAAATCCTGGCATTTTCCCTGACTTTCCCCATGCCTGGAATTCTTTCTCCTTATTTCTGCCTTCTTGTTCCAATCAAGTCCCAGCTAAAATTATGCCTCCTATAGAAAGCCTTTCCTGATCCTCCTTAATTCTAACACCTTCCCCTATTGATTATTTCCTATTTATTGTGCATATAATTTGTTTGTATGTTGTCTCCCTTTCATACTGTGACCTCTTTTTCAGGCAAAACCTGCACCAGGCATATAGTAGGTACTTAATAAATGTTTATTGACTGACTGACTTGAAGACTGCTATGATGTTCCCACTAAGCTTAATCTTCTCCAGCTTTCTTCCCTTCATTCTTTCTTGCATTTCATTTTCAAATTCAGTTGTCTCCAGTCCTCCCATCATCCTAGTCTCCTTTTTTTTTTCTGGATGCAGTTTAATTTATCTTTGTCATTCTGAAAATATAGTCTCTTGAACTGAACATCCAATTAATGACAGTCTAGAAATAAGCATAGCTATATTTTAGGGGTACAGGTGGCTCAGTGAACAGAACACTAGACCTAGAGCCAGGAAGTGTTGGGTTCAATAAAGCTTTAGCCACTTACTATCTGTGTGACTCTGGGCAAGTCACTCAATCTGCCTCAGTTTCCTCATCTGTATAATGAGTATAATAATAGCATCTACTTAGTGAGGTGAGCAGAACCAGGAGAACATTGGACACAGTAGCAGCAACATTGTGTGATGATAACAATGATCAACCTAGCTGTTCTCAGCAATATAATGACCAAAGACAATTTCAAAAGACTCATGATGGAAAATGTTATCCACATCCAGAGAAAGAACTATGGAGTCTAAATACAAATGCAAGCATATTATTTTCATTTTTGGGTTTTTTCCTTTGTCTTGGTTTTTTACTTTTGTTCTGATTCTTCTTTCACAACACAACTAATGCGGAAAAATGTTTACTCTGTTTATACATGTGTAACCTATATCAGATTGCTTGCTGTCTTAGGGTGGGGGAAGGGAGAGAAGGAGAAAAATTTGGAACTCAAGCTCTTACAAAAATGAACCTTGAAAACTATCTTTTTATGTAATTGGAAAAAAAATACTAGTAAGTGGAAAAAAATAATAGAACCTACTTGCAAGTGTTGTTAGGAAGATAAAATAACACTAAATTTGTAAAGCATTTTGTAAACATTTAAAGTGCTATGTAAATATTACTACTTCACTACTGACTCATTTTAAGTTTGTAGTCCTTTAGCCACTCCCATTCTCCTTATCTTTTTCATGAGAACTATCATGTTTATAAACCTCTACAATCCTGTAGCTTTCAAGACAAAGCACTTAGACAATGGTTCAATACGGTCACTTGTTAGAGATTCTATGTAAGATATTTCAGGTTAGATACAAATTTGACCAGATGTCATTTGAGGAATCTACTAACTCTGAGATGCTATAATTTTATGCCTTTCTTACTTTTTTTCAGAAATCCTTTGCTCTGTCTACACAACTTGCTCATTGCATAACCTGGATCCAATTGGTCTAGGACAATTCCAACATCCGAGTGTTCATTCTTGCAGCTGGTCTCTTGAATAGCAGCTAGAAAGTTGGCAGGCCTTAGGTGAACAGAAGGGTCCCTTCCAGCCACCATGATAGTGTCAACACTAATAGTTTGCAGTGGCAGAAATGGATTTCTTTTGGCACAGAACCCTGGAGGCCTGAGGCTCATTTTGAAGGAGAGCCAAGGTTGAAATAGTACAGTTCAGACAATACCCTTCTCATGGTGTTTCATTATCACACCACGTCTGGTCTTACTTTGCCTGTGTGATGTCTTTCCTGTTTAGGCTGCAAGAGGAGGAAGCACTATTTTGAGAGCCCTACTCTCTTACAATTCCCTTAGGAGCCTCCACGCTAGCAAACTGAAATGAGGATTCAAGCTAGATTACCCAATAGAGATTAGAGGTACAGTACTTAGAATTGGAAAAGATCTTATGGATCAGTTCCACTCCGTCACAGAAGAAGAAGCTGAAACCTGGAAGGGTGAATGGACTTGCTCAAGGTAATACATGAGGTAAGCAGCAGAGCCAGGGTCTCAAATTGGGTCACCTGACTCCATCAATTGACAATATATCAATCAGCAAGAGTGTAAGTGCTTATATATGCATCCATCTAGCTGTTTACCTATCCCCTACTTATCTGTCTATCTCTCTATCTATCCATCAAACTATCCATCTTCCTCACTTCCTTATTTCCCTCACCTTCTGGCTTCCTTCAAGTCTCAGCTAAGATATTACTTTTTACAAGAAGCCTTTCCCAACCCCTTTTAATTTTAGAGTCTTACCTCTGAATTATGTACTATTTATGTTGTATATATTTCTACATACAGTTATTTGAATATTGTCTCTATTATCTCTTTTCTTATCATGTGAGCTTCTTGAGGGAAGCTGGGTGGATACAGCCATCTGTCTGTCTGTCTATCTATCTATGTATCTATCTATCATATATATTGTGTGGTATGTATGGGGGTGTGTGCGTAAGAGCGAGTGAGAGAGAGGAACAGAGAGAGACAGAGACAAACAGAGACAGAAGAAAGGCACACAGTGGTGTTTTATGAAGTCTAATGGGAGACTCATTATGAACTGGGGAATAGGGTGGGCAATGGGTCACCATTCTTTGCTGGTTAATCAACTAGTCAGTTAAAAAGGCTTTTCTTAAATGTTTACTATGTCTGGCAGACACTGCATTAAGCAGATAGGGATACAAAGAAAGGCAAAAATAATATCTTCTTTCAAGACTCTCAGTACTAATAAAAGAGACAATATACAAAATAACTATAAGTATATAAAAGATATATACAGTGTAAATAGTAGGTAAACTCATAGGGAGGACTCTAGCATTAAAGGAGATTTGGAAAGTCTTCTAATAGAAGGTGAAATTTTAGCTGAGATTTGGAGGAATGTAGGAGTGGAAGTGAGAACAGAGATAATTCCAAGCATAGGGGAACAGCCAGCCATTGAAAATGCACCAAATTGGGGGATCGAATGCCTTTGGTGAGTAACAGAGAAGCCAGTATTCCCACACTATAGAGTACATGCAAATAAGTACAAGATGACTGGAAACATAGGAGTTTATGAAGGATTTTAAAAGGCAATTCAGAGATTTGAAGTTTGGTTCTTTTGAGCATTTGAAATACTTCTAGAAGTTCGAAACAAAGTCCAGATGAGGCTCCCTAAAACATTTCCACTATGGTAAGACAGAGGAGGGACTCAATACCAGATAATTTTTTTGAGCTCTCTAAGGAGTAGCTAAATGGTGCAGCTGATAGAGCCCCAGGCCAGAAGTCAGGAAGACCTGAGTTCAAATCTGACCTCATACCAAGCACTTGACACTTAGTAGCTGTGTGACCCTAGGCAAGTCACCCAATTACCTAAAAAAAAAAAAATCTGGCCTTGGTCACTTACTAGCTTTACGTCATACTTGGCTGTGTGTGGTTGTTTATGTTTACCAGATATCATCATGTGATATTTTCTTCCAACTCTCCTCCCCCCACCTTTAAGAACTTAAGGTCAAGAGCATTACCATTCATTCTCCCTGTGCCTCAGGCTTAGAAGCTCAGTATTATACTCAGTTCTTTCCTTTCCTTCACCTCACATATTCAATCAGTTTCTAAATTCTGTCATTTCTACCTCCATACCATCTCTCACATGTGTTTCCTTCTCTCCACTCATATAGCCACGTCTCCATTTCAGTGACTTATTACCTGGCACCTGGATTATTGCAATCTGCAACTGCATCTGTTCTTCCTTACTCATCTTACCCTGTTCCAAACTGTTCTCCATTCACTCAGTGAACTGATTTTCCCTAAGTGCATGCCTGACTAAAAATCCAACCCTCCCTTTCCCCTCTGTAATCAACTAAGAAACTTCACTTTAGAATCAGTATCTACAGAGGCTCCCCCCCCCCATACCATTTGGTGTATTATGATCAGTTCTGGGTATCACCGTTTTGGAGGCGCTTTGCTTGTCCAATGGGGGTACTGAAGGCAGAAAAAAGGATGTTAAGAGGCTTCAAGATCATGTCCTGTGAAGAGTGGTTGAGGCAGCTTGGGATATTTAGTTTAGAAGTTGGATAAACTCTTCCTGACTTAGAATTATGGCCGATGGAGCTAAGTTTAAAAAGAAAGAAAGAAAGAAGAGTGCTTAGTGGGAACATTATAGCTGTCTTGGAGTATTTTAAAGTGCTTGGCTTCTGAGGTGAGAACTAGGAATAACGAGTAGAAATTTCAATGAGACAAATTTAGTCTTGATTTAAGGAAAAACTTCCTAAAAATTAGTGTTCCAAAATGGAATCCACTGCATTAGGGAGTAACAGATTCTCCCTCAACATTGGCTTTTAAACAAAGACTGATCACTTGCTGGGTCTGTGGCACAGGGCATCTTTAATCAGGTATGTGTTGAATGGGAAGGTCTCTCAGGTTCCTTCCTACTCTGAGACTGTGATCCTAACACTTCGGTCAGTGCTTTAAAGGGATACTATGTAATAAGGAAAATGCACAAGTTGTCTAGGGAATGGAGTGGCATTTTAGGACCCAGCCAGAGGCAGGGTATCTCATTTAACCTTCTGTTTCTTATTTGATCTGATACCAATACTAAATTACTGAATCAAAGGGAACTCTCTCCCATGCACATTCCAGGGGAAAGGTCTAAAGAGATGGAAATCAATGATAGGGCAGCACCCAAGCCACACACACATGGCAATAACTGAGTTGAGTAGAGGTTTAAATTTTTTCATGATGTCTTTCATTGGATCGTGGACTGAGAGCTGGAAGGGACCACCAGGGTCATCTCATTTTACAAATAAGGAAGTGGAGGCCAAGGGAGGTTAAGTCACTTTTCTAGGGTTACAGGGTTGGTAAGTAGAAAGATGGCATAAGAAACTAGGCTCTCTGACTCCAAATATAATAGTTATTCCGCTGAACCTTGAGGTAGGCTTGAAGGCTTCACAATAATAGCCATACTACTAATGATATTAATTTGACTAATAATCTTGTACTTCCCTCTCTTTGTGGAAGGAAGTGTCCTTCCCACCCTCTGACATTCAGACTGGCCTTTCTATACAGATTATTTTATCTGGCAGCTTTATGGGCTCAGTGGATAGACCTCTGACCCTGGAATTAGAAAGATCTGATTTCAAATCCAGCTTCAGACACTTAGTTATGCATTGCTGGGCAACTCACTTAACGGATCTGCTTCAGTTTATTCATCTATAAATGGGGATAATACCAGCCCTTACCTCACAGGGTTGTTGTGAGGATCAAACGAGATGATATTTGTAAAATGCTTTGAAAATCTTGAAGTGCTATATAAATAGTAGTTTGCTGCTGTTATCATAGTTGTTATCAGAGCTAATTGTAAATCCAGATGTTTTGTAATTGTAAAGCTGCTGTCATTGGAAGCTGTTACCAACTGTGAGCCTCTTAGTAAATGTGAGATAGAGTCATCATTAATCTCTAATCAAATCATCATAGGTGTAGGATTGGGTTAGGGAGGAATAAAAACTATGCCCACTCTTGTGTGTGATTGAAGCCCCCTAAAAACAGAGGCCCAGGAGGCTGATAATATTGGTCAATATACTCAAAGAAAGGAGGAGTTAGGATAGAAGAGAGCCTATTACTGAATTTGGGCATGGAAAAAAAAGTGTACCCGGCATCCCTGCCAGACGGTTTAATGCTCTTATTTTCAGTATGAAGTATTCAAGATCTAGGAAGGTTCAACAATTTGTCCCAAATCACACAGATAATATCTAACATAGGTTGCCAGATCTCACATTCTTTCCATAGCTTGGGGCCCAAAGGAGCTAAGTAGTCTGCCTTAGCTAGTGAGTGTAACATTCAGGGTGAGAACCCAGGACCCTGAATTCCTAGTCCCTGTTCTTTCCCTTCCTATTTAAGGTTGTTTATTCTATGCTTTCTTTCTTTTTTTTAACTTGGCTCTGTCTGCCATAATTCTAAGTCAGAAGAGTTTATCCAAATCCTAAAGAACCTGTACCACAATTTAGTTTGATTTTACTCGTGCCATATGTGAACTGCAATTCCTCAGATTCTCAATTTGAAAGCTCCAGGGCTGCATTTGGCAATTAGTAGGACCCAGTGAAGTATGGCCTCATGGAAGCAAAGAGCTATGTTTAAAGTGTTTTTAGAATACACAGTATTTCCTGTCGCTGGTAAATAAGGTGATCTAATGGTGCCATTATTCAAAAATGGGATGGGGTGGATGAGAGGGTGGTGGTGATGGTGGAATAACAAGACCTTGGTTGAAACTATTATGTGGGAAAGTAGTCAAATCTTTGCATTTAAACTTGCTCGACCTCTTTGGGAGAAAGTATTCCCAAGGCTCTTTTTTGATTGCTCTGTTCTGTAGTGTTTTATTTTCTGCTTAGTCTTTTTTTCAGGTCAGGGATGCATTAGGGAATTAGGGCTGTCTCCCTGCTAAGGAGACTGTGTGTTATAGCATCATCAGAAATAGAGATGTGAAAGTCCTGTGAGGTCACTGCCTCAATCCTGTGGGGGCTTGTGCTGGATTACATCTCCTAATGCGTTCCTCCTGTTGCTGAGTCTGGTTTCTACGGTGGGTGTAACAGGACACCTTTGCCCCTAAGTGGATTGCAAGCGGCTGCCTGCGGTCCATGAAGGCAATCCGAGGTCTGAGAAAGGGTTCTCTTGGAATGAGAGTAATCCAAAACCCATCAGAAAACTTTATTAGATCCAGGAAAGGAGAGAGAACTACTTGGTCATGACTCCAAAGTAGAAAGTTAAAGGAAACCCACCCGCTTTGGGGTTTGATGCTCAGATGTTGCCAAAACCAAAGCAAGAGCCAGGGCCTCACATCATCTTTTCTTGGAAGAAGGCAGAGAGAACTAGGGCTGCTGAACTGCGGTGATTTTGCTACTGCTTGAAGAAAGTTTTCCCTCCTCCTTCCTCTCCTCTCCCCTCACCTCTTCAATTGTCTCCTCTTCTCCCTCCTATCTTTGCATAGATCTTTGCAGATATATGGGGAAAGGGAGATTTGGGGCTTCTACATGAATTTATGAAATTACCAAGTTATATTCAAATATATTTGGTATATTTCAAATATACCAAGTTATATTCAAATAAGAGATTCAAGGATAGAACATTAGGAAAATAATTATATAATTGATCAAGGGGAAAAAAAAACACCCTGAAAGTTATGCAGAAAAAAGGTCTTTGTCAGAATACAATACTTATTTATATTAAAGCCCCCTGAAAACACAAGCATGGTCTTTCTTGGATATTAGCCAGGTGGCTCAGTGAACAGAATGCTGAACTTGGAGTTAGGAAGACCTGGGTTCAAATCTTAACACTTATCTCTGTGATTCTGAGCAAGTTATCTAACTTTTTTTCCCCCTCTGTTTCCTCAACCCTATCATGGCAGTAATAATAGTACCTTTCTTGAAGATGATGATCAAATGAGTAACATACATAACATGCTTCGAAGAGCTTTATATGTTAAGTAAATGTGAACTGCTATTATTAGTGATAATAATGACCAAAAGCTATGCTTTGCAACAGAGGAATAGGAGAAGCCTTTCTAGTCAAAAAGCGATGAACCCAGTTGCCCTATCTACCAATTCTTTTCTTTTCTTTGGCCAGATTTGTGATTTCATCATTGCTGGTATCTGCTGGTGAATTTCCTCCACCAGTGTATATTGGCACTTTCTCTTCAATTTCCAGTCTTAGAGGGTGGCCTAGGGATATAGGGGGCTTAATGATTTGCCTGCAGTAACATCCAGTATGTGTCAGAAATAGGACTTGAAATCTGCTTTCCTTGACTCGGGCCAACTCTCTGTCTGTCCAAGATGCTGCAGTGGTTCTTATTTGAGATGGTGCTAGAAATGCTAGCTAGGACAGGACAATAAAACAATATCAATAGTATGTATTGGCAATGAGGAGACAAAATTATAACTATTTGCAAGTCATAAAAGTTTACTAAGAATATATAAGAACTCATCAAAGATCTTAATTAAAACAATTATTAATTTCAGTGAGATATAAGGATACATATTAATGCACAGAAAGCATAGCATTTCTATACAGTACTAACAAAACCTAAGAAGACTGATTATAAAAGAAATTTCCTTCAAAGTGACTGTAAAATTCATAAATATCTTAGATTTTATCACCAAAGCTCACATAAGATTGATATACAGTCAATCCTCTACATTCACGCTTTTAACTTTTAAGACTTCAAGCATTTGAACAATTTTATTAGTAAAATAGCCTCATTTTTAGTTTTGCCTTGGCAACCACACACATACATGGTTAGGTGCAGTAGAGGGGAAAAAAGGAAAGAAAGAAAGGTGTGATTTGCCCAAGTTAATGAAGAAATGTTTTTCTATCGGACACTTCACTGGTCTTATTCACCCAACTGTTATAGATAAGTGCATTCCTTGTATAGTGATATGACTTAGTGAGAAAATAAAGATGTTAGATGAACTTTGTGCCAGAATGTCTGCAGCCACTGTCAGCTGCAAGTTTGGTATTAACAAACTGATTTTTCTTTATATCCACAAAAAGTGGGCAGCTAGGTGGTGCAGTAAATAGATTGCTGAGCCTAGAGTCAGGAAGACTCATTTTCCTGAGTTCAAATCTTGTCTCAGACACTTACTAGCTATATGACACTAAGCAAGTCACTTCACCCTGTTTACCTCAATTTCCTCATCTGTAAAATGAGCAGGAGAAGTAAATTGCAAACCACTCTAGTATCTTTGCCAAGAAAACTCCAAATGGGTCACTAAGAGTCAGATATGACCGAAATAATCGAACTATATTCACAAAAAGGAGAAAAGTACTTATAATATTGTAGATTTCAGGTGTTACAAAAAGTGAATTTTGTCTGAAGTAATTTTTTTATTAAGATGTTAACACAAAAGGTCATAGAATTCTAGGGAATTACTAGTAAGAAATATGTTTTACATGTTACCAATTTTATTTTGTGTGCTATATTTAATGGATGATTTCATGGTTACTAGGAAAAGTGCATATTGTCAGAATTAATGTTTTAGTATAAAGGATTATATGCAAAAAAGTGTATTTTCAGAAATCTATAGGAAAATATTAGAGTTTTTGGTAGTTGTGGGAACTTAATTCCAGTATTTTCAATAGGTTCAATGTATCAACATTAATGTTTTTGACTTTCATGTCATTTTCTAGTAAAAATACCCCCATGAAAATTGAGGATTGACTATAAGCATGATTATAAAACATTCTCTGCAGAAAAAAAAAAAACGGAAACAAATAATTGGAGAAATATTCTCTGCTCAAAGTTGGACCATGATAATAAAGCAAAAATGATAAGTGTGGTATAGCAGCACTCAATTACCTAATATGTACTTTATATAATTACATGAAACTGTAACAAATTTAGTTGGATAAACAAACCATCTTTAATCTTTAGAGAAATAACAATTTCTCTAAATAAATTTCTAAATAAAACGTGAATGAAAAGGATGTGAAATCACCAGACCTCAATCTGTACTATAAAGAGATAGTTATGAAACACATTTATTGCAGAAGAATTCCTTTTGACAAAAAATGATGGCAAAACTGGAAGTTCATTTGGCAGAAATTATGCATGACCAATGACTTATACTATATGCCATAATAGAAGTTTAGACCAAACATAAAGTAGAGGAGACCTGAAAGACATAATAACTAATTCTGATTACATAAAGTTAAAGATTTTTTTAAAAATAAAAGCAATGATGTTGGTTAATGAGACATGATAGAGTGAGGAAAATTTGTATGAAATATCACAGATGGACCCATGATATCCAATATGTGTGTAGGGGATACAAATATTGATGAAAATTGGATGCATATATTGATGCGCATCTCTATCTAACTATCTACTGGGAATTTCCACACATGCTATTTATATCAAATGCCATTCCCTAATTGATTCATGGCCAAAAGTTAGGAGCAATTTTCCAAAGGATTGAAAATGAAACATGTGAAATTACAAATAGTCAATGAAATACAAATTCAAACACCTCTGAGGTTTAATTTCACACTCTACAAATTTGCAAAGGTATAATAGGGGAATAGGCAATGTTGGATGGGGTTATAGGAAAACAGATACACTTCAGGTAGGTTGTGTTTGTCCTTCATTTTCTAAGAGGACCATGACATCAGAGAGATGATGACATGACTTGCAGTTGACTGTGTTTTGAGTGAGGTAGGTCTGTGCAAGGTCACCAGCCTCGCCTTCTCCTCCAGAACTATCTGGGTCCAGTGGCCAGATATTCATCAGGATGACTGGAGATAGCTCAGGATGTAATAGGAGACCTTGGCCCTTTTAAGCTAAGGCTTTTCAGGTTTTCATTTTGAGTGAGGCAATGCCCATTCAGTGAATAAGCATCTTTAAGAAATGAGTCAAAGGATGGCCTCTTTAATAAAAAAAAAATCAAACTAAGAGGGGAAGACCCTCAGGGCTGCTGGCCAAAAGAGAAACAGTTACTATTTACATTCACTCTGAGCCAGAAGGGCCCAAAAAATAACCATCTAGTGGCGCTTGAGCAAGGACCTGTTGTCCAATCTATGAGCTCCAGAGTGAATTGGATTTAATGTTTAGTCTTTGAGAGAGAAATCTAGCCAGTAAACCCCAAGTTAAGGAGGCAGTTTTCAGCCATCAAAATTTACCTTCCTTTGGGCAGAACACCCTCAAGTAAGGGGAAAGGAGAAGAGAGGAGAGGAGAGGAGAAAAAAGGAGAGGAGGGGAGGGGAAGATGAGAAAAGAGGAGGGGAGAGGAGTCCAGTAATATTATCCTTAGGTAAAAAGGAGCAACCGATTAATCATTTTTCTTGCTTATGGAGGAAGGGGGTGGGGGAGGAAAGGGGAGGAGAGGAGAGGAGGAGTTAGCTAACTGGAACTGGCCAGCTGTGTCCCCATTCAGGCAGCTCAGACTACTCACAAGCTGTGTTTATCCTTTGTTCTGGAAGAAGACCATGACTTCAGGAAAATGATGACATGACTTGCAACTGACTTTATTTTGAGTGAGGGAGGGCTGTGCAAGGTCACTTCAGGTAGGACTGTAGATTTGACTAACCATTACTTTTATAGATATCAGTTAGGAATTAAGCAAGAAAAATGACTGCTCTATTGTTCCTTTTTACCTAGGGATAGTATTACTGGACTTAGAACCCAGGGAAGGCAAAGATAGAAATAAAAGTACAATACCTACCCAAACATTAAGAGCAGGAATCTTCCTGGTAGCCAAGAATTGGAAGCAAAGGTTGTGCTCATCAATCAGGATACAATAGGAAAAAGCAAAAACAAATGAAAAACAAAAACTGAAACAAAACAAAAAATTATGTAACATGAATGTCGTGAATACTACTACTGTGAAGTAAGAATGACAAATATGAGGAATTCAGAGAAACATGTAAGGATTTGAATGTATTTTTATGAATTGATTTCACTGAGGGAAATGAACAGAAGCAAAAGGGAAAATAAATATGAACAATGAATACAACAATAAAAATGAAAATATCAGTATGGGGATATTGCTTTTGGGGAGCTTGGGGAACCAAAAAGTTCCCAGTGAGGAGCACATAGTGAAACAGCTCTGTACTCACGTCAGAGGCAGAACAGGGTTAGGGGTTACTGGGCTAGAGTGCTGAATACATTGTCAGATTTGGTTACTGTAGCTGATGTTTTTGAGTGCTTTTTTGTTGTTGTTGAAAGTCAGACTTTCATTTGGCGGAGAAATATATTTGTGCTTGTCCCCCTTCAGAAATGATTTTCATTCAAAGACAAAGGGCATCAAGAAAATATTTACCTTTCATGTTTAAAGACCAAGTGCCATTTTCTCTCAGTTGACCTAGGCAGCACCACATATCTATTAGAACCTGGTTAATCCCATTCTTAGTTAAATACCTTCCTTAACCTCCATTCATTTATATTAGTATGTTGTATTTTTAAAACCCTTGCACATACCTTTTCACAGTATTCCTGAGTAGTGACCTAATATGTACCAGAAGTATTAGACTGGAAATGGAGATCAAAGTTTTAGGTTTGGCTTTGACTCTATCTTTTAATTTCTTTGGGCTTAATCTTTCTTTGTAAAAAAAAGGGCTCGGATTCATCTTCAAATTCTCTTTCAATTCTAATTTACTTATAATGGTTATGAAGAGCAAATATTGGCTCCATTTTGCAGTTGAGAAAACTGAGAGAAATGTGATGTGGCTTGATCAAGGTTAAATAAAAAATATATAGAACTGGAACTAGAACCTGAGTATTCTGGTACCGTATCATTTCATCACTATACTATGCTGCTTTCCATACTGATTCAATCAATCAATAAACATTTATTAAGCACCTACTATGTGCCAGGAACTGGGGATACAAAAAGAACTTCAAGGAGCTTAGCATTATTATTGTCAGAAAAAATAATACCACCATTTTTACCCCATATTATCACCACCACCATCATTATCTTCACCATCACCAAAATAACAATTAGCATTGTACTCACTATCATCCATTAAAACATTTTAATGACAACAGTAAATATATCCCTTGGGAAAAGAGGGGGAAGAGATAATTTTGCATCAGTGTTTTCTTTGTGTGTTTCTTCTGAAATTTATTACTTTTTAATGGTGTCTTCTATATGCAAATACTGGCCCCACCTTTTTTCTATTAATTAAAAATTCCTAAAGGTAGCTAACTTTTAATCAGCCTAGAGTTAGATAAAATTGGCCCCCAAATAGAAACTAACCCTTTATTTTATTTCACTCTGGGATAGTTAAGGTACAGTATTAAAAGCTTGTTCAGATACACTCTGGTAGGCCACGGAATAATCAACTTATTTTCATGATTTAGAATGACCACATAACTCATGGGTGGTGAAGCAGAGATACAGAGAACTAATTATATCAGGTTGTTTTCCTAGTGAATGAAAATAAATGGGCTATTCAATTCTCTTCTTGCTGAGTGTAATATTTATACCCCCATTCTGCATTTTTTATACTTTGATAGAGAAATTGCAAAACTTTCCAATTAGCATCAGTGAATAGTATCTTAGCTATGGCATTAATTATCCTTTGGGATCTCTCCACTCTCATAATGTGTTTTTTCTAATACCAGGAGACATTGTTTTAGACTCTTGGTTTCAAGTGGTTAATCAGTATAATAAGGAACTGAGACACCACCACACTCTGTCTCTTTAAAAGATGGAGAAACTGAGGCTTTGTCTGAAGAAAAAAAAACAACTGGAGAATAAAAGACAACTCCTAACTATTGTAGAGTTCAACCTGCATAATGGACTCTCTTTACTCCTTTCAGATAGCAATCATTTATAGTGCTTTAAGGTTTGCAAAGCACTGTATATATGTTACTTCTTTTATGTATGTGTTTCTACTTGTATATGTTACTTCATTTCTACATATGTTACTACCTTACATATGGAGAATATGGGTGTTCAATGAAGACTAGGTCCTCTGTTGTGAGGGCTTCCCAAGCCCTTTTCAGGACTGCTCATCTACCTTTGAGGTCCATCTAGCACTGAGCTCTCACCTGTGGCTCCAACCAGCTATAGCATTCACAGTGGCCATAGCCTGGCAAACTCTCTCAGAAGATGGGCTAAACCAGGTTGAGAGTAACCAAAGGGCCATAAACCTGTTGGTCAGTTAGGGAGGTGTCTACCCAAAGCATGTGAAGACTTCCCCCAGTGGAATGGGTGGATGAGAACAATTTGTTTGAAGGCAGCTGAAGCAGGCACTATAGAATACTCAGAGCTTGGTTGGATGTTAAAGATGCCAAGGACATCCATTGCCTCCTGTATTATTGCCATTCATCTTGACTTTGTCCTGCCACTAGACTTTGATGACTCATCAGAAATCCAGAAGACAATTTTTCCACAGTATGTACAAGCAAGACTGTGCATTTCTGATAGAAATGGTAGAGACTTCTATGGCATTCATCAGTATTATTTGAAGGCTTGGTAAGAAACCAAGGATGTCAACAGTGGGTGACCAGCACATGGTGCCCAGAAGATCTATACATTTTGGGATACCCAGGTACAATCTACACAGGGTAGTTTGCTCCAGAGTGCTCTAACTCTGTTTCTGTTCTTTTGGGTTGTTTCCTTCTGTGTAAAAGCAGGGGGCATTCTTCCAGCTTTAAATCCCAATATCATATTCTTCTGGCATGGCACATGGAGTTAAGGGCTTTTGCTCACAAAATTCACATAAGATAGATAATCTAGACCTGTCCTTAAAACCTTGGGGAATAGCTCACAAAAATCAGGTGTGAGATAAACAAAAGAGTGACCACGCCTTCAAATACTACTGATCAATGCATAGAGTTCTACCATTCCTATCAGAAATGCACAGAGGTTGGCCCAGACACAAAGTCCCAATTCATAAAGTCAATCCTAAAAAAATCAATAAATGAATAAACAAAAGAAAACACAAATTAAAAAAAGAAATATTATGGAAACAGAAATACTCATCAGAAATCCAGAAAAAGACAATTTCTCCATATTATTTATAAGCAAAGCCTCAAAGATAATCATAGATTTGCTAGTTTCTTACTAGACAACAGGTCACTGTTTCTGAATGAATAAAGTGAAACATTGTGCTAAATGCTGGGGATACAAACAGAAAATAAGACAGTCTTTGATCTCAAGTTCACACTCTAATGAGGGATACAACACATGGGGAAAGTTTCAGCTGCAGGTCAGATAGAAAGACCTCATGGTCCTTAGGGTACAGAAACAAAGAATTGTTATTACTTCATATCTTTTTTTAGTACTTCATCTTTTAATGTCATTTCCATTGATAAGATCACATCAGTTTCTGGTGTTGAATCATTTCATTGTGCCAAGGACTTTGGTAGCAAAAACTTTCCTTTCGGAGTCTTTAGTAGCTATGGCTACAACATCTCTATCCTTTTAAAATTTTTTTTTCTATCCTTCATCCCATCAAATTACATGCTGTCCCTGCCTCATTCCACTAACTTCCAGGGTCACAGTTTCCCTATGTCATAATTCATCCAATTTAGTAAGGTTGCCATGAATATAATGAAAAAGAAAAGTTCTATCCACTTGCTAAGCCTCTTCTATAACATCATAGTAATTATAGGATCACAACAATATTAGATTGTTGAAAGTAGATTCAGACAATCTGAAGTCCTTAGAGTTCATGGGTTAAGCATTAGGTAGTTCCCAATTTAGCAGATTTACTTTCCATTACCATCATTGATGATTTAGATACAAGATCCTTCTTCCACCTTTTGTTTATTTAACACCATTTTTTTTGTGAGCTACTTCCCAAGGTTTTGAGGCTGGTTCTATAGATTTTGTGAGCCAAAGCCCCAAACTGCATGGGACTATGCCAGAATGGGATTTAACACTAGAAGAATGCTCCCTAATATTACACATGAGAAAACAAACAAAAGATTAGAAACAGACTGTAGAGGAAAATTGAGTTTGCTGGGGAAAAAACTGAAAATACTCTCATCCTGTATTAATGACCAACTACATTTTAATGGCTAAATGATCTCCTTGGTCCCCATGTTATTGACAACTCAACCTGGCCAGGCCATTGCAGATTCACAATTTTGCTTCTTAAACAATCATGCTGCTTGCTTTCTAGAGAAGTTCAAATGAGTTGCCCAAGGTCACACTAGCAAACTTGGGTTTTGAAGCCAGGTTCTCTGATTCTAACTTTAGCACTTGTTCTACTAGAAGGGGTGTGTGTGTGTGTGTGTGTGTGCGCATGTGTGTATGAGTATGGAGGTGGAAAGGGGTCCAGATCAGCATGAGAAACTCTTGTAGAAACTCCCTCCACTGATGCTGATTTGCCTTGAGGGCAGAGCTATGCTTCTTTCTACTTTATCCCCCATGCTTAGGACAATGCTTGGCACGTTTTTGTTGTTCTTGTTAAGCATTTACTTAATGATAGCTGACAGAGTGGTGTGACTTTAACTTTTAGAGTTTCCTGGAGTATTGAGAAGTTTAGTGCCTTGCTCAATTGCATAAAATTATTTTGCATCATTTGCATTCTATCTGGATCTTCCTGACTCCAAGGCCAGCATTATATCCACAACTCCACACTGCTTCTCACAAAATGCATGCCTACATGCTACCCAATCAATTGTAATGCCAAAATCACTCCTTTACCTGCTGTTCTTCCCTTCTTTCACTTTCTATGCTTCCTGAACTGGCCTGAAGCATGAGTACTTATATTCTTGGACCTGGACAGGATGGAGGAAGCCTATCATTGCTCAGCAAATGATAGTAACAAACACAACATTCACAGCATCTTGTTGATTTCTGGCCGAGCCAAAACAAGATTGAAGAATCACTGTCAATCTTACAAATCCTATTATGAAAAGACATTGACCAATTCTTTAGTCCCAGGATTTTCATGGAATTCAGAAATGCTATTGGGGGTGCTGACAGCACAGGGTTGGAAATCTGCCCATTGGAAAATGTGCCTAGTCCAGTTTCCCTTTGTGATTAAGTTATTATCTTCCATCCTTCAGATTGTGGGAAATCTCATTGTTTTGTTTGCTAGTTGAATTAAGCCTCCTACACACACACACTGAGCCCTGCTATGCTATTCTGGGGAGGATATATAAGCAATAGGAGATATTGTCTTCACCCTTGTCATGCTTGCTATCTATTAAAAGAAATAAAATACAAATGGATAGACTACTATAAACCAACTTGGACTATTGGGCAGAATACTGGCTTTGCAGTCACAAGACTTAGGTTCAAACATACTTCTGCTACTTATTACTCGTGTCATCTGGGACAAATATTCTCAATGGTTCTCATTTCTCCCATCTGTAAAATAAGAGGATTGGCCTACATTCCTTCTGGTTCTAAATCCTATGATCATACAGGACATTCTAGATTGCATAAAATCAGGTGTTAGAGGGTATAATAAGAGAAAGTTGCCACAGTAGGTCAGGAATGAAAGGCAATACTGAGTTGAAATACAGGAAGTATATGAAAGAGACAGACCTTAAAGGTAATACAGAATTTGGGAAGACAAAAAGATAGACAGAGAGATTTACCCAGGCAGAGAGAATGCATTTCCCTCATGGATGGCTTGAATAAGGAGCTGGGATAAGAAACATAGAATGTTAGGGGTTGTGATCACCTGATCTTACCATCTTTTTAACAAATGAAGAAACTGAGGTCCAGAGAGGTACAGTGCGTTTGACTAATGCCAACTAGAGGATGGCAAAATAAGCCTGGATGCAACTGTTCTGTTTCAGGGTTGAAGTAGATGTAACCATTTTGGTTACAGTAGAAGATTAAATTATAATTTAAATTTTATTTAAAAATTAAGTAGCAAGTAAAAATAGCTTGCTTATTACACAGTTTTATTGTTTGGTTATATTTACAATGATTTCTGAGGTTACACCTTTTTTCACATCTACATTTTTACTTTTCCTTTATTTTTGGAAGGACCACTGTCCTATCTCCACCTGTTGACATCCTACCCTCTGTCAGGTCCTAGTTCAAATGTTACCTCCTCTCTGAAGTATTCCCCTACCCCTCCAAATGAAAATAATTTCTCTTTTTATTAGATTTCATAACATTTTGAATGAATAAAAAAATTTATTATGTGTTTATTATGTGCCAAGCAATGTGCTAAGCTCTAGGGATACAAACAGTAAAAATATATTTTTCTCTTTATATTGAGATTAGACAGTCCCTGTTCTCAAAGATCTCATCTTCTCTAATTAGGGGAAATAACATATAAAAGAGAGTCCAGCTGCATAAAGGATGGAAAGACATGGCAATAACTGAAGGGGGTAGCTGTGATGTAAAAAGTAAGAGGTATTTAAGGGGCATAAGTAGATCAGATGACAGTGTAAGAACACTGCAGGGAATAAATGCAGGGAAGATAGTAATGCCTGGTAGTTCTTCATCTCATTAGAATGAACAGACTTGCTGATTCTCAACTCATCCAACCCCTGGCATCCCAGGTGAAAGAAGATGGCAAGGGGTTGGGGGAGGAGGAAAGAATATATCCAATGCTGCCACCAAGTCTTCTTTCTCTCTTACCAGTCCTTGGTACTTTCTCTGAGGGCCAGGCCTGGGAGAATGTTTAGAGGGGAAGACAAGGTAAATTGGGCATCCCCCAGCCCATACTTGTCTTGTGCACTTTTTAACGTTCAAACAGAATTGGCACATAGTAGGCACTTAATAAATGCTCATTGACTACATGTTTGTTGGATTTTGGACTGTTATAGCCTATATTTGAATCCTGAATTAAGCAATTACACTGAGTGTGAAATTAGGCAAGTCATTTCCCCCATCTATAATACAAATGCTTTGGACTAGAGAATGTCAGACTCAGATTCAGGTAGGCAACAAACCCCAATCTTCAAGACTCCTAAGGGCTGCTTAACAGAATAAATAAGCACATATATGTACATACACACACACCACACACACACACACATATATTTACCAATTTGTGGTTTTCTAAGTCAATATGAAGGCAGCTAGGTGACACAGTAGATAGAGCAGGAGTAGGGAACCTGTGGCCTGGAGGCCTTCTAGGTCCTTGGGCATGGCCTTTTGATTGAGTCCAAGTTTTACAGAACAAATCCTTTTATTAAGAGGATTTGTTCTGTGAAGTTTGGATTAGATAGAGTGTCAAACCTGGAGTGAGTTCAAATCTGTCCTCAGATACTTACTAGCTGTGTGACCCTGGGCAAGTCATTTAATCCTGTTTGCCTTAGTTTCCTCATCTGCAAAATGAGCTGGAGAAAGAAATGGCAAACCACTCCAGTATCTTTGCCAAGAAAACACCCAAAAGATCACAAAGAGTCAGATGCTACTGAAAACAACTGAACAACAACAAAAAATCAGCATGTAGCCACAAAGATCCATTTCTATTTGAGTTTGATACCACTGGACCAGATGACCTTAAGATCACTTACAGTTCCACATCCATGGTCCTGTGATCAGTTAAACCGTAAACTCTTTCACTGTGGTTTCTTTATCTATTCCAGTGCCTGGCAAAGTGCCTTGTACATAACAGGAGCTTAATAAATGTTCTTGTGTAGCACTTGCTCTTTAAATTTAAAAGACCAACAGTTTAGGTTAAAATAGCTCTAAGCAGAAACTTGACAGATCAAAAGTCTATGCTCCTACGGATACAGAAACAGAGTTCTCACAATGAGTCTCCTGAAGAGGGCAGCCACACAAACACACCCCTTTTAGTCTTCCTTGCTATTAACCTTTGTGAATAGGGTTAAATCAGTGCATATGGGGCTTCAGAAATGAAAAATGAAAAAAAAAAAAGATCCCTCCTCCTTTTTCCCCTCCTGACAGCCTTCTCCATTACACCCACTCAGCAGAAGGAGAGGGCCCTTGTGGTAGAGGGAGCCCCAGTCAGCTTGTTCCTGGACATATTACCTTTGGACTGGCTTTGGCTGAACTTTGCAAACTCTACCAAAGGGGGAACCCTTTCCCACTATTCCCTTCAAGAGCAGCCCCTTTGATGTTCCAGCTGGCTTGACTAACCTCATTTCCTCCATCCAGAATATATGTCTGATGCAATGTTGGCCACTGCTCCCTCCATTCACTGTGGCCAAGTGCAATGTTTAATGTGTGTGTTTGGCTTGGCCTAAATCGAGCCAAATCATCTGTACTTTGTTTCACTTGCAAACCATACTCTTTTTTTCCCCTCTTTTCTCTCAAATAGTTCATTACAGATGTTTTCTATTTATCCCTTTGTGGTCTGCTCCACCCAGTTCCTACATCAGTAAATCATCTTCATGCTGCTTCCAAAATCTAAGGAAAGAAAGTGCTCAATTAGAGAGAGATACTGATTATATTTTTTTTCCAAGGCTTACACTTCAGGAGGGTTGTTTTCCTATGGGACTTAACCTGCCTCAGTTGGAATGTAAGACTAATTAAACCATGTTAATTTTATGGCAGTATTTTTAGCTGCAACAGCAGAATAATGTACTTATTTTATCTTCTTAATATGCTTATTTCTTGAATATCAAAAACTCACACATCATTGAAGACCTACAGGAGATTGTACTTTCTTCACAAAGCCTTTCTTGATTACTCCATCCAGACTTTCTGTGAATGCCTATAGGATTAGCATCTGTTTTGGTACTTAATCGTAGACTGCTTTGTATTGTTACTAAGCTATAATATTCAGCTGGTAGACCAAATTTAATTGTTTAAAAAGGCATTTATTCAAATGGCTTATCAAGAACAATAATGAATACATCATTCATTCTATAAATCTTCAGTACCCTCTCTCACCAATACATATGTCATCCTTGGGGAAGAGTGGGTGCAAACTTAAAAGTAAAATGCTAAGAAGGCAGATATGTAGAGAAGGCATGTAACTAGGGTAATTTCCAATTATGGAAATGCAGGGCCCTGACATCTCTCCTCTCTCCAGAAATGTAGGGCCTCACTGTTTGTTCTCTCTCTTGAAATGTCCTTAAAAATTCACCACTGGAAATGATATATGAGTTAGATTATTGCTTAGCTGCTAGTCTGGGCTGCTCTATTTCTGCACTGAGTTGCCTGGCTATTTGAATGAACCAACCCTTAACAGCTGGACAGTCACTCTTGGCTGGGCTGTGCCTCTGCTTAACTGGGCAGCATTTAACTGTGGTTACTCTTGGATGACAGCTATATTTTCTCCTGTTTCAGGCTCAGCTGAAGCTCTCAGCTGGCATAGTGTTTGCTCTTTGAGGAAGAGATCTTTAGTTTAGGATTGGCAGAATCCTCTTCTGTTCTGCTCTTTAGGCAGGGCTCTGGGGCTTTTAGTATCTCCCAGGTAGCAGGACAGAAAGATACTCTTTCTTTTCCTTGACTTTGCTTTCTAGGAAATCTGGGCCCCCTCAGTAAGGAAACCCTACCTAACTTATGGTAACTTTCTGGTATATTTCCCTAAACTTCATCCCCAGAGGCTATGATCTTTTGTACAGTAATCACCCCAAAACTCTTTGGTTCAAGGTTCCCTAGTTTTCTTTTTAAGTTTTATCATTTTATTAGGTTATTAAGCAAATGAGTAAAAAGGCATATATATGTGAACATATATAGGCATATACATATATATGTGTATATGTGTGTGTGTGTGTGTGTATATATACATATACATACACACACATGTTTCTAAACAAAAATCATGCTGGCATCTATTTTTTTGATCCAGCTAATTGCTACTTATTGTGTGATAACCAAGGTAAAAATATTATTTTTAGAAAAGTCTAATTAGGAAGAAGTTAATTATTTGCTGAAGTTTAGGGAGGACATGGATGAGAGTGGCACAGGATGGTTGATGTTTTGGAATTTTCATCATTGATGAGAATTCCCAAATTGAGGAGATCAATCATTCAACATTCATTAAGTTCCAGGCATTGTGTTCAGAGCAGAAGACCACAAACTCATATAAACATTTGAGTATAAGAAATTCCTAACACCATTTTCTTTTACTTCTGGGTTTCTGCTGTTGGTTTTATGCAAATGAGAAACAAAGTACTGAGATACTCTATGTACTAGAGTTAATTTCATTGTCTGCCTCTTTCCTGGCTTTGTGAATCCAACTCCTCAAAGTCTCACATAGTATCTGTCCTTGACCTTTAAAATCTGTGAGTTTGGGGGAGCTAGGTGGTGCAGTGGATAGAGCACTGGCCCTGAAGTCAGGAGGACCTGAGTTGAAATCCGGCCTTGGACCAAACACTTGATACTTACTAGCTATGTGACCCTGGGCAAGTCACTTAACCCCAATTGCCTAAAAAAAAGAAAAAAAAAAGAAAATCTTTGAGTTTGCCAAAGTTTCAAGAGGGAACACCCTTACATACACATATTTCAAATGTAATAAATGTATAAAAATAAGTTATAAGATGTTAACCAATAAGTGTAGATAACAATTATATTTATTTACATTTTGATTGTGCATAAAGGTTTACATAATCATTTTCTCCTAACAACCCTATGAAACAGGTTGTCCTTATGTTATTATTATCACTATTTTACACAGGAGAAAACTGTGATAGAAATAGGACTTGAACCCCAGGTGTTATTTCTGTGGTTCACTTAGAGTCTTTGTTCTGTAAAGTTTAGATTCAGTCAGAAGGGCTGCACTTGAGGACCTGAAGGGCCACATGTGGCCTTGAGGCTGCAGATTCCCCATCCCTGACTTAGACTGAAAGAATGGAGTTTTAGCTCATCTCGTCAAATATGGAGGTTAGCTGTACATGAATTAAAATCTGTCATCACAAACTGATACTTTGGGGAAGCTGATCCTTCTACCCCACCCCCAGGCTCATTAGGTGGTTGCCAAAGCCAGCTACAGTGGTAGGGAATGGCATTAATACTAGTCACACCACAATTTCCTTCTTAATTTGTCCACACTCTAGTAGATCATCCTCATTGTATCTGTGAGGCGGGAGTATGGATGTATGTGTGTTAGGGGGTGGGGAATGAGACAGGGGAAATATTCTAGGGCAGCCCACTCAGCTTCAGTGATAAATTTTGCTGATATTGAAAAGTTTTCTTGGGTCAGTTCTTAGCGACAATTCAAACTGTGCCAAATATAACTGGTTTTGGTCAGTCTCCTGTCCACCAGGAATACTGACCATTCTCTCTTCTTAAATGTTCTAGGAAATATGGAATAAGCACTAAAGAAGTATTTAATTAATGCTCTATCTAATCTAATCTAGCATAATCATGAAGTCCTAGAGAATTACTGATGGAAGGGACCTCAGTGCATCTGGAGTAGAGTGCACATGTTGGGGAGTTTGGGAAAATAAGTTTGGATAAAGTGGAGTTGGTTAATGCCTGTGGCATAGAGAAGGAATCTGTCAAGAGACACATAGCCATGTCCACGTCAGAGGTGAGACTAAAACCGCAGACTTCCTTACTCCAAGACTCATTCTTTATCCACAAAAATGAAAGAATGTATGTGAAATCCTTTACAAAATGTGAAGTGCTAAACAAGTGTTGTACATGGTCATTATTTTTCATGTGTGTTAATATCATCTCCCTAGATAGAACATAAGTTCCCAGAGGGCAAAGACCTATTCCCTGCCTTTTGTGTCCTAGGCACAGGCCTATACAGCCTGCAGCCAGAGAGCCACTTACAGCCCACACACTCCAAAGGATTTTGGGTGGCCCCCCAAAATGTAGAGATAAACATCCTCTACATTTTTCACGGGCCACCCAAAATCCTTTGGTGTGATACAAGCGGCCCAGGAGCCATACATAGCTTATGGGCTGCAGGTTGTGCAGGCCTGACTTGGCATATTGCTGAGCACTCTGGGGGCATTTCTTGATTTACTGAGGCAAAGTAGGTTCCACATTTTTACTCCTTTTGATTGAAATAATGTTGGACGTTATTGTGCTACACCGGGAAATCTCTTTCCAAGCAGGACCGGACTGGGTTCCACACACTATTTCTGTCATGCTTAACTCTTAAAAGCTGCGTATCAAAAAGAGCCTTCTATGCCTGAGGCCAAAGGCATGACTATGGTGGGAACTCCAGGCAGCAAGGAAAGTTGCTAAGGGAGATAATATTATTTGACCCGTGGACTTTCAGCTGACAACCTTCTCTACGCCTCTGGTGGTCCTGTGAAAGGGTTTCATTGTCATCTAGGATTTGTAAAATTTCAAGTACAGGAAAGGGAATTTGGCTTCTATAAGACAGATATAAAATTGCCTAATTAGTCATTTTCAACTACTGAAATTTATTAATTTTAAGAAGAATCATATAATTGCAATAATAATGTATGTTTTCCTATTCCATGAATATTAGGGTTCAAAGGGATCTTAGAGGTCACCTAGACCAAATTTTCATTCAGTGTAAGAATTTCTTCATTATTCTTTAAAAAATAGTCCTTTGCTTGAATGCTTCCAGATATAGGTAAAACTACTTAATTAAGCAGTGTGATTGTAGGATAGGTCTAATTAAAAAGTTTTTCTTTTTTGAGCTCAAATATGACCTTGCAGCTTCAACTTCTTCACTCTAATTCTTAACCTTGGGAAAATTTGAACCCCAGCTCCCTTCTCATGCTGGAGACATCTGCACCCCTACAGCCTCCTCCTTCCATTGTTGAGTTTCTCCTTAGATCCTCAACATGAGTTAGAATCCATGCCAGTTGTGCTCCCTTCTAACCTGTATCAGCTATTGAACTTCAGTACATAACCACCCTGCCTCCATTCAGTTCCATTTTGTGTATTGTCTGCCCCTAATTAGGAAGTCAGCTCCTTAGGAGCAGTGACTTATCTTTATTTGTGCCTCTGACTGTGTTCTCAGTGCTTAGCACAGAGCCTGGCACATAAGAATCACTGAATAAATATTATATTTAATCTAATCTAGCATTAGTCATGGAGTCTTAAACAAGT